>NC_086291.1:17546240-18146240 GCF_963924245.1 Chroicocephalus ridibundus | reverse complement strand
GATGATATTCCATTCAACTCAATTAGCGGAGCCATAAAGTACAGCAAAATCCCCAAATCATTGAGCTCATGCCAACGTGAGACCCTTACGTTTTTCTTTCCCAGAGCAGGATCATTTGGAAAAGAGCTGCAAGTCACCATATACATGGACAAGCT
The DNA here is from genome assembly GCF_963924245.1 of Chroicocephalus ridibundus. Taxonomy (NCBI): domain Eukaryota; kingdom Metazoa; phylum Chordata; class Aves; order Charadriiformes; family Laridae; genus Chroicocephalus; species Chroicocephalus ridibundus. Next base: position 18,146,085 of record NC_086291.1, on the reverse strand, counting down.
CATTGTGTTCTCAGAAGCGAGTCCATGGCTGGACTTGGTGGGTCAAGATAAAGGCAGTTTAACAAAAGCAACAGCAGAGTGTGGAAGCAAAGGAAAACAAAAGATTTATTCTCTCCTTCCCATCAGCAGGTGGTGTCCAGCCACTTCCCAGGAAGCAGGGCTGCAGTACACATAGTAGCAGCCACTCTGGAAGACCAAATGCCGTAATAAAGAATGCCCTCCCTTCTCCTCCTTTCTCTTAGCTTTTATTGCTGAGCAGATATCATATGGTATGGAATACCCCTTTGGTCAGTTTGGGTCAGCTGTCCCGGCTGTGTCCCCTCCCAAGACCTTGCCCATTCCCAGCCTGCTGGTGAGGGGGGAATGTTGGAGAGACGGCCTTGATGCTGTGCGAGAGCTGCTCAGCAATAGCCAAAACACTGGTATGTTATCAACACCTTTCTGGCTACCAATACAAAGCACAGCACCATGGGGGCTGCTATGGGGAAAATTAACTCCATCTCAGCCAGACCCAATACATCCAGATAGATCACATGGGGCGCACTGGAGGGAAACGTAGGTCTCCTTTTCTTCCCATCATTGTGTTTGGAACATGTTTCCAATTGCACTAGTCACAAAGCAATCAAAGAAACTTGTCTGCAGTGGCGAATTGAAGATGTCCTATCAGACCACATTATAATGAGCTACACACTATTGAATCAGAAAAACCAACACCCGCAGGGCTTCAGGACACAATGCAGTCGATTTCCATACGCCTTGACAGAAAAGAGAGAACAGATCTTAAAAGCAAATGAAATCTGTCTTTGGAAGATGCCGGCTAACATGTTCTTTCCCCCCGCCTTACATCCCTACCCTGCATCCCACCTTTCCTTGCAGGAAGTGGGGAAGGAGGGAGGCCACCCCCTGCAGCACCCAGAGGCAGGGAGTTCATCCTATCCGGGCTCCCCAGCAAGCTCCAGGCCCTGCACCCCCCCGCTCCATCCATCACCTTTGCTAGCCAGCTCTTCCCACGGTGCAAGAGCAAGGAAGCGCCTTGCTGCTTTGCTCATTTAGGTTTGAGATTGCCATGTTTGGCATTCCCAGTCTTGTTCTGCTCACCTGGCACCATCCGCTGGTTTTCACAGCCCTGAGAAGAAAGACAAAAGCCAAGTTATCAAACAACCCAGTCATGGCCGCATGGTATTGCAACAGCTGGGGTGGCCACTGTCATAGGGAGCAGTGACCCTAAACTGGCTCAGGACCTGCCATGCATGGTGGGAGCCCCAGTTATAAATAACTTACTGGTTCCCTTTGTTCTTCCAGATAACAGCCTTTCTGTCGTGCTCTGAAATGGATCAGGGATGACTGCAGCCTTTGACTGGTGTCTTCCCATAATTAATATAAAATGGCTGCTTTATTCTAGCCCTAAGAAAGCGTTCTTTTTTCACGAGGCCGCTCTTGCAGCACAACTGGACTCAGTAAAACTTGCAAAGGAGAAATGTTTACTGCAAAGATACTTTAGGGATTATTAAGCTTTGGAAGTAAATTTCTCATGCCACGACTGTTCTCTGATCTGGGTCAGGGCTCCATGCAAATCATCCCGATGAGCTGTCGCATCGCCGTCCACTGAGCGTGTGTGGGAAGGTATTTCTGCAGTCATTTGGCCCTTCAATTAATGGGTCAGATTCTCAGGCGGGCGAAACTCCCACTGAAACGAAGGAATGAGGTTCACAATCCAGCCTAAATCCCACCGACTTTTGCTGGGCCGAGCGAAACAAACTGTCCCCGGGTCGCTGGCAAGCGGAGTTTTTTTAAGACAAAACAAACAAAAACAAAAAAACCCAACAAGCCAAAAAAAAAACCCAGAACGGGGTGGCTGTAGTGCAGCGGGGCGGCGGCGCTGCCCGGCCCCGACAGCAGGTGCCACTGCGGACCGCGGCTGGGCGACACGGCGGGGTGGCGGCCGCGGCAGCTGCCCGCCCCCAGCCCCGACGGCAGAGGGCCCGCGGGGTGCTCGGTGCCCGTTTGCCCTCCTGGCTCCCTCCGGTGCCGCCGGAGCACAGCGGGGCCGGGTCGTAAACCGCCGGCAGGTGAGCCCCCGGGCAACCCCGGCTTAGGCTCTGTCGTGGGGTCAGTCCCTGCTGCTGCCGCCGGCCCCAGTCTGAGCGCAGCCCCTCTCACCCCGGGCAGGGAAGGCTTTAGACCTTTACAGGTCACCCCGGCACTGCACTCCAGCACCATCACTGCTCCTCCAAGGATTCACGATAATGCTCTGGAAAAAGGCAACATCTTCCTGTTTTCATTACCGACAAGAGAGGCGGCCACAGGAGAAAATGTGCTTTGTTGTTAAAGCTGTGTCTGGCGTATACCTACACCATGAACGAACTTCAGAGTGACACCAGGTTTTTAACTTCTGTTTTCTTTCTGATTGACTTTTGTGGTCGGTAAAACATTATAACCCTGAATATTTTAAAGACACCAGCAGCGAGAGAAGGGAGAAGGCAAGGCACAGGAAATAAACCCAAACCTGCATACAGTTAATGGATGTATCCTAAAATTACAGATGAAGGAAGTTACAAGGACTTCTCAGCTCATGCAAGTCCTGTCCCTCATGGGAGATCCTCCGCTGGACCTACCCCATTTAGACCCCTGCCCTCACTCCCCTGGGGGGCTGGATAACCGGTGGAAGGAAAGAAAAGACACCGTGTCATGCCCTTACCTGCCAGTGCTAACGAATATTGCTTGTGCTGGGCAGCTGAATCCACAAACAACTGAAATTCTTTCTCCTGTGAACACACTTTTCTTGTTGATCATTTTCCTTCCAGCTCTTTCCTTTCTAGGAGAGGGAGGAGCTGCTCTCTCAGTGTCACACTGAGCTGTGCAGTGCTCAGACCCAGCAGCATCAGCCTTGCTTCACTGCTGCCGTAGCTGTGGCTTTAACGTGCAGGCAGCCACAACTCTAGCAAAGCACTTGAGATTTTGGAGATCATTTGCAACTTCTCATTATGCCACCAAGGCCTGGATGGAAGCCAAAGGAGAAGACAGGAAGGGCCCACAGGAAACGGAGGAGGGGCTGTCAGTACAGCTGCAGATAAGCAGGACACAATTTGCCTACTCACAACTTTAACCACCCCAAGGTTTCTGAGGCTGCACAGAGCTGCCAGACACAGAGTGGGGCCTCAGGAGACCGGTCCATGCAGAAGCAGCAGATGGAGAGCAGAGAGGGCACCTAAGGATGTACTGGAGACCTGCAGTCCTAGAGATGGGAGTGGAGAACAAGAGATGGTTTAATTCAGAGAGCCAGCAGGGAGGAGAGGAAAGAAGCATGAGCAAGTGCTGTGTTTCCCTCCTAGTGAGCTACAGCTCCGAGATCCTCTGTTTTCTCTCTTTAGGATCTCTCCATACTGGTGCCTTCCAAAGTGACAGGTGAAATCTGGGTGCTACTCCGTGCTATCAAAGGCAGGTTTGCCGTGACTGAACTGAGCAGCGTTACCCCCTCTGGTGCTGCGTGAGGGATCTGAGAGACAGCACTCACCTGCTCAGCAAAAGCATTACACGATGGAGCGCTATCTGCCCACAGCTTTTTACTATGGTATTTTATTCATAGCACTCTGCTGCTGGGCAGGTCTCCCCAGGTGCATTACTCTGCCTGTGCTGGTCACCCACCACAGCTATGTCTGTCTGTCTGTCTCTTGATGACAGCTGGTGGATACTCCGTACTTCTCGACAACTTCCTTGGGGTTGCACAAGGCTCCAGCTTCAGTATCTCCGGGTGCTTTCTGTAAAGGGAACAGCACAAGCAGCCTCCACTAGACACACATAGCCAGGAGACCCTTCACCTTCCCCCAGCACTGCTGCCTGCTGCTCTGGCACCCAGCCCGGGGAAACGACACCCAGGTCACCCCAGATTCCCATCAGCTTGTCAGCTGTGCATGTCAGGTGTGGAAGGGTCCATGCTGAGCAGGGATGGGGCAGGAAGGTGCCCACCATGCACAGAGCGTGCCGGGCAGCCTGCCCTGGGCACGGGACGGGGCAACAGGAATTACCTCCCTGTGAGAAATGTGGGTGGTACAAAGGCGGCAGCTTGCAGGTTAGCCCACCAAAGGGCCAGTGGCAGCATGGCCACATCGAAGGCCTTTGCTCTGAGCGGTATGTCCCGCTGGCAGGAGAGGCAAGATATCTGGCCCCAAGGTACTGCTTTAAGCCAGCTGACTCTACCTGGTGTGTATTGAATCCAGATAATATTAACTGGGTTTAACTGGCTCTTTACTTCCATGAGGGCAAGCTAGGCAGATGGAAATTTCTCTAGTCGGTACAAGTGCACCCACACGAGGGTTTGCACCAGTGAACTGTAGAGACCTGAAGATGTGCTGGAGCGTGAGCCTCTCCTGTGGACCTTCCAGTCATTCAGACACCTTGTCTCAAGGCTTTCTGGGCATCACAAACACATGCTCTCACTCTCCAGAGCAGGAAGGTTTTTCCTTTGTAGAGCTCTATTCAGATTTCCACACATTGCTTCTAGAAATCCGTACATCTCCCTGTATTAATGGCTTCATCTGACACTACTTCCTTTTTAGCAGCAATGAAAATCAGTAAGAGACGGCCATATGATATGGTTGCATGTAATAATGATATATAATTTCTGGATGACCTAGTTCCCACTTACTGAGGCTGCACAGCCTTAGTAATGTAGAAGTGTCCACAGAGTTAGGGGACAACTGCTTCGCCCCTTGCATTTCCAGGGCAGCATAACTGTCTCTGCCTGCCTTGGCCACGTGTTGAGGTTTGCCTCCTGGATCTGCTCCCTTATATTGTCCAGCTGAGAAACTTTCTGCTGGTTCAACTAGATTCCTTTCCCAGTGCTTTGGAAAGCCTATGCTGTTGTCCAGCTTGACCTCAAAGTTGTTTTCTCAGAGAGTGCCATCTTTTTTCTCCTTCCAGAAAGCCGTGCTGCTGGGTGAAGCACTTCCAGTTTCTCATCAGGCTCTAATTTGAGTTTCTACTGGGTTGTTTGTTTTTTTGGTTGGTTTTTTTTTTTTTTTTTTTTTTTTTTTTTTTTTTCTGGCTGCTCAATTAGACTCCAAGTCTTCCTGCTATTCAGTGATCCGAGAATCCAGGTCACCGTTTCCGTCAGAGCTGCTTCCTCTTCCAACTTTGCCGAGCTGCTCGCAGCTCTTCTTCCTTCCTGGGCAGACCTCCATACTCCTTGGACTGCGCTTGCAGATGCGGTACCTCCCTCCTGCTCTGTACACCCTGCCTCCAGCTCCCATCATGGTTTTCCTCCCTGAATTACAGACAACAGTAGTGACCTGAGGTTCAGTCATACAATTCCTGCCAGAATTTTTTCTTTGCTGCCCGCAGTTCACGAGACCGTCTTGCCCACAGTTCCCTGGTCCTCCAGGTCACTGGGGCCAGGGGCTGTCTGGGAGGTGGGAGTCATGGGGGGTCCCTGGGGCAGCAGGGCAGGGCCCAGCAAGCAGGACCTGTCCCACCACCCCAGCCAGGGACCAGGGCAGGGCAGGAGGCACCAGGGTCAGACCCAGCCCTGGGCATTGGGCACCTTCTTGGAGATGGACCTGGCCCAGGACATCAGCCTGCAGGTGGGCTATCGCTGTGACCATAACTGAAGGCTTTGTAGACCAGCGGGGCCACCACCAATCCTGCATTCTCCACCGCGGCAGAAGGTCTTCAGCAACTTTGACACCCTTCCTGGGTCCCTAAAGTAAGAGCAGCTGCCAACAAGCTCTGTGCTTGGATGGAAAAAAAACATCTCATTTGTTCACACACATTCCACTCAGTAGACCAAGACCTTATGTACTCCCTCTTCATGCTTGTGTCAAGGTAGACAGTGCACCTGGGGGCCTCGCTGCCCCACCACCCTCCCTGGGACGTTCACCCCTGCCCATGGCCTGGCTGCAGGTGGCCAGGCTTGTCTCCCGCTGGTCCTGGATTTCTGGCCTAGAGCAAGGACTGACTGCCCAGGGTGGGCAGAACCTGCTGCTGCCACCAGCCCTGCCCGCTGCCAGCCTTGCTCTACCTTGCCAACATCACGGCACCCACAGCCCCGCTTACCCTTCTGCCTGTGGCTCCCCAAGTGCTCAAAAGGCCAACATCCTTCAGTCCTGTAGACCTTCCCGACTCCACAGGACAGTGGATGTGTCCATCCTGGCACATCCTTTCTCCAGTCACAGGCAGTAGCCTGGGCATGTGGCATGGAGGAAGCGCTGGAAGAGCTGCCTGCTCCTAAACCCACAGCTTTGGGTGCTTTGCTGGTCCTCAACACACTGTTCCTCAGGGTCAGGTGTCCCCCACCCCACGACAGCTTCAAGTACTCCCAGCAGTCCTCCTTTCAGTGGTGCCCATGGGAGAGCCTTGCAAGCCAGTGCTTCTGCCAGCAGAGCAGCAGCGTCCCATCACAGCATCTATACTGCACCGGGGCAGCTGCTGGCTGTTAGAGATGAGCCTTCACGTTTTCAACCTCTCCACATTTCCAAGGGAGGGAAGAACCTTACCTCTAGCAATTCATCCATTGACTACTGCGTGATAAAAGCCAATTCCTAGAGGAGTCTGCCTCACACGCTTATACATGCTGAGATTCCCATTAATAATTACTCAGTCTGTCAGTCTGTTGGGGTTTTTTTGTTTGTTTGTTTGTTTTTGGTCTGGTTTTTTTTTTTTTTTTTTTTTTTACCTACAGGATGTTTTTGTGTCTTTCTTACTTCTCTCTGGTTTTAACGTGATAGCACACACAGGCTGTGCTATGAACAAGTGAAATTGCATGTTCAAACTTTAATAGAAACCACTGACAGGCTCTATATTTTATGATTCAAAGATATTTATAATTCAGCAGAAGGCTTTCAAAGTGCATACATACGTACATACATTCTCCTTTTTCTTTGATTTAATATTTTGCCTGCTCATCACATACCTAAACCATCATTTTTAAAGAACTAGAAACATTTGCATTTCTGTTTCCTTTTTTTCTTTTTCTACTTGCCTGTTTTTCGAGTTACATTCCAAGGAGTCTGTTTTAAATTCCTTTTTCTATTCTTTAAAAATTCCTGGACATCTCCCATTTGCTCCTGCTGCGTTATCTGTATTTGTTACTGATGCCTGGAGTCCGAGTCTCTCTCTCTCTCGGATACTCCAAAGTCACTCTAAAACAGGTCTGACCTCTGGTCTTTAATCACATTAAAGGCATTTGACCTTTTTTTATAGATGTAGATAATGGACAGTGCTAGCAATCCTAGCAACCCCTTTTCCCTATGCTTTGTCTACTAAAGATTTGCAGTAGTGCACCTGAAAAAGAACACTCTCCACTAGACCTTATTCCCTGGCATTTACAGACAATTTCTATTAGCCTCTTTTTTCCACTTATATAAGAACATGCCTCTGCTTGGTCTTTTTCTGCAAACAAAAATAAATTAATCTTTTAGTATCCTGGAAAATTTCATTATAAGGACTTTTCTGTGCTTGATGTCCTTACAGCTGGGCATCTCAACAGGTCTGAACAAAGTCACTCCCAGAGGCAATGTCCAACAGCAACAGGGCAAAGGAAAAAAGCCCAAACCCACATTTGACATTCATAAAACAAAACGAACCCACAAATGGGGAAACTTACTGAAATAATTTGATTGGGCTCCTGTCACCAAACCTGTTTCTGGGTTGCATCAAAATAACCGTGGCCAGCAGATCAAGAGAGGTGATTCTCCCCCTCTACTCTGCTCTCATGAGACCCCACCTGGAGTACTGTGTCCAGCTCTGAAGTCCTCAGCACAGGAAAGACACGGACCTGTTGGAGCAGGTCCAGAGGAGGGCCATGAGGATGATCAGAGGGCTGGAGCACCGCTGCTATGAAGACAGGCTGAGCGAGTTGGGGCTGTTCAGCCTGGAGAAGAGAACGCTCTGGGGAGACCTTATAGCAGGCTACCAGTACCTGAAGGGGGCCTACAGAGAAGATGGGGAGGGGCTGTTTGCAAGGGCATGCAGTGATAGGACGAGGGGCAATGGTTTTAAACTAGAGCAGGGCAGGTTTAGATTAGACATTAGGAAGAAGCTCTTTACAATGAGGGTGGTGAGACACTGGAACAGGTTGCCCAGAGCAGTGGGGGAGGCCCCACCCCTGGAGACATTCAAGGCCAGGCTTAACGAGGCTCTGAGCAACCTCATCTAGTTAAAGATGTCCCTGCTTTCTGCAGGGGGGTTGGGCTAGATGACCTTTAAAGGTCCCTTCCAACCCAACATGTTCTATGATTCTATTCTATGATTCACTCCTGCCTGCAGTAGTCCAGCCCCTTGATCCAGGTCATTCCTGATGATCTTTGCTTCCCCAATGAGTGCCCAAAGCCTATGATGTCCCGGGACCAGCCTGTGGCTATGGAGTTGCATGTTGTCCCTGAGCAGCCCTAAGCCAACCCTGATGCTACTGCACGCAGCCACCGCAGGGCTGTGGTGAGGGCGTTCCTGGGCACCCTTCGCTGTACCATGAGCAAATCCAGTACACAGGCTGAAGGGAAGGGTGAGGATGGCAACACAGGTCTAAAAAACTCTGCAGCTTCCTTTATTCTGGTTCCCAGTGTGAGACAGAGCAGCTGACGTGGTCTGGGACAGCCTGGGACACCTGGGTCAATAAAACAGCCCCTGGCTGAGCCCTGGCTGCCTCTGCACTTGCCATTTTTCCAAGGCACTTGCCACGAATCTGCTGGAGAGGAGGCAACTGCAGGGCTGTCCTGGACCACACTTACACCATGGGTACACCCTGTGGGCTGTGGGGCTGGTGGCTTTACACCCCAGCTCTGGAGGCCAGCTGATTTCCAGGACCTGTAATTGTGATATCATGTAATCATGGCTCACGCCGTGATAGCTTCCATGTCAGGACCCCTGTTCCAGTACGTCGGTCAGGAAGAGCTGCTCGGGAAAGAAGGTTCCTCATACTCAGCCTCGCTGCCTCCCCTCCCGGCAAGTCTAACAGGTGGTACTGGAGCTCATCACGCTGAGCCTCGCTCGCTGAGCTGGGCAAGTGCCCTGGGAAAAGGGACCAGAAAGAAAACAAGAGAGATTTCATTTTGTGGCCAAAGACATCTGCTTATCTCCACAGTGCCTGCAGAGCACTGGTCCGTCTTTGTTTCTTCTAAGAAAGAAAAAAAAAAAACAAACACAACACACCAAGAAAAACTTTGCTGTTGCTTTTATGATCAGCAAGATAAAAAAAACCAATTTGCAATGGCATTACAGGGCAGGGCTCCTGAGACAGTTGCTGATCTAGAGCTACTGTTCAGCCAAATTATTTAAAGACTCTGTTTACCTCATGCTGCCAGGGCTTTGCATGGTGGTTCTTCTGGGCAGCATAACCACATCCTGATAGCCTGCGGGTACCTGGTTTTTCCATTTGGGCCAAACACAAACCTCAGTTGAGGAGAGCGGCGTTTCCCCTGGCTGAAAGCACTCTCCCCATTCTGTGCAGAGCTGCAGCACAGAAGCTGTAACCCTGAGCCGCTTGATAAAGCTGTGGCCTTTCTGCGTGCTGGCTCTTGTCACTTGGGCTGTGCCTGACATCCGCCTCCCTGGGAGCCCTCTGTGGCTTGTCACCAGCCCATCCCCTGGCTTGAGGGTAGCCTGGGGGTCCCAGCTGGTAGCACCAGCTACCACAAGAGATCTGTGTAAGCATAGCTCTCTTAGGAAACTGCCCTAAGCATTTAGGTAAAAGATGTCTAGTCTTAAAAAACAGACGTTGCTCCCCAGTGTCCGGGAATATTTATGTCACTTGTCTCAAAAACAAACAAACAAAAGAGATTAAAAAAAAAAAAAAGAAGAAGAAAGTCAGTGGGAACACTCAGCTGCAATACAACATGTGCCGTGCCCCCAACACCCCGGTGTCCCAGGGCTGGGGTGGACTCTTACAAACTGTGGGAGGCATCACAGCCACCTCACAGATCTTCCAGGGGAAGCGGCTGTGGTTTTAATCCTGACATCATCAACCACCCAAATCTGCAATTAGGCAAAGTGCTCTTTTGGAGCTGTCTCTATATCTGTAGTAAGGCTGCTCAAAGCGTGCAATTACTTGGACCCGACCGTCCCACAGGACCCAAGCAGAGGATGGCCATGGCAGGCTCCTCACAGCCATATTCCCACTCCACGGCACAGGCAGGCGGTCCTGGGGAGTGCAGGCACCCAGGACGCAGCCCCAGGTGCTCCTAGGGACTGGGGACATTGCTGGCACCGCTCCCACCGTGAGCGAGTCTGACATGCTTTGCTATTGCATTACCGAGTATGGCAACCTCTGTGTCCTCCTGCCGGCGTCTGCTCTGCAAGATACCTTACTCTGCTCTGAGTCTACCTACAGCCTTGAGAGGAGCAAGGAAAATGCCGCTTGACAGTCAGATATTTTTCTCCCGACTCCTTTCCAGTTTCTTGGACCCTCTCTCAGTTTTCAGACTCCCACGTGCTGAAGTAATTTGCAGTCACATCTAGCTTTTGCATTGCCACTAACTCCATTAGCTCACGGATTTCTTCTCCCATGGAGTTCCTGCAGCTGCTGATGCCTTGCCAGTTAATTTCTCATATATTTCCTTTCAAATCTGAATTGAATTAGCAAGCATACGTAATGAGGCACAGTAGGAAGAAAAAAGGCAGATAAAAGCTGACACAGACCAGATGCCTCTCTCAGCCGCTGCAACACCAATAGAGAGTGTGGGTAAATGTCAGGTAAATGAGAGAAACCAGGACATAGACAAACAACTTGCCAGGATTTGATCATCAGCTACTTACAGAGGGGTTTTGAAAATTCCCTGCCCTCAGGGCATCAACATTTCTCTGAGCTTCCCAAGTATTGTGCAGACATTGAGAAGGAGCTCATTTGCATTAGAAAAATGTTGAATAGTGTGGGAACCAAGGGTGGAAGAAAGACCAGCAGAAACGACCATCCTAAGGGAGCACAGCACATCAACAACAACAAAAACAACCAAAAAACCCACACATACAATTAGTCTCCCGTCAGCTCCTCAGTAGGATACTCTGCCCACCTTTGAGACTGCTCCCTCTCAGTTATAGGCACCTTCATTAATTGCTGCCTGTCGGCACATTACACCCACAAAGCATTCAGTGCCCAGGAGACACCAGCCCTCCCCATCAACAGCACCACAAGCTCGTAACTGTATCCTCCATTTTCTGCTCTGGCTTCCAACAGAAAATCAAATTAAGGTCAAAGCCTTTACATTCAAGGCAGCCAGTGACAGGGACTCAGGAGGTGCAGGGAGCGATGCAAGGCTGGGGGAAGGAGCCTGTGAGTGGGAGGTGGGCTCCACACCTGGGGGAAGAGGGTGTCCAGCAGCAGAGATACCCAACTCCAGAGCAGGATGGAGACCCAGAGCTCATCCTGAGAGCACAGCTACCTTCTCCACAAAGGCACTCACCAGGCACAAAGGGCCCCATTCGCATGGGCTGCACCATGCCATGCAAGGCAGGGAGCTTAGTACGCAGCTGCAGTGAACTCATTTGAGCCCAGCACCGATCCTTGGCCAATGCCCTACACCTGCCACTTCGACTTTCTAATTTAACCTGCATCAGCACAGCTGGTCCTACAGCTCACTGCAGTGCAGGGTAAAAAATACCATGGCCCTCAGCACCTTTGGTGCAACATCCCTCATTTGTTATAGGTCTTATGGTACAGTATATGGGAAGGAAAAGGTGTACACAACTCACAGGTGTGGTGGAAACATAGCTTTTCAAATCCTTCTCATCCTCCTTCTTGCTTCTAAGGCATACATAAGTCCCACATACATTTCGGCTATAAATAAATATGCGAATAAATAAATGCACGTCTTTTTCTCCCAGGTCCCATTTTATCTGAGCTGTGTACTGCAGCAAGCTCTCAGGTGGGACCTGGGGATGCCAAAGGACAAGTGAGTGGTGGCAGCCATCCCACTGCCTACCTGCTGCCTGCAAAGCAAGCCCGTGTCCTTTGGGTCTTGCACTGCCAGGCCACCAGCGTGGCTGGACCTCTCAGATACCCTCAACTGTGTTTTTAAAATATTACAGAAGACATTGGAGAGCAAAGGTCGAGAGGAGCATGCCACCCCCGCCACATTCTCTGCATCTTGCTCTTCCCAGCCTTGTTCAAAGACACTGTGAAATGGTTCATAGGCTTCTGTGAATGTAGAGGTTCATCAAAAATATCTCCTTCTCCAAGCAGGGTTTAGGCATATTTCAGAGCTTCCTCACAGACACTCCCCAAGTGAACGGTTCTGCTGGCCGCGGCTCAGCTGACTCACGTGGAAGGGGATTTGCACTTTTTAAGACCTCTCCCTTTCTTTTTTTCTTTGGCTCTTTGTTAAAGTGATGGGAAATTATCTTGGAAGAACTGGGGGTGTTGCCTTTTGTTGACAAAAATTAAGGCATGAAAAATTTATTCACAGAGTTTTTGCTTGTGTGTTTATTTTTCAACTCCAAATTTCCAGCCTCCCTTGATGGTCTCCCAGGATGAGCAGAGCCTTCAGTTAAAGACTTGTTGAAGAAGTGAAAACACAAAATTTTTAACATAAGTGGTTTTCTCACTTCTGTTTGCCAGATATTTTATTAAGTGCTAGGAAAATAAGCAAATTAAACCTCCCGCTGGTTTTATTATAAATAGATCAGGCACTTGAAGCCCTCCAGTTATTTGCAATTTGTTTCACAAAAAATAAGCTGGCTTTCAATTCTAATGTTCTTCCTGCATAGTAAAGGAGGAGGAAGGTACAGCCTTTTAGTCCTGATCTGTAGTTTGCTTTTTAGATCTACCTTCTTCCTTCTATGTGGGTCACTTCTGGCAGCTGATAGAGATTTCTTCCTCTCTGTGCATGAAGGGGGAGAGTTGCACGAGATGTCTCCAGCATCTTTTGGCCAACACCTCCTCCAGCAGCCACCTGTGTCCCTGGTCCCTCTGTGCATCATTTCATCCCTGTGTTATCCCCAGCCTCAGCTCAGGTGAGTTTCCTACAAGCACTGTGCCCCGTGGGCTTTGCAGGAGGCTTTTCTTTCCAGCTCAATGCCAGAGGAAAGATGATGCTTTCAATTCCCTTTGCCCGCAGGCTCTCTCATAGTCCCACAGGGAGGTAAAAGGAAGTGACTGTTTATTAACAGAGGATCCAAATGCAAAAGAGCTGCAGAAAGCAAACAGGAGTGAGACATTCACTGAACAAGCCATAATAACCCTGCTTAAAAAACTGGTTTTGCAGGAAAAAGAAGCCGAAAGCAGGAAAAAGAACCATGTAGGCAAGCACTGAGAAACAGTCAGAGAAATACTGTATTTCCTCATCTGACTGGATAGTTGCTCATTCTTACGTTATCAGCCTGTGCATCCAGCGCACCCGTTAAGGTGATGCGATATAGGGCTGCTTTTATGGCATAGTTTTTTGGGTGCTCTGATTTTGTGAGCATTTGAGCTCCTGCTGACGTACCCCGCTCATACGAGAGTTTCCTGGCTAGCTGAGGCACTTCCTTTGCTTTTTAACAGCAGCAAAAATCTCCCTTTCCCCACTCCCTGGGGAAGTACCTTGACCAGCCGAGGAGGTAGCCAGGCTAGCGTGCCCCGGGAAGGCCCCGGCCTGCCCCGGCTCTGCATCCCTCCAGCTTCGCCTATGAACACGCCAGAGCCCGGAGGTGGGTGGCAGGAGACACCAGGGATCGAAGGAGCCAGAAATAAAGTTAGGGAGAGGAAGTTCAAAAATAGCTGAGCTTTTCCTGTAAGTCTGGGTTATTTATTGAATTCGTTGTTGTTGTTTTTGGTTTAAGGACTTTCTTTTTTTTCCCCTCAATGATAGGGGAACGAGGAAAGGGAGAAGTTTTGGGAAACAGGCAAGGGAATAAAAAAAAACTTTCAAAGCAAATGGAGGGGAAAAAGAGAAGGATTTAAGAGAAATGATATCAAGGATAAGAGTTTCCCGTAGATACCTATCAGATTTTAATTATGAAGGAAGAACAGAAACCAAGAACAGCAGGAAAGCCTCTTTCCTCTTCCACCCAGGCGCTCAGCGCTGCCATTTGCAGCTGGGTCCCTGTAGCCCTCCCTGGCACACCCCGGGACCGGGGCTGCTGTGCTCCCCACAGCCAGCCAGGGACTCCCTAAGGGATGGGAGCCCAGGCTCCCTGCCCCCAAAAAACCACACAGCCCTGCTGCCCTGGTCCCCATCCAGCTCCCTGCTCTGGCTTCCATGGCCCCACCGGCTGCTGCCCTCCCACCCAGCGGAACCCAGCCACAAGCCCACGGCTCAGCGGGGCAATGCAGAGCGGTGGGCAGAGAGGCCAGGGCATGGTCACGGCCGGGATTTCGTCGGGCAGAAGCTGAGGGAAGAGGAGGTAAGCCCAAGAGCAAGCAAACCCAACCGGAGCGTTGCTGACACAGGGTGCATCTACACTGCCAAGGACTCCTGTGATGCTGTGTCACCGACCAGCTTTACTCGGCCTCTGCCAGTCCCTCTTGCACCCCGGCTGCTCAGAAACTTCGCTCAGCTGCAAGCCCCCTGGGAGGACTTGGTGGGTGAATCCAGCCCCTGCCCAGCCTGGGGAGCGGGGGGGAGCCTATCTCACACCACTGGGTGAGTGGCCGCACCTGGGGATGTGTGTCGGTGGTACTGTTTAAAGCAGTAGGGAAGAAGCAGAGATTATCTTTACACCAGGGGTGGAACTACATTTCCTACCATGACACGTCAGGTTAATTATTATCTGGTGTATATGCAACTGTTGCCTGGATCGAATCAGGCTCTGCTTCACATGGAAACTGCAAAGACCCCCAACGCTGCTGGCCGCACACACCCTGCATGACCGCGCACAGAGTCGTGAAAGAGATTTTCAGGAAAGTCTGCTGAGACGCAGAGCTCTCACCTGAGGATCTCGGAGAATTTTACATCACCTTTTGTCAGCTTGACAAACTCCTTTAAATGCTCCCCCATGCCAAAGGTGGGGTTGGAGATGGCAAGGAGTCACAGGGTGGCTGTTCGCAGGGCAACGAGTGAGATGCCAGCTACCTGTCTCTGACCTCCATGCGTAGCTCGAGCCCTGGCAGGGGCTGTCCCAGGGAGCCCCCCTGGCATGCATGTCCCACACGTGGGACCAGACACAACCCCCCTCCCGGGGCAATGGCCAGAATCATGCTCAGTGTGTGCCCAGTGAGTTAATTAGGAAGGGAAGGAGAGAGGCTTCTCCAACCCTGCCCCCAGCAGCGTTGTTAGTGAATTCTGCTTTTTTCACCCCAGAAAGGGTCATAATTTGGAGAGGGACCATCACCTGTCCCCTGCGGCGCACACCAGCACTGTGCGAGGGCTGAGGCCTCTCAGCTCCTGCTGTGTCTGTCGGCAGGGCTGCTCAGCTGCTCCTCACCTCCGCCCCTGCCCTGCACCCTTACACCATGGTGCTTGGTGTGTCCCCGGTTTCCCCTGGCCCCCCTAATATCTGCTGCCCGGCAGCGACACTGTGGAAGAAGCTCACACCCCGAGGCCTCACCTCTCTTTTCCACAGCCCTAAAAGGGAAAGGAAAATGTTTAAATTTGAACGCTCTGAAGTTTTGCAGAATAAACAGACTTCTTCATGTGGGCTGCAATGGGGAAAAAATTCACAGAATGCTTCATAAGGCGTAATAAATCTGGCATCTATTGCATTGTCTGTGCACCCATGGCAAATAATACATTAAAGACCTGAAAAGAAAGTGCTCGGGGACACCATGTTATTAAAAACCAGGGAATCAGTCTCACTATCTTGGAAGGCAACCAAAGCATCCAAGGCACACATGAAAATGGGATCAAAACCCAGTGAGAGAGCTGCAGGACTAGTAGAAGCGCAACATCAATGGAATTCACTTTAAAGGCTCCTAAAACTGGAAACATTTCTTGTATAATGAGAGATGGTTTAATGCAGGATGCCCTTGAAGGCCTGAAGTGACTGTAAACATGTACTTACGGAGTGCTATGAGCCTTCTACGCGGTAGAGAAAAAGGGTGTGAAAAATGGAAATATGCTTGGGGTGGATGTGGCTTTGGGCCATTTGTTTGTACTCCATCTGAATTCCTTGCTGGCCTTGTCTCTAAATCATCATTATCACAGATCCCCAACAGCTGAGTGATCTCTGATGGAATAACGTCAAGGCAGGCAACGTGTAAGGAAAACACGCTCGTACATTAGGCAGATCTCTGAGGCATAACTTCTTCTAAATAAGTACTGGATGAAATTACAGCTTAAATGGATGGATTTCAATGCCGTTTCCAGTCACTTTTTAAAGCTTTCTTGGAAAGCTGGTTAAATGAGATTTAGATAAGGCTAAGGCTCATCTGTGCTGTTGTCAAGGGAAAACATCCTCACACACATTATTAATGATTGACTTGGGGCCACATTGCTCACTTGTGTTTGGATAGTGTCTCAGCCCATACCAAAATCCTGGCTACAATTTTTCAGCTGGCCTGTGCTGTATAGAGGGGATCGAGCACCCTTGAACACCCAGGGATGGTGTTATCCAACTGTAAGTCATTTGGGTAGGACTCCTCTCACCTTCTTTCGGCTGCTCGGGATTGACCATCACACTGTAGTTTCTGGTCACCTTCCACCTCCAGCCGAAGGACGCAGAAAGGAGCTGAAGGAGGAGGAAGCCTCCCGAGGGGTGACCCAATCGCACCACTGAACATCCTACCCCTGGAGCCTACTGATTAGTTCGGTCCGCAATTATTCCTCGTCCTCTAATCCCCATTTAAAATATCCTGCGCCAAAGACCAAGACAGACAGGACCGGTTCTTGGCAGGACTGAGCACACCTGCAGCAGTGAAGAGAAGAGCTGTCAGTGACACTGGGAGCACCTCACCTGCCCTCTGCCACACGGCCCTCGTTCCTCCTGCTTTAAGGCTTGTTGCCTTCTCTGGCGAGATGATACACGGGGACCCCACGGTGCCCTGTGTTCCAGCCTTGGCGTGCAGGAGGAGGAGGGGGAGACGGGCTTTGGGAAACTCGCCAATTTGGTGGTCTACTGGACTGGTAGAGGAACATGATTTTTTTTCTGAAAAAAAGCCAAAACAAAACAAAACCCCAACCAGTAAATATTTTGCAAGACCCAGGACACAGAAACAATCAGATCTGAAATCTGCAAGTTTGGGGCAGCTGTATTTTTTCATATTTAAGTATAACTTGAACTTGCCTCACAGAGTGTGACTTAGCCTCCTGTGCCCTTATGAATGAGGGCTCTTGAAGCCTACCTAGTGGGGAAAAAAAAGAAACTTAAGTAAACACAGGCTTTTTTTTTTTTTTTTTTTTAAATGAAAGCCCCATGTGTCCTAGTGGTAAACCTGGTGCCGGGGGGGTGGCAGTGGGAGCCCCAGGCTGCAGTCTGGCCATTGCCATGGGTGCTACAGTCCCTCTATCCCACCACCTCGCCCAGGGTGAGTGGTGCCCACCTGGCCATGGGTGGCCGTGGGCCTTCCAGGGCACCTGAGGCAGACAGTCCCTGACACTGGCTCCCAGCTTGGGCTGAAAAGAGGAAAAAAAGGCAGCTTGTGCTGATGGCGGCTGCTCCCTGCATTGCCATGGCAACACATCTGCTTCCTCCATTTCCCCGCTCCCTGCCAAGGGAGAGCTCCAGCCCCATCGGCGTCAACACAAGCCCAGGAGAAGTCCAAGTCCTAACAAAACACCTTTTCACCCGTCCTTCGCTCGCCGGGCCGCAGTCCTCTCTTCAATGACTGCAAAAACATTTACACTCCTGCAAAGAGTTTGCCTTGCTGGCTGCTGCCCTGCTCACGGAAACGCCGTGTAGCCCCCGAGCTCTCAGGCACCCTTGCAGCCTCAGGGCCAGCAGCACCCTTCCCCATCATGGGTATCGTCATGTCCCATGGGAAGCAGCACCCTGCCACATCACCTCACTTTTTTCCAGGCCTGCAAGGTTACATTTGCCCATCTCAGAGGCTTGATGAAACACAAGTTTTCCTTTCAGGTCCTTTTTACAGGTTTCCCATGAAGGATCTTTTGCTTTGGGAGATTTATGGCAAACCTCCACTGATGAGTTGGTGCAAGCTCAAGATCTTGTTGACGCAGCAGCTGCTTACTCACCACATCCCAGCTTCACTTCCCCAGAGAAGACACCCATGAGTACTTGGGTGCTCACAGGAGAGTGTGGGTTATGGTGCTAAGGGGTCGCACAGGGACCCACCAACCACAGGGGCTGCGAACAGCACAGCTCTTGCAGCAGAGCAGGACCATTGATGCCCAAGGTGCCTGGTTGCCGGCGCCGACCGGGGCAAACCCCTTGTGCAGCTGGTTTCTGACGTCTGGCACCATCAGCAGTTTGGAAGCAGTTCCTCTCTGCTTTCACAACTTCTGCAGAAATAATTGTCAGCGAAAGCACAGCTTACGCTTGGCAGTTCCTCCGGCAGCTTATTGGGGATCCCCACCAAGCTCCCAGGAAGGGCTGCTCGGGCAGGAGGAGCCGCCACCACCCCTGAACTGGCAGGACCACTTGGTTGCTCTTCCGCTGGGCAAGTGCCAGGCTTTGCAAAACCATTTCCACCAGCTCAGAAAGTTACTTTTCTATTCAATCAATTCATGCCCCTGATAAGCTGTCTGGTTTGAAACAAACGCCCAGGTCCTTGGCTTCATAGAAGCTTTTCAGCTCATTGAAGTAACAGGGGTAAAATCACCCAAAGATTTGGCTGTGGTTTCAAGGAGCCAGCTGTAATGATGTTTATTTACCATGCCTTACCCTGCTCAGGGTCCACGTATGGGTACTGACGTGCTGATGTCACAGTGAGAAGGGACAGTGCTCCCAAAATGCCACAGGTTGCACACTTGGATCTTGTAGTGAGGCTGTAGCAATGGATTTCTTATATTTAAAGAAAATAATAACTTCAGTCCCTTTGAGCCCAGCAGCCTCCTGCTCAGCACACCCAGCACAGAGAGGCTGCAGCCAAACGGACAAAGAAACTGCCTCCTGGGTGGCATCACCTTCAAAACGTAGGAGAGAGGTGCAGCTCTGCTTGTTCTAGCTGTCCTGCACCCCGCCCCCGGTGAGCCCGTCCCTCTCACCCTCCACCCCTGCACTGCAGAGCATCGCGTGCCTCGGCAGAGGGACAAACGGGGGGACAACATGGGCTAAATGAGGTTGCAGATCTCACCAGCACCGATCCTGCCTGCATTTGCTCCTAGCGCTTCAGTTTCTTAAAGTTACTCTTTGCCAAGGGGATTACTTTGCTCTGTGGTTTTATTTGCAACTTGTTCTGGACTTGTAAAAATCTCATTTAGCTTCAAGCTGTAGCAGCGGCTTATTCCTAAGGGTAACCTTGTGACTGTACTGAAGTTCTGTGCTTCTTTAACTACTTTCTTCTCTCTGCTCACAGCAAGGAAACAGGATGCCACAGCTTTGCCAAAATATTTTACAAAATAAATAGAACTGCAGGCAGTCTCCACAAGCCAGTCTCACAGTGCCACATAACCCCAACTGGCAAGAGACAAGGGTTACATTTAAATTCAATTTTAATTCAGCAAAACATCAACACTTATTTACCACAGTCCATAAAATTCATGTGACAAAATACCTCCGACAGACAGATTAGTAGCCCTCTTACTCCAGAAATGTAAAAGCACAACAAATCAAGTCAGCACATGTTCTGCAGTATCACACCAGGCTGGCAGCAGCACATGCACCAGCAAGTGACTCCTCGCTGAAATCCCTGCGTGCTCTGGGGCTCCCATCTGGCAGTCCTGTCTTGTTCCTGGGGGAACTTCCAGAAGCCTGAAGTAGCTAAGGGTCCACCTTTAGTGTAAGCTACACACTGCAGGACTGTAGAGGGATACAGACACCCACGTCCTATTTGGCCTGTTGGTATCCGAATGGGTTTGAAGGAAGCACCATCTTGCCATTACCGTTCCCAACGCCCACGCCAAGGATTCTGCTGGATGTGCTACCCAGACGCCCTCAGTTCAGGTGCAACTTCATAAGCCTTGGCAACAGAGGAGAGGATGGTCTGATAAAATCATGCTTGATAACAGAACGGTTCAAGCTTGCCTGCACTGTAGGTGTTTTCCTCCACGCCCTGGGATTGCACACCTTGCCAGTGCTGCCCGCTGCAGTACCTGGGAATTTGGCCCTGGCCAAGAGCCACCAAACCCCACTGGCCATGACGGTCACACTCCTTGAGGTTATTGCATTTTTTTTCTCATTGGAAGCACAACCTCTGGGCACACTTGGGCCCTCCCTGGCCCAGGACAGGTGGAGGAAGCCCTGCTCTGAAAGACAGCTCCATTTTGGGCCTGTCCACCTGCAGACAGCCCATGTGTGAGGAGCCGGCACGGCCCTGCCAACCGCCATGAGCAGACTCACAGTTTACTTCCCAGAGCCAAAGCCGTCAGCCACAGCCCAGTCACAACATGGCCTATTTAGTATCGAGACAGCGATAAAAAACGCAACATCTCTGCCAGCACAAGCTCCTGCAAACATGTGCCTGGAGCCAGAGGACTCGAGCGAGGTGCTCACGCTGGTCTGGGCTTCCTTATGTGGAAGCTCTGGGGCCATTGCCATCCATCGCACGTCTGCCAAACCCCATATCCTCCTGCAGCGCACCAGCCCTCTCTGATCCCAGTGGGGACGGGGCAGGACCGGCCCCGATTTGTCCTCTGCATCCCGTGCTACAGACAGGAGCAGGATGTGTGGTGGGAAATTGGGAGCTGAGCCTGGGGCACGCGAGCGCCCATGGGTGGAGGTGAACCTGCAGAGGCCTGCCCTGCCGAGCGGCCCCGCCGGAGGGATACCGCCTGCCCGGCCCTGTCCTGGCGCTGCCCCGTCAGGGAGGAGACCGAGGGGCTCATCCTTGCCCTCCCAGCGCTCCCGGGGTGGCCCTGGCCTTTGGCTGTGGAACATGGCTCCCACGTGCCTGCTGCTCACTGGGACCGAGGTGGCAATGGGGAAGACCTGCACCCTTGGCAGAGGGGTGTTTGTGAGGCAGTCACCAAAAAAAAAGAGAAATGGAAATATCTTCTTCATCTGAATCTCCAGGGCATCATGTATGCTCCAAAGGAGAAAAGAGGACAGACATGCAATTTTCTTACCCTCACCCACACTACTGAATGCAATATATGAAGACATACAAGCAAACTGTCATGGGTATTGGGAATTCCCAGTAGCTATTTGGCATGAAGTGAAAGACAAACGGCATTGCTGCTTGCTGCTGAGCAGAAGAGATAGCTGCTGGTGGGGTTGTGCCCTGGGAGCCCCCCGGGCTGTGGGGCCGGGGTTCCTCAGGGCATGGTATCTGCTCCGATGAACTCCCACTCCCCAGCACGCGTATTCAGGAAACTGCTGAAAGACGGGGTTTGTCTGTGCTCAGCTAACTCAGGCTGTGAACTTCTCCTGCCACCAGCACGCTTAATAAACAGGGCGACATCTGCTCTGGTAGCATGATCTCATCACTCCAGGGATCCCTGCAGCGGCTTCTCCTGCGCCGTCATTCCCATCTCGCCGGGTGCGGCCCCGAGATGGTATCTCCTGCAGGGCTGGTGGGAAGGAGCAGGCCTGTGAGGAGCGGGCCAGCTTTCCCAGCCCTCCGCATCCTCGCAGGGAACAGCCCGGAGGTTAACAGCAGGCACCATCAGCAAGGCTTCCTCCTGTTTCAGGAGGTCTGCCGTGCCCCAGGGGCGATGCATCCCTGGTGCCAGCTCCCCACCGGGGCTCATCAGGAGGCAAAACTGACTTGGGGTGCAGTGCTTGCCATTTCCCTCCTCTCCCTGGGACCACAAGGACCAGAGAGGAGCATTTTTTGCTCCATCTTGGCTGGACAGTGTTGTCTTGGTAAAAAAACCAAACCTGAAAGACATTATGGCTTCCAACTTAAAGATCCAGAGAAATGAGGAAAATGTACCAAGGCAAACACAGGCAGCATGAGCCCATCGCCTTTGGTTGGGAGATTTATAAGGGGTTACATCAGATGCAAAGGCTGACAGCATCATTTCCCTTTGCGATGTGGAGGAGGCTGGAGCCCTCGTGCCCAGGGGCCGGTGTGGGAGCCTGGGTTGGCAGGGCCCCCGGCATCCCCCACACACCCTGGCAGAGCTCCGGGACAGGAGCGGGGGAGCTGCTCCCACCGGGATGGCTTCTTTGCAGGCATTGAGCTGGCTGCCCGAGCGAGGGGATGGAAGGAGGTGTACAGGAAGTGAGACCATGTGCCTATAAATCCTCTCAAGTCTAACGATGTTTTTTCTAGCATATTTTCCTGACTTCCCTCCCAAGGGATCAAACCCAAAAGACGGTTATGTCTGATCTTTAGGTAACCCAGAAACAAAACATTTCCCAAACAAATAATCACATTGCAGTCTGACAATGTTCATTATTACAAAAGAACATTTTATTTCCATTTTTTCTGGGTGTACTATATTGCAACGTAACACTATGCAGGTCTATTATCATATTAAGATTCTTGCTACAGAATTAAGAAGTTTGTCCATTTGGTCAAATTTCAAAGTTTTTCCTTGGTATCTTTCCTTATAGGACTTGTCACCACTTAAGCACATGAATTAGTGGAAATGCCAGAAATGTGATATGAGACTTGGAGCGGGCGCTTTCCAATCAGAATTTGCAAAAGTTGCTGGTCTGGCTAGATGCACAAGGTCAGCACAAATATCCATCCTAATTTTGACAAAGGGGGAGATGCACATCTCCGGATTTTCATCACAAAGCAGATTTGCTTTTCAGGCTTAAGGTACTATTAATGTTGTCTTCTTATTTTTAACGCCCTCTTTGTCATCTCTGCTTCTGTTACCAAGGAAGATTTGTATTATTTTTGAGCGATAATGTAAAATGCCTTGCTTATATTCTGGAATTGTCTTGCTTGTTAGGCACCTGTTTAATGTAAGTAGTTATATAAACTCATACAAACCATGCCTAAAGTATTATCCACAAAATGCCCATCCATTGTAAGTCAAATACTATAGGTCACGGAAAAGTCTAGTATGCATTGCATGTGAATATACATATGAGCAGTACATGAATCACTGAGTAAATATGGCACTTTTACATATTTTCCTGGATGTCATACAGAATTAGGAAACAACCTTCTCTTAGCTGACGCGTTTCTAAAATACTGTAATATGGTTTTGGAAAATACACCCCATAGACCAGACAGTAAGAAGTTTAGAAAAGTCAACAGTGCAGCTACCTGAGTTTGTTTCATTAAGTTTAAGCAATTAACAGTAATGCGATACTTTATCATTCACTGCGAGCCTGAGGGTTGCCTACCCACAGAAGCCATGCTGCCTAACCCTGCTATAGATAAAACAGCACAGCTCTCCAAGCACATGGCTCAGCAAGGTGATGAACTGACCGAGCAGCTCAGCACCTCCAAAGTGACTTGTCCCACCTTCTCCTTGCCCAGACCCTGGCTGCAGAGTCCTGTCCCCTTGCCACTCCCACCCTAGTGCTCGTCCGATCCTTTGGAGAGCTCATCCAGCAGGAAATTAGCCCCTTTTTTTAACTGGCTTAGTTTTCTGCCGGCTTAAAAAGTTGATTTGTCCTCTGGAGGGATCAGACCAGCACCAGACCAGTAAAGGTACGAACGAAGCAGCAGCTGGAATATGTCGGCAGGAATAGGGAGCATGGGAGGAGGAGGTAACTGCCCCTTTTTGGTGGCAGTGAGCTGTTGGATTGACTAAGCTGTCTCAGCAGAACAAACCCTTGGAGAAGATACAGTTATTAGTGCGAAAGTGCTTAGACCGGTATAGTTTATTCCTATCTAGAAGGTGAATAAAGATATACCAGCACAAGGCACTTTATACTCATGTAACTGTGTCCACATGAGGGGTTGCACTGGTATAAGTATAATCAGTAACAAACAAAAACCCCACATCCCCTAAGTGATGTATTTACAAAAATGGCCTAGAACAAGTCTCCAACCTTCAGTTACGAGGTGTGCATAACTTCCATTCAGAAAACAGACCACAAACTACACATGAAAAACAACATTAGACACAAAATAAATTAGGGATTTAAAATGCTACATCTAGGAATATAAAGATTTTTTTAAAAAACTTTAAATGTAATCCCGTATTTCGAATCTAAGTAAGAGAACTATACAGCTCCACCGATTACACCGACATTTTAAACAGTTTACATTCATCAGGGACAACAGCACTTTGGTTTATATAATTAGGCTAAAATGAGCAATGAAACATTTCTCTCCCTCACGTTACATCAAAGTGAAATACATTTAGAATATATATACTGCCAAGTTGTTCCAATAAGTGCATTCCATACACAAGAGTAGCTCTCACAATAGCTACATAAGTTATAGGTCTTTAATAGAACTAAGACCCCTTTAAAAAAGCTTGCTTTGATTCCTTCATGCCTGACCCATTTTTGATTAATCACATGGATCTTCTCCAGAACACAGCCAAGCGCAAAAAATAAGTCTGACTTGGTACTGTGGCAAGCCCACATACCAGATTGCACAGCACACCCTGGATTCATGAGGAAACTCATTTTAGTTCGTCAAACTCACTTACTAAGTCAAACTCTTAAAACAACAGTATGCTTTTGTACCAAGCTCAAGAACTCAGATTAACTCAAGACACGCAACGGCAGTTTGAAAACATTTAAGAGCAACCAACCTGACAACCATCAGACAATTATTTTATGTAACTTTAAACAATGAGCAACTCATCCTCTGCAATTTATAAACAGCACTGCCTCCTGGAGAAAGAAGTACTTATTCCTAGATATTCTTGCAAAGCATTTACCCAGTGGCTGCATCTGATTCAAGTGTGTTGTTGGACAGGATGAAGAGATCTCCCGGCAAAATATTCTACTATCATATGGCACCTCAGAGGTGCCTGAGGACTGGAGGAAAGCTAATGCCAGTCTCCAAAAATGGCAAGGAGGACCCAGGAAACTACAGGCTGGTCAGCCTCACCTCCATCCCTCGCAAGGTGGTGGAACAGCTCATCCTGGATATCATCTCTAAGAATACAGATGAAAAAAAGGTCATCGGGAGTGGTCAGCATGGATTTACCAAGGGGAAATCATGCTTGACCAATCTGATCGCCTTCTACAATGGAATGACTGGCTGGGTGGATGAGGGGAGAGCAGTGGATGTTATTTACCTTGACTTCAGCAAGGCTTTTGACACTGTCTCCCATAACATCCTCAAAGGTAAGCTTAGGAAGTGTGGGTTAGATGATTGGACAGAGAGGTGGATGAAGAACTGGCTGAATGGCAGAGCTCAGAGTGCTGTGATCAGTGGCACAGAGTCCAGCTGGAGGCCTGTAACTAGTGGTGTTCCCCAGGGTTCAGTACTGGGTCCGCTCTTGTTCAATCAATGACTTGGATGAAGGGATAGAGTGTACCCTCAGCAAGTTTGCCGATGACACAAAGCTGGGAGGAATGGCTGACACACCAAAAGGCTGTGCTGCCATACAGAGAGACCTGGACAGGCTGGAGAGTTGGGTGAAGAGGAACCTAATGAAATTCAACAAGGGCAAGTGTAGGGTCCTGCATCTGGGGAGGAACAACCCCATACACTGGTAAAGGTTAGGGGCTGACCTGCTGGAGAGCAGCTCTGCAGAGAGGGACCTGGGAATCCCGGTGGATGAGAAGTTGCACATGTGGCAGCAATGTGCCCGTGGCCAAGAAGGCCAATGGTCTCCTGGGGTGCATTAAAAAGAGTGTGGCCAGCAGGTCGAGGGAGGTCATCCTCCCCCTCTACTCTGTCCTCGTGAGGCCGCACCTGGAACACTGTGTCCAGTTCTGCACTCCCCGGTTCAAGAAGGACAGGGAACTGCTGGAGAGAGTCCAGCGGAGGGCTACAAAGAAAGATGATCAAGGGACTGCAGCATCTCTCTTATGAGGAAAGGCTGAGAGGCCTGGGTCTGTTTAGCCTGGAGAAGACTGAGAGGGGATCTTTTCAATGCTTATAAATATCTAAAGGGCAAGTGTCAAGAGGATGGGGCCAGACTCTTTTCAGTGGCGCCTGGTAACAGGACAAGGGGCAACAGACACGAGCTGGAACACAGGAAATTCCATCTCAACATGAGGAAAAACTTCTATACTTTGAGGGTGGCAGAGCACTGGAACAGGCTGCCCAGAGAGGTGGTGGAGTCTCCAACTCTGGAGATATTCAAAACCCGCCTGGATGCGTTCCTGTCCAGCCTCCTCTAGGTGACCCTGCTCTCGCAGGGAGGTTGGACTAGATGATCTCCAGAGGCCCCTTCCAACCCCTACAGTTCTGTGATTCTGTGACATGGTTATTTTTGATTAGCTTAAATTAGCTTATGAGGAGCACATGAGTTATCATATACCTGCCAAACTTGCCTAAAAGAAAGCAAACGGCTGGATTAAATAAACAACTGAATATGGCTTCAGAGGATAAAGTTCCCAACCTGATGCGTAATCATTACAGATTATTACATTGTTTTGAAAAGCGGCAGACTTCCAACTGTATGATTTCCAACTTAATTACTAGCTGGGAGACGAAAACCGCCTTCATCACTGTCCTCTGACAGGTTGAGACTTTTGAGAAGTTAATGTATTCATTTAATCTCATTTTTGCAAATCTGCAACTGTTCCTATGCTGAGGTTGGTCATATGGTACCCAAGGTCAATTAAGGAGAGTATTAGATGCTATTTCCTTGTCAGAAGCTTTACAAACTAAACAGGATTGCACTTTTTCTGGATCCCATTCCTGCAAGGTGCCAAGTATCCCGGTGAGCAAGTGAAGTGAGGGGGGCAGAGGGCACTTGCCCCCTTGCAGGACAGGGTGTTTAGTGGAGGACGGGTAGGGGATTTTTCAAGGTAGTGTTTCATCTCGCTGGGTTGACATTTCCAACACCGTGAGTTCATTGCACCCCTTCCATTCAAGTTAGCAGGAAATGGGCAGCCGCATCCCTTTGCACTGTTTGGAAAATCTTCGACGTGACTCACTTTGGTCCTGACTCCTCTGTGAACTGTGACCTTACTCTTCCTGCACCAGAGAGGAAATCGCAGTCAGTGCCTCCTGCTTGGCGTGGTGTGTGAACGGAGAGCTAGACTAAACTTGCCAAAAGGGGCTGAGGGAGTTCTGCATGTCCCCTCAGACCCATTAAAATACAGAAAGAACCTTTTCTACTTGCTTTAACCATCTGAGAAAACCATGTCATAAATAAAAAAGGATGGTCAACCCCGGTTTGATCTTGTTAGATGTTGAAGACCACCTGCCACTGAAGAAAGGAGGAAACAGGGCATTCAACACCTGCAGCACCACCCGTTGAAGACCACATCCTAAGGGATTAACAATAACTAGGAAGACAATATAATCAATCACCTGTTACAAACTACGCAACCCAAAGCACAGAGCTTAAACACAGTTCCCCTGTTGGGTTTAGACAAAGGGGAAAAAAAAAAATCAGCAGATAAAACCATTTACTTTTACCGGTAAAAATAAAGTTACAGACACCCTTGTTCTCAGGGCAAAACAAACTTAAAAATATCTTAAAACAGTGAAAAAATACGGGAAAATTTTATTTAAAAATATATGTACTCCTTATTCCAAATTTGTTTGTACAGAAAGGATTGGTTTGAAAAAGAAAAAAAAATAACGACAAACTAAATGCATATTCAGAGTACGCACTTTCCACAGCGTATTTGGTAGAAGAGTTATTCCTGTAAAACTGTGCAACAGGAAGTTAGTTATTCAGCTTTCATTTGTTCCCTGACATCAGAAGGCAACGTTTCAAACAAGGTGTCCTCTACAATGAAAGCAGCCTGCTTCAGAGCTCTACATTCACCGAGCTCAGGTGGGAGGATTTCAAAGTGATTGCCTTTAATATCCAAGTAGGAGAGGAATACCAAATTACCAATTTTAGGTGAAAGGACCGACAAGTTATTTTTCCCAATTTTCAGAGTCTTAAGTTTTTTGCAAAAGTATAGTTCATCTGGCACGCTCTCCACTTTGTTGCAAGTAATGGAAAAGTACTGTAAACTCTGCAGAACTCCGATTTCGGGTGGGATGAAGCGAATGTCATTGTAAGACAAATCCAAATATCTGATTTTGTTGCATAGGAATAGGTGGGATGGAAGAACCTCTATTTTGTTATGGCTGAAGGAAAGCCGCTCGAGACTCGTGAGTTTCTTTATATGCTCTGGGATGTATGTTATACTGTTGTACCACAGCTTTAGGATTGTCAGTTTTCGCAGATGTTGAAAACTTACTATTTCTTCAATGGATTTGAGGTTATTTTCTTTTAAATCCAATTCCTGAAGACTGAGAAGGCTGAAGACTGCATGAGGAATGCGCTCTAAGTCACAATGAACCAACTCCAGCTGTGTCAGGTTGACCATCTTCTTCAGGTTGTTGAGCATCACTAACTTAGTGCCATCATTATAGATGCACAATTTTTGCAGGTGACTTGAAACATCGACTGCAGATTGTGGGATTTTGGACAAATTACTTTTTATGTAAAGAACTTTAAGGCTTTTAAGTTCCCGAAAAGACTCCAGTGTAATGTTTTTGGAAATATCGTGACTTAGGGAGCCAATTAAATAGAGCTCTTCCAAATTTCTGAGGCCATACATCCAGTGTGGAAGTTCTCTGATGTCATCAAACTTGACACTCAAGATCTTGAGATTCTCCTTCAGAAATGCCAAGGCGGCACTGTGGATCTTCACAGAGCACTGGTGCAACGAGAGCTCCTGGAGATTGTCCAACTGTGCAATGGTTGCTGGTATCATTACATTATTAATTATTTCAAGTTTTAAAGATTGCAGCTCAGTGATTTCAAAAACTGTGTCTGGTAGTCCAGACAGCATGAAAAGCTGTAGCTCCAAATGGTTATGGGAGTTCGTCTGTAGCCTCTGTCGCAGTTTATCTGCGGTCCACTCATTGTTTAGGTTCAGCTGTTTCAGCTTATTTTCACTGACTTCAGACAGGAAGACAGCAAATCTCTTGGAATACAGAGGATCATATTGATCGATCATATGAAGCATAAAAGCAAAGTCATTCTTGACGTCCGGGATATCATCAATTCCCGTCTCTTGCCGAACATATTCAAAAGAATATTCTTTCAGTGAACGATAGAATAACCAGTATAGTGTGTAAAGGCATGTGAGGCCATAGATGCTTACAAAGCACAGGTAGCAGTAGGAAAGTTTGGAGAATAGATGTGCCATTGTGTGATTACAGCAAAAATTCTTATATCCTGTCATGTCTTCTATATCAACGTTACATACTACTGTAAAATTAACTTCTGAGACCAGTGCCGTGTTGTAAGCAATAATAATAAGGAACTTAATTACCTTAAGCACAGTTTGGCGAACGTACATGACATAGAGTATATCACCCTCCTCAACGTGCAGTCTGAATTTCTTCACCTTTTCAAACAGTGCTTTGGCCTGTTCACCTTCTTTCTTATCTAATGCCCCAGGTGTTCCTTTATCCACAACTAACTTCTCAGGGATTGATTTCAAAGACTGTGTTTTGACCAAAGTGCCTTCAGTGTTTGGCTGGGTAGTATTAGACTTGTTTATGTTGTTCTTCCTGTTATCCTTCTCTTCAGAGTCTTCCCCTGACACTTCGGATAAGGCTCTTGTTGTCCAGGGAGAATCAAAACATTTCCCGAGGATTGAAATGAAGTGTTCAATTTTGGAGCTTGATCCGGGGAATTTGAACCAAAAGTTACTACACAGCATGAAGACCAGGGTGTGTATGAGGACAAGGTAAGGGAAGTACTTGGCATACCAGTGCAGGGCACGTTCATAGCACACCTGATTTATAAAGCTGTACTGCTGAAGGTCCAAATCCGTCTTCAGTCCTTTCATTTCAACTGTAGCTGGAGGGGTGGATGGCTTGGGTGGAGGAAGGGGGGTTGTATCTGGGATGGTGTTAAACACATTTGAACTATTTGATTGGTTCTGGCAAGGCTGTACGCGCTTTGGAAGGCATATTATCTTGTCTTGCATGACCTGAAACACACAAAAAGGTATCTTTTACTGATGTACAAACAATGGTGGCAGTACCAATGGGCAGCTGTCCTTGGAGTTCCTCCAGCTGCCAGGCATTCCTCCCCGCAGCCTGGCACTTGGCCCCACAGGCTGTGCTATTATTATTACTATTCCCAACAAGACACTTGTTCCACATGCCAAGAATTAGGTCACCCCTTTTCATCTATGGTTAGTTTTCCATAATTTGAATAAAGAGGGCATTGAGCTAATCCAGAAAAAGGAAAAGTGTGGGTCACGCTTCTAGAAAAGACCGGGGATGTCCTACATTGCTCTCACCAGAGACGGACTGTTCTTGCCAGGTGTATTCACTCCGGCTACACAATGTTCAGAGATAGCTTAGGCTTGAAAGCAGCACAACTGCATTCATGTGGCTGTACGCTCACACTGTGATGTCTTATCACACCGAAAATGGCTGACAAAGAGCTAACGCGGGCATATCTATGCCGGGACATTATTAATCTTCAGTCTTAATAAAACAACTGATAGGGGTAATGGAGAATTGACGACATTTGGGTGCGTGTGCGCATGGACATAATTTTTATTCAGTTTCTTATACATATACATAGAGTTCTCATACCACACAGCTGTGGTAAAAAAAAGTAGCTCTGTCTTTCTGTCCTTGAGTCTGTCTATAATGCAAAAAAACCCAACTTTCTTAACTTGGGCTGGACATCCATGTTGGCAAAATGAGAGCAGAGCGCTTTTAGGGATCAGTCACCTTTAGTTTAACTTGGGAGAACAGTCTGAGTTCAGTGCAAGGCTCCCTATGGGTCTGAATTTAAAATACCAATCCATGTGATAAACCAGGGAGCTCTGTTATTTGCACTGAATAACTAACTGGGATTATCCCAAACTAAGAATGTGTGTGTAGTGCAGACGTATCCTTCGACATGTTGAAAGCACTAAATATAGGGTAGGCAACATGAGCTACCAAAATCAGATCCTCCTTGATGATCCAGCCTGGTGCAGGCAGATGCTGAGATGAGGCCACGTGTGTTTTGAACAATATCAGTGCCGTAACTGTTGACACGTCAAAAACTCCTGCAGTTAATCTTTGTCTGTGAATGCTATTCTGATATACACCGTTACTTACACCCTGGATTCATGCCTCTGGTAATAAGTTGGACTAAAAAAAATATTGCCTGTTATTTGCGGTGTTCCCACACATTATTTTCAAGTGTGCTTCATCCAATCACACAGGCAGTCGTAAAAATAACAGAGGTTCTACTTTGTGTGCTTAAGCAGGTAGCTACTAAGGTAAAATTCAGCCCTAGATTTTTAAACATGGACATTGTATCTTTTCACCTGAAAGCAGAGAATACAGGCAAAGCTACAGTTGATTTCACGTGAAATTTGGGACATGTGAAAATCTTGGTCCATGTAAGTAAACTAATTCCCCGGAAATAAGAGCTCTGTCAATGTGTCCCTTTAGCTCCATTTCTAGATCATGCCAAGAAATGTGAGATCCATGTTTGAACTAGGACTATAACTTTCTATTTTTGTGGGGTCCCAAACAGTAGCTCCCATTTCTTTTCAGCTTTTGGCTCTTTAGCAAAATGTAACAGTGATTGACAGTAATGTCAACTGTTAACGCGTAAGCATCCTCAGAGATGCTTTGGAATGGAAGAGGCATAATATTAGTTGTGGGTGGCATGATAAAATAACCACATTCATTTCAAATCTCTTTGAAGCACAGAGGCAGAAAGAATTTTAACATTTGCCAAATAAAGAAAAACAGAAATTGCAAAATTACATTTTTCAAACTTATAAGCATAAAAAATGGTAACAAATATGAACTTAAGTCGATCATCAGTTTTGTTATGTCAAATTGTGGGGAAAAGAGGTATCCAGGCACAAGCCAAATCAACAGCTCTTATTTTCGCTGGCACCGCTCCATCAACGCTGGTGCAACTCTGCTGATTTACAGCTGCTGAAGTCTGGTCTGTGTTATTGATGTTGCTACCTAAACAGCTTTAATCCTGGGACCAGCACATTTTTGCATTGTTCTTGGTGAACCCGAGAGATAAAACAAGATGTGACACCATCTTTCCAAGGATCTTCCTTGTTTGTGGTGTTCTTTCCACAACCCTGAGAGCCCCCGCCTCACCTCTGTCCTGTTTGATTTACCTGTAACGTGCACCCAAACACACCGATCATCAGCATGGCGACGGAGAGATAGTCGGTGAACACATCCCACCAGGGCTTCAGCACCCTGAACGCCGGCTGCTGCTCCGAGAACTGGCGAAACTCGGTCACGGGAATCATCGTCCTGCAAAAGAGTAAGGCCAGCGCTCAGCCTCCCGCAGCCCGTACCCCTCAGTCGGTGCAAGAAAGTACTTCTGTGGGGCTTCAAAAAATCTGGTCTGGAAATGAGAAGCCCGGGATGTGGCATAAAAGTTCCCGGCTACCACCCAAGCGGTCCCTTGGACACCCCGCCTCGGCAGAGGGATGCTTGTCCTGCCCCCCGGCAGCTCCTGCGAGGAAGACAGAGCAAGACCAGGGTCCCGTCCATGCAGTCCCACTCCCACCATATCTGATGGGTCAATGAGGCCTTCTGTATCCCTGAAAATCAGCCCATTCTGTAGATACTCAAGACATTCAGCTGTATACACATTAGCCTTTATCTCAAAGGTCTGGCTAAAATTCTTGTCCTGCGCTCAAATTTCACAGGCCCTTTTAGCTATCGTGTTTTCATTCACTTCCATTTTATTCATAGTGGTTTTAGGGATGCTTTGGAATATTTGCGTGCATACTCACTGCAGTTTTAAATCTACTATGTTTTAAGCACAAGTTGCTAAAGTGCTTTAGCTAACCAAAAGTACAAGCAGATCAAGGGCTTTATCTTCACCTCAGATGTCGAGGCTTACATCAGCACCTCCTCTGAAAAATCAGCTAACGCATGAGCATGTACAGGCAAAGCAACTGATCTTAAATCCTACAGCATATTGCATAACCGAATCCCTGAGATCAAACCAGCACTGAAACTCCCCAGTAAGTTACGATGGAAAGATAAATTAGCATGGGAAGAGAACAAAAATACTCCCAAGAGCAATTTACAAAATTTGCTCTTTAACTAATATTGTAAATGCTCACCACAATCACTTCATATGACAGAAATATTTGAAGAGCCTATAATCCTGATTCAGCTGAGCACTGGGACCCATTAGTGTGGGTTTGGAGCCATCCAGCTGTGCGCAGGCTTAGCGCTAAGCGCACACTTGCTGATACACTGCCCAGGGACTTAAGGGATTCAGGCCGTTCAGAGCCAGCGATCTGGCAGAGAAGGATTCGGGCACTAGCGGCTGCAATTCATCACAGGCATACAGCCATCCCAAGAATTTAGAACTGACTCCCACTACACTGGCCATACTTGAGCAGAAAGATGCTCAGTTTGACACCTTCTCAGGGACTGCTGTGCCCCTGCTTGCCCAGCAGACCCTCGGGAGGTACCACGGTCCCCAAAAGCACAAGGTGACGTCCGTAAATGAGCTTGGGTTAGTAGCTGGGCTGGGGCTTTGCAGCTTTCTGAGTGGGTAGCATAAAATCTTACCTCTTGCTCCCTGCTCCTCTCTCTTCTTGCAACCCTTCTGTGCTGCTTTAAGTGCTACTTGGCCAGGCATGAGAATCTCTTCTCAGCCTCTTGTCCTTCTAAAAGCTGTCCCTAGGATGCACGCTACAATGCCAGATGAAATCATGCACATCTCTGGCGCGGCTGGCGATCCCCAGGAGGAAGGCAGGCTGTCCTCCCCAGTGCTTGCAAATGAATAGACCACCAGTGAAAACGACAGCAACGCAAGCCTGAGTTCACACAGCCAGGTCGGAGGCTCGGCAGCGTCCATGCCAACAGGCCTGAATTGCTGCAGCGGTGGCGAAGGAATGCAGTATTCCTGATTAAATTACACGCAGCCAGAAGCCGCAATTCTGATGTTTTTGAGGTGAAGAACATCACGCCCCGATCTCTCTTCCATACCCGCACGCATTTCACTGCCATCGGTAAGGAATTACCCTCTTTTCTATTTCCGCATAAAATGTAGATGTACTGGCAAGAGCTGCTTGTAAGCTTTAAAAAATAATTCTTCTATCAAGCACTGAAAAACATCAAAAAATTCTTAAAGGAATACACTAATACCAATGTTAGCTAATCAGTTGCCATGCAACGGTCCTGCTCAAAGCTTTGCAACACATATACCACCATCGGCTCAGGATTTGAGGCCAGTTAGCTGACTGGAATGCCACCAGTACACCCAAGAATACATATCTACGCATTGCTTTAAAATCATGAGGGTTTGACATTTTGGGTTTTTTTTTTTCTCCTCTTTAATAACGGCTGATGGGTTCTTTTTCATCTTCTGATGCCGCAGCCTCCAGGGGTCCTATTTGTAAGGTTTTTCCAGAAGCATAGACAGCTCAAGTGTCAGATAAGACACAATCACGTTTCCTACAGTGGAGCCTCTTGAGAAAACATGAGTGCTCACTCACATGCACCAAAACCTGGGGAGACGCAGATCTGGCTGGTGGGATGTCTGAGCAACTCCGTGGATCTGAGCCACGGCACTAAGAAAGCCGGCAGTACTGAAACAGGGGCAGCACCTGACAGCAGACGGGATGAGAAACTATCTTGCAAATCACTGTGCAGGGACAGCTTTCAAGACTAAAAATTAATTTGGCTGTTGCATTTGATAGGTTTCACTCTGTATTTTTAGGGGCCTTTGTTGTATTATAGATTTGCTTTATTTCTTCTAAAAGTGATGTGTGGGGAATTTAGATGAAGGCAGATAGTTCCTGGCGCCACAAATCCACGCTGCTCTGATCCCTCCTTCCCTTTAGAGGCTGCTGTTTGCATAGTGTGACTCCTCATTAGTAGAGTGCACTTACCGTTACCCTGGTTAATGGGCCAAGCAGAGGGAGACCTGCCCAGGGAAAGCCTCTCTGAGCCCTGCTGGAAAACCCATCTGTGAGGCTGGGAGGTTTGTAGCCCAACACCAGGCATCCAAATCTGCCTGCCACTTATGTTTTTCTTTATCATTAAAAAAACCCACAAATGTTACTGAACGATGGCAATGGTACTGCACATAATAATGGTAAATAAAGCAACAATGTCTAATCATAGAATCATGGAACGGTTCGCCTTGGAAGGGACCTTAAAGATCATCTAGTTCCAATGCCAGACAATATTTTTTAACTTCAGGAAAAAAGACATTCACAAGAAGCTCTAAATGAAGAATGGACGTGAAGAAGCGAGATAACCGTTTTCCAACATTCTCTGGAGAAACCCTATTGCTTCTCCCCTCGCTGCACTGGCAATAAAGAGAAAATACTGGAAAGAAGAGCAGAGAAGCCCAGGCGTACCAGCGCTGCTGGTATCTGCACGCAGAACAGAGCGACACCAAATCGCTTTGTATTTGTTTCCCTCTTCCCTCGAGCTTCTTTTCCGTTCTGGCCCATCCAGTGACCGAAAGGACACTACAAGCAGTGGCCCTGAGGCCTCAGAAAAGCCACAGCAGGTCCACTTGGCTCAGAGCAATCGGGAAAACCCCCTGGCCGTGGCCAGAGTCCAGCTTGTCCCCACCAGTGTGCCCAGAGCCGCACCACTGCCAGATTCACTGACAACCACGTGCACAAACCAGGTCTGTACAAGAGAAAGTGACTCAGTCAATCACGAATTTAAACAAATCAAACCAGGGATGCTAAAAAGCCACACTGCAGCCCCAGCCCCAGCAATCTCTGGGACAGCACACCACCCGCTGTGGAGTCTGATCTCTTCTCGTAACAAGGAGATGGAAGAAAAGGAGTTCAGCATTTCAGCTGGTGAAAACTAAGCATTACTAATTTCAGTCCACTCGCATTCAAAACGCTATTTAATGGCACAATACCTCATAGCTGAAATGTGGAGTCTGACTTATGTTAAATACTATGCTAACCTACTTTAGGAAATATTGAATTCTAAATGTTGGATAATTTTTTTCAATTAAAATCAGAACTCGTTCTCTTTTTTCTCTCTTGAATTTCTAATAATCCTCAGTCTCTAGAGAAAAGAAAACAGTACATGAGATAAATCATCTGGTATCCAGCTACCAGAAGGAAATAAAAAAGGAACTTGGATTAAAAAAAGTTGTACTGGCTGTTAAGCAGTGCTGCAGAAAAGAGCTGAGGGTTTGCCAGATTAAATAAAAAACAATGACAAAAAAAACCAAACAAAAAAAAAAACTGAGGGGAGAGAAAATAGTAGGGTTTTTCATTATTATTTTAAAATTTCTAGGAAATATAGGAAACTTGATGAGTGAAAATGAATATGTGATAATAAAATGCAATACTGGAACCCAGGTACAATGAAGGTATGACGTTTACTCCATCAGAAAAACTAACTACAGGAATCAGCTAATGCATCGGTGATTAGGAGCGAGACACAACGACTTAATGTCACCTAATACAGCTAAGGAGAACAAATAGATCCAAGTGAGAGAGAAAAGTATCGGGAACAAATTAGACTTAATAAATCAAGAGATTGAATCACAGACTGATTGTGAAACGGCCGCACCGTGGAGCAAACCATGTTCTCAGCAATTGGCCTTCATCAGAGGGAATAAAGGAAAGTGCTGGGGACAGTTCGGAAGTAATGGCGGCTCTTGCCAGTGCGCCTCAAGAGAAAAACGAGCGCGCTTTACAAACCAGGCAATCCACGTGATGTACGCTGCAGAATACAAAGGAAATTAATTAAAGAGCTTCCTGCCTACTGGCGGCCCAGAGGACGCTGTGGGGGGTTCCTGGGCAGGGACCGCCTTGGCAGCCCCGGTGGCCCCGGCGCACAGGGGCCGAACCAGCGCTGTGTCAGCAGGGCCTCGGCGCGAAGGGTCGCAGGGATGCTGACGGGCGCAGTTTCCATCTGCATCCACAGCGCCCCCACCTCCACCCACAATGGCAACCCAAGGCACCAGCCCTCCCCAGCCACGGCGCAGCGTGCCCAGGCTGGCACCGCTGGCTGCCGGGGCTCTTCGGCCGTGCCAGCTGTCACAGCGCAGCCGCGTCAGAGGTGGACTGGAAGGAGAAAGTGCCCAGCTAGGCAAAACCCGCCCTCCTGGCTGTTTTAAACACACTGCATGCGTTAGGATAAATTATGAAATGCCTTTTGGGAATAGTGCTGCAAGCAGGTCTGTGAGCTGGCTCCCATACATGATCTATTGCATATTCATCTTCATTAACGGAACGGAGCACAGCACTTATTTAAGACACAAGGAGCCTGGGACCCGGCAGCAGGGACTCATAGAATCACAGAATGGTTCAGGCTGGAAGGGACCTTAAAGAGCATCCACAACCTCCCTGGGCAACCCATTACAGTGCTTCACCGTGCTCACAGTGGTGAGAATTTCTTCCTAATATCTAATCTAAATCTCCTCTCTTTCCGTTTAAAACCGTACCCCTCGTCCTATCACTCCACCCCCTGACAGAGTCCCTCCCCATCTTCCCTGTAGGCCCCTTTTGGGTACTGGAAGGCTGCTACAAGGTCTCCCCGGAGCCCTCTCTCCTCCAAGCTGAACACCCCAACAAAGAGCCTGAGTCAATAACCCAAGAGCAGAGCCCGAGTGCCAGGGGACGCCTGCGCAGGGGCTGCACTCCAGTGGGTTTTGCTTTGCACGGGACATGGCACTGTACACCCTGGACACTGCAGCCCACTGCCCTTGGTTGTGAACATTTGTCACTCTGCAAAAATACCACAAAGTCGCTTTTCAGGTGGTTCCGTGCTGTCTGGCCTCGGCCGCCTTGGGCCAAGAGCTGAAGTTAAGCTAAAGCCCTTCTCAGCACAGGGCCTGAGGCCGCAACAAAAAGCAGAATTTTGCATTCTTATTTTGCCTGACTGGGAACTACACAGCGAGCCAGTTAAATAAGCAGGGATAAGGGCGTTTCTCAGCCAGGTCCACAGTGACGTATTCTTAAATACCCAATTTAAAACTATGGGTCTACGCAGAGCCCCAGGGCTTAGGGCCACAGTCTCCCCTAGCCATGGATGGTAAGCACAGCCTGGCACTGAAATGGCTGGGTACTAACATCATCAGTCATAGTTTCTGTTGATTATAACTTTGCCAAATTTGTATTTGTTGGTGGGGTGGGGCCCCTGAAATGACCATAAGGAAAACCCCGCCTACTTTAAAACGAAATTTAAATTAAGATCTAGCCAGCAACTGCTCAAACCACCTCTAGAACCCAGCTCAGGGGAACAGCATTGAATTGTGAACACTTCAAAACTTGTGGTCTTTTTATTTTAAGCTCTCCTGACCCCCATGCCCCAAAATTTGGCCTGGGGGGTGGGGGGGGCACGCTTTTTACTGCAGCGTGAACAGCTGCCCGCAGCTGGCTAATTTATAAACCTTTGGAAAGTGAGGTTTTGTGTGTGTCCTTTGATCTCAGCAGTTGAACGTTTCATCTTCAGCGCCCGTCCAGGAGCCCCTCGCAGTTCCTGGCACTGCCCGTGCTGGCACCACAGATCACAGATAGTGAACCTGCTTCGCTTCATCACCTAACCAGGAGAGGACTGAAAGCGGACCCAGGGACGAGGCACCAAGTCTGGAAAACTGAGATTAGAACTAACGGGGAAATAAGATGATAAGAGCTGGAATTAGTAACTCCTAATTCCCAAGAGGCTGATGTTCCATCCTTATCTGTGTATTCTCACACACGTTGTACGTGCAGTGACATAATGTCTGAACTACCCTGACATTCAGTTTTGGTCATTATCTTGCCATATGTTTGCACTGACCAAAATGTCCAGCATTTTGGTAAGTGCAGGTGCTCGGTCAGTTCCCGTGTAACATACGATAGATAATACCTCTGCTACTAACTTCTCCCTGTATTGGAGGCATTTCAGGGGGACCAGTTTCCCTGCTAGGCTTTACAGCCATTGGTGTTTCCTGTAATATAAAATTAAAACCAAAACCAAACAAACTGTCAACATTTTTTGGGTTGGAGGAACCACTCTGAATGTCGGCTATGTGGGAGTATGGCAAAGAAGTATCACATACTGCCACTTTTTCAAACATGATGGGCCGCTTTTTCTTGTTGATTGTAACAGAGATTTTCATAGGAAGAAATATCATCATTCCGAAGTGGGAGATACAAACAAATGATGCTGTCTGTTACTTAAGCATAGATCCCACGTTAAGGAATTGGAAAGCTATTAAAAACAAACCATTTGCATCCAAACAATTATTTTTACAAGTCCATGTGTTTACTGTATTTTCAAACAAACTACTTGAAATTCGTCTTCCTGGGGCTGAGGCTGGTGATGAAACATGGCCCGAGGGAACAACAGAGCATGAGTCAGTGACTCCCCACTGGGACCTGGCCGTGGGCTCCCTGTGCTCCTGCTCTGGGCACGCCACATCGCCGCTTCTCCAGCTGCAAAACAGAAAGGTACCTACTTTCTTTGCTACCTTTGTTGGGAAATATGAATGAATAGTAGCACAAAACCGTAACATACTACTTTGTCCAGTTTTCTGGACTGATAGCATGCCAAACCTTCCCGGCAAAGCCACTGGAGTTAATCTCGTTTCACACTACTCATTACCAAAATTATGTGTCACAGTGGGTATTACTCTGCAATCTGGGGAGCCGACAAAGATCAGCTGATCGAGGATATTATTCCAGCAACCCCAATTTGGTGGTCCTACAAAACGTGTGCAACCGGTGCGGTTTTCAGAGGGGCGACAGCAGCAGGGATGCGGATGCAAGCAGGCTGGCCACCACGGGGTTGTCCCTGCGTG
This sequence comes from Chroicocephalus ridibundus, assembly GCF_963924245.1. Lineage (NCBI taxonomy): Eukaryota > Metazoa > Chordata > Aves > Charadriiformes > Laridae > Chroicocephalus > Chroicocephalus ridibundus. The sequence continues at coordinate 18,106,393 of NC_086291.1, read as the reverse complement.
ACAGCTGTTCAGCCTAGAAACGGGGTTTCATTTCCAGATGCACTGACTGGAGAAGGCTTGGAGAAGGCCAGGCTGTGCCACCTCAGCTCCAGCACAGTCACAACCCAGCTACTGGAAAACTGCCCTCCGTTTCCCCAAGCTGCCACAACCGAGGAAGTCCGCAACCGTGGGCAAAGCTCCAACAAATCACCAGGGATTTGGTTGCCTGAGAAAACTGGAACGGGTATAACTTCCAGAAACTTGCTGAACACCTAGACCTTTCCCATTCTTTTCCCTCTCAGTTACCGAGGCCCACACCGCAAGCATCCAGAGCGCATTTAGGTTTCGGCTGCCCCTCTGCCCAGCACCCAGTGAATCCCCTGCTCGGGGCCGTGGGTACCATCTGCTGTGGCAGTGGAAGCTCAAATGGCTGAATCCAGAACTCAGAGGAGACATAAGGAATGTAAAGAAGAGACACAAAGGACGTAAAGAGGAAGCAACTTTAATAAACTGCATGTCAAAATATATGCTGCAGTTTCCACCTACACACGCTTTGGCGTCGGATCCCAGACAATAACCTTGCTGTTTGTTTTAACTGAGTCATAGTACTTTTTCATGTATCACACACCAAAAAGACTTCCTATTGTCAGCAGCTCTTTGACTTCGACTTGGTTGGACTGAAGACAAAAAGCTGCTCAGGGACAGATTCTGCCAGATAAAGTCTCAGCGAAATCAATAGTTGTTCTTTCTGTACCACGCACGCGGGCCTGTGCGGAGATTTGTCTTTGCTGAGCTATTTGCCCAAATCTAAAGAAAAGTATACTCTACGCAGTTCCATGTCAAAGACTACTTCAAAGGCAGTACTTACCATTTTTCAGCTCTGGGAGTTAACATTCTTAGTTTATCGGGGCTATCACTCAAGCTGCCAGCCCTCTTTCCAGAGCTGCAAAATGTTCTTAATGCGAGTGAAAACCTTTAACAGCAAACCAAAGCACCCAGCAAGAAACTAGCCAGTAAGTGGTATTTTAGTGCTCCTGAAATATGTCTATAATGATTGAGAAAGGTAAAGTCACACCAAGTTTTAATCAAAGCTACAGCAGGTTTTCCACAAACGCGTATTTAGCACACTCAGATAATGAAGACAGAACTAATGCCGTAGAATGTCGCGGGACAGACAATATTACACAAGCCAGGGCCATTCAGTGTCCAAGGAATAGCGTGGGGCCTCAGGCTAATACAAGTGCTCACAATAAAAAATGTTCAGTCGATATAATTAAAAATTAATTCCTAATTGGGACAGGAAGCACAAAGGGTCCATTCTGAGTCTTAAGCAGCTCAACCATCTGAAAAGTTAGTTAAAAACTTTTTATGCAGCGATTGAGCCAAAAACATTAAAAAAAATTCTGTTTTCAAGACTTTTGAGACTTTATTTCATATAAAGGATCTTTTCTGCTCCCACTTGCATGCTACGCAAGAAAGCTTTCTAAACTTTGCAATAGTCTCATAAAACATGGATCCCGAAACACCTGGATAAACATACAGGTATTCTCAGTCTGAAACACAGCTGATGTATTTTCCTCCCTCCAAACCATCCTTTGTGACAAAAATACCCGACCATAAAAATAAAGCTCATAGTCTCATCCATACTCCTGAAAGAATAAGAAAGACTATAGATAAGTTCAAGCACATAAAATGGATGTGATGTACGCATACTCTAGATAAACACAAACAGTTACAGAATCAGAATTGCTATTCGCATAACACAACTTTTAAAGATCATAAACTTCAGAGATGTGGCAAACCAGAGCTATCGGCCTAAATTCTCTACTGGACTTTCTCAGCGCAGCACCTAGCCTGTGGCCCACTGAAGAGGGATTAGCTCTAAGCTTCTTCCACCTGTGGCAGTCTGTGGCTGCATCAATAAAACAGAAAGAAAGGCTGTTTCCATCAAGCCTAAACTTTGTGAGATCAAAGGAGTTGCTGGGGGGGGGAGGTTCTGACCACACTACTGCAGGTGTGCGGGTCTTTGAAATTATGTTGTCATGGGTAAATGATGGCAAGGAGCAAATACTCTTTTTAATAACATTACATTTAACAAAGGGCTTTTCCGGCAATATTGTCTGTGAACACCAATCTTGCTCTCTAAGCTTGCGTGAAAACTGTCTGCCCTTGAGACGGCCCACCAGGCATTCACATCAGCTGGAAAATGACATCTCTAATGGTGCTCGCTCAGAACACCAAACCCGCTCTCTGACAGCAGCCTGCACTTCTGAGCTGCTGCATTCTGCTCTAAGTCCCACATAAATCAGGACCTTACCCCGCTGCACGCGCAGGGCAGGGCTTGACCTGTGTTCTGCTTCACCGTGTGCTCCAGAGCAAGCAATTAATCCAAGCTCCCACCTTGCTTTCAGTAAAGAAAACAGAAAATGTTCTTGGCACTTCAGCAGTCTTATTGCTGGCTTGTTGAATTTTGGATTCCCATCAATACAAAACCGCTATGTGCTAATTGCCGCCGAAGGGAGACGTGAGCTAGCATCTCCATTTTCAGCAGATCACCGTCTAGCCCAGGACTTGAGGTTGGTATAAAAGGCTGGACGCTGCTCGCCTGAAAGTCAATGGAAAAGTTAAAGTTTACTTTGACAGAGAGAGAAATGGATTTTTAGTGCTACAGGACCAGATGTTTTCACACGTGCTGGTTCAAACGCAGTGGAACTTTGTACGCTCCCGACAACAGCAGCATTAGCTACTTTCCATGGAGAACGGTGCCATTCTGTGCTTCAGGGGAGGCATTTGTTTTACTTTTAAACCAAGAAAAAACATGCCCTGTATCTCAAGGCAGGATTCTCCCAAACAAATGGAAAACATGGAAAGCATGTACATTGCAATATCCTACCTTTTAAAAACCTGACCTGATCAAATACCTGGAAAAAATGCCAAAAAAAATCATCCCGGTCCAAGCCCGTGACGCTCTGAACGAGTTGTAAAGTTCGTGCTGTGTCTGACTAGCTGCTTGTGTCAGGCACCAAAATGTACAAGGAATACGGAGCAGGAGAGGTGACCCAGGGTCCGTCATGTTTAAAGGCAGCTCTAAGACACTTTGTCTGCCTGGGGACGGGACGAGAGCGACGCCTGCCCTGGGCAATGAATGAAAGCAAGGGAGCAAACGGCATACTCGCGCACGCCCAAGGTGGTGAATCAAACCTAGTGTCTTCCTAGTGGGACAGAGATCTCAGAAACACAAACCGCAACAAAAGTCGTGGCACTACAGCTTGAATTCGCATCAGAAATTTGTTGCACCAAATCCCTGGGCAAACAGCTCAAGGATAGAGAGTGAAGTTTCCGTTAGGTTGAGCATGTGAAATCCAATGCTTGTCAACGTTCTTCTGACAAATCATTTTGGAAGGAGAATAGCTTCTTTGCTTTACTAAGAAAGGGTTTTAGGGAAATACTTGGGGGTTCTCTTTTTTTTTTCCTGATGTCAAACGTTTCATTTTCAGGGTTTTCTTTAATACACAGCCCCTCCCCTGCCCTTCACAACCCTGTGACAATGAGGACAATACCTTTTCACCAAATTTTCTCGAAGAGGAAAAAAATCCTGTAAAATTAAAATCCAGCTCCTGTTATTGTGAACTGTTTGGACGGTAATAGAAATTTTTTTTTACTTCCCACAGCATTCAATAAGGCTTGGGCTGGGAAGTGCCTTTTCTGGTGGTGAATAGGGGCCACCGCAACCAGTTGCAACTGAGGTCAACAGACAATCAGGGGAACTGCTCCTCCCAGCACACTCTGACCCAATTCGTTATTTTGGGTCTTGCCATGTCCTCGCTCTACTGCTAAGGCCACCTGAATGTTGTTTAACCCTCTCGATGGCCCAGCCCCGATGCCGCCCCCCTCCCAGTCAGAGGCCCTTATGGGGGGCTTCAAAAACCAGATGCTGGGGTGGGATGCGGCTGTTTCAGGAAATCAACTCAAACTGGTACAGAAACGGATTGCAAGACAGCGCCAGGCACTGAAGCAAGGAGCTTGTGGGAAGAATTAATTCAGGAGTCTCTGATTTTGCTCTTCACTGACAACCAGTGCCGTCCATTTCCAACACAGGGCATACAAACTAACTAGATTTTTAGGCTTTCCATCAGAAAGTTGCTTTCCAGAACTGCTTACAAGAGTAAATAATAACAAAAACCCCACAGAAAGTTATATTCCAGTAAAACCTCCAGCAGGGCCCGTTAGTATTCAGACTGGAAGAAAACAGCATCACAGTTGCCACACATTTAGCAAACTCAGAATACAACTGGAAAAGGAAATGATTCAGAAACCACAGGTGCTCATCACCGGGCTGCTGCGCCTCGCTGCCAGCCCTGGGCACCGGCACTCGCCGGGCAGCAGGAATCCAAGGCCAGGTTAAAATGAGGGATCGGCTCGGCGGTGTGCTCAGCCCGGCTCTCGATGCTGACCCGCACCACAGGGGCAAACAGGGGTTTCCAGGAAAAGAGTGAGCCCAGGGGAGCGAGTGCTACCCTCCTGACCACTTCTCAGCGTGCCAAAAAGAAAAGTAAAAGCAGGCCTAATATACCGGGGGAACATGCGGTCTTTGTTGAATTGAGAAGGGAGATTTTTTTAAAAAATTACTTCCAGCATTGCCATCTTTTTCTTCACTATCTTGCAAAGAAGTCCAACACCTTTCTGCCTGTCCGGTTTTTTACAGCATCACTCAAGCTTATAGTGCTCTACTAGGAGCAGGAGCAAACACATACATGTGTGTCTTCAAACAGTGCTGCTCATAACACACAGTCTTTCCTCGCAGAAAGTACTTATTCCAAAAGTAAAAAAAATTAAAAAGGCAAGCCATAACTCACATCTGTACAATAAAATTCCTCACTTTCAAACATCTTCATCCTAATGAAATTCTAGCAGGATGCATTCAGCAGTCTTTCACAAACCTCTCATTTTGCTTGATCAACTCTTTCCCGTGAACTGGACAAACTGCATTTCGTGAATAATGAACAAAACCGCCCATCACACTGCGACAAGGCAGAGTTGTTGCTAAACCCATCTGAAATCGGGATTGGTCGTTTGTTTTGGTTTTTTTTTCCCCCCTAAAATCTCCTCGAAAACAGAACCACGAACGCCGGCGGCTCGCGGTGCCGCCGGGGGCTGCGCTCCCCCCCGGGCCGGGCGGCAGGAACCCGCCGGGGCACGGAGGGACCGCGCTCCCCGTCCTGCGCGCAGCCTCCCCGCACAGCGGGCTGGGCTGGGGGTTTGGGGTGTGTTTTCTTTTGTGGGGAAAACACCGTCGAGGGCTTCCCCCGAGCCACCCGTCTCCACGGCGACTGTTCCACCGCCCCGCCGACCCCCGGGAAGCCCCGCTTGGCTCCGGGCCGCCGCCCCGCGGGGCACCCCCGGGGCCGCCCGAGCGCCGCGGCCGGCGAGGGGGGGCCCCGCCCGGCAGGGGATGGGGTGGGATGGGGGGGATGGGGCGGGAGCCGGAGGGGCGCCGGACGGCGGCGATCCCGGACAAAGTTTGGCTCCCCCAGCGCTGCCCAGGGCCGTGGGCGGCCCCGGGGATGCCGCCGGCGGGCAGGGCGGCAGCGCCGCAGCCGCAGCCTGGGGCCGGGCCGGGTCTCTTCTCCCCGCGGGGGTGCAGCGCCGCCCCCCGCGGCGGCTCCGTCCCGGCGCGGCGCCCTCCCCCCCCGCCCCGGGGCCCCCTCCCCGCGGAGATGCCCCGGCCCCGGCGCGGCCCGGGCAGCGGAGGGCCCGGGGGGCGGCAGGCCGGGCGCGGTAGCGGCGGCGCCTACCTGATAGGCGTCCGGGCGGGGGGCGCGGGGTCACGGGCGGCGGCCGGGCGGGAGCGCGATCATGCCGCGGCGCGGTGCGGGGCAGGGCCGGGCCGGGCCGGGCCGGGCGGGGCGGGGAGGCCGCCCGCAGCCGCGCTCCGCCCGCCGCCGCTCCGCCCTCCCGCCGCCGCGGGGCCACGTCTCCGGCCTGACGCAGGCGGCGGCGGGCGGGGGGCGCCGGGGCGTTGCGGTCAGCCCCCGCTGGCAGCGGGAGTGCCGCCCCGCAGGGCCGGCCTTGGCGGGCGGGGCGGCCGCGCTGCGCCCGTCCCCGCGGGGAGCCCGCTAACGGGGACCCGCGGCCTCCCGGAGGGCCGGCGGCATCCGTCCCCGGCGGGAGCGGGCGGCGGCGGCGCCCGGAGGGAGCTGCGAGGTGGGGGCTGGCTGGATAAACGCGGCATCAACAGGCTGCGGCTGGGGGCCGGTTCTCCTCCGCGAAGGGCGGTCGGTGCCGTGGGGTGTCGTTGCGGGTGGAGGGGGGGCGGCTGCGGTCCGTGTCTGGAGGCTGGCGGCAGAGATTGTTACGGGGAGATCCATCCTCAGCGCACAGGGCCGTGGAAAGACTCTGAAGAGAGCAGGCTGTAAAGCGCCTGGGATCGCATTAACAATAGAAAAGCGTCTCGGAGAGTGACAATTGGAAACACAAACTTCTGGCCCAGCAATTGAAAAAGCACAGACTGAAAACTGCTGCTGAAAGAAACCACATATTTGAAGGGACTTTTGCCCAACGTTTCCAAGAAAGATTTACATCTCTGGCAGAACAGAGAGATGGGACAAATTCTGCATCAGAGGGAGGTACTTGCCCTCTAATGACTATGGCTGGCCCCTAACCTTAGGGATAGTGTGTGTATCCCCTCGGGGACTTACAAATATGTAAACAAAGAAATACAAATATATAAGCCCACTGGGGGGGAGTTAATGGAAACAAATACAACACAAGGCGTGACAGCTGTTTTGCTGCAAAAATATTAACTGGATTGGGATGTGGACCGAAGGTCTGCCATGGATAGCTGCGGGTAATTCTGGCTTCGCATACTTTCTGACCCATGCGACTCAGGTTCCTCATTTGGGAATCACTGATATGATTTATAGCTGTGGGAGTTCAGCTCATCGTTTGACTGAAGTGTTTGCTTAAGTGCTCTGCCCTGCAGAGCTGCTTTCCTCAGCTGAAGCCTCGAGGCTTTCTGAGGCACCCTGAGACACGAGGGTCTGAATCTGGCAGGAGCTGGAAGAGGTTGTTGGCGTGGCTCCCTCACAGTCCTTTGGAGCCGCCAGTCTAAAAGATTTCAGCAATATTGCACCATTATGTAATTTTAAGCATTAGCCCCACACTTTGGAGGATATGGCTGAGGAATAAATAACAGGAGAAATGAGCAAGGTTTCCATATGGACAACAGCACCGGATTTCTTTTTTGAGCTAAAGAAATGGTTATGGCGACTGCTGCGTTCATTTTCTTTTTATTGGTTTCTTTCCATTACTCTTAACTCCTGGCAGCAGCTTAGAGGATCCCTCCCTGTCCTGGATGGTTTCTTCTTTCAGACATTTGCAGGCTGTTATTCCGTTCACCCTTTCGTCATCACTTAGATCATTTAATCTTTTCTTATAAGTCAGTCCCTCCCATTACCTAATCATGGTGCTGCTTTTCCCTGAACTCCCTCTCAGTTGCTCGTTTATTTTACGGCGACATGGTAGCCAGTAATCCTGCCATTGTTAACGTTTCCTGTTGTGGACTTTCGGGTTATTTTTGTTCAGAGTTGCTGCAGTACTTGGAGGATTGAGCGAAGCTTCCCCTGTGAAGAATAATTACAGGCAAGGTCACTGATACTGCAATAGAAAACATGGTCCATGGATAATTATAGCTGATGGGTTTGGGGATGAAGGCTTAGTGCAATTCTGGTATGCAAGTTTCTGGTGGAAGAAGGCACAAAAATTAACATTTAATATTAAACACACAAACTTTCACTCCACTGGAAAGACTTTGCTGCCTGGGGAAAACTAATTTATTTGTGAATTCCTGCATTATTTTCTTTAAGACCATCTAGGCAGGTGAAGTCTGAAGTAATTTGGGGGTATTTGTTTTACAAAAGTATTGTTTCTACCAAAAGGATAGGCAACAGAAACAGGATTCGACCATCTGTATGACTGCATGTTTTTGCCATCCCTTGATTTCAGGTTGCCTCTCTGTTTTTCATGGACTCCAGAGGTCACATAAGAAATGCCATTACTGCAAACTTAGCACGTTTGCCTCTACTGTCGATTGACCTATTCTGTCATTTTTCATTTACAAACTCCAGTAGTGCTGTTGCTGCTACTGAGCGCTGCCTTCTGTTACTTACACTACAACAGAACCAAGAGCAGTGCTGGTTTGCACCCGAGTTAAAACCAGCCTCCAAACCCAGCTGGACACAGGGACAGATGCACCGTCAGTGCTTACGTGACAGTTATCCCCCGTTCATGTACCCGTGGGCTGATTTCCTGGTATGATCCAGGTTCAGGATGCTCAGCCCTGAAGTCCTTGCTTGGCACCAACGTAGCATCTGCCCCCACCTTCTACTGATTCCTGCTGAGGGTTTTGTTTTTCCTTTCTTTTTCTTCTCTCCAATCCCCTGATAATGCGAGGATGCACCCTTAAAAAAAAAAATCAGAGCCATCCCATACCCAAAAATCTGGGGTCCCAAGCACAGCTGGGGCTGAGGGGATGGTGCTGCGCAGAGCTTGACAGACCACGTCCCCTCTCAGCTTCAGGAGAGATCTGGGCAAATAAGCAGGGGTTCCAGTGTGAGAGCTTTGTCTGTACTTGGACACACACCCACAATGAAAATGCTTTTCATAAGTCATCTTTCCAACAACTGTTGAAAACGCATAATCTGCTAACACAGAAAAGCTAAATTGCTTTCAGACGAAGTACTGAAAAACTGCTTCTGTGATTTAGTTCAGCTCAAATCCAAAATGCAGTATTTGACAGCTCTAGTGCTTCTCAGCTGCTTGAAGTTTCTGACAAAGTTTATCTTTTCCCCTAGTTTGCTTTTCTCTAGTTTTACATTTTAACCCCTCTCCCCCCAGACTAGTGCTTGTGAAATATGAATTTTAAGTGCACCAGATGTTTAAATAGCAGCAGCACACTGGAAATACAGACTTTTAAAGTAAATTGCACAGATGCTATGGGCTGAGTCTGGGCAGAAGCAGCAAAGCTTCAGAGCAAGGTGAAGAATACGCTATCATTTCTTAAACCTGCAGCATATTCTATGTACTAAAACCTGCTTTAATCAGAAGGAAAACACTGAAAGGATGTTTAATCTCATGAGCTCTTTTGTTGTTCCTAAGTAAAGAGGAGCCGCATTCATCACCGGTATGATTACAATGGAAGCAGTGCAATTACATCAGGGAAGAATTTGGCCCAACTAGTTCTCTGTAGAGAAGCTATTGACAGCTGTCCCCACGTACCTCGTATTGTTGAGAAAACAGAGAGCCAAATGCATGCCAAAAGAAATAGGACTAACTCCCATTTTCTGACCTTTGGCTGAACTGGAGCTCCTGGGTTTGAACGATGCTTTACCTCTGTTACATTTCTGATCATCATTAGGTTTTCTTCAGTGATCCGTCTGAAAACATCTTCCTAACTGGGGAGCTACGCACCTATGCTTGGTACGGCTCTCACAGCTCCGAGCCACTGAGCCGTGTGCTTCACGGGATACAGCATCTTGACTAATTTTAGATGTGATTCAATGAGTGGGGGTAGCTCACATGAGGCAGGAGGGATGGGGCCCAGCAGCTGGAGCTCAGAACAAGCACTTTATTAAATGCTACTTTCAAAATAATAGAGGCTTTTATTACTACCAGTGCACCTTTATGGGTGTGACTGAATAAACAAGCAGTAGCAAAGACAGACCTTCTGGCAGAGCATTTTAGGACAAGAGTCAGTCTCTACCTTGGGTGGTAACTGAGGCTGCTCCAGGTCCTATCGCCCAGCCTTTTCCCCCTCCAACTCTGCACCCTCTGATGTTCTCTGCTGCACTTGGTCTGACACGCATACAGGCTTTTTCTGTATGGGCACCATCTCCTACCCTCATTCAAACGCTCACAGAGAGATAGCTTAGTTCAGGTGTTGGGTTTTCTCAAGAGCCTTCTGCCCCTCACACAAATCAGACCATGATACTCGCAGAGCCAGTCTGCTCATAACCAAATTTATGCACAGAATTTACAAATTAATACAAAGCAGCTCTACTTTTAGGTAAGTCTCTGTTTGCCAGAGCGGTGACCTATCCTGACCGGTACCCTGGCTCAGACTGAGTCACTGGTTACGTGGCGTGTTCCTTGGCTGACATCCTGCTAAGGGATAACAGACTGGTGGTAGTGGTCCACTTTGCATCATCCTTTGGGCTTGGATGCTTCAAAGAGGATTCAGGTCTTTCACTGTCATTACACCTCAGCTTGGATTGTTTTTCCCTAGTACCACCCCCCCCCCATGAAATTCCACCATTGAATCACTCGCCTTTTTGACCACTGTCTTAAACACTTACTTGCAGATCTTGTACTGCTAGCAAACCTGAGTCAATAAATCATAATTTAAAAAACACAGCGCATTCTGAATGAAAATATCCTTTTACACATTTAAATGATAAAGTAAATGTTTGAGAAACAGGTCCCTAATTTTTTTATGGTATTTTAAAACAGTCATCTCAAAATAAACAAAAAGAAATCTTTGTTAATCATCTGGAATTTTGAATTTCCTACTTTGCGTGGGAACCTGAGTAATCAGACACATGGTATGCTTGTTAGGTGGGAAAGGGTCAGGATTAGAATAGATTCTCAAAATTAGAAAGCACTAAAATATAGCAGAAGTCTCGGCTGCCTAAACTGAAAATAAACCATGTTTTGTGTTAATTGCTGGAACAGATCAACACTGAAAAAACCCGCATGTCTAAATGATTCTCTGAAATACGGTGCCTGGCAGGAGAGAGAAAGTCTCAGGGGACTGGGGATGAGATAAGTCAGTAATTTACCTGCAAAGGGGATTACCTGAGGCAGACATAGCTGGTAAGGAGCAAAATGTACGGTGCTGTTTGGTGGCTTCTGTGTGAGCTCAGTAGCTTAAGAGTTGTGGGTTTCCTAATGCAGAAGAGTCCGGTCAGATAAAAGTAATCATATTTTTGGATTTATAGTGCTAAGCATCACTGAGCTATTATGCTGTAAAAGTACATTCTGGTGTAAGCTTTCATGCCCAGTGTGTAAGCGCAGCTCACGGGCCATACATACTGCTGCCATCAATGGAGGTACGATAGAACGAAAATGTCCACATCATCATTCTGGTTTGGTACCAGTATGATTCTTTAAATCACTAGTGTAATGGCAGAAGGCAGCTTCCCAATATTCTCCTGTGTCATTAGGCTAGGCCCACGCAGAGGATGAATGGATACACCTTTTGCTGCTTATACATGACAACAGTCTGGGCCAACACTACTTCCGACGGCGGAAGCCGGCACACATCCTGCGCTGTGCTTCGTGCTTATTCACCAGCCGACAGTCGCTTACGTGGAACGCATCTGACCCCACTGCAATTACGCCTGCTATGTTCAGACTTGCCTCCATTTCAACACACGGTTAAAAGGTTTTTTTTCCTCTGTTGTTTTTCAGTCTGAGCCTTACACTTCAGTAGGAAACAATTTGAATCCAACTATTGGAAAAAAACAAACAAACCACCAAAAAACGTAGGGGTAGTTTACAATTACAACTCTGGCTACTTCACACTACTTCAGTAGGAGAACAACCCAAAAGACAATGTACTTCACTGCTCCGGGACCCCTTTGGTAGAAAGGCCATGGTGAGCACAGCTTCTGAAGCAGGGAACCTCACAGGAGAGTGAGCAGTGTTTGGGAACAGTCTTTTGTGGTGAGAGGGCATAAATAACAGCAATCTGTGGCCTACACTAATTGTTAGTCCAACTATTCAGGCATCATACACAGAGCATGCACTTGACTCTCTCATTTTTACTTTCCCCTTTCCTAGGTTGTCAAAGGTTGACTCTCCACTGGCTCTATACCCAATTCAGCTAGGTCAGTGACTCCATATTTAAAAGTCTCTTTGTTGTTACTTCTAGAAGTGCATTTGTATCCTCCGAGCTCTGCCTGTGAGCCATTCATATAGTTGAAAGATCATAGTCTGAGGGCTTCGTTCTTCCCCTCCTCACAGCCATAGGTGTTTTTCTGGTGGACGTGATTTACAACATTGCCCAAGGAGCCCAGGCTGCATTGCCAGAAGTTTCTATCTATATGAATAACCATCACACTAAAGTGTTTAGAATCAAGGCTGTATGTATTTGCATATACATACACATGCTTACATACTAAAACAAGCCTGCACGCAGCTGAGATGAGAGGTAAGATTGTTTACTATAGCACAAACATAGGGGGATGCAACATCCATGCAAGCTGTTTTGGTCTAGCTGTTGGTTGGACTGTACATGGTGCAATGACTCTTTGTTCAGCAAGAGGCTAAAGAGTATATATTTACACTTGAGACCTTTAAGACTCAGGCTACGCAGTAGACAACTTCCCCTTTAGACTGGCTAATAACAATTTAAGAGACTGAACTGTGCATTTTTCTATGCCTGGCTTCAACTGCTGTATTGCTTTTTTAGAGCACTGTATATGACAAACCTTCCAGGAATCCCAAACACAAATGGAAGTTCAGCTACTTCAAGTGATTCAGTGGAAGAACACCATCATTGAGGCCACACAACTGCGTGGAATGCGATGAATTTCCAGGAATAGGATTGTTTCCCAGAGATTATTGTGTAAAATACAACTATAAAGAGGGAACAAAGGTAATGGCGACAGTCTCTGCACCACTAGGATATTTTAGTTTATGAAAAGAAGAATGAAGAAAACAGACATGTTAGAAGACCTTTGCTAGGCTGACAGGAAGCCTACATGTCAAGAGCAAACCTTGAAACAAAGCAGTACAAAATTATCTGAACATAAAACGTAATCTCTCCATGTTTTTATCTTATAAAACCAAATCCACTTTTAGCTTGAATGCAGTGCTAATGGAGATGTTAAGAGCTCTATGACCATGCTTCCTTCTAGCAATAATAAATGAATGACTAAGTAAAAGGCAATAATTATATAGAAACGGGTGAACTCTGCAGTTCTGAGGGGAACGGAGAGCAGTGCAATATGGGGTTCAAGAGCAATAAAAAACCTGCCCATTCAGGTTCATTAAGAAATCAGTTCTGCTGACTGGAACCTACTCTGAAACAGTGGTTACGCAGAGCACTTTCAAAGGAAAGTACCACACAGCACGTGCAAAACTTTGGCCTCTGGATATAATGAGAGCAATCCTTCCAGTAGAGCCTTCTGCTCTCCTCCTTCAGGGAACCTCTGCTCCAACATGCTGGAGCATTTACTTTTAAATAAATTGACTCTTAGAGGTGCAAAATCTAGTACGGTTTCAACCCTGGAAGTGTTTGCTTCTTAGCTTTATCAAGCACGGCTCAGGTCCTGACACTGGCTGTTGGTGAGTAAAGACTGCAACTTCTTAAGACATTGGGATCAAACCCAGGTGACATCACGGTTACTGTTCAGTATTCGCATACTTCCAATTTTAGGTGGTCTTTCCATCATATACAAAGATGCTCAGATGGAACACAAAAACTAGGTAGAGCATTTCATGAAACCGGTTTTCAAATGCTCTCGTATTTCTGTTACTCATTTACTTTTTGGTTCAGCAGAGAGAGAGGCAGGAGTATGAAAACCTCACTTATATGAGTCCAACGATAACCAAACACTGTCAGCTTATCAAGGTTTAAAGAACAATGACACGATATTATAGTTACTTTTCATACCTACTTATTGCAAAGAAGAGCCTGCATCCATACAGCTAAACTCCCTTATTGCCACCAACGGGACTACATCCCAAGTGCCAGCTGGAAACAGTCACTGTCCTGTGCCACCCAGAGCATTGCTGGGAAAGGTGCTGACCATCCCAGAGCTGTGCCATAGACTATACCACAATGTGCACTATGAACAGAGAGCATGCTAGTGCTTGGGCCTCTGCCCCAGGCCTGTTTAGCTTGCCCATGCGGACATTGTTCACACAGCTGCAGAAATATTTGCACGCACAGGGAGGGAAGGAGGGAGGAGAGGGCATCAGAGCCATCTCCCTCAGCAGTACCATCAGTTTGTGCCAGCTCACACTATTCATGGAATTTGAGCTTAGCCCTGACAACAGCACTGTACGCCAGATTGATAGGAGAGATTCAGACTTACACTGTGAAAACACACAGCGGTGTCTGTCTACCAAAGGCGATGCACCAGCTCTGCACAGAAAACAAGAACAGAACTTTTTCACACTGCACCTATATTTTGCTGTTACCTCCATAGCATCTCAGTGGTGTGGCCTTTAGTCTCCGCATGGCAGTATGACTCCCCCTCACAAGGCACCACTGTGCAGAGATCCTGAGCTAGCCCAGAGGAGCTGGAGAGCTGCCTGGCACAGCCCATGGGCCTAGCTTATAGCCCAGCAGCAGTCAAGCTGCATTTGCTAAAAGGGAAACAGCAATGCACAGCAGCCCAGCCAGAACAGAGGGCAGTCTGCATTCCCTCTCCTGGCAAGTCTCTTGACAGCAAGTGAGAAGACAACTCCTACGGGGGGGGGGGGGGGGGGGGGAGAAGTTTGTGAAGTACTGTTTCTGTTTCCTTTTAATCCAGTCTAACAAATAAAAACATGTTATTGGCTCAAGTTCTATAAATTTGACATGTATGCTATGTTTTTATGAAAAAAAAAGACAGGGAATTACGAGCAACTTTCCAACAGAAGCAACAATGAAAATCCTGCCTAGTTAAAGCCTTGATAATTATACCCAGACAATCTTATTCTGTGCCTTTGGATAGGTCCATCTTCCCTTCCTTTCCCCATCTTCAATGTTCCTCTTAGACCTTGCAGATCAAGTTATAAACTGAAAGAGGTTTGGTCTATATAGTTGCACACTTGAAACTCTGATCCATGTTCTCCCTAAAAGTGTTCCTTCCTTCACCTCTTTCAAAGTTCACTAAATGTAGAGTGGATGATTTAGCCCGGAGGATACTGCTGTCATAGTAACAAATATGGTTTCTGCAGATTTTTTAGGATAAAGACTATTTACGTCATATTCCCACAGGAAATTAGATAAGGAATAAACATTAAAGTAATGATGCAATCTGTGTCATACCCCTAATAAATACTGAATGTGCTGGTTGATTTCAAACAAATTTAACAAAAGAATAGAAGTCTCAGGTAAACCAAGTTCCTTCAAGTTGCATGAAAATAGACAACTGGCTACCTAGGGGAAGAAGATCCTGCAAGTGTTCCAGCCAAGAGGAAGCCTGCAAGATTAAGTTAAACAGCAGAAAAATCTGTAAGAGGGAGGTCACTTTTAAATACCCCAACTATGAGGAAATCTTTAGGGACACTGATCTGTAGGCCAGACTTTGTTCCTTCAGCTGCTCATGAAATGATGCAGTCTTAGGCTCTTCCTCCCTGGCTTCAGTTTTCTTAACTTCCATCCAATTATGGAACAGTTTGTCAGAGACTTCAGATAGACTATGTGCTTCTCCAAGCTAGAAACAGTAAAAAGCATCTCCAAGTACTAATGTAAAGATAACACTTCTGCATCTGGAAAATCCTAGGTATCCCCAAGAGTTAATAGTGCTGATGAAGTGCATGTTGTACTGACAGGTGTCCCTGGCTACACACACATTAGCTGGAAGACCTACAACTCTGACACACAGCACTGGCTCCGGAAAAGTTTTCTTTATTGCTCTACCCCGTTGGCTTTGCCACTGTTACCCAAGGCACTCACCAAAAGCAGCCTCAGGCACAGAAAGGCAGAGGCCTTCAGATTTATTTTTTTCTTGCTCCTGGCACTTTTAAAAAGCCAGCACTGTGAGCAACTATTAACTCCTGTTTTACATCTTCTGTCTTCCTAGCCTTGTACAGTGGCAGAATCAGTAACATCCCACCATGAACATTTAAAGCATTTAGAGAAAGCAACTGCTAGAAGCAAGAGACTGTCCTTTAATTACGTGGTATTTAGTGCTCTATTAGAAGATGATGATGTTGACCTCTAGTGACTAGTCTGGGGATACCTGGTGGCATGATCACAGTGAAACGTTTCTGTGAACAGCTAGCCAAAAATTTCACTGAAGCTGGCACATGAGAACAGTCACCCTCGTCATATCCCTTTCATAGAACGGAAACCCACAGCTGAAAAAAAGACCCCAGAAAGCTGCTATACAACCTAAATTATGCACGCAGAGAGATTTAGAGGACGATATTACATGGATGCCTTGAGCTGTACAGTGGCTGCAACCTCAAGAGAGAAAGCGCACCCAGACTGAGTGAAAGGACTGGACAAAGCAGCCCATGGAGGCAGACATCGTGGTGTAATTCCAGGAGAAGACCAGACGGTGAAGAGTCAGTTAGGAAAGGACGTGAGCTGGAAGCAACGACCTAAATCAATTTCTCAAAACACAGAAATGAAACATGAGGAGACAATTGTGATTCATTGTCAATAAGCAAAAGAGCAGAGGAACACCCCGAGCCACTGTCTAGTTCTTAGCTGACCTAACCCATTAGACACAACATTTTGCCAGATTATTAGTAATGGAAAATATTGTTAGACATTTAAACACAGGCCATCAGTGAGTTATATATTTGATTTTTAAATCTCATCCATTCTACATAATGAAACTACTTATTCAATTATGTTTGAAAATCATGTAGAGCATGTTATGTTGCACATTCATAGAATAAAAACAGAAGACAATACATGATGCCTTAGGAAGTTACACAGATCTTATCCACAGATTCAAAATAACAAGTATTTCATTTTCCCACTTATTCAAAAGAAACGAAGAAAAAACTCTTTCCAGCAGAGCCCCTCAAGACATATAAAGAAAATAACAGATATTCAGCAAAAAGGTTAAAGAATGAAAACGAGTCAAGGATTGAGAAGGAGAGTAGGTTCCAAACTAGTGATGCAGCCCAAGAGATGTAGTGACTATACTGCCCTGTGCAGAGAGAGATACCAGCAAAAGGGAAATAAGGTGAGCAGAGCATGCTCCCAGGTAACTATTCTGACCTGGATTTGAAGTGGGGAGAAAATTAACATAATTTCTAGTCCCTCTAGAACTAAGTAATGGTAGCTGTTTCTCAATAGAAAAGGAATTTTCCCATTTTTTTGGAACTTTTTCCATTTAATACAATGCTTCTAATAGAACTTAACAACCATCTTAATATCACTGCGTACTTCTCAGCTTGGACTGATTAGCATCAAAATTGTTCAAAGACCCCCTGGCAGCAAAAAAGTAAATTGAAAATACACATTTTGACAAATACATAAATTAAAATAAGGAATTCCCTTAGTTTTTTTTTTTTTCCCTTAGGCTTTGCAGACAGTGCAAACTTCACACTGGGAGTGTGAAGATCAACTGGTGCTGCTGGCCCCCATAAGAGTTCCATTCCTGGCTTCCAGGGCATTGCTCCATACTGCAGTGACTGGAAAATGAGGGGGTGTTTACAGTCAAGCCTCAGAGAGCTTAAATAGTGATTTGTATTTAATTCATGAAAATATTTTTTAAACTGTCTTTTCAAAGAAATTATCCATACCTGAAATCATGTTACAGTACCTATTTAGTCATGCAATAGCGCCGGCAGGGGGAGATGAAGAGTAAAATATGCCTAAAGCTGCATAAAGCATGGGTAACAGACAAATTTCACAGTTGAAATGCCTTATGCAGGGGTCTTGGAGCATTTAAAAGCAGAAATAAACTTGCATTTAATTAGGAGATTTAAAAAAAATAGAACAAATGAAAACCAAAATACTAAGGAACAAGAGCACACGGTAAATCTTCTCTACAAATGCTTGTTTTAGTTTTCTTGGTATAGCTGAACACTTAACTAATAAGTATATTTCTGAACACTTACCTTGTAGTTTAATTTTTGAATCTTTAACAATCACACCCATACCTTACACGTTTGTGTAACTCAGCATATATTCTCTCTCTCAACTGGAGACGTTCTCAGGACATGTATCATTTTGGGAGGGAAAGGCAAAGACGTTATTTGGCATATCCAAACGTGTCAGGTCCCTAGCTGCACAGGATGCATTTCCCATGCCTCACTGGCAATCTGATTCAATTACCAGCATGTACAGCTTACACCAAAAAAGCTCTCTGATTTTTTTAGCATATTACTTTGGCTGAGAAAGAATTAAGGTAAAGGCTACTCCCTCCCCACTGACCTATGGACTTATGTAACTGTCGAAGAAGCCACTGGCATAACCCTATGAAGATGGCAAAGATACAGCTATTAGCTAAACGATGGGACTGGAGCATCTCCCTTATGAGGAAAGGCTGAAAGAGCTGGGACTCTTTAGCCTGGAGAAGAGAAGGTTGAGGGGGGACCTGATTAATGTTTACAAGTACCTAAAGGGTGGGTTTAAGGAGGATGGAGCCAGGCTCTTTTCAATGGTTCCCAGCGACAGGACAAGGGGCAATGGGCACAAGCTAGAACATAGGAAGTTCCGTTCAAATACACGGAAAAACTTCTTTACGGTGAGGGTGACAGAGCACTGGAACAGGCTGCCCAGGGAGGTTGTGGAGTCCCCTTCTCTGGAGATTTTCAAGACCCGCCTGGATGCAGCCCTCAGAGATGTGCTTTAGGCAATCCTGCTCTAGCAGGGGAGTTCGACTAGATGATCTCTAGAGGTCCCTTCCAACTCTGGAGATTCCGTGATTCTGTGAATGCTGAGCATGCAAACAGAAATGCTGCAACCAAAGCTTGCCCCTCCAAACCAGTATTTTTTCCAGTACTTTTTGCCAGCTCAGTTCTTTCAACATATGTTAGGGACAGCCTCGAAAGAATTACTGAGTTTGCCTCCCAATAGGCATGTTTCTTACTCCATGTTCTACACTTGGATATGGTCACTATTTAGGTCACATTTCTACCTACGAAAGATCAACACTCGGGTAAACTGGCACAGCCACCAAAATAACCAGCCCCATCGTGCCCCTCCCAGCTCATTCTCTCATGCCAGCACAAGCAGGAATTCTCCTACATACCAGGCTGTAATTTTATCAACAGCTGGACTCTAAGGGGGAGGCGGCAACCACAGTGATTTCACATCTCCCTGCCCTCAATACGGAAACCAAAGGCATGTTTACCTGGACGCAAGACAGACCTTTCACTGTCATCTAGAAGCCTCTGCCCTCTGCAATTATTACTATAATTAAAACTCACTTAAGAGTAGGCCGTTAATGAGAAAAGGCAGAGTTGACATCAACTGGCATACAGGCCTTCCTTAAAGAGAAAAATCCAAAAAATGCAAGAGGGATATTGCAACTTAAAGGAGCTCAAAGCCTTATTAACCATACTAGACTTTTGCAGCATGGCTTTGTTATTTTCCTTTAAAAAAACCAAACAGTTGCTTTTTTTCAGGGAAGAAAAATCCCCAAACCTCAATTTGTTCTCTGCTCCAGTTCTGTTTCCTTGAGTCAGCAAGGTCCTGGAGCAATACTCCAAGGGAGGCAAATGACTGAGATCTGAACTGATTAAGCCTGAAGTCTTAAAAGACAGCTTGTCATGCACTATTTGCTACTTCACTGCGGACTCAAGAACATTCAGCTCGTGTGCATATTCCATTTTCCCATCTGCCCACCGCTTCAGCTTCTCAGTTGCGCATTTCCAGCAGAAACATCTTTGATATATTAAGAAGTAAGTGCGGGGCAGCATAAAACATGCAGAGCTTTTCATCAAAGTATCAGAAGTACTACTCTATCGACTATTAATCTTTATTTGTGAGCTTAACTTATTAAAAGCCTCCATTTTAACATAATAAATAATGTAACTATGTATAGTAGCCTACTGCAACTAGAAGCTTTATGTAAAATTTTAGACTCCTTTGCTATGGAATATGAGGCTTTGTTTATACTTTTGATGGATCTGTGTAAGTCTACGGCAATGAAAACCAATCCTTTATAAGCTGCTAGTGTTATTAAATCCAGAAAAACAGGCAGCTATAGCTAAAAGCAAGACTCAGTACATTTAAAACTTTGTACCT
Organism: Chroicocephalus ridibundus; assembly: GCF_963924245.1. Taxonomy (NCBI): domain Eukaryota; kingdom Metazoa; phylum Chordata; class Aves; order Charadriiformes; family Laridae; genus Chroicocephalus; species Chroicocephalus ridibundus. The sequence continues at coordinate 18,086,484 of NC_086291.1, read as the reverse complement.
AAAGTTTATCAGAGTTTTCTCTGAACTAATGCAGGAAAGAATATGTTACCAGTTAAGACCATTCAGAGGATTTATTTCTCAAGCTAGCAAAACCACACATAATTGGCATAAGAACAGATTTAAATCAAATAAGATTCATATGTCCTTGCCTTTGACATTGTTGCTTGTTTCTAGCCATTTTTTAAAACAGAAAAAACTGTTATCCATTTCCTTTTCATGCATATGTTATAATTTATACCCACAGAACAGAAAGAAAACAAATCATTGTTTTACAAGCTCCTTTTATCAAGACATCTTTAAGAATAAAAAGGGTTATTTGGAATGCTATGCATACCCTGAACTCCCACTGGCTTTGGGTGGGAGTCAAGCACATTCACTAAGCAGTTACTCAAAAACTCAGCACCTTACAGAATCAGTCCCTGCACAGCCCTCAAGTTACTTCCTGAGTTTCCTATAATGAGACAGACTGCTTTAAAGAAAAACTAGTAGTATCTCTCATGAGCAAGATTAAGGAACTGATTCAGGAGTGAAAACAGCTTGGTCTACAACAGTTGAACTAAGTCCTGCCCTAGCTTCTCTCCCCTCTTCCGTTTTCCATCTCCACTACAAGAGTGGCTCACGTTGCTTTGACGTAGCTGCTTAAGTTTTGTCTACCTCACAAAAAGCAATGCCAACTTTGGGTTACCTTAATAACCCAGACTAAAATACAACAGTTCAGCAGCTGCTGCTGGAGAATCTGAATTATCCTTAAGTAGCAGAAAACTCTCAAAGGAGCACAGAAGCCACTATCACTGCTCCATAATCGGAGCACTAATCTAGATAAAACATAGGCAAACTGAGGAAACCCAAAAGTGTTAGGGATCAATGAGCCCACATTGTCACCAGTTATCATGGGTTACACACCTTGAAAGTCTGATTAGTTTCACTCCTACTCCTAAATTTTCAGGCAACCATTGCAACTAAGGTAACTGAGCATATCTGTTATCCAATAAGATCAGTTCAAGATGTGCTATTTATGAACTCTTGAAGTGTTTTTTGTTTTGTTTTGGTTTTTTTTTTTTTAATCTTTCTATTCTTACACTTTCCACTTCATTAATACCTTTAGATAAAAATAATTAGTATATTACTGTGTCCTAGACCCATTTAATACCAGATCCAAACTCAATACCTATATATGTGCATCTATGTAGTGATATATATATTACACCCCTGTGAAGAAATCATGACCTTTTGGTTATAACAATGTACTATAAAAAGAGGCAGGCCGAGATACTTACTTTGCAAGCAAAGGCAAAGTCACACCCTAAGCAATCATCATAAGAGGAGGTACTGATCTTTGTCCCTTTCTACTGACTTTGGTACTTGTCAGACTGTACCAAACTGATCCAGCTTGTTAAACCAGCATAAAACTAGTACAAGTAGCATTTTTGCAAGGCTTTTGGATTGAATCAAGTCAGCATAAGGTCCATCAAAAGTCAAACCAATGGTGAAGTCAGACTATGGAGCCAACGCACAGGGGCCAGAGCATCGGGACCTCCCCTATGCTGATGCCGAGGGGTTGAACACCTTTAGCTATGATTGAGCAACTTCACTTGAAAAAAGAAAAAAATGCCATAACAAACTGTTTTGTACACAATTTTATGCAGTTCTGCTACTGGGCAAGGCAGTTTTAAAGTGATCAGTCAATTCACTATTTACTTGCAGGTTAGCTATGTTTTCAACGAAGAGTAATGAGCTATGTTCCTCCTTTTTCCCTTACTACCTTACCATCCATATACTAAACCTTAACCCTAAGAGATTTTCAAGATGCATTGCCAGTGAGATTGCAGTGACTGGCATTTCTACGTAACTCCATTACAGTTTTCATCCTTGCACACTTTCCAAATACTAATCGTGTTAGTTGCTTTGCAAAGAGCGTTGGGTCTGCAATACCCAGATATGCAAGGATGAGGGAGGGGAAAGAAAAGAAAAGAAGTTTTATTCAGAGTTTTATAAGTAAGTTCTATAAATAGTAGCAGTAGATTTATAAAGAGCATTTTTTAAGAGGAAAAAAGCAACAGCAAGTAATAAATTCACCTGTTTAACAGCATGCCCACAAGCACTATAGACAAATACCTCACTGTGTTAAGCACCATGCTGTCATAACTGCCTGCTACCAAGTAACATTTCCCAATTGCCTTGCTGAGCTAAGTAGTTAAGTAGTAATAATGCTCTCTCAGACATCTCCCCCGTTACTTTGAGCAATTATTCCTTTCCTCTCTCTCTGCAGGTAGACCAATTTTCATCCTCCCTTCTCTATCTCTCCAAGTGTTAAATGCATATGGCTTGCATATCCATACCACCTGAAAGTCTTGTAGCCAGCTCCTGCCAAGCAGAGAGCACAATTGTACAAAACGATAGACTGTAAGCTATTAGAGGCCACAGAAAGAAAACAGTTATTCACATAAATGGAGAAACATAAGGAGGCAACAAGATAAAGATGTAACGGTTCATTTACTAAACACACTAGACTGGGTTAATGCCTAAACCCTTTCAGATGCCAGTCCAGCCCCTGAGTGGTTGCTACTGCCCCCTCTGCCACCTGTGCGTCCTGGCAATGAAAGACTGGGATAAACTCTTAATGTAACACCAGGGTGGGGACTTCTCCAGACACAGAATTCCTGAGATATTGCTGTATCCTACAAGCATACAGGACTGCAGTATCACTGCGTGCTTTTTCCTATCAACTAACTACAACTCCTCCTCTGTTGCCACAGCCTATGTTAGCCATCCATTCCATCACAACAGCAAGTAAACTGCACAGCCTCTGCATTCTCCCTGGGAAATGCATTACCAAGCTTCCACATTTGAGGGACTCGCCCACCCAGCAAGGCCAAATAAAGCATGATCAATTCCTGATCTCCAGGAATACCTAAAGTTCTGTAAAATTCTTGATATAAACAATCCATAGGAAGACATACGCTGCCTTCTGCTTTCAGGATTTGCAGCCATGTATTCCTAGTAGAATTCTTCAGTTGCTCCTATATTGTTCCCTATAATCCTGGCATTTATTGTGGTGGAAACGAAAAGAGGGGAAGAGTCACTTATTAGAAAGTGATTACAGAATGAACTTCAGGTCACATTCTTTAAGATGGGAAGTCTACATACCAAGGAAGTTTGTTAGCATGATGTAAATCTACTGGTTTAAAAAAAAAAAAAAATCATTAAAACTACAATAATTTGCCATGAAAACAAAATACGTGAATCTGTAGGGGCACAGAACAACAGCTTTAAGAAGAATCTTATGCCTTATTTTACTAACACTGCCACCTCATGACAGGTAAACCGCAAGTCATTTTTAATTAGTTATTTCATTTCATCTCCAAGAAGAGAGGGCCACAGTTCTGTAAAACTTCCTAGAAAAGTCCTTATTTTGAAAGATAAGAAGCTAGCACTGGAATACATAACATTACTTGCATGTTTGGTTTTTTTCCTTAACTTCAAAACACAGAGCCAAACCCAGGTTGCCACAAAAAGCCATCAGGTATCATCTCGCATTTCAAGAGAAATGAGATCTTTGAGCTAACACAATGAGCAATACTTGAAACACATTCATGATTTACCACAAGCAGTATTATGTTTGGCAGTTTAGCCGCATGACAGCTGTATGTGCCAAGCTGGGAAGCGAATCATTGCCTTCTCACTTCTTCCAGTACAATTCCAGGCTGCATTCGATATTCAACCAGCTCACAAAAATTCAAGTAGGAGACTTGGAAAAAGGTTCTGTAACAATGATTAAGATGGAAGCTTAGTTCTAATCAACACAGAAGTTTCTCTCCTAGCCCAGAACACAAGAACTGCTTTGATACAGAGCATAGTGTTCATTTCCCACCGCTGTTCATTATCTTCACGCTTTCCTGTGGAAGATATACCTGCTAGCACATAAGCACAGACAGCTGGAAACAGACTTCTGAGCTTTGCATTAAGTGCAACATCTCATATGGAAAACAAAGAACAGTTCATAGAATTGTAATGCAAAAAAAAAAATTTAATTTTTCAAAAAAATGGTCACGATATGGAAGGTCACAATACAAAGTTCTTAAACGCAATACAACACTGAAACAAGTTGAAAAGCCTTTTTTGATTGGAAGCAATTAATACAAAGAATAGATGCCAACAATACTTATTGTACAAAGTTTATGACACTGGATTCATATATTGATTCCCTGAAAATCCCCACATTTTGAAGAAATATTGAATATTAAGGTCATGGCTGAAGTGAATTCAAGAAATTCAGAGTTATATTTGTCTCCACCCTCAATTCTAAGCACTAGGATTGTGTTTCATGGTATAAAATAGATAGCAAAGGCACACTGTGGTTTGAAAACAAGGCTAGACATGCTAGCCTTTAAACTTTCTGGCTTTTGTCTGGGTGTTTTATGAACATTCAGATATACAGTGAAAAAATCCAACCCTCTTGAGGGGGTGCAGAATGAAAAAAATATTAAAGCCTGAAAAAAATTTTACCTATAAAACATATTTATATTCTTATGCATTTCTTAGTGTTTCCCCAACTCATTTGAGGTTACACATTTTAGAAATGAAGTACCTTTCTCCAAGTTATTTCTGTTATTTCACTCTGACAGAACTAGCATAAAAATGCCCATTAAAGACCATTGTTTGCCTCCATCAGTTTTGTTGATTATGGAAAAGGACAGATGCACTGCTAAAAAGTTGAAGTTATTGGCCAAGCCAGCTACTTGCTTATTTAACTTTTTCAATACAGCTTTCCAATTTAGAAAAAAGCTTTAAAGAAAATGCTCGCTTAATCTTTTAAAAATTACTAGACTGCAAGTCTTGCATGTCAAATTCTGGCATGAAGTGTTCTTCAATGTTAAGTTATAAAGCCCTGACACAGACCTATTGCAATTATTAACAAAACTCTTGCCACAGGGGTGCAAAGCAATGTACTCTGGTTTAACCACAGCTAGCTCTGTTTGTGAACCATGTCAATTCCTACGGAACTATTATACAACTCAAAATTAGTTGAAAGTAGAGATTGTAAGAGCTATATACGGACACTATGAAAGACTGTTCCAGCAGCACCGGTCTGCACATAAACACAACTAACAAATTTACACTAAACATTTCTAGAACTACATAAAAAGTAATAGTTATACCACATCTTGGTTCCCTGAGAAGAAAAGTGCTCTAACTACAGAGGTCTTTGGAATGTCATCAGTACAGTGAAAAAAGATGCACCTCTTGCACGGCTACTGCAGAGATATCTCCTACTTCCATCTTGATCAGACTTGGTTTTGGCATTTTCATTCAAAACAAACCTTACTCTCCACAAGAGTGGCACTGGAACAGGAGCAAGAGATGACTAGAAGTAGTCTAGCATTAAAATCTGGTTCATCTGTGATGATTTGTTATTACACATTGGAACGTATAGTTAGCACACTTGATGAACAAAAAGTCATTAAGAGCACAGTTTACCTCATCTATTTAACCCATAATTAAGATTGGGTTTGAAAACTTTAATATAATACAAAAATTTTTCAAATATGTTTTGGAAAGGATGCTTTTTTATCCCAGGGGTACAACTTACATTTTTAGTGAACATGATAATCATCATGAGAGTTAAGACTTCAAATACAATAAAACAGCGCACAGCAGAAGAATGAAGCCAGAAACCATTTTATTTCCATCCAGTTTTGCAAGTATTAAGGATGGCATAAGAGCTCATTCCACCACTATAAAATTATTACATCCCTAGAAGAGGCAAAGCTTATAATGTTTCCTGTTTCTTTCCCTCCCAAGTGCTTACAAACTGTGTGATTATTTGGTTTGTTTTAATTGTGTCTTTCTGTCCCTATCTAATACAAACCTCCTTCATCCTCTCCCCAGCCATCAAAATACAGTAACTGGGTGTGGAGAAGAAGCACTGAGGCAGTCAGTAATGAGAAGTTATAAAAATGTTAAACAGCCACATACACTACACTAACACCCGGGATGCTCACAACATACAGAAGACAACTTTGCAACAATATCATGTTCCGTTGGCCATTGTTACCTATGAAGATCGGTACTGTAAGATTTATTGTTTAGTACATGCACACAACAGTTACTCCAGATTCTTCTGATTCCTCCCAACTTCTAGACAGCAATTCATTTTGTATTTACTATTTTTAAGGTAAAATACTAAAACTGGTTTCAGGTATTATTGTCCAGCTGGTTTTAATAGCAAGATTCAAATGGCATCTTCCAAAAATTAGAGAATTAATGCTCAGTATTTCTCAAAAGCTTTAAAAATTAAGGTATCTTGAAAAATTACTTTCAGTATACCCCATGCAATTGAACTGCTCAATAGTTTAAATTCTGAATTTAATATACTCCAAGTTAGTGAAGAGTTCATATTTAGAAACTAATTCCAGACGGTTCTTAGATCTTATACGACAGGAGATGAAACTTTTTAAAATCATAACTATCAACAGAAAAAATTCCCATAGGAAAAAAGTATATACACTCTCACTATAGCAAGGCAATCAACTCTTCCATTTCAATACTATCATAAACATTTAACCGAATTAACCGGTAGAACCCAACCAACAATTGGTATTTCAGATTTTTCAATCATATGATTACCTCTTAAAGGCTGATCTTTTATTCAAATCAAAATAAATTTTTCTTTTCCAACACAATCCAGTTCAATGCATTTAAGTTTAAGACTGATTTGTAAACGGTTATCTCTCCCTCACTTCTCTACACCTATACAGATCTTTAGAGAGATATTAAGCAAAAGGCTTGTAAAACGCAGTGATGCAGAGTTTCATTTTAAACTTAGCACTTATCTGAGCACGTCTGCAAACGCTCTCTTACGCGAGGTGGAAGTGTTTTTAACAACCTTTCTTCTACGATTAGACTATTCCGCTTTAGGAACTGACATTCTTCCAGTTCAGCAGGAAGTGATTCAAGATAGTTTCCAATGAGCTCTAATTGAACAAGATTCAGTAGCTGACCCACACAAGGGGATAAATTCATTAGACTGTTATTTCCCAGAAGAAGAAATTGCAGCTTTTTGCACTGAAATAATCCATCAGGCAGCATTTCAATCTAGAAAAAGGAAAGAAAAGAACAAAAATTATGTACATTAGAACTTGTTAGCCTACATGCAGCTGCATGTTTTGACATCTCCCGGTTTTATTTTAGGATAAAAAAACCCCAACCTCTTAATTTATGGAAGGATAAGGAAAGGGAAAATGTAATGCTTCTATCATTATGCAAAAAAGTGCTTGAGAACACCACAATGGTTTTATATACTTGTTTTGTTGTGAAGATGCTCAGCTACTGGCAGAAGTCAAGACATAAGCGTGGTGGGGGGAGCGTATACATGCATGCATGCGCAGAAGTGCGTACAAATGTGTGCATGTGCAGGTGGCAGGGGAGATAAATAGGCTACTGTCTCCTAAGAATCACTTAATGAAAAAAAAACACAGATTGTGTGGAGAGACGTTAGAGTTCCTGTGTTGTGAAACCTGTACAAACAGTTTTCTGTGCAGTACAGTAGCCCTGGTCCACGCTACTGACATGTAACATCCAAAACCAGCATCACCAGTGAAAACAATTATAAACCCCAAAAGATGTCTTAAGTCACAAGCCTGGACCCCACGGTAACAAGCCAGACAGTTTAGCATGGCTAACGAGGTTACCAGCTATAATTATTTCCCTCTTCCCAATCAGACAGCTGAGCTGCTCATCAGCTAGCTGTTGATTCACTACAGCTTTCAGTCTGTCATTTTAATGCAAAAATTTAACACTGTTCACTTCCATTAAAATATTACATAGGATAGACAGCTGCAGGGAAAGAGAAGCTACATTTCTGCAGCCATTCTAAGCTATACTATCTCTGGATCAGAGCCCTTATGCTGCTACAGACCAGCATAGTACTTACTCTCTATTATGCAAGTTTTGATGACACCAAAGTTTTAGTAATTAAACAAGCACCATCCCTTTTTTCAGCTTGATTGGGTTTACTTTAATCATGAACACCACAAAAGCATTTTGAACCAGAGGCTGTTCCAGAAAAAATGGCAGATTAAGTCAATATTTGATTATGATTATTATTATTATTTTAAGTAGTAATTCAAACTTCTACTTACATGGTTTTTTGTCAAAGCCAAGTACTGCAGATTGGTGAGGTAACCGATTTCTTCAGGGATGGAGGTTAGCTTATTGTAGCTAAGATCCAAATAATGTAATTTTTTACAAAGAAATAGCTGCAATGGAACATTTTTAATATTATTATAATTTAGATACAATTGTTCCAGATTTGATAACGCACCAATCTGCACTGGGACATATGAAATACTGTTGTGCCACAATTTTAAGCAAGAAAGGTTCTTAAGATGTTGAAAACTAATTATTTCTTCCACTGTTCTGAGATTATTTTCTTTTAAGTCGATTTCATGCAAATTGTTTAGGGTAAAAATGGAATGGGGAATGCGCTCTAAATCACAGCAGATTAATTCCAAGGTTCTCAGGTTTACCAGCTTCTTCAGGTTATTTAGCACTATCAGTTTATTTCCCTCATTGTTGATAGACAAGTGTTGTAAAGAAGGCAGATCTGTAACCACTTGAGGTATACGGGAGAGGTTGTTTTTTAAGCAAATTGATCTCAGATTTTTTAGCCCCTGAAAGCTTTCATTGTATATGGAGTTGTGATGATCTAGCATGAAATATCCTGTTAAGCACAATTCTTGTAGGTTTTTTAGATGAAAGACCCAAAATGGAATTCTTCCCATCTCACTAGATTTCAGGCGCAATGTTTTCAGATTTTCTTCTAAAAAGCTGACTGCTGGATAATCCATAGTTACTGATGAATGATAAACATTGAGTTCTTTGAGATTGATTAGCTGGGTCACAGCTGAAGGAAGTTTGGCTTCAGGAATAAGTTCCAGGCTTAGGACTTCTATTTCTGTTAGTTCAAAAACACTGTCCGGAAGACCACTTAACATGAAAAGGTGAAGTTCAATCTTGTCTTGGGAATTTCTTACTAGTTTATTTTTCAGTTTTTCCACTGACCATTCGTTGTTAAGATTTATCTGTTTCAGTTTGTTTTCACTCAAATCAGATAGGAATATTGAGAATCGTTGGGAATAAAGAGGATCATACTGATCTGCCAAGTGGAGAATAAACGCAAAGTCATTCTTTACATCAGGTATATCACTGTAATTACTTTTCTCTCTCAACTTCTCAAAAGAATATTGCTTAAGTGAACTTCTTAACATCCACCACAAACTGTAAGTACAAGTTAAGCCATAGAAGATCACTAAAACAACATAAAAAGAAGCCAAAACTTTAAAAATTTCTGCTAGCGAATAAACACACTGGTACCTTTTGTAGCCCGTAAAGGCTTGAACATTAACTACACAATCAATTTCAAGTGTAATAAATGATAAATAGTAGGGGACATAAGTTATTATTATTACAAATACAATGACTTTCACTATAATCTGTTTCATGTACACTGTGTATATGACATCCTTCTCTTCCACATGTACTCTGAATTTCTTCACTTTTTCAAATATAGCTTTAGCTTGTTCCCCTTCTTTTTTGTCAAGAACACTTGAAGAATTTTCTCTTCCAGTTGTTTCCAAGCCAGGTTGCGAGTATGGTAGGGACTGCCTGCTGGCCCCTATATCTACTGAACTCCCAGGTGATGAAATCACTGCTTTTGATTTGGCTATTGGCAACTTCCTCACAGACTGCTCGGCAACTGTTTCTGAGAGGGCACGCGTTGTCCATGGAGAATCAAAACACTTCTGAAGAATGGCTACAAAGTGCTCAAGCCTGGAACTTGTACTAGGATAGTAAAGCCAGAAATTACTGCAAGCTGCAAAAATAAAGGTATGCAGAAGCACTAGGTATGGAAAAAATTTGGCAAACCAGTGAAGCTGTCTCTCATAACATACTGCATCAATATAGGAATACTGCTGCCGATGGAGATCATTCTGGATTTTAAGCGGGATGATTATCTGTGCTGTGGAGCTAGCCGACATGTTAAGGTTGGCTTTAACTAAATCCCAAGGCACGGCACAATGATTGTCAAATTCTAGCTTGCAAGGAAGACAACACAATACTCTGGTTTGAGTAAGCTGGAGGGCCCCAGCGAGCACAGCAACTAGCAGCATTATCATGGTGAGGTAATACCAGAAGACATCCCACCATGGTTTTAGGATGTGGTATGATGACTGGGCATCTGCTAAGAGTTTGAGTTCTGTTAGCGTGATCATGACTTTCACCTGTGAGAGAACAGCAGCTGGTAGAGGAAAAAAGAAAAGACATCCTTAGAGAATTGTTACAAACAATTTATCTCACCGTTAAACACTTTAAGCTTATTACTATTTTCACAGTTTTAGATGTGTAACATTTGGCCTAGCATCCAGAGCATAGAAGAAGGATCCAAGAACTCCTGGCACCTAACTCTAAGCATCATATTTATTTTAAGCAAAGTTACTTGGGATATAAAAATTTAAATGAAGAGCGAAACTAGCATCACAGATCAGGAGACCGTATATTTTGACCAAACATTTGGGTACTGTTCAAGTAGAAGCAACAAGCAGGTATAGGTTAAAGACACGTGTGATATTACTAGCAGTCCTTCACCACTGTCCTAAACTTGCATAGCAAAAGTGATTTCTTGTGTATGAAGAATTACAAGAATCAGAGCGCTATATTAACATGATGTGTCCTGTAATTTAGTATTTTCTACTAGATTAAATCATTCTACCCAATTAAAGAGTAAAGAATACACAAAAATTCTCAAAAGAGCAGTTTTGCATTACATATTCCTATATATAATTTCCCATGTTCTCCCATCAAGAGAATTAAGCTTACTGACAGAATGCAAATGAAGAAAACATAACTTGTTATAGTCCAATATTGTCATATATATAAAAGTAGCATGCTTAACCCCCAGCAGCACAGGTTTGATTCATACTTACTTTACTAATTAAAGAGAGTAAAATTCACAGCACTGCTCAGTCAGGAGGTCTACACCTTTTAAAATTCCTTGGACATGCCATCTTTACATCTGTCTTCATTCTGGATGGAAAAAACATTGAATATACTTTATTTTTAATGGCTTCACCTAAATAAAGAGCAAACATTTCAGCTTTCACTAGAACTGCTGCCTTATTAGGGACATCAGAATCCATTAATCTTTGCATTGCTACAGCTACATGAAATGGAACACAACATACTCAGACACAATCATGTAGAATATGAAGTCAAAGTTTTGCACAGTCACATCAACACAAAAACCAGGAAACACCTAACAGCTAGCCCTGTTTCAACTGGGAAGTAATGACTTTTTTTGCCAAATAACTATGTGAAAATAAAATATGCAACATGCAAGACTTCAAGAAGTAGAATTCAATCATAAATTTGATATACCAAAGTTTAGCAGAAATTCAAGTTTCTCAAAAACAGAAGCCCATAATTTGCATCCTGAAAAAAATAATCAATGAACTATCCAGTGTCCGTGGCAATACCACAGACACTACCAGCTTTAGAGAAAACTTACTGTAAAGTTTAAGCAGTACAGATACGAAGCAACAGGAATGTTCTGTACTTTTCTTATTCACAGAATCATTTAGGTTGGAAAAGACCTTCAAGATCATTAAGTCCAACTGTTAACCTAGCACTGCCGAGTCCACCACTAAATGATGTTCCTAAGCACCACATCTACACATCTTTTAAATACCTCCAGGGATGGTGACTCAACCACTTCCCTGGGCAGCCTGTTCCAATGCTTGACAGCCTTTTCAGTGAAGAAACTTTTCCTAATATCCAATCTAAACCTCCCCTGGTGCAACTTGGGGTTGTTTCCTCAGATCCTATCGCCTGTTACTTGGGAGAAGAGACTGACCCTCACCTCACTACAACCTCCTTTCAGGTAGTTCTAAGAGAGTGGTAAGGTCTCCCCTCAGGCTCCTTTTCTCCAGGCTAAACAACCCCAGTTCCCTCAGCTGCTCCTCACAAGATTTGTGTTCTAGACCCCTCACCAGCTTTGTTGCCCTTCTCCGGACTCGCTCCAGAATCTCAATGTCTTTCCTGTAGTGAGGGGTCCAAAACTGAACACAGTATTTGAGGCGGGGCCTTACCGGTGCTGAGTACAGGAGGACAATCAATTCCCTAGTCCTGCTAGCCACACTATTTCTGATACAAGCCAGGATGCTACTGGCCTTCTTGGCCACCTGGGCCCACTGCTGGCTCATATTCATAATATATCGGTACTGGACGTTTCAATTCCAAGCAGAGCTGACAAGGTGTTACAAAGAGACAAAGAACAGCTGAACTAAGGCAAAACCTTATTCTTACTCCACATTCACATTTGAAGGAAGAATGGCTGAAAATGTTAACCTTTTTTGCATTGACAAGGCTACTTTTAATAGAATGTATAAACTTACCAGGCCCACTCAAGGGAAAGCAGCTGTAGGACAGGATGGTTACAAAACACTCCTGGAGAGAAAATAAATTGTCCATCAGATCATGAAATATTTGAACTCCAATAACTGTGAGTATAAGAACAACAGCTCATTACTCTTTCTGCAGCAGTGTTTTAAAGGTTCAACATTTAATGAGAAAAAGATCTAACTAGAGATCTAGTTAGAATAATTTAAGATGCCACTCCCATCAAATTATTTACTTGGTCACCATCTAAAAGTTGCTTTTCCTAAAGTAGAGATAAGGTAATGACCCTTATTATTGTCCCCTCTCCAAGCACTGAAAGCCATTTAAGCTCAACAGCTTTTGCATTTAAGTAAAATTACTAGTCCTGCAGCTGAGATGCTCTAACCACAGCTAAGAAATAGCAATTTCTTCAATCCTTCCAGCTCAACTTGCAAAAAACACATCTGTAAATACCTTTAAAATGAGTTCTTTTGGTTTAATTCTTTGAGGTGTGAATATAAAAGTAAAGTACAAAAGGGTACTAAATCCATTCAAACTAAAGCTTTCATTCTGCAAAGAATACCTGGATCGTGTCTCGACTCAAGCCAAACATGCTTGATTTGAACGTAGACAGAAAAATCAAAAGTATTTTTTTCATTTCTGATCTAGAATTAAACCCAGTCAATTCTTCTTACTTGAACTTTGTTACAGAAATGAAAGACTTGAGACCCTGGTTAAAGTTGTAAAGAACTTGCTAAGAGATAAATATGTTGAATGATTCAACAAAGTAAGACCAAAAGGTAAAAATAATATATTTTTAACAAAGAAAAACATTTGAAAAGTCAAAGCGATCACTGAACTGGCTGAGAGTTTAAAATAGTGTGAAAAGGCCAATTAGCATGAGGATGGAAGAAATCCTTTTATGACAAACATCATCAGGGAGTTAGGCAGATATTAACATTTTAAGAAGATGCTTTATATAACTAAATGCTTATTAGAGAAAGTTACAAGTAACATAATTTAATAACGCACATACGTACTTTGCACTTTTATATAAAGAACACTCGGCGGGTAACAGACCTATTTGGGGGAATAAGCAAGGCTCTTGTTGGGTATAAGGGACAGAATTCAGAGTACAATAAAACAGTTAACAGTGTTTGATAAAGTATTTTCTCTAAGTCACTTAAAGAAAAACAGAAAATGGAACGCAAGCCAATTCTATTAAAAAAATATCGGTACACTTGAGAATATGCATAACCGAATACACCTTCTTCAAGCAATGCCACAATGCTCAAACATTATACAGGTTGAGAACTCAAAGTGAGACTCACCCATGTAATCTTGTAAGGTCTGTTTCTATAAAACGCTTTCTCACCTCGCTGCCTTGAAGTGGAAAGTTGTTAGTTGCTACTACATATTTCAGGAAAAAAAGGCTACATTCTTGCTCTGGTTTTAGAACACTTTCTAGCAGAAAGTGAGCGTCGCAATATTAAGTATTTAAATACTTGAACTCTGGTCTTGCTAATGACTACTTTTTGAAACCTGCCAATGAAGTATGCATATTTGTTACAATTCTATGTATATGAAATAAAGCTTCCTATTAGAGAAGTACACAGTACATACAAGTGTAATATAAACATGTGAATTATTAATGATCATTTTGCTAAAGACAGTTTTCTTTCAAATCCTATCTGTACACCAAGAGTGACTAATCAAATGGAATAATGCTGAACTGTAATGGGTTTGATAAATTTCATCTCCAGCAGCTTTCAACCCATATCAAAGCCATAAAAGCTTTTCAAAGTGGCCTAATTTAATTGGCAATCTTTCTTAGAAGATGAGACAGAAGTTTAGCCCCAGGCTAAATGATGACTTCAGGAGAGTTACCCCAGAGCAGTACTGGGACGCAGGCCAGAAAAATAAAGTAATAAAGATCACTAACATCTAGGCAATTTTTAGTTACTTCAAGACTTATAAATCTGATCAATAGAAACATATCCAGAATACGAATAAAAGCCTATCATTTTGAAAAATATCATCTATAAGCATCAGATATCCTGCCTCACCCTCCCCTGCTGCCAAAAGGTTACTTAACATTGTATTACTGTGTCATTTGGTCACTGCTCACATAATTTTAGGCACATTTAGTAGGGGATGGCTCTGCAGCAAGATAAGTGCCTGATTGTCCTCCCCAAAGGATAATGGGCTACAAAAAGCCCGTACCTGACAGGAGGCTTTGTTTTATTTTTAAGGCTGCACTGTTTTTGTTGATTAAGTATTCACCTAGTGTTTCTGGCACACTAAGTTAATCAAAATAGATTTATACAGCTAAAGCACACCTGACAGGTATTCCAGTGGCCCCTCTATCTTGCCTTTTTCCCCTCTGCCTCAGAGAAATGCAGCCATCAAGTTTTCAGCCAATCTTTTTAGGGTCATGATGTTATCCCAACAACACGATGCGCTTCTTAACTGAGATAGGGAGATGCTGACATACAAAGTAAATGTGTCTGTTTTACCAATTTTCTATCAAAAGTGATTCCTGAACTACAGTACCAACTTAGCTTCTAGCTAGTGTACCACTTTTTCTCTCTCACCTGAAATACATCCTTCCTGGCTAAAACTTCCCCTGCTATTAGCATACTACTATTTCCTTTTCCAAGTGTTCCCTAAACAACAAAAAACTGGGTACTGCAAGAGTTCCCAGGGAAGCCCGACTTCATAAAGAATGATACTGCCATACATACTCTTAACAGATGTATTCAGATGACCACCTCTGCCTTTTTTTAAGCCTCCTGTTAATAAGTAATAGGCTACTCAATTCAAGCACTACATTTGATGTGTGGTCTTTCCGAATCTGTACTTTGACCACTTGTGTGCACATGTAGCAGATTCAGTTACAGGATCTTTTCAGTGGGGTTTGTATTTTTGGATCTGTTCCACTGAATGCAGAACAACATGCAAACAAGATTAGAGAAAGCTTCTTTCCAGTTCCTTCTGAAGAAGGTCACAGGTGATAATTAAACACGTATAAGTGATTATCCTTTTGTGTTTAAAATAAACCCGAAGACATTCCCACACTCTACAATAACCAGCATATTCCTCAAGCACAGGATGTTCAAGACTACACTAACATTGTTCAAGTTTTCCATATGAACCTTTCAAACAATCAAAGACTGTAATTAAAACTACAGACAATCTCACCATCTGCATCTGGATTAACTAGATGCCTTGCCTTTCTTAAATACTCCTGCTCTCAACACAATACTGCTGAACATAAGACGTGGAACAGCAATAGCAAAGTCTTAGGCTGTTTAAGAAGCAATCCTTGCTCTCTGGAGAAGGCTGTTTACATAAAACTATGTAGCCCAATAGTTCCCGGTGTGTGTGTGTGTGGACTACTGTAAACATGTTTTTAGTTTAAAATGTAGTAAGTTAGGCTGCGCTGACATTTTCACTTTACATGGGTTACTTTTCCTCTACTACTGCTTCAGTGTTAACTGCATAGCAAATAAGCTGAAAAAGTCTTGCAAAATTAAGCAACTACTACCCAGCTCTACCACTACCATACCTTCAGCAAGCTGAGAAAGAGAGTACAACATAGTGAGTGTATTTTAAATAGTTTCCTCAGCTACCCAAAAGCTTGGGCATTCCAAGGTTGAACACAAAAGGCCTTACAGCACCTGAAAAAGAAACACCTTAAAGGCAGCTTCCCCTAAACTCAGAATATCTGTCTTTATTCTGTTACTTCCTTTCTCTTTAATGCAAGAAGAATACTTTATCTTGCAGTCTAATCTAAATGGAAAATAAGCTTTACTCCAATTTGATTTGCTTTACAAGCACAAGACTTACTCTTCAAATCTGGCTGTGCAGAATTAGATACACTACATTATGCATTTCCAACCTATGCCTGCAGCACTCCAGAAAAGACCATTGCCTTCCTTGAGACATATTAAAGTTAACTTCTCATTAAATGCCATCAATATGCAAGTATTAAGTCTTTTCTCTATTCAAGAAGACCAGTAAAGAATTAATCTTTGATAGAAAAATATGTCACTGGTCAAACACTCACTAGGGAGGAGATGGATCATCTTCAGACATTGTGATTCCACAGGCAGTTAGAATTACATACCTGTAGGCCACAGGATAACGAATCACATCAGCAAGGTCTGCAAAAGTCCATGAAGTTACTTGAGCCTAACTCTCAATAGTGGATGAGAGGGAGAAACCAAGTCAATTATTTTGAGGGTTGAAGTCTGTAATGAAGTTGTATTACAAGATATGAATTTAAAAGGTTGTTAAATGTGCTTTTTGTTTAATACTAGTCCAGCCTGGAGAGCTATTTTAAATACAAATTCATATTCAGATATACATACTTTGACTGGTAATAGCCCCTTCCCCAGCCCTCTCCTCAAGTTCAAGGTGCTAAAGACTGTATTCTAGCTATAACAGGTCACAACCTATGCTCCTAGAAAGGCCTGTACTAGCAAGACAAATACTCAGTTTAAACCCAAGTTTAAGACCAAACAGACAGTAGGTGAGACAAGGAGTTTACACAAAAAAAACCCCACTGCAAAAGAAAAAGAAAAAAACCTGATAAGTAGGTACCTAGGAAACTTAGGAAACCTAGGTTTCTGAACAAGCATGTTTCTGAGTTAAACAGGCAAGCAATCTAATGGTAAAGAAACTAAAGTAAAATGAAAGGTAGACCAGATTTGTTTTGCATATAATTGCATCAACGCAACTGAGCTCTTTGAAAGAAAGCTGTCTACATTCTGAGCAAATACCACTTCATTCATAGTCAAGGGGCTTTCTAAGACCCCTACCAAACCAAGCAGAATCCAGACTCTGAATCAAACCTGAACATTTCTAGTAAGCAATAGTTTGTACAGCTTTAGTGTCCTAGCACTATTTTCAAATTGAGATGCATTTAAAAAAAAAAAAAAGAAAAAAAGAAGTTAAGGTTATATCAGGTGAAGACAGAAGTATGACAGAAGAAGGACTTTAACTACACAGACAAGTATTCCAGTGCTATGGTCTCCTCTTTCCTTGAGGACACATTAAGATAAAACTACAGCCAAGCTGTAGTAGCTTTGGCAGACCATAGATATATTTTCACCTTGTGCCTTCATCCCTTTAGTTCTTTTTAACTGCAAATATAAACTTAAGAGCGGTATTAGCATCTAAAATACTGATTACAATAAATATCAAAACAAGCATATGTTTAGAAGAGAGTACTTTGTATTGGTTATACAAAGAATCCAAAGAATAAGTTCACTTAGAGAAATTTTTTGTTTCACTCTAATATTTAACTAATAATTGAACTTATTTAATTTGTATTCTCAACAGAGACTCTAGCACTCTTTTTAGACAGATTTTTTTATTTGGTACATTAATTTACATTTCTTCAAATGGTTGTACATCTCACATATTCCTCCTTAAAAAGGAAAATATTAACAGAAAAAGGCTGCCAAAACTCCACATTGGTATTACCCACTAAAAAACTGCTCTGCTATCACGAGTCTGCTTGGCAATTCCTAAGGAAATATAGCAAAACCCATTAACAGAGTAATAAAAAAAACTAGAGAGTTCCATAAGACTTTTAAAAAAAATAAGAGCGTAAAACTGTCGTGGCACATTGAGGTGTTAGTGATCCCCTCTGGCTAGTTAACAAGCCCAGGCTTGTGCGGTGCAGATCTCTTGGCCACAGGATAAACTCAGGCAGCTCACAGCAGAGGAGTCTGCAGGCAGCTCCCACTTGGTACCAGTGATTATACCACCTGCACGTCCTTGTCTTTATCAAGAAGCGCAGCAAGCAGTTCTCCTGTGAACATCCTTCCTGGTTGACAGCAGAAGTGATGCAGAGAGTTGTTTTCTTATAAGAAAATTTTATATTAGCTCAAATGATCAAAATGAGGTAACCCGTTCTACAGGCAGGGTCTGCGTGGTGTGCTGCACAAGGATTGAAGGCTCATTTGGTGCTGCACACACAACTCGTGTTTCCAGCTTCTAAAGGGATGCAAGATTACCTATACTATTCTCTTTCTTTATATAGTGTCAAATCCAATAAAAAGCATTTTAAATGATACTGTACAGAGTTAGAGTACCTTTTTTTACTGAGATCATCATGGACTAGCACCTCTTGGTGCAAACCACAAACGACACAGTCTTCCAGAAGGTTGCTTCTGCTATTCTCATGAAGTAAAAACAGGGGCCAAAAAAAAACTGAAACAAAGAACAAGTCCCAAATATCTGTTAAGTGGCACCATACAGTCTGATCACATTCATTTTCAACACAAAGAGGTTACTATTTAAAGTGAAGCACTATCTTCTGCCAGCCTCCTTTCCCCCTTTTTTTTGGCCCTGTAACATTTCAAGTGAACAAAAACTTCACTATTGAATAAAAAGTAGGAGAGGGGCATGCATTCCTACTACTTCTGAAGTATCTATACACTTCTAAGAGCCCAAAGAACTGTATTTTTAAGCTCGGCATTAGACAGCCCATAATGAAGTACACAGTTTAATGCAACAGAAAAGAAAGTCAATTCATGTTAAGTCTCAAAAAGGGGACACAGTAACACAAGCAGAATCAGCACCCAAGCAAGAGACTTTTTCCTTTTTTTACAAATAAGTTTGAAGCCAAGTACATTCAAAGCATGTATCAGTTACCTCCTTGTAGGCAAACCTACCTTTTTTCATTAAATGTTAATGGATTTGTGAAATAGGATTGCAAGAGCACTGAGATACTAGACTGCATCACCCACAGCAATGTACTCAAATCATCAATATCACCCCAGAGTGGCTCAGCTATCACAGACACAAACATACAATCATGAACTTCATATATATTTAAAGAAACAAACAAGTCCAGTTACAAATCCATTAAGTTTTTTCCTTTCAAAAAATATAACACTCAAGTTATAGAAGTAAAAACTAAACAGAGCTTGCCAGACCAAGTAAGCGCATTTCTTTGATAAATAGTTTTCTAAACAAGCCGAGTGCAAGAGATTGAATCTAGGTTACAGAAAACAACTTCCAGAGTGACTCCATACTATATCAGCTAAGACAAAGTTGGTAATTTCACAAAAATTACAAGCAATTCACAGAAAAGGAGACAGGTCATAGGCCATGCCGAATAGAGAACAGGTAGACTAGATAAAAATAAGATTTAACACTTATGGGGACTGCAGCAATGGGAAAGTGTAAAAAAAATTAAATTGTGCAAACAATAGGCTTTTTCCTCTACCTTTTGAGTCAGTTGCTGGAAGCAACCAAAAAAAGAGGGGAAAACCCTACCTGGACTAATCCTTTGTACAAGGAATGCGCCACCGATGATGTAGCCCTAAGAGCAGCAAAGGCTGTCCTCCACTACTATCCGAGAAAATACTTGTAGCAGACAGGTGCACCATCCCTGCACAAATCTGATCTGGATGCCTGAAGAGCATTATCATCCCATTTAGAAAAAGCCAACAAACCCAAAATCAGAACTGTGAGACTAGCAATGCTCAGAGGGATGGTGCCTCTTAAGTAGGCTAAAGGAAGTGGGCTTTCTAACATAAGAAAAAGAGGAATGAGAATGTAGTGGGGGTGGAGAGGAAGGGATAAAACAGCATGGGAAATGCATCTGCCTTCTCAGGACGGAAGTACATAGCCCATCTGTGCTCAGCTAATACTTATTCAAACCAGCGTGGGAGGAGACAACTCTCTCCAGAGATGACTGCAGGCATGCCATGCTGTCAAACATTCCAGCCCAAAGGTGCCATGGAAGATATCACAGAAGTGGCGCAGATTACACTCTTAAATGGTACCTAAAAGAACAGGCCTCCTTTGGTGTTTCCCTGCCCCCCAACTAGCTTTTACAATCCATATGGCAATGCTGAACATAGAAATACTATACCAATACTACAAACAGTCCTTACTTCGAAGTCCCAAAGAAATCTTAGAACAAGTTTGGAGCATTAAGTATGAAAAGTCTCCTTGGTTCTTCATCCATTGTTTCGTAAGCAATGAAGATCACACGAAAAGCAATCTCAAAAGGTCTAGACTGGAACTGATATCTGTTGTATTCTGTACCTTTTATAGCTCTCCCAGAAACCATCTTACACAACAGCACATCGAGTCCTTCATCCCAGTACTAATGTAGCTAACACAGAGTCAGACACCTTCCAACTGCATGAAATTAGATTTTCAAGCTCACTTATAACGCCTTTTTATTCTCATAACCACATTCTTGGGTCTTTCTCATGCTGAGAAATACGAATACATAACCATAAGACAATGGTATCGGCTGCATCCCTCCAGCATTCTAAAGGAAGCCACAATGGTATCTATTTAATTCTGCATACCAAGATAAGTACTACAATAGAAAATTAATTTTTATCCCCTTAGTTTCCAGAAGCCAGGCAGATACTCATGATGTCCATCCATTGTGCTACTGTGCTCAGGACATCAGAAAATAAAGCAGAGGAAGATAACACTGGAGAATATTCACAGCTTAAATACTACAAAGTTTCCCTACTAGCAGATTCTTTAATTATAGTATAGTTTATTATCTACAGTCTTCAAGAGCAGTAAAAGTACAAAAAAGCCAGCAGTATAAAACAGTTATGATTATTTAACAAAAACCATCTTTCTCTGGGAAAAGGCCAGGAATTGCTCATACAGGCTCTTCCATTTTCAGTGTACTTTTCAATAAAGTTATAAATGGCAGAGACCCTTGAAATAACCAAGACAACTCCTGTAACCAGTGGAAACAAGTCTGAAATAAGAAAATACTCTCAGAAGGAGAAGCCTTGGAGTATGTCCGCACACCTGAACTAGCTCTGAATTAATTTCAAGTACCACCAGGAGTGCTGCTGTCACAGCAGAACATAGCGTGGACTACAAATCCTATTTAAGAAGTCAAGTAAGCATTTGGGTCAATTTTGTAGTCCACAGGGTATCATGCCGCTATAACTAAGCTATCAATATAATACGTTATATGGTAATGTAACACCTTAGGTACTAATGTATTAACTAAAACGTGTTCATATTCTGGTTTGATACTTCCAGATAAAGTTCCTATAAGGAATTCAACAGCACTGCATTTAGACAAAGATCAAAGGGGGCAACATTTTTCATACCATAGGAAGTCCTGCTAGTTTTGCACAGAGCAGAGTACTGAAATCTAGTGGTTTAGATATTCAGAACCTCTATTGTACATATTTTCCTAGCTCAAACACTGCTTTCCAATACAATAACCATATCCAACCCATTTAATAGGGATGCTTACCTCTGACAGCTGAATAGTTCTATACAAGTCATTTTATTTCTCTCTACCTCAAATTCCTCAGCCATAAAATCAAGGTAATATTTCTCCCATTCTTCATAAAGTATTTAAATGAGGAACATTATACAGTAATAACACTTCTTACTAAGTAATCATGGATGCTATTCTGGATTGTACTACAGGTTCTATTAGGTTCTGAGAGCTGGCAGCACACGTGCTATTACTTTTTCTAATAGCGGTCAGACAGTTATCACCTTTGCCTAATCTCAGAAATATGAATTTGCATTTATACTCCTTTTCTAGCTAGAATCGCTTTGATGTTTCTAAAATATGAACAGTTATTTGGTACCATAAGTTAAAATTCCAACATTTCACTTAAAAAGGAAACTGATATTTTTTCAGTATTTATAAACTGCCAAGACCAAACAGCATCCTATCAGGATAATAGATGTTGAGAACTAACAGAAACATCAAGTGAATATCAACAGAAACACAAATCAAAAATATATACCAAATACATTCTGTCTCTGCAACATAATTATTACCAGGTACAAATATAGCTACAAGATTTAAGAACAGCCAAAAAACTGTTTTGGTTTTAAGTTTTCCTGATGCTGCATAAGTTTCATGAAGAACTTACCAGAAAGGAATATTATTACTTCCACAGACCACAGAGAAGAATTTAACGACATCTAGGAAAATATAATTATCAGGGCAGCAATACAGAAACACATCTGATTTCATTCTATTAGTTCTGACATTGGAAAGCTGATTCAGATTTTGAGCAGTGGCTCGTATCTCTTCTCAGAAGCAGCAGCTTTTCATCTTGTTTAACAGGAAAGACAGTTATTCTTGAAAGCCAGCCTGACAAGTTAAAACACTTGATTCTAGATGTTCAGACTAAACATCCAAAATAAAATAATGAGAACAGGTAAGTTTCCAATTTACATCAGGCACTCTTTTTGTATCCAAACTCTCCTGAAACCCATCATGTTATTTTTTTAAAGAATCTCCCCACCCCAAAGGAAAAATTCATGAAACTCCGCAGCGAAATACAAACTCACTGGAAATGGAACAGGTTTAACTAATGCTCTGGCAGGGAGCGTGCTGTGCACACAATCACCTCAATCTCTTCAGTATCTTCCTGTTCATATTATTCTACATTATGTATTTATTAATTGGACAAAGCACCCAGCTACATCTTCTTTTAATAAAATTAAAGGACCAAAGGACAAATTTCACATTGTACATACTGTGTAATAGTCTACGTGCAAATTACATACTACTGCCTAAACCCAACTCTGCAGTTTGAGAACTGCCCATACGATCACAAGAAGTAAAAGCGCTGTTATGCTTACCAGAAGCATCTCCTAGAACAATGCTAAGTTTCAGAACCACGTACAAGTGATCAAACTTGAAAGCTACAGTAAACCTACAGTAATCCCACTTTTTTTCCTGAACAAACACAAAGTTAGCTTAGCACCTGTGTTCACGCTTTACACTTCCATCAAGCCGTGCAACGTACTCTTCTACTGGGCAAAATTTCCTTTTTGAGTAGGCTGTCTGAGGAGACCTAACAACTGGCAAGTTTTTTCAGATAGCAGCACTACAAGAAAAACACTTTTTGGTATGAAGCCAAGTTTAATAACTCCGAAAACAGTCAAGGTTTTATCACCACCTGAACCAATTAAGAACTTAGAAGTAGAACGAAAAAATCCAGCCCCATATTTGTAAGAAACCAAATAACAGTTTGAAGCAAAGCAGATGCTACTTTTAACAACTCCAGTTCAGTAAAGCATTTGAGTATTGACACATCCCATCTCACTTTAATTAAGCAATGTTTTGGTGTTTTCCTGATGTTGAGTCAGTGTCATTGCAAAGTTAGTATTTAAACAACATTAATGTTTAATAAAAAACGTTTACTTAGAAAACAGTTTTCCTGTACTGCAAAGGCACTGGCAAAGTAATAATAATTTTCACACTTTCATTGGCATGGGTTGGAAGTGATAGTTAATCTTGTTAATAATTTAAACACACCTAGAAACAGTGTTTCAGTTAAAACTTTTCAAATGCCCTCTCTTCTTCAAATATTTTGGATTACACAACAAATGCACATCAAGATTTTGCATGCATTCAGATGGAAAAATTAGTTTAAAGGATAAATATTTTAGCATTAGAGTCTAAATTTGCATTTCTTTAATTCCAGCTCAGTAATCTTTACATTTGCATGCAGATGAACTTAGCTACCAGAAAATACCTGAATAAATGTTTGACAACCTGAACTACTTACAGAATACCAATATTTTTCCCAGAAAACTAAAACAATAACATCCAGGAAATCAGGGGTTATATTTCCTGGGGTTTTAAGTGAGAGCTTTAAAATCAATGTCACTTTAATTAAGCCTGAGTAAACTACATGACCATAGTCTGTAGCTGCTGTGCCACAAAAATAAAACTTTGTTTCCATATTAAACTAAAACCACAACTCAAGCTAGTATCTCCCAAACAAACAAATCGTGTTTACAACAAGGTCTCAAGCCTACTAACAATTAGCAGCAACAAAACCAGACTGTGTTACTACCATAGTCTTTATCAGTATCACTGGATCCCTTACTGGCATTTTTAATCCCTTCAGTTTCTCACAGTCAACTAAATTCTCAGTTTCAGTATAAGAAATTGCATTTCAGTTTACAGTACCAGAACATACTGAAAAGTTGAGCACTTGATGAAAACGCACTCACATAATTTAATTCAGGGTGTGTGAAGACACTATTTTGAAACAGAACGGCACCAATGAGAATTGAGATGAAGATACTCCATTACGAGCTTTCTCCACAATTCCCTTCCGATTGCTGAAAGGCCTTAGAATCCTCTTGGGTGTACATTGGACAGGGGTGTGCCAGCATTATACCCCAAACTGCATTTCCAACAGCTTTCCTGAGAGCTGCATCATCTGCCTTCTTTCCAACGTACCACAACACTAGGAAGTATAGTCTTTCCGTATAAGGAAGTTTCAACCAGATAACTGGGGAAACTGTTTATAAGTATTATGAAACTTTGGTTCAATATTGAATTACAATTTGATTTCAACTAGCTAGAAATTAAATCCCCAACTAGTTCGTAGCACGCTAACAACTCTTGGGGTAAAGAATCACCAAACCCAAGCATAACTACGATAAACTGAAGCCCGCTTACCAAGTCTGGTAAAACTCTAATTGGAATGTATGGACAAGATAGTTCATACAAATAAGCAGTTTAGTTATTAATAACTTAAGATTCATAAGAAGCTTTCTGACATTCATGAGGCTGACTGCCCACATGGCAGTGGCAGGGTTAATAAAATTCAGGCCACAGCCTCTCAGCTACATTTACCAGCTACCACAAAGCACAGTTACAAGTTTGTGATGTGCGGTTCTGAACTCACTCCATACAGGGTACAAATATGTATTAGACAAGGTATACCATAGCTTGTCACCAGTTAAGAAGAATAAAGCATATAATTTACTAGTTAATTATTAGCAAAAACCCAACATATAATCTATACCACTTACACATTAAAATGACAGAATATTTAAATATGAGAGTATTAATTCCACTTTACATTCCTTGCCCTTCTGCATGGATACCCATGGTATCTGAGCCCAATATCTTCATAACCACAGCACAGATTTCTAACTTATCTTTAAAAAGAGTAACTGTAAGAGTAACTGGCAGCATAACACTATTTGCAAGGCAACAGCTGTTATAAGGATGCCTACAGAAAGGACAAATACAGCCCACGGGACAGTGCACAGAATACAGATAGCGTGAAACATTCAGTTAGGGAACAACAGAGACCAGTATAAACCACACCTTATCCCCTTAGTCACATAAAATATCCATTTCTAATCCCAGCTGAGTAAAGCTTTATGGCTTTAGCAGTAGGTATGGTAAGCTGAAGTAACATTATAGTGCCACAGTCTCTTTTGCTACCTGTAGCATGTCAGGCAAGGCAGGCACAGCAGCAGCTACAGGAACACAAGATTTCCCCTTCCACCCTCTCTTCAGAAACCCATTATAAAAATACTTCTTTGGCAGTGACATATTGCTCTACAAAGATCATTCTACAATGCTGAAATACTGATGGATGTTTCTTTAGCATTGTTGGTCCCTCCCTAAAATTTACTCAACATGCTTTCATCAATTTCAAAGAGAAGCTGTACTGGTATCTTGCAAGAAACAAAAGGCAATTTTCTTTTTCTCCCCATGAGAATCCTATTTTCCTGAAAAAGGAAAAAAATAAGAGTCAGACCAGCAACTCTCTTCTCTCAAGAGTGCAAGGGAACCGGCACGTTAATACTGCAAATTTCTAAAAGGTACATCAATTCTACTGAAGTTGAAACTCAGTTACGTTACGCTAACGTAAAATTCAGTAGAGCGTAAAAATATATGCTAATGCAAAACTCTGTGATAAACATTTTGTTATCTAGCTACAACAGAACGTTTAAAACACTGTGGAAAACTCTTAAGAAAACTTGTTCCCTTTCCTAACTATTGGTTCTTTACTACTGCCGTTCTCCCTTCTGCTCTCATTTCATGTCCCTTGCCCTTCTCAGCACCACAGATACTGAAGAAAAGCACTACTTAGGACAACTCTTCTGTTCCCCTTGCAGTCAGCTGAGTTACACAGAGTAAAGAAAACACACGCAACGTACACAGTAAATACATAATACATTCTATGAGTGATATACTATAAAATTTTGATACTTCAGTCTTGTAGGCTTTTTTTCCTCCCCTCTCCTTAAAAGTTTAAGAGCTCAAACAAGACAAATCAATAAGCCCTGATCTTTTGCCCTCTCTGCTAGCAAGGTACACAAGGAAGAATTCTGAGACAGCAGGAAATAATTGAGGCCTTACCTTATCACTTCAGCAAACAGATAAGGAAAGCTGAGAGTCAGCAAAACAGGTAGCTTTGATACTTGAAACTGCAAGTGACCACATAGTCCCTAGCTCATCCTAGCACTACTTGCAAGCTACTGTTTTAAAGGGCCACAATAGGTGCCAATTCAAACACAGTTTACCTGATCAGCGTAATTAGTGACAACCTTCATATAACATCACACGCTAGAGAAGTCTGCTTTAACCAGTCCTATAGAACTGGTTAATTGCAGTATTCATCACAGACAAATTCTTGATTGAAGCCAGGAAGCTGCCTCAGTTTCACCACAGAACAGCCTCACGTCACCAAAACACCTCGCTAGGATGCCAGAGAAAGCGACCGTGCAAGAAACCCCTCGCTACGAGAACGGTGCCTGGCTGGGGATGAGAAATGCGAGGGCAAGACCGAGGAGAGGAAGAGAACGACAAAGACGAGGAAAAGGGACGTTTCTTATTTCACACGCGATACTGCCAGGCCTCGGCAGCGGGTTTAACTCTTCTCTTCCTTTCGGAGAAGTTGGGACTTGGCACCCGCCCGCCGTTTGCTCCAGGGCAGGTGCTGCCGCCGCACATGGGCCGCTGCCGCCCGGCCGCGCCGGGAGCCCGGGGGAGAGGAAGGAAGCCTCAGGGCGACCTGTGGCGCCCCGGGTCACTTAAGGACACGTGTAAATATCGCTTACGCAAATCAGAAAACGGTTTTTTGGTTTTGATGTTGTTTTTTTTTTTTTTTTTCTTCCCAGCCCCACCCGCACGGGAGCGGGGCGGCCGACAGGCCCCGGGGGCCGATAGAGACTCCCTCCGGAGCCCCGTCCCTCCATCCCTCCCAGCCCCGGCCGGCCTACGGGGAGGCGGGCAGGTGAGCGGCGGGGCGCCGCCGAGGGAAGGGGCGACAGCCGCGCAGGCTCACCGGGCCACCGGGGGCCGGCAGGCCCCCACCTCTCCCGCCGCCGGCGGGGGCCCCCTCAGGCAGGCGGGAAAAAACGGGGGCCGCCCTCGGGAAAGCCCCGCTCCCTCCCCACGCCGCGGGGCACCTGTCAGCACCGTCCGCCCCTCCTCGCTTACCTGCCCACACCGCCTTCCTCCCCTGCCTAGGCCCGGCCTATGACCAGGCGCTCCGCCCGCCCGCAACGGCTCCCTCCGTCCGCTCCGGCGAACGGGCAGCGCGGCGCGAAGCACCGGCTCCAACCGGCACTTCTCGGATCCGCCCCGCCGTTGTCACGTTACCGGCGGGGCCAACCAATGGGGCGAAGCCGGCGGAACCGCTGACAGGCGGCGGGGCGGGGAGGGGGCCGGGCGCGGCGGGGCGCTTTTGTCCGCCGGAGGCGGACAAAAGCGCCCCGCCGCGCCCGGCCCCCTCCCCGCCCCGCCGGGGTCACCTGCGGCGGCACCTGAGGGTCCCTCCTCCTCCTCGCACTCTGCTATAATAACGATTATTGTTTGTCTCGTCACCGGTTTGGCAGGGAAAAGGGGTCAATTTTAATTGCTTCCCCCCCACCTTTCCATAAAACCCCCAACTCCTTTTCGTCACAGGTGTAGCAACCCCCCCCTCCCTTCATTGAAACAGCTCAGTGAGGAAATTTAGCAAAAATAACAATTTGCAAATTGTATTCATCTATCTGTTACTATAATCGTATTACATTTAGCTATTATTATTAGTTTCAACTTCAAAGAGCCACAAAAACATAATGTGCTTTTGTATGCACTTGTTTTGAAACACAAGCTGAAAGTGAAGCTAAATATACATAAAAGCGAAGCTTGCTTTTTAACCCAAACACATAGAAACATGTATATTGTAAAAAACAAAAAAAATGCATCTTTGTTTCCCAACTTTGCAGTCATATTGGTAGCATTGCAGAGAATGTATTTGTTTTAGGCCGACGGTTTCTACTTAGGGTGATGTACCCAGACAGCAACTGAACCTCAGAGAGGCCGCTGTGGCCATCACAAGGATGTGACACTGTGTCACAGGGATAGGGTGGCACTGTCTGCAGTCCCTGCTCTGCAGTGGCTGGTGAGGTTTGGCAGACAGCAGGCCTGCAGCCTGCCCAGGGGACCAATTCCCCTTTCTCTCATGACCTGCCACCGCCTTGGCCGGCCATATCTCCATTTCCATCATTGGGACAAATCTTCTGCCCTGTTCGGGTTTCCCTGAGGAATAATCACATCTGTTTTACCATATTGGAAGTATTTCCCCTTTCTGTGAGCAAAATAAGTAAAAGTACATCTTATTCTATAATTCTCCTTCCTACTAACTCAAAAATTAATAATCTGCCTCCAGGAACTGCCACATTTTCTTTTCGTCAGCAGTAGGCTAGGAAGACAAATTCATGTTTAATCAAATTATAAAGCCAAGAACTATTTGTGCTAAATGACAAAACCAAGCACTGTTTGTGCTAAAAATAAAAGTATTGAATTAAGTCAGAACTCTGAAGTTAATGGTCATAATGTTCATAATTGCTTGAGCAAAAGCTTGCAACCCAGCTTTCTAGGCTTGGTTCTTATTTACTCTGCTGCTGAGTAGCTCCTGGGGAAGCACAAGGGGAGCGCTTGACTCATCAATCACACCCCACAAATCTCCAGCCGACGATATCGGAGCAAAGGGAATATTTTGTCAACCGCCTACTCCAAAACAAGGCTGTTTTTAGCTGTGCAGCTCCTGACTGTACACCTAGCAGATCAAGTTCTTCTTTGGGGTTATCTTAGTGCGATTATTTTAGGATTAATTTCTTCCAATCTTTTTCAAGCAGCACTATCTGGCAAACGTTCCTCAAGCTCAAACACCCTTTCTAACTGTTTGTCACAGCCATTTATAAGATACTGAAAAACAACAGCTTGACAATCCAGGGAAAGTTGAGTTTCATTTCACACAGCATGCCATCCCCTGATCTTTTCTAACTTGATATTTAGATGTTACAAAACCAGCTCTGAAT
The DNA here is from genome assembly GCF_963924245.1 of Chroicocephalus ridibundus. Classification (NCBI taxonomy): domain Eukaryota; kingdom Metazoa; phylum Chordata; class Aves; order Charadriiformes; family Laridae; genus Chroicocephalus; species Chroicocephalus ridibundus. Next base: position 18,056,937 of record NC_086291.1, on the reverse strand, counting down.
CTCAAAAGAAGGAGCAGTTTCAAACGTTACACTCAGTGTGACTAATGGGTGTCCTGAGCATCTACTTCAGTCCCTTCACGTGTACAATTTTGTGAAATCTCATGTAGTAAGAAAGTGAAAGCTATATAGCAGCATTCTGTATATTTAAGAGGCTAATATTTACAGTCAAATTTTCACTCTAAAATTATTGAACATTCTTTTTAATAACAGAGAGGCAATATTATACTTGTCTTTTAACCCTGCAGTAGTGCTTGGAGTTGCAGGAGCAACAGCACCTTGACGGGAGTCGCTTTGGCAGCAGTTACCCCAAGCTGAGCCAGTCGTTTGGGGATAAAGCTCCCTGTGACAACTTGCCTTGTGACCACCAAGCGCGTTTCTGACCCTCTGTTTCTCAATATCCCATCTTTTGGTATGAAAGGGTACAGCTCCATGGTTAGCTGGAGCATGAACCAGCAGATCACAACCCTTTAACCTCTAAAATGCCATACTACCATTTGTTCTCTAAAGAGAATTAAAAAAAAAAAACAAAACTGTAAGCTTCATAGTTCTCCATATAATTTAATTTCGGTCCCTGGCACATCCTGATTATCAAACTGGCTCTTTCTGGCGTTTGCTAAAGCTTCGTCTCCCTCTGAAAATTTATAAATCACATGTTATATAGGCTCCACATCATTGATTCCCTGGAGCAATAACGTGGCCTGCAGTTCACAAAAGAGGCTCTCTGGGAAGGGGTGGGTATTTTAGATCAACGCTTCCCTCTGCTGGCTCTGCGGGCAGCCACAGCTCTGCCTGCGCTGGAGGCACCGGCCCAAACCCTCCCCCTCTAGCTCGGGCAAGACCCCCTGCTCCTTCCAGACAGCTCTGGACAGTAAAAAACTAGCAAAAGTCTTCTTAATTTACCAAATGATTATGATAATCGTAAAATTTTAATCCGGCATCAACTGGACAGGATTATCAATTTAGTTTCTGCTCAAGACAGGAACATCTCAAAGCTGTAGATATTGCTAAAAAAAGGGAGTCTGGGGGTCTGCCATTTCATATTCGCTCCAAAACCCTGACACATTAGCTCCTGAGCTGCACTAAAGCAGTTCAGAGTAGGAGACGGCTTGATGCACTTCAGTGAAAAAGCATCAGGATTGCAGGGTACCGCAAGAACACTACCACACATAGGAGCTGCAAATACCTGCAAAACACAGGACATCGGAGAATTCAGCATGTTCCTTTTCTTTCTCTGTTCTGTGCTGCTCCCTATTCTCTGTGCCTGTGAGGAAGTGAGCGCAGACAAAGTGACAGCGGCATGTTAACATTATTTTTTTTTGGCCCATTATAGTATGGGCAGCCTAAAAAACACCAGAAACATACAGTATATAGGGTTGCTATCATGAACCTCACCTTGCAGACAACAGATATATATAGATCTGTTGTCTGCAAAGACCTTCTCTACACAGTCTGTACTGATTTTAATTGACAACTCTTAAGCGTCAACTGGAGCCTCACGCCAGATAAAATTAAGTCAATATTTAAAACCACCTTTTACTCCTACCAACAGGTACTTCTTTGTAGAGTGTGTATATAGGGCCCCACAGAAAAAAAGACTGATTTTTTTAAGAGAGTGGCCGTACTTTTTGTGACTCTAATGGAAACCAAGAACAGTGCTACAGTGAATTTTAATTGAGTGCTACAATTTCTAACTGGCCATCTGTTCAAAATGGCTAGCAATAACCAGAGTATGACATTTTACAGGGGGATTTGATGGAAATTACCATATTCAGATACAGCTGTCTCACGTTCAACTCATACAGTTGTTGGAATACTGTCCACAACTGAGGGAGGGGGAGTGAGAATTGCTGACATAAACGAGTAAGACTGTGCTTAATTCTTGTTCTCCATGAGGACAGGAATTGGTCCCAGTGCAGTACTACATGTGCTCCTCATTTGTACACACATGACTGAAAAACATAATTAAGCATTTTGCTGAACAAAGATGCTGTTCACATACTCTGCTGAATGAAGGCTTTTGCTGGACTTCAAAACACAGGAAGATGACAAATAACCTAAAGATGGGGGAAGAGGAGCAGAAAATACAGATGTAATCCTAAAACAATATTCCCAGTCAGAGAAATTTACTTTGAACAGGGAGACAGAGACGTTCCACAGAAAAACTGTCAAAAGATTGGATCAAAGTGGTACTTAATGTTAAAAGTTAGAACAGGTAAGGTAACAGTGCTGAAAGCTATACGGAGGTTAACTGGAAAAAAAACCTTCACTAGAAGACAGGAAACAGGTGATTACACAGTAGGTGGTTCCTCATTTGTGTTCAGAACAAAGCCTGTGCTAAGCATACTAAAGGTCTAGTTAGAAAAGATCATGTAAGAAATATTTCTCATGAAAAAACATGTTTTCAAAGAGTTTGGAGAGGAAATAAAAGGCTTGAATGAAGAATAAACTCGAATGTCAGGATCAAGGAGGCATCCTGAGTAACAGCAATACTAAAAAAACACAACACACCAGCATAAGGTGGCACAAGCAATGCTTTTTCTAAGCAGGATGTTTTCCAGTCATCACCAGGTTTTTAAATGCTGAATAATAAGGATTACTCTCTGCTTCTTTTAGAGGGTACTGCATTCTTGCCTCCTGATGATCCCTGTATCTTATTCTTATTGACTAATTGTGAAGTCTTTGTCTGAGACTTTCCAAGGAAACTCTAAGGTGGACTCCAAGCAGACAGAGCAACTAAAGACAAGTATTTGTTTCCTAAGAGCTTTCAACACAAAATAAATGTTTGTTGGCTCTAGTAGCCCTGCAGGCATTAACAGCTCTCACACGACACTTAATGCTGCATTGCTAATAATTGATGCATGTCTACTAGAATGCTACCAACAAAAAAGAGAGAAATAAAATGCAGTGCTTTAGGATTCTGATACCATTCACTCCTGCTGTTTACAAATGCTTTGAGTCCACTGTACAGTCCTACTACAGCAATTACAAATCATAAAAATGCAATTAAGAAACCAGCACTTGAAACTTTACATCACATAATTTTCTGCAGAAAACACAGGAAATAGACTTCACTGGACTTTTATGCAGATCCTGGCTTCTCACAAGTGTCCTAGGTCTTTTTTTCACTTATGCTATCTTATTTTTTACATTTCGCTCACCTTGCACAGAGGTGAAAGAACTTTACACCTAGTAAATATTTCATTAATGCCAGCTTCTGTTTGCTCAGCGCTCTCGCAAAGTCTTGTGTTTCTAGTCAATTCAGCACTTGTCTGGAGACGACTTTACACTTGCTGTGGAGGTTAACACACTAGAAATGAGAAGTCCTCCAGCAGGAAACTACTCACTGTGTTGTTTTATATAATCACTGTTTCTTTACTCTAGGCTGCAGACATGCAGCCCTGATTTCAGCTGAGACAGGTCAAGAGGGTCATCCCCTTCAATAACCTCCTGTTGCCAACTATAGTCCACAGCTGTTTTCTTGTCAGAGGTTGCTGCTCCCTCAGAACTGTGGTCTGGTTTATGTGTGATGTTGCTCCCCATTTCAGTGCTACCAAAATTAACCTGGTCTGTTTAAACACTTTTGGTTACAGGGTTTCTTTAATCTGCATCACTTTGAAAGATCCAATTTGGGATCACCCAGTATAAGCTGTTTCCCATTTAACCTGCCTGTACAATACAGCAGGATCTGCTCTGTACCTTGCAGACTCAGATCCTCAGGGAAGTTGTTAGATTAGAAGACCAAAGGCAATTGTTTTGTCTTTCATCACACTTTCATTCTAGGCCTTTTTTCCTTGTTCTCTTCAGTCTTCTTTCCTATGTATAGTTTGAGGTTGGCCAGTGATTTATCTGAAAAGCTTATTCCTGATATCCCTCCAGAAAGTGAAAACATCAGTTCTGTACTGCTTGGAGCCCCTACCAGCAAAAATGTCACAGAATCACTTTCTGGTAGCTTGAGGAATCCATAATAAAAGATGCCACTGCTACATCTCAAGCAGAAATTTGCCTCCTTTTTTCTAGAGACCATGGGAAAAATAAGACAAAAAGGTCTGTTATACCAAAGTATCTCTACCCAAATTTAAATACAAAGAAGGTACCTCTGGAATCTGCCAGAAAATGCTTCCATTGTCATATCCATTTTAATTATTAATGGCTTGGTTCCACAGGGGGAAAAAAGCCAATTTGTCCACAAACTGTCACAACATAAAAATATATAATTTTATAAAGAATTTTATAAAGATACAGAGGCACAATTTAAAATCAGCCTTGGCAGTATGAACAATATCCAAATAAATGAATATTAATTTGTTTATGGATATTGCTAAGAAATGCTAGAGTTATCCACCACCTGCTTCACTCCACGGTTGCATTCAATTTTCTTGTAGCTATACAAAATGTATGAGGTCATTTAAAATTGGAGTGCTCTCATCACCTGTTAAGATTAGATCTTTAGAGCCAATAAACCCAGTATAATCTGAACTCCAGGATCAAACTAATTGGCTATGATGCCTTTTTTAAAATAGTGCCAAGCATATACCGTGGCTACTATCTGATAAGTAAATCATTACAGTGTAGGCTACCAGGCAAAGAAAAGTCATTATTTTTGAATGAGAATCAAAGTAAATAATAAATGCGTACAGCACAGACTGATACACGGAGTTCCTTGGCACATATTTTGGATGTTTAATCCTAAAAAAATGTAGTTAGACACCAGTCATACAGCTCACCCCAAACAACTGAAAAGTTTTATGCATTTGTTTAATACTGCATACTGTGAGTAATATAGAAAATTCTCACTGAAGTATTTCCAGTTTCCTAGACTCTCTTGATGTAATCCAGTGTTAGTCATGCTGTGTGGGAGCAGTCAGATAGCCACATCCTCTTCCCCAATCCAGATGCTGGCTGGACTCAGCCTTTAGGAATAAAGTTAGGCCTGCAAGATATTTGGGCTCAATTTTGGGTATTTCTTCATCTCTATTGTCGTATGCTGTATTTTAGACGGCACACTAATTTCTCAGAACATCTCTTTAATAAGTATTTGCAAAAAATAAGATTCCTACTATTTTTCTTGAACAGGGCTTACAGCTACAACATGTCAGAGTGTGAAGTGGCAGCCCGGCAATGGGCTGGTGGTTAAGGATGGTACCTCCCACCCGAGAGACTCCTAATTATCCATGGCTAAGAGGTGTGGGAATGTCCTGCTTATCCTATTGCACAGGCATGAGTACAGGACTGGACACTGAACTGCTGTAGACATCAGCATCTCTTCCTGTGCTTTTGCTTGAAAAGCAGGACCGTTAGTACAGCATAGTTGTGCGGTTCTGGGGAACAAAAGGAACAGAAGAACACACTAAGAAAAGGAATGGTGAGCAAAGATATTCTCTCATCTGCTGTCCCGTTGCTTCTGTGATCAGAAAAATGGGCTTTCATCCATTTCTTGTTAGTAAACAAGACTCTGTCAAAGACACATAAGTCCCCTCAGTAATTCAGTATTTTTTCCTCTTGACAAAAAAATTCTCAGGGCCCTAAACTCATATAAAAAGGAAATTACAACACGTATGTGCCTTTTTGAATGGCCACGTGTAAGGTTTTATTTTTATGACTTGCATAATACCACTGTGGAAAGTACTGGCTGTATCCCAAGGGAAAGCTGATCTAAATTTCATGTTTTTCATCTCTACTTCAATTTGACCAAGGTACAGGTTCATTAGAGTCTTATCTAACTGCAGCTGGGGTAGAAAACTCCAATGGACAAAACAGAGCTGAAGTCAGCTGATTTTCTATGGGCAGTGCATAAGGTGACTTGTGCATCCAAGTTCTGCCAAATAATTTTTTCCTCTTCAATTGAACTGCCTGTCACTAATCTGTTTTGAAGTGTACAAATTCCTGACTACTATTCCTACTTCACCAATAAGATGGAGCTGGGTGATATGAGAAGAAACTAGCCTAGAAATGCACTAATTCTTTCTTCTAATGAATGAGAATGCGTTAACCAGTTAGATCAGCCATATAAGACTTTTATCAAAAATTCAAGATGCATTACTGTGTACTTACAAAATGAGTGAGATGCTTCTAAACTGAAAGTCAGTATGAGATACTTGGGGTGCTTAAAAAAAGTCAGAAAATTTTAATGCAGGTGCCGGGAAAATTACTTACTTTAAATATGGAAATAAATATTACTTCTAAGTATGAAAGAGAAATTTGAAAAAGCAAATCATGTCACCATACCCAAATTTATTACTCTAGCTGAGTCCTGGGATTCAGGACCAATTTAATTTTATGAAAACTGTTGAATGCTCAATTCAAAAGACTTGACAATGGATTTAATCATTAGGCTCAGATATCAGTGTTCCTGTTTTCCCTGCTGTGATAGAACTTGAAAAATCCTTTTAAGTCAGCAATCTTTGAAACAGAAGTTTGGGCCCTTCACACTGCTGCAAGCGTGGCAAGGCTGAACTGCTCAATCAGTTTCTCTAATACTGTTGAGACAGGCCTCCTTCAAGACCTTCTGACTGATACAAAGTCAGCCTTTCCTGCTTAAAGCACAAAATGCCAATAAGTTAAAGAAATTGTCAATTTTGAGAGAGAACTCAAAAAAAAAAGCTACTGAGCATAGGTGGTAACTATAACTTTCATAGTGGTCCATGACTACACTGGACTTTGATTGTTGCATAAGTTGGACCTCTTACATGTTTTTCGTATTACTTCAGATGAAAATTAGACCAAACCTGTTGCACCAGATGCTATAGAACTGTAACTAAACGAGCAGACAATATTGGCTTTGTCGTGTTAGTTAAACTGATCCTATTAAAGTATGTGCTCACAAGATTCTGTTTTACCAACAGGAGACACATAATTAGGTGTCGTGCAAGAGATGAAATGTCAGAGTCAGTTGGGGCAGATGAGACTTTAAAACCGCCTTTATTCTTCACTATCTCCGCTGATCTGGTAAACACTGAGCATCACTTAACGGGGTAAGGACTCAAACAGTGCTTCTTTCATCAGCTGAGGATGAATCAGCAGTATCTTAACAACATCCCTTCAGCTATCTGTACCACAGAACTAGAGTGGGGGTCTCGTGCAAAAGCCTGGAAAATATAACATTGCGTGGATTTCATCATGATGTCTGCTTTATACGCGATATTCTGTGAAAAATACGGGCATCAACGTGACGAACAGGCAACGGAAGACTAAAGTTTCTTCTTCCCCCCCCCCGCCTTTTTGAACCGCCTTGTGACATGGCAAGGTTTGGGATCTGCTGCCCTCCGGTGGATGCTTAGAGAGGCCCTCTCTGCCAGCAGCGCCACCGCGTTTGAGACCGTGAGAATTCTCAAAAAGCATGACAGAAAAAAAGGAATAAAGTGTTAAGTTCTTTGTGTGTCTTATTAAGATTAAAAATAATAGCTGGGATTAATTTCTAAATTTTGTCAGGGTATTTCTACATCCAAGTAGAGGTGTTCTAGTTCATGTTATGAAACTGGTTCTCTTCAATCAGCTCTCTCTCATTTTATATGAATATATATAATAACACGATACATACAGTAATGATATACAAGTAGTAGGTGTGTCTATCACATTTGACAGTATCTGCATTCTGCCTGCTAATTCATCTCTTTGCGATTATTATTGATACACTAGACCTCTTTCTAGCATTAACATTTAAAAAAACCTCAACTTGTTATAGAAAGTGTTTTCTTATTGGCTTGTACAGTTCTTTTAAAATATTTATCTGTATTACTGGACATTTTAGAACAATAAGCGCATTTAACATGTAACATCATGCCAGGCCACTGTAAAAAATCTGATTTGTGAGGTTCTTTCAGCTCTGCAGTGTGGTCTGAGATACTGGGTGTTAAGATCACAATATTACTCAGCATACAAAATCAATTGGAGGTGTAGAACCTTTCTCTTTCTTAAAGCTCCATACAGCGATGTTAATATTAAGGCAAACTGGTTTTGTAAAGATTTATAGAAGCAGCAAAAATATGTTGCCAAGGCTTTTCAAATATATAGATATATATATATATTTTCTAACTGAATAATCAAACGTAGTGATGATGAGGTGCTGATTAAAAGGAACTTTTTTCATTTATGAAAGGACTCTCTGGTTGTCTTCGTTGTGAAGGGGAACCTTAGAAATGCAAATCCCGTGACTTTGTGGAAGACCTTAAGAAATCTGGAAACCCTCATTCTTTTCCTGATAGGGGAATGAGATGATAGGTATGAGATGATTGTTAAAGATTCTGACACTTCATTCTTTCCAGAAAGACACACCTGAGAGTAACTAGTTAGCCCAGTTTACACCAAGTGCCAATTTTTATGTTGCTCGGGAGATCACAGAATTATAGAATCATAGAATGGTTTGGGTTGGAAGAGATCCCAATGATCATCTGGTTCCAACCCCCCTGCCATGGGCAGGGACACCTCCCACTAGACCAGGCTGCTCAAAGCCCCATCCAGCCTGGCCTTGAACACTTCCAGAGATGGGGCATCCACAACTTCCCTGGGCAACCTGCTCCAGTGTCTCACCACCCTCATAGTGGATGCTACATAGAGATGCTACAGATATGAGTGCCCGTGTAGCTCCGTATCAAGAAGTATTGGAGCATGAAGAGATCAGAAAAATCATAATGCAAGTTCTGACAAAAAATCCACCAGAACTTGGCAATCATAAGACATTTCTAGAACATTCAGCCAAGCTGCTGTGTCCTACTTTGTGAGCAGGCCTCCCACCTGGCAGCAACCTTTCACCCACCCGCATGGCGCACCACTGAGGCCTTTGCAAGGCACCACCTCAACCGCCTGTCTCGCTACAGTGACTAAAGTTGCCCTTTGACGGATCACCTCCCCCTCAGGAGTGAGGGCAGGCTGCTCGGCCTTCCCGCCGCCTCTTCCAGGCCGTGCCCACCAATGCCATCACCCGTGTCCTGCTCCTCACTCCCCCGGCGGCTCTGAGGCGCCTGTGAGGATGCCCACAAGAAACCTGCCCTGGGCAGCCCCCTCCCGCTCCAGATGCGGGGCAGGACTTCACTTATCTCAGGCCACGGAGCTTTACACTCTCTTCGGCCGCTTACGGCCCAGTCGGTGCCCTGTCCCGGGCGGGCGACGAGGGAAGGGCCCTCTCTGCACCCCGCGGCCGCCATTTCCCTCAGGGGTTTCCCGCCTTTTCTGCTGAGGCGCCGCCAGGGAGCGCCGGTGGGCGGCGGGGAGACGGTCGCCCCCTCAGGGCGGCGGTGGCGGGGCAGGCGGGCGCCGAGCTCCGCCCTGGCGGCTCCGCGCCTCCCTCCGCGGGCGGGAGTGCGGTGGGCGGTAGAGGCGGCGCTGCGGTGGTGAGTTTGGCGGCGAGGGTGGGGGGTGGAGGCTCTGGCCTCAGGGCCTGTCTCTTTCTGCCGAGGGCCTAAGGGGGAAGCGGCCGTCGGGCTTCGCCGGCCCCCAGCTGGCGGTGGGGGGTGGGTGGCCGCGTTTCTTGGCTCTTGGAGCGGCCGGGAGCCAGCGCCGCGGGCCCGGGGAATGCGGAGGGAGCCGCGCAGGGGCGTCCCGTGGGCGTCCGGCGCCCTCCCCTCTGCTGGACGCGGGGCCTTGTCGGTGAGGCAGGGGGTTTGCTAGTCTCCGTCAGCTCCTGGCCTTCCGAACTTCGTGCTGCAAACGCGGAGTGCTTCTGGGGTGAAAATATGCGTGGGCTGAGGCGTCAGGGAAAGCATAACTGCAATATGAAGTGGTGAAATGGCAAAGCTGCTACATGGAGCGGGGGTGGGGGGGCGAGGAAGTAACACCACCACCTCATCCTTTTCCTCATTCCGTATTGTGAAATTTATTTCTCCACGCTCAAGTTTTCTCCATTCCATGAAGATTATGGAAGAAGAAATGACAAAATGTTGACTACTGTGACAAATCCTTCACATACAGCAGTTCTTAAGTTCAGTGCCCTTAATAAGAATACCCAACTTCCCTGAGTCCAGCAGAATTAGCAACAATTCTCTTGGCTTGACGTGCCATTTACTACTTTTAGATGGTAGAAAAAAAGTTTTGGAGAGGCCTTGGTAAGATGGCAACCCTTTCATTCTCTAAAGCTTTCATCTTCTAGACACATATGAAGAGAGTCTTTCAAAGGCTGAACAAAGTTTGGCTGAGATGTAATATTTTCCAGGTTTGCATATCCAACAGATATTAAACACAACACAAATGTAATAGGGTTTATATTTATATTATTGTGGTGGCTGATGGGCTTGCAGTGTTTCTGGTAGTGTTTGTTCCTGAGACTGCACAGTAAACTGAGACTACTTGTTACAATGGAAAAAATGCAGCAGCTTAAGGGGTCTGACATAAGTCTTTCAAGCTCAAAGGCATTGGTTTTAGAGAGGTGGTATAACTGATGCTCAAAGATGAAGGGACAGTAGCATCTGGCCTTCAGTTTCAAAGGGGAAAAAGTCAATTCATTACAAACATGTAATTTTACATAAAATGCCCTGATGGTACAGTAGCATCTGAGATCAGGGTACTGTATGAGCAGAGGTTGGGCAGCTGCGACGGGAGCAGAAGAGCCTGTGACTCAGAGGTTGTATCTGTGCTGGAGTGCCACAGCATGAGCTAAATGATTGTTAGTGCACAGATGTGTTCATAGAGTTCCCATGACAAAGTCTAGCTATATCTTCCAACCTAGTTTAAGTTACCAAATCCGAATTTAAAACAGATTAGCAACCACAATGTTTCTTCCTTCCAGCCCCAGTAAAAAGCGTTTGCTGTGTTGACCTTTCTGTTAGCCTTCCTTGCTTCTTACTGCCCTGAAAAATAGGAAGCTGCAGGGGTAGTCATTCGTTATCCTTTTTTCCCTTAACATGGTCATTTTCCTGTTTTCTTTATGAGGATACAAGCCTGAATTCCAGGAGGACTGACTATGAGTTAAAGAGTGAATGTTTCAGGGCGCTGAAAATTAGAATGGCATGAAAAGTATTCCTAACTGCTAATTTCTGAGTTTAACAGACATGACCCTTGGCCAAAAAGCTGGTGCCTGTCTCCAAGATTGAAAAAAGAGACATTAAAATAAGACTAAGAAAGAAAAAAATTAATACCTTTTCATTCCTCCACAAAGATCGGTGTGTTTTCTGTGTTTGAAGAACCTTACAAATTTTTAAGAGAGTTGAAACAGGGTTTGCAGTACCTCTGTAGCTGCCTAGCACTCTGCAGCTTTCCTGAGCTGGAAGAAACTTTCTATCTTGATGAGAAAAACTTACCTTAAGACATTACGAAACATCTCATTGGTGTCTTACACATACTTGGTTGTTGCAAAAACAGATACAGAGGTAATAATTAAGCGTGCACTCATCCTAAAAGTAACAGTAAATAATTCTCTTGAGCCTGTGATACGTATTAACATGTCATATACAATTATAGTGGGAATGTGCATGTTTAGGGGAAAAAAAAAAAGTTGTTCATGGTTTTTTGTTTTTTTTTGAGATCAGTATGGGAGAGTATCTGGTTATATTAAGGAGGCCTTCACCTTTATTTCCTAGAGTAGCTTAAATGGAAATATTCAGTATTGCAGAAGAGAGAAGAAGTATTTTTAGGAAGAAAAAAAGTAATAAAAAATTTTATAGGTGGCTTTCCCATTTAGTGGCCAGTAGTCTTGTCTCTGAGGGCTCTTGAGTCTGAAGAAATGCTGTTCAGCATTTGCTGGGAAAGTGTCACAAAGATTGAAATGTAGTGAGACAAATGGTACATGCTGGTTCCTTGACTTTCCTTACTCAGGCTGTTCAGCAAAGTAGTCTTTATTATGTCCCTCATAAAGCTTTCACAGTTTCTGTGGTATTAAAGGTGGATATCATTTTTTACTTCAGGTATTTCAGGTACTTGCAGAGATTGACTATGGCAGAGTGATACAGGTCTACTGCTCCTCATGTTATGTTGTGGTTTTGTATGTTTGCCTTGTGTCAAAAAATGGCTTGTCAAATACCACATTGTCTTTCAGTGCAACGTGGCACCGATGCTAGAAAAATTTACAACAGTTAATAATTTTTCTTACAAAAGTTGCAAGTTAATTTTGCGTGTAAGGTTCGCAAGTTTTTTATTTCATTTTGCTACTCCTCAATACAAAGTGAAACAAGCAATGATATGCATTTTTGTCCCTCTGTGCTAACTATTGCAAGTGTTTGCAGTGTGCTGCAAGAGTAATCCTGCCTCTGCTCTGACCCTGGAGAATGGCGCTATTGTTATAGTCACATTTTAAGATAGTATCAGTATGTTACATAAGTAGCTTTTGGAAGCATATACAAGGAGAGAAATAGAGGCCCTCACAACTTTTTTGATTTAATGTAATTATTAACAAAGATTATGTCAAATATGCTAAGTACTGTTATTAAAAGTAACGTAAAATTATTTACAGGTCTTTTAAAACAGATATACTTCTTTTGTGTCTTTCAGAGAATCTGCTGGCTAGTGTCAAAGGTGTAATTGCTGTTTACTTTTGCTAGTCCTCAGGCCAGCAGAGTTGAGAAAATTGTGTGTTTCTTCCTGTAAAGAAAGCGTCAATGAAATGTATACTTGCAGATTGCTAAATGCAATGGGATTGCATGGGTATTATTGAGGGTCTAATTGAGTTAGCTACAACTCAGTATTGTATGAGAAAGACCCTAATTTCAGAATTGAGACTTGAGTTTGTAGCACTGGAATACGAGAAAGGCAAAATCAACATACTTTAAAAACTTAACTCATTCAATGAGACATCATGAAAAGGGAGTATTGGTTGAGCTTTTCTGTTAGTTTACATGGAAAGTGTGAAGAACACTTTCTTGTTGGACTAAACCCGTTCTTCCTAATGAAAAAAATCATATACTTCGATATTGGATTACCTTCTCTACTTCTATCTGCAAGGCTTGCATGGTAGTGTTTTAACAGGCAATGGTGTTCCTTTGTTTCTAATACAAATAGTATAGGTTTTTTCTTTCTTTTGTTTTCTTCCCCTTTTCAGGTAGCAAAGCCTGGGGGGAAGCAGGGGTTATCTATTCTTTAATGAATAAAGTATGGAAGACAAAGTTAATAATTATACTGTTGTGGCTACTGTGTTTCTGACATAGCTCTACGGGTTACATGTTTTTCTCTTGCACATTCCAGTCATTTTGATAATGTCATCCGGCGTATATGTTTAAAAATACATTCTGGAAGTAGATGCCTGAAGTACCATCTCTTAATTCTTTTTTATAGTTATTGATTAACAGAGCACATTTCCTCTAATCAGTGAACGATCTGTTACTCCACACAGAATGTCCTTTCTAGCTGTCTGTTTTCTGCTGTGCTAGATATTTATGTTTGCCAAGTCACCGTGGCAAAACTTAGTATAGTTACATAAAGTGCGTAGGCCTGCTTCTCCAGTGTGACTGGTGATCTTAATTATCTCAGTTTCAGAATACCTGATTTGGAACACTTGAAAATGGAGACCAGTTTTAAAGCTGTGTGGCTTTTTAAAAATTGGGCTATTTTTCTCTTCTGTCTAAATTGGGAATTGTAATAGCAATTTTTATTACACAAACACATTTTTCACAACAGTTCTAACAGAGTCTTTGAACCTTGAATTGTGTTAAGTCTTAATTGTCATTCAAGGAAAAGATCAGTGCTGTCAAATAGAGCAAACCTTCCTTCTAGATGACATTCAGGAACATTTTGCAGCCCTGTCAGTTAAAAAGTTTCATCCTGTATGCTTACAAATGTGATAAGGTAATAATTTACTAGAACTTATTTCAGTGAAACAAAATCACTGAAGGGAAGAGAAGGGGACCTTATCTTTAAAATTGCTTAGTGATGTGTAGAAACTCATTCCTGGAATCTCTAAGTTTTTTTCAGGTCACTTATTTATTATCCAGGCATGCTTTTGGCTTCACGAAGCTTCTGTTGCCTTGGCGTTAGAACATACCAACGACGAACAGATTCACTTTCCAGATCCATCAAACTTTCAGCCTCTGCAGTAAGTATTCCTTCAGCTTCCTAGATAAAACTATTTTGTGCAATATTTGAGATGCACTAATTTTGCAATGTTGCCAATTTATATCTGTTAGCTGTGTTTATTCATTGTTAAATTGATCCAAACATTTAATATCAAGAAGAAAATAAGATATTTGAATCAGTGAGATATTTAACCACGCTAGCATAACAGAATTTGGCGATTATTGCTTTGTGTATCCTTTTCAGTCTTTAGAGTCACGTCTAGCACTTATCAGGCCAGAAGGATTGCCTAGTTGTTAGGGCACCAGAGCCTGAGATACAGAAGACAGTTTCAATCCCAGCTTTATCACAGATTTTTGGTAAGACAATTAATTTCTTTGTATCTCAGTTCTACTTTAATGAAATGAGAGTGGGGTGCTTCTTGATAAGGGCTATATAAGTACCTCAAACTTAATTTTTTACAGAATCTTCTCAGTCTCCCAGCTTAACTTCTTATAAGATTGTGCAGCTTCATTTCAAGTCTTCCAGTTTTATTGGAAGAAAGCAGAGCTTTGCAACATGGTAGGTGGTTGGAGGTCTCACTCTGCATTGCATATAGAACACTGGAATGTAAATTGGGTTACCAGGTCAGAACAAGAGTTTATCTAGTCAGCAGCTTGGGTCAACCAAGACACATGTCAGATCCTTAAAAATGGATGTTCAAACCATTGTACTGGACAGTTGTAGCATATTTTGCCCATTTGAGAAGCTTCTCTTAGCACGCAAGCCACTTTGAAGGTCAGCTTTTGCCTGAGTCAGATTTTAATTTTTCCTGTAAGTATTTGCATTCTATTTAATGGATTTGGATATTCTCACTACATGTGCTGACATCTAATCCTGATTGTTTTGGGTTTTTTTTTAATTTTCTTAAAATCTTGCCTTCAGTTGTAGCTTTTGACACTGAATTCCACAATTTAATTATGCACCATATAAAAGTATTTGCTTCTATCATTATTAAACACACTGCTATTCAGTTTAATCACAGCTTTCTTTGTATTAGGAAGAAAGATAAATATGAGCCACACCTGACTTTCTGTCATGTGCTTTCCTTGATGGAATGTGTTAGGGAAAGCAGGAGGGCAGAGTTAGAGCTTGATGAGGACATACCTCTCCCAATTAAGTTAAACTCATGGAAATCCTTGCCCTGCACCTAGAATTGGCTTGAAGATTATCAAGTGATTATATAACTGGGCTAAAACAAAAAAGAATTTTAGGAATGTCATGACTTTTTGGAAGAAAGAATGCTACTTAAGGTATCATTTTAAAATGTCACTTAATTGGTTGGCTTTCTCAAAGTAATAAGGTGGACCTGAACCCCACTGTAATCTGAATCCGTGAAAACCTAATGCAGGTCCAGCTATTCTGTTTTAAAACTAGTTTCAAGGCACAAGAAAAAATAAACAGGAAGACTTGAATCATTAAATATTTAAACTTAAAATAGTATGAGAGCTGTAAGGTGAAGCCTTATTTTACTTGTCAATACATTTTTAGCTAAGGAAGGTTACTTAATGCAGTTAAGAGTTACATTATAGTTAATTATAAAAGTCCTGCAGTTGATAAGCCTTTAGCTTTTAATAAATTGGAGGAGTTCCAAGAAGAGCTAGTCAGTGGAACAAATTTACCCATGGCAGCATACAGAATTCTCATTATTAACTGGAAAGATTCAAGGTGAGACTTCTTATTCCTTGTAGTATGAGAAGTAGTCTAGCATGTGAAAAAAGACGTGTGTGTGTGGCTCAGTCTAAGTAGTAGCTGTGTTATTTGTATTTATATAGTACAGACAAACATTAGTCATATTTACCAAGACGTACACTGTGAAATTGGATTCATCTTTTAAACCATATGCGTGTTTTTAAATAGATGCAGTACAGGTTACCTAGTCAGAAGTCCTTCTTAATGTCTTCTTGTTCTGTGTCAAGAATTACAACTTCACCTATCTAGTTATCTTAATGGTTTTCTTCCTGAGGACAAGTAAAACGTGTCCTGTGCTTGATTCCTCTGGTGTTTGTGTTTCATAGATGAGGTCAGAATTCGATCTGTGGAGAAGACATATGAGCAATGAAATATCTATTTAATTTTATAGCTTCCCATTCTTCAAATCGTTATGTATATGGTAGCTTCATTACTGTAAACAGGTTGAGTGCAAACATGTGCCTGCATATTTCTATGTGAGTCATTCCCATTGATTCAAAGTTGAGACTTGGAGTGTAATGGTAACACAGACATTTTCTTCTCAGAGTATGGATTTTGAATCTTTCAGACAATAACAACAGCTAACAGTGATAAAAGTCACTAAAATCAGTAGTCTGACTCAAAGAAACACGAGTGTCTGGAGGACTGAGGGACTATGTAATCCCTGTGTATTTTTTCCGGTATCAGGCTGGTTTACAAAGATAGAAATGAACTTCCACTTTTTTTGTGTGTTTTTTTTTCCCCCCTAACTTTCTTTTCTCTTTTTAGCTTAAAAATACCACAACTGTCAATAAGTTTTTCTCTGCCTTTATAGAAAGTACTCATTGAAAGTCTATTTTAAAGCAGTTTTTCAAGACCTTAATTGAAGGTCTGAATATACAGCAAAAACATGTTCTAATGTGGTTGTGTTGTGCTGTAAGTAAATAGTTTAAAGTTTTAAAAGTCTGAATGAAAATAGGAAATGTCTTTGCTATTTTCTTCTTACCCATCAATTTAACAAATAAAATTACTTTGAAAATGCACACTTTCCAAACAGCAGGAATGAGCAGGAATTTGACTAGAAATAACAGTCTTTAAGTTGTTAGTGTATCACAGAAAAGAAAAATAACGTATATACCCTATTTTTCTCTTTTTAGGTCATCTTTTAGAGCTCCTGAGCTAAATTGTGCCCCTGTTCCATCCTTGCTGAAAGTTCAGTGGCTTTAGATAATGATGAATGAGAATTTTGGACATTTTTGTGTATTTTCTTGTTAGTCTGAATTCAAGCTATTATAGAAGCTTTCATGAAAGAACATGTCTATAATTTTGTGTAACTACAGAATTCAGCTGGCAATGGTATATTTGAGAAAGGACGAAGGAGGGTTTGTCATGCAGAATCCAACAATATAGTACTTTGTCTTTCTTAACAAAATCGTTCTGTCTGTATATTTTGATCTTGCAGACAATGGCCTTCAGACACAAAAACACAAGACGAATTGAAGGCCTTGATAGCAATGTGTGGTAAGTAAAAGGAAAATATCTGCAAATCTCAGAATATGTCTTTGGCTGATATATTTTCTTCCCAAATTGATAATTATTGCCAATAAGAAGGTATATATCACTTGCTGTCTCTGCTGAAATAGATTTGGCAACTGCTTAGAAGTAGTGAACCAAATTCTGTTAAAGGTGTGAATTAATTCTTCTTCTTGAGCTTTAAATATTGGGCTTGGGCTTCTCTTCATCTAGCAAACCACACAAGACAAGTATAACTCTTGGGCATGGTAGTATAGCTAACTTTCAAATTTAAATGTTACTTTTGTTGAGTAACGTATTTCAATTACACTTGGTTTGTGTTTACCAAATGAATCAGATTTCTTTTTAAAGCTGTGCGAGCTGGCGCAGGCAGGGTGCAGGAACAACCACAAAACCATGGATGAAATGCAAAGAGTAAATTTATTTTCATTGCCTCGCCAACCACGGGATCCCCGAAGCAGCACCAGGGCAGAGGCACACAGGCAGGAACGCAGGCACTGTGAAGCTCGGTCCATGCTAGAGGATCACCGAACCTGCTGGTTTTGCCTGTTTATCAAGGATTCATACAGGCGTAGTGTACCACTGTGCTTTCATCTTTTCTACAGCAGGGCAGGAATCTTGAGCATATTCGATAGGGTGCCTCTAAGTCTTTGACAGGCCTATGTTATCTAAACGCAGGCGTTCTACTTGTCCAACACACAAGGCGAAACAACAATTAGAACGAGATGTGTTTTTCGATACCCCAGCTGCAAGTCACTTGAATGTGTTTATTCCTCGCCAATCTTCCATTATTTTCCCACAAAAGCCATTTTACTTGTCTTTATAATTTAGCTCATTGTTTTTAACACACTTTTTCCTAGACATTAAATTGATCTTAAGGCAATATTGCTATCACTGGTAAATATGGGATTTTGTTAGTTGGTGAAAACACTATTTTGGGCTTTTATTAGTTGCATGTATATATTATATATATACACAGAAGGTGTTTTGGTCATCCAGCCTCAAACTCATTTTTAGCAATTTGTATTGATTTTTGATAGAACTGTGATGCTACATAGGTTTTTTGGTTTTGTTTGGTGTTTTTTTGTTGTGTGGGTTTTTTTTTTTTTTTTAAATCTTGTTAACATTTGGGTAAGGAGGAAAGGTAAAATGCAAAGCTTACCTGTGAAGGGAGGAAAAACAATTGTTCAAGAATCCTAATGTTTGTATCTGACAGGCTACTAGGAACAACTAATTAACAACCTGAAACAGTCTGTTGCCTAAAATTACAAAAAAATATAAATTATAGTACTCTGAGATGACTGGATAGTTTAAGTGACACCTTCACTTGACAGAATCTAGCCTTTAAATTGTTTAATGTGCCTGTTCTAATTAGGTCTGTTTCATTTTGCAAAGAGGGTAGTGTTCCATTTTTGCCTGTATCAAGAGTTACTGTGTGTTTGTGCGTGTGCACATCTGAGCACAGTTCTGCTGGCAGAAGAGTTACTCTGTGGATGCAGAAAGTCAACCTTTTATTGGGTTCCTTCTGACTCCTGTGGTTGCTTAATATTGTCCCAGCCCCCACCTCTCCATGTGAGCCCTCTACTAAAACCTGTTTCCACTGCTGAGAACTTGTCAAAGTGAAATACTCATTTTTTTTTTCTTTTTCATGATAATGAAGGAAAAGATAAAATTATCTTGTACGTTCGCTTTAAGATGTTTTTTCTCTTTAGGGTTGAATTTACAAAGGTGGCAGCAGATCCCTCAATCGTTAATCTTGGTCAAGGCCTTCCTGATATATCCCCTCCTAGCTATGTTAAAGAAGAGCTGGCAAAGGCAGCAGCAGTTGACAGACTGAACCAGTACACACGAGGCTTTGTAAGTACTGTGGAACTTGAGGACCTGAGTTCAGTGGAGAGCATGCCTCAGGGAAAAAAAAATTGACTTTGCTTTAAATTGGTTTCATCTGTAGGTCATACTGTTATGTCCCATATTAAGTTGATCTAGGACCCTTATCTGTTACTAATGAACATCCTCTGTGTAGGCTTCTTCAAGGCAGAGTCCTTCAGCAAGAGCAAAATGGTTGAGTACATCTGGGATAGATTGTCTTTGAAGAGTCAATTCACAGTTTCAAGAGCGTAAATTATGTATTTAGCTCTGATTTTGGTCTGTGTAAACGTAAATCGGATAAGATAATGGTAGAATGAGAAAGAAATACTTGATACCACTTGAGACAGTGCCTCTAGGATCAAGAAAAGATTCACCCATAACATTTAGTTGATTTCAGTGGAGATCAGGAAGTGATGAAAACAGTAAGTATTTGCCCGTGGAGGACAGTCACTACCCATTCTGTACATTGGCTTGTAGAGTTTATGTCTTGAACTGGGTGTGAGTGTGTGGCATTTATCATTGTCCAAGGCAGGATATTCAAATGGACTATTACTGTTTTAGTATGACCACTTCCTTGTTTGGTTTGTCTTTCTTGTATTTTGTGGTAAAGATAAACCATGTTGCCTGATTGAGAATCATGTGTCAGGATTGCTACAAGACCCCAAGGAGTCTGTCTAATGTTCTTCTAGATGACCATGTTACACAACAGTGATAGAAAAACATTGTGTAGACTGGTAGGCCAGCAATTGTGTTGGTAGTTGCGCAATCATTGTGTATATATTCCAACAAAACCTTTTTCCTATTCTCTGAGAATCTGCATGCGTTAGAACTGACAAGGGAACAGCAGAGGCCAGCAGCTCCCTAAAGGAGAAGCTATCACAGCGAGCAGAGTGGAGGCCTCACCAGCCAGGGCTCAGTCCCACAGTAGCTAAGCAAGGCAGGTCCAGAGATGGTGGCTGAGGTCAGCCCAGATCACCAGGCAAGCGTGTCGTGGTGAGGTGGGCCTGAGGTCAAGCCAGGAAGTCAGTCCACAGGTCAGGCCCAGCAATGCTAACGACTGTGGTTAACCCAGTGATCACTGGGTAGGACCAGAGTGACAAGACAGGTCTAAGGTCGAACTACAGAATCAATCTATAGGTAGGAGCTGGGTTCAACAGGGTCTATAGCCAGGTTGCAGGCATGGCTGTAACTGAATTGTAGACCAGGGGCCCTGCTACATAGCTCTTAAATGGAGCCCTGGACAAGGCGCATAACTCTGGGTAGAGGCTCCAGGTGAGGATGGTCAGGGCCATTAAAGCTTGTTAGGGTACTCAGGGCCCCAGTGAGAACAGAAAGAAAAAAATAAAATCCCCAGTGAATGTAGTCTTATTACCATCCGTCTTTGGATCATTTTGTTTAATCACCTTGAGCTGTGTGCATAGAGTCTCTGCAAGTATGATATATATATATATGTATAAAAACTCTCTCTGTATATGTAAACTTGAATGTATAAAGCAATTATTTAGCATCAGAAACACACAAAAGATGGCTGGGATATAATGAACTTCTGGGCTAAGCATTAATGTGGCGTTCACCCCTGACAAGGTACCTGAAAATTCTTTGCTCACCAGGCAGACAAGGTTTTGGAGGAGCCTTGGTACAAGGGGAAGGGTTACAGAGAAAATGGGCTATAGTTTGCCTTCCAGCCGATATTCACACACTGATTCTCTAAACAATTTGTAAATCAAGCATAAATATAGTTTTCCCAATGCATGTAATTATTCAATATTTACTTCTATCACTTTGTTCTTTATTTCCAAATAGTTTGATAATTCCCATGATAATTATGAACATTTGCAGATATATTGTACTGTAATAGTAATTAATGAGGAATTTTTACCAATATTCCCATCTTGAGCCTTTGCACTTCCTCTGCAAACTTCTGCACTTGTAGGGTTTTTGAGCAAAGTATTTGTGGTAGCAAATACAGGAGGGATGAGTGTGAATGATGCACATCCATCTGATTAATTGAGACATTGTCTCGGCCCTCTGCGGTGCTTGGACCTCTCATTGACTGTAGGGCTATGGCTTGTAGAGTGACGTAATGTGACTTGGGTGGTGCAGCATTCCTGTGTAGCTGACACACTCACGACAAGAAATGGCTGTCATTTGAATCAACAACGACTTGTAAGCCTTTATTTATGGTAATGTTCTTGTTTACAGAAGGGTTCATGGTTTTATGTTTTGTGTGTTGATGTACAGTGTTCAGTATTTTAGAGGTTTTTTCTTACATAGTTGTATTTTCTCACTGAGCTGTTTTATATTTCCACCAAGTATCCAAAAAGAAAAAAGATTTTCACAGCAGGAAACCTGTAGTCTACCTGAGTAAACGGAATTGCATATTATCGCATGCTTATTTTCTTGTTCTTTGCACATTTTGAGAAGAGTATGTTAACTCCCATGTCCCTGTAGGGGACAGAAATGGTGAATGGTGCTCTGAGATTTGGGATATGACTGTAGGAATCATCATTCTGATCACAAGTTGTGTTTATCAGCAGTATATGAACAGAGTAAAAAGATTTCCCTTGCACCAAATAACTTCTAGTTGAAAGATAAGGAAAGAAACAGAATGAACTTCAGATGGAAGTATGGGCGGGTGAGAAAGAGACTCTAAAGGAGGCGAGGATGAATTGGTTTTTCTCCTCCTGTCTTTTATCCTACCTCTCCTGTAGGCTACCTGGAGCTATCCTGAGATACAATAAGAAGATAGAAATTAAACAACATCAGATATACAAAAAGAATTTCCTAGTAGATACAAATAAATTGGAACCACTTTTCTTCCCTAATGTGCAAAAACTTTAAACCATGCTACCTGTTAAGAGCCATTAACACTGAGGGCTCATCCCAAATTTGTCTATTTCAAAATGTATTGTTTTGATATATGTGGAAAAACCCCCAAACATAAGTTTTGTAAGTTGTCAGGAGCACACCAATCAGTTGCATTTTTTTGCTTTAAACAGGGACACCCTTCACTGGTGAAAGCCTTGTCTCAAGTGTACGAGAGAGCTTGTGGAAGGAAGATTGATCCTCTTACAGATATCCTGGTGACCGTGGGAGCTTATGGATCTCTCTTTAGTACAATACAGGCATTAATTGAAGAGGGAGACGAAGTAAGTTTTTATTTGAAATATTCAGGTATACTCACTGAAATGAGAATTAGCCTGGGTTTTATTCATCCATTTTTAAATATAAGCTAATGTTGGGGCTTCTTTCTGATCTCCATTAACTTTATTTGTTACAGTTGCACACCTGACTGACAGTTTCGGAAGCTATGATGAGGAGACTATCCTTTGGATGTCTTCCTATCATTCACCAACTTACAGAGCCCTCTCTTTCATACTTATGGTACCTGTAGCAGTTTCTTTATCACTATTACTGTGATACAATACACACTTAGTCCTTATTTGAGAAAACTTATGGGCTGCTGTCTACAACAGAAGGCTAAGGGCATGCCAAGTGTTGTTGGTTGTTTGAATAACCTTTGTGTATGAAGTTCTGTTTTGGACTATTGTGTGGTAGCAGCATAGGTAGCAGAAAAGCAGAAAAGTCCTTTAAAGAAAAGATTGTTAATTTACTGTACTAGCTGTGATGGTTCATACCTTCACTACTGACGTCTGCCTTTTTGTCAATGATATTAAAAGTAATTTTGGGGGGATATTTTTATCTGTAGTGGACAAGAACTTTTTGTGTTGTCATGCATTTTGCGTTCAATGTTTTGTTGCTTTTACTTGTGTAATGTATTCTTGCTTGTATCTTTTCTTCCTTTTCTGTTGCTCTGATATTCACTTCTCTTTTTTGGTAACAGTCCTCTGCTATGAGCCTTTGGGGTTTTTTTTTTTGTTTTCCTATTATCTAGTCTCTACACAATTGTCCTTGAATTTGTCCTCTTTTTCTGCCTGAAAATTTTCTTCTGATAAAATTTGAGGACTGAAGCCATTCTTCTGGGATTTCTGGATACTAGAAAATCCTGGAATTTCATGGACGGAACTAGGGCAACTCTTCTGTCGTTTAACAATTTTCTGTCTCCCATCTTTGCATTTTTGCCTTGCACTTCAAAATCTCTGTGCAGGACCCAAATGTTCCTAATATTATATTTTAATAATGTGTAACTATAGAAGAACAGCCTGCATGTTGTCAAAATGAGTGCTTATTATACTTAGGCTAAGGGCATTATTATGTGATGTTCTAAAAGGAGAAACATTCTGCAATGTTAGATCAGGGTGGAGTGCCAGAAACATTATCAAGTTATACCACCAAAGTAAATCTGGAACTATGATGGTATTGTGCATGGTAAATTCTCTGTTTCTGATACTGATAACTGTAATTTCAGGTAATAATAATAGAGCCATTTTATGACTGTTACGAACCAATGGTAAAGATGGCGGGTGCAAAGCCTGTTTTTATCCCACTGAGATATGTGAGTAGCTTTTTAAAAATGATTTATCATATAAAGTTTCTTATCCATACTCAATACAGTTTGATGAACACCTAGGCAATGCTTTTCTGTATAGTTTTTCATAGTATCTAATTATATAAAAAATTGTTTATTTGTTATAATGTAAGTCTGAGGCAATGACAATCCAAAGCAGATAGAATATTTTATTACTGTTGGAGAAGGTGGGACAATGTTTCTCATTTACTTTAATTTGCACATTCTGAAAGCTGATCATAATTCCTTTTTGGATGTCATCAGAGAATGTTTTCAGTGCAAATTAGGGAAAGAGAATCACATATCAGTGCAATTTCTGTATCTGCTGGTTTTCAAAATATTTGGTTTCTGATCCCTTCAGCAATTCCTACAATGACAGAATGTCATTTCTTTTCCAAAATCTGTTTACAAAATAAGGAGAGATCTTGCAGTAGACATATTTGCTATACGTATGAGAATTACTGTTTCCTTTATTGGTAAAAAGGAGTAATTTTAGTATGGGTTAATTTTCAAATTGGTACTGCTGGCATTATGCTGACAGCTTGCAAGGATTGTTCTGGATGCAAAGTGTTGATCCTATTACCGTTGCTTTGGGTGACTGGCAGCCTTGCATGGGGAGGGCTGAGGTGCTTTTTAGGCAGGACTCTTGCATGAACACCATGAAATCAGAACAACATGGAGTGACAAAACCTCCAGAACTGCAGTGGAAGTAGGTGAGATTTTTCCTCTGTGTGCCCTCCTTCTAGGGGCATTTTGAATGATGGGGTTCCTCTGGGTATTTTCTGTTTTGCACCCTTGTTTTCTGTCTGGCCCTCTCCCAGTAATGTGCAGGTGTCAGAAAGTTAGTGTAGCCATGCTTTTTGTTCTCTGTAGCAACTGGCCCAAACTTCCGTTGTCTTTGTGTAATATCACAGCAACTCCAGAGCCTCAGTGGTACAGATTTTTAACTGTTTCGCCATTTTCATATGGACAAGGAGGAGGAAAAGATCTTGAATCTCTCCAGTGGTGATCAGTCTTTCCAGCCAAGCATGCACACACTTGTTCTAGGGTCTGAGAAGGCTACAAACTCTTATGTCATATGACTGGGCTTCCTGCATTACACACTGATATAATCAGCATGTGTGTAAACAGATCCTGGAAACCAGTTCCTGGGGAGGCTATAAGACAGACAGTGGCTGGGAGGGGACAGCAACTGTCATAATAATTTACCTTGCTCTTAGGCTCCCTGCCTGTTCCTAGAAATGCCCTCTCCCAGGAGAACAGGACAGATTGGATAGATTGTCAAGTATGGTTATGAAAGTTTCTGAGGGTGATAAGTTGGGCATCTCTGTTTAGGCTGTGACACGTTGTATTCAAGTAATGGATAAATTTATGTTTTGGTGGTTTTTTTGGTTTGGTTTTTTTTTTTTTTTTAGAAAAATGATGGAAACTCTGCATCTAGTGTTGATTGGGTCTTAGATCCTGCTGAACTTGCAAATAAATTTAATTCCAAAACAAAAGCAATTATTCTGAATACCCCGCACAACCCTATAGGCAAGGTAAGAGTCCTGCTTTAACACTACTGTAATTTCAGAGTATTCCTTAAACATTCTGATTAATGTATTTTCCCTTACTTTCTTGTATCCCAGGTATTTACCAGAGAAGAGCTCCAAGTAATAGCTGATCTCTGTATTAAACATG
The DNA here is from genome assembly GCF_963924245.1 of Chroicocephalus ridibundus. NCBI lineage: Eukaryota > Metazoa > Chordata > Aves > Charadriiformes > Laridae > Chroicocephalus > Chroicocephalus ridibundus. Next base: position 18,031,748 of record NC_086291.1, on the reverse strand, counting down.
ATACCCTGTGCATCAGCGATGAGGTGTATGAATGGCTGGTCTATAAAGGAAATAAACATGTTAAAATAGGTACTGATTTTTTTGTGGCATCTTAGAAGTGGTTGTGGGGTGATGTCATAAACGTGCCTCTTGGAGATAATGGTTGCTGGAAGGAGCTCAAACTTCAAGCTTTGACTATTTTACAATGTTTAGACTCTTAAGTAGGAGACTCCCTACCTTTTCTGAAAAATATTTTGAAGAATAATTTCCAAATAGAATTTCCAAAAGCTCTTAAGTCCCTCCAAAGATGTTAAGTAATGGACATTGAATTCAATGAAGTCAGTTGCTGCACAGGCAGTGTGAAAGCATGCTGAAGCATTCAGGCAGCGTTGCTACAGGCATAAAGCATCATTGCAAGAACAAACCAGAAAACCAAATATGATGTTATGTCCCTGTCCCTCTTGTTTTGCTTCTTGATCCAAGTTTCACTGATGTTAGTGGAATCACTCCCACTGCATAAGTGAATCTAGTGCAGGTTACTGAACTCCTTCCTCAATTCTATAATGCTACAGCTAAGCATTTATGTAAAAGTTTCTGGTGTGGTGGTTTTGGTTTGAACCTGCTTATGTGTTTGATCTGGCTAAAGTCCAAAACTTCCTTACTATATGTACAGATGTTTTGTTTCTAATGGTAGCATCTTGCATGAACTATCAGTTATGATACACTTATTGTCATAACGAAGGCACATTTCAGTAATGTGCAGTAGAGACATCTAGTTGAGATAAAACAACGAAATCAAAGGATGTAAATATAACTTAAACCTGAAAAAGCTTAGCTCTTTTCCTGGCTTTGCCACTGGTTGAATGCTGAATAACTTTGATTCTATGCTTCAATTCCATATATGTAGAGCGGCAATAAAATAAACTTTTTGTTAGTGTGGGCTATATCATTGTAAAAACTGAATCTTATAAAATGTAAGAAGGAAATTATATTTAAATGACCTTGCAATACTTATTAGCTCAGCTACAAAATTGCTGATCATACAGCTGCAATACATTGATTGTATTGGCCACGCATAGGCTATGAGTCTGTTTTGAAAGCGGCCTGATCTCCTGGCAGTTGTGGTGTGTTGGTAGTGATACCTTCTCAAAGACCTTCAGACATGGAAGAAGGGGAATGTTTTGGGTACATTTGTGTGATAGTAATCTGAGTCAGTGCATCCTAGCAAGTTACCACAGTGGCTTATCATGTCCCAATTGCAAAGTAAAATGAGTTAAATTAAAGCTTGCTTCATGTACTTAGCAGGTGGTTCATGCAAATAGCCATCCTTAGAAGCAAAATCTGTGTGGGTGGTATAAGATCATCCATTTTCCTTTGCAATGGCAGCAGGTCCGAATGCTTGTGTTGTCAGTTACACTTTGTCTTAGTGGACAGGTGGTGAATTCTTGAGACACAGTAACTCCTTTTTTTTGTTTATATCAGTATTGTCATTTTAATGCTTCAAACCAAAACAGTTTCCAGTTGAACAAAAGGCATTCTGTAGTTTAGCATAAAATATGAAAATAGTATGTAATGATAATGCAAGTTAAAGCCTGGACAGTTAGTCAGCTAGGTTAAGGAACGTATTCTCTAACAGATCCCATGACATCATCTTTAACTTTAGTGTTAAAATGACTATAAAACCTTCAGGGTAACACTGTAAACAAGAACATTATTTCAGTAAAAGGAACAAGGTCTGCTCTTAACTTAAGTTTCTTAGATTTTTTTTTTAAATCTACAAAAGGTAATACAAGAAAAAATGAATGTGTTATTTCACTATTTAAAAACTGTTGTGTTTGCATATTAACCTCTACATATTCCATCAAATGCAGTGACACTTTTTTAGTGAGAGATGCGAGATGGATATTGAATCAATTTACAGGGTCTGGTGGTGGTTCCTTAATACAATTTAACAGGGGTTGCTAGCCACAGATCATAAAATTAGTACTGTCTTTGTGCTGTCACTGAAGCAGTTTTCTGTAGTGTAGAGCAGTTCATCGTGTTTCTCATCATTATCTGACTTCCGCAAAACTGTGGACCTCCTCTAAGTAATGATTAGGGTTGCACTGGCAGATGCAGAGATTGCATCTCCTGACTGAGGATTCTGAACAAGCCTCTCAACAAGCTGAGTGTCATCCCAGGTAACAGGCTTATTACATGTGTTAGTTTGCACTTCATTAGTTTTTAAATTGTAGTCAGACTTGGTTATGATGTCATATAATGGTGTTGCCATATGGCATGGAGGAATTTCCCTCTCTATTTAAAACTTGCTGCTTGTAAAAGCAATAGGGCTATTTCTTTCCCTGTGCCCTGTTGCTGCTGCTATTGTTTGAAATGCTGTTACGTTCCGTCTTCAAGGTCAAATTCCTATGACTGTGTGGCAAAACAGTGTCACTAGAGGGCATTAGCTTTGAAATTCAATTCTTTTTGCAGTCTGAGAGAGCCAGTTTGGTTGCCTTTAGGAAGTATCTATACTCTTGATCTAGCTAGCTAGAAGGCGCATCTGTTCAAACTGCCTTTTTGTTTCAAGGTCACAGAGCAGTTGAGTGAATATGGGTGGGCTAATAGGAATATGAGTTTCTTTCCTGCTGTTTTGTTTCTCCCCTTGGCAAGTGTGCTCAAAAAAATACAATACCTGTTTTCCAATAACTGCAAAGACTTACACCGTGTCTAATGCAGATAACTGCTGCAAAAACTTCCTTATGAAATTCAGTGGTTTTATTTGGAAAATCCTTGTTCATTGGTCTCCCTAGAGAGGGGATTTAACAATTGGCAGATTCCTTGGTAGTGGTTCTAGTGTACAAATGAGGTGGAGCCGGATGTTGTCAACCACTGTAATTGCAGTTGTGGTTTGACCTTGTCTAACTTTGTGTCTCGGACTTAAGTGTGTCTTGATTCATCTGTTTCTGTTGAAAGTGAATTAAGTTCGAGTCCAAATAGAGCTCCCCTGAAGCAGTGTACAGAAAAAAATTTGCAAACTATAGGAAGAGACCTTTGGTTTGCCATCACCTTGGAAAGGAAACAAAGGATTTTTGTCTCCTACCAGATACAAACACAGAGATAGAGATAGGCCTCTATGCATCCCTTAATCGTTGCAGACATCAGTAGCTTGCTGCTATTGTCGGTCAGTCACAGGCCTGTTTAAATTATATAACAAAATGTAATTTATTTACTCACTCTACTGATTTTCTGATTCTTGTGGTGTTCGGTTCTGGGTTAGAAGCCTTAATAATTCTTTTATTTTCCTGATGTCTGAGACAGCCAGTGACACTGAACTGGACAATTCTATTAAAATGGCTTGCAGTGCCTGAATTAGTGTTGTATATGGTGCTATTATCAGGCATCAGAAATAGTGCTATCTTGAGACGAACGGGTAGCCACTTCTTAGATCGTATCTTTCTTATGAATAATTATGCTTTTTAGCTAGGGATAACTAACATGTAGTTTTCACAAACCGTGCCTCTTATTTTCTGCCTCTTCTTTATCCTTTCATTAATCTTTACCTTCTTCTCATGCCAAAAAGCATTGGCCCATATATCCTTTCTCATTTGTTACAGTTGCTATAATTTTAGAATATTCTCATTGCTTGCTTTGTATGCTGCGATGATACGTCAACATATAGCTCTGAGCTAGGGGCAGTACAGTTTTTCTAACTACATGGAATATGTGAGTGCACCTGTACCCAATTAATTTTATTTTATATACAGCTACGTTGCCAGGTATGTGGGAAAGAACAATAACTATAGGAAGTGCTGGAAAAACATATAGTGTAACTGGCTGGAAGGTAAGAACAATCAATATAAATGAGTTCAGTTATATAAATAACGGAATGCATTTATTACACTAAAAAAATCTCAGGTTTTATGACCTGTCTTTTGAAAGCTTCTGGCAAATCTCCATGTCTCCAAAGCATGAAGATAGCATTCATTTGGAGTAATTACCTATCTTGAACATCCATGTTTTAATTCTCTTCTTGTCTCTCAATTAATAAGCTCTTGTGAGAAAACAATACTAAAAAAATAAACACAGTACGATTTGTTCAAAACCAGTCAAGAATCTTGGAGAAAAAATGGATATTATGATATTTTAACTTCCAAGTTTTGTGGTGATATTTTCAGATGGTGATAATGGTATGTTTTGGAATTGCATATATTTCTGTAAAATATGTAATGATAATATTTTGCTTGACTTTAAAATATATATCAGAAAGTAAACAAAAATATTTAACCATTTAGTGACTAAATTCTTTCTTCTTCATCCCCTGTGTTCAAACTGAACCATGACATATCCGACTCAGTAGTGAGCTTTTGCTTTATGCTCAGACCACTTTTGACACAGGAGCTTGTAAGATGGAAAGATTCTAAAACAATTAGGAATGACGTTCCTAATAAATGCTCGCTTTGATTTCTAACCCTTGTTATATGAAGAGTTAAAAGTTTGCTCAGTACCCTATGAGAGACAGGGATAAGTGAAACTATTAACTTTTCTCTCAAACCTAGAATTTTAAGGGCAAACTTTGTGTAAACCAGCTCTTTCCTGAATTCTTCATCAAAACCAATTCACTACCAATTCTTAAAATAGAAAAACTTGAGACATTGGCTAATTTTAATTCTTTGATAATTTTTAGTAACACCATTGCTGTAAGTATAACTTATGCATGCTGTCTTCTTTCAGCTTGGTTGGTCTATTGGCCCCCAGAACCTGATTAAGCATTTGCAAGTTGTTCACCAAAATACACTGTATACTTGCCCAACTCCATTACAGGTAGGTACACATGGGGCAGAGGAGGTTATTTTCTGGTGTAGCAAAACTATAGGACTCACTGTAACAAAACAATAATCACAACAATGATTTCTAGTCAAATTTTTAGTCAAAATATGTCTTCTGGCGTCCAAGAAGAGAAGACAAATTTGATCAACTCACTAGAAGTTTTAAAAAAATAAATAAATCAGTCTTGCAGATTCTTTCTTCTTTCACCTACAAACTGCTGTTTCTCGCATAAAATGTGACAATCTTATTGGTTTCCTAGCAAATACAAATAAAAGTTGTCGCAATAATGTCTTGTTTTACTGAGCATTATCTCTGATAGTTTCTAGTATTCTATGATACGTTATTGTCAATAATGTAAATTTAGCTTCAATTCAGGTTCTAAACCCTTGCGTCAAGGACTGTGACTTCTGTATATGATTAGTGCCTAGCAAATGTTTGGGTGCTTTGGGTGTTGCCACAGTACAAAGCAACAAACAAATTGCACTCTTTGACCTAGCTTGTGTAATTTCTGTATGCTAGTTTGCTTAATAAGGGCCAGAATCATAGGAAAATCCATATGATTTCAGTAGGAAGTGTGAGTATCTGTGAATTTACTGAGTATCCATGAGTGCTTTGAACATTGATTATGTTTCCAGGAGGCTTTGGCACAAGCATTTTGGATAGACTATAAACGCATGGATGACCCAGACTGCTATTTTTACTCACTGTCTCGAGAGCTGGAAAGCAAGCGTGATCGGATGGCTCACCTACTTCAAGAAGCTGGACTAAAGCCTGTCATTCCAGATGGAGGATACTTTATGATTGTTGATGTTTCTACATTAAGTTAGTATGAAGTTTATTAAAAGGGGTGTCAAAAGCAAGTATTGTAGTTAAGCTGAAAACGCAACTTTCATTATAAACTGTATTCTCATTTCATGTTTGTATAACATTGTCAGAAGTGCTAATTGGGACTAAAATTTCTCTTTGACCTTTGCCTGGGAGTTAGATTTTTATAAGCTTCAGCAAAGCCTTTGTTTGTGATCGTACCTACTCTCCATGTTTTGCAAAGTTTTGGCAAGGTTTTAGGGAAGATAAAGAAGGTGGATAAAAATTTCTATTTTCAAAAGGTCTATGGTTATGAAAAGGTTTGAGCGCCAAGAACCTGATTTAATATCCTGAGTTCGTACACTTGTACTTGCCCCTTTCTGTTTTTTGTTTGCTTATTTTTCTTAATCTGAAGTCATACCTTCAAGGCTCTTTGAGGCATTCTGATTTCTAAACACTGTAAAATACTACCAAAATTTACAAAACCTTTTGGAAATGCAGGTTTTGGTAACTTTGGAGGAAGAATTCCCACAGGGGAACATGTTCTAGTTCCACGTTTTTCACTAACTGGTCCTTATGGCACTTCTCATTCACACAGAAATGTTTAAACACAGCTGGACCTTGCAGTGCTACCACACGTCAGAAAGTTTTAGATACCTCAGTTTCACAGATGAGGAAATCGCAGTTGCAGTGATTATTGCTGTGCATGCAATAAACACACTCTTCAGTACCCTCCACAGTCCTGATCCCTCAATAACCCAGACTTGAGGACTTCTTGGAGTACTGCATAGCTTTCATCCAAGCTACGTGTCAGAATTTGCTTTGAATGGAAAGCAAGTGCTCAGGTCGGAATGGAGAGATTCAATCTGTTGACCTATTTTGTTATAGTATATTTTTAAAATTATATTTTAAAATAAAAACATACATCTTTATTCTTAAGTATTAACTATAATAAAGTGTTGTTAATGAATGCCTTCCCAATGGAGTCAAGGAAATCTTACAACATGTTTGTTTTAAATTTAATTTTTTTAGATGTGGATCTTTCTGATCTGGATGAGAAACAACCTTATGATTATAAATTTGTCAAATGGATGATAAGGTCTAAGGTAAGGTATCTTAGACATACTCCTGTTTTAGAAATGCTTTTCTGTTGAAAGCAAGAGCAGTGCAACTGTCTTTATTAAATGTCATAGAGATATTCCATTCAAAATATTATTTGGTGTTTATAGTAACTGCTGATAATGATGTGGCTAAAATATTGCTAAATATAAAAAAACCTGTAGGTTTGTGTTATGTCCCAGCACTTTTCTTTCAGCATGCTTCAGTGTTAGTTGTACAAAAGTACCTTTAAAATGTTTTGCCTAAGAAAAGTAATTTGAATTTGGTTAAGCCTAGCTAGTGTATATAAAACCAAACTCCGTCTTTCCTTCGCGTGTCAGGAGGGAGAGTTCTAGAAATGGAATAGTAAAATCATCATGCTTAAAACAGATTTTTTTAAATACATATATAAAATAAGCAAATATTTCTGGTTTATGTTTCAGAAGCTGTCAGCAATTCCTCTTTCAGCATTCTGTGGTCCTGAGACAAAAAAGCAGTTTGAAAAATATATACGTTTTTGCTTCATTAAGGTAAATTTGTGTCCTGGGAAGACTTAAGACTTCTAGAAATCAGTGCAGTACAGAAATTTGCAAGTAATTGATTGAAGTTATTTAACATGTTTTTTGTGAATTGGCTGACTTTTGTCATTTTGTGAGCATTTCCTTTTCACATATTCTTCCTCCTTTTGAATCTGTTCTTAAAAAAACTGAAAGACTTTGGGGACAAGTATGTAAGCTTTGATAAACCCACAGCCCTAAGATGTTTCCTGATTGTTCTGTAATAGAGTCATCATAATGGAACATGTGCAACTCCTTAACTGTTCTAGTACAAAGATCAGAGCCTTAGATCGAACCAGTAATGAAGGGGAGTTTCTGCTTGTCTTACTTAGTTCTTTTGATGAGGTATAAAGACTTATGATGTAAACTGAGCCAGTAACAACCAGGATGAAACTTGCTGGTTGTAAATGTGGCTTTCCCAGGACGAACAGCAGCAAGCATGTAAAGTTAAAGACTACTTGTATGACCCGCCAGGTTGTAGCCAAGCCACACAACTGGCCACTGGATGGATTACCCACATTTAGAGGGATTATGTTTAAGTAGTTCACAGCATAACTTGGTTGCATGGAGATTTAAAAATCGCAACTGTACACATAAAGATTAGGAAACTATGCTAGTATGTCTCCAATATAGAGCTGCCAAGTACATCACTGCATAAATGCCAGGCATTTATATAAGAAATGTTGCTTTCATTAAATTTGATAGTATGAATACTGAGGAAAATATGTTGTCTTTTAAATATACCTAATAAATATTTGCAAGGAATCGGCATTGAATTCTTTGTGTAGTCTAGATTTGTAGCTATAACTGTTAATGAAAAATGGAAAGATATTTACAGGATGCAAGTGAAACTGCCAAATATTGATTTTGGATGATACAATCATGACTGCTACTCTCTTTTCAGGAACTCCATACTTGCAGTAATAGTGATGTTCCTTGTTTTGCAGAAAGACAGCACACTAGATGCAGCTGAAGCAATCCTGAAGAACTGGAATAAACAGACAGCCTGATTTTTCTTATTAACGCTTCCATCTGGTATTATTAGCCAATAGTCGCAGGTTTTATTGCAAATTTAAGAACAAATTACTTAATACAGTACAGAATTAATATGACATAATTGTGCTGCCACCTGCTGAGGGGTTAAAACAATGATTTACTGACATGTGTAATGCAACTCAGGTTATTTTCAGTCTTCAAAATAATTTACTTTTTTTCCTAGAAAAATAAATAAATATGGGATTCACTTCTTTTACTGAAAGACAAACATTTGTAGGACTGTGTAAAATAAATAAATGATATGGGTATTTTAAAAGTTATAAGAAAAAAGTGGGAGGTGTTTTTGGTATGAGACAGTATAGGAACTAAGGGTGAGACTTAAACATTGTGGCTTGTGAAACACAATAGCCTGCAGTGGAGGAAAATTAAGATATGCCTCATATTAGATAATTGCAGTGACTTTCTACATACATACCTACCTACCCTGTCTATGCACAAATTGCATCAGTTTATTTAAAGTGGTGGAGTTAAATCAATGCAGCGTTTATACTGTAGGCAAGACTGAAAAGTGCTAAGTTGCATAATTACTATTTTATTTTCCCACAATAGTCAAGTGTGCTGCTCTGAAAGTATTCAGTCCTCAATAAAATTATAAAAGTGGCCTCTAGAATAGGAATTCTATTTACTCCTGTCTGCCTATTTATTTATTTATTACATGGATGAATCTACAAAGCAAAATAAAAAACCTCACTTTAGAGGCTCCTTCACAATCAGATGTACGGTGACATAATTAATCCTGTCATCCTTTTTTTTTTTTTTTTTTTTTAGCGTGTTCAGAACATTGGTAACTTCACACCAAACTTATTTCAGGCTCTTTAGATCTAGGGGGAGAATGGAGATGGGCCTTATACTGTGCTATGGAGCTCAACTAACTTTCTTTGAAGCTCAGTTGATAAAGGACTGCTTCAAAAGAGATCAATATGGAGAATTCCTTTCTAGTTGTCTCTGATTTCAGTTCTGTCTGTGACCTTTTAATCTGTCGATGGGTTTCCCACCAGCAGAAGCAATTCAGGTAGCCAGCCTTTTAAGGCTGTGGGTTATGTTCTCCATCTTGTTTCTGTATTCTTCCCACAGGCCTTATGGTGGAAAAACTGAACAAACTCAAGCGCTAGTTTTGCAAATATTTTACTCATTCTGTGATCACACAGCTGGAATCTTAACTGAATTCCATGAGACTGTGACCATGGCCAGGGCCTAAAAAAAAAAAGTATAGAAAGTGGACTGTGAGGAAGCTGCAAGGCTTTTTCATTAGTACTTCTTGGTCTTGGGCCTTTGAGAGTCCAGTAGCTGGGACTTCTGTAGTCCTTGTGTCTGTCTTGTACTGCCGTTCCCCGAATCTTACCAGAAAATTGTTGGCTGGTATTTTTAAGGTGGTGTGTAGTATTTGTGTAGAAAAATCAATTTAGTAATTAGAATGACTTAACTGAAATTTCAGCATGAATTTAATGTGGAAATTCCTACATTAAATTCCAGGAGGAGCTATTTTTTTAAGATACTAAATTTCTGTGAAATCTACTCTCTGTTTTACAAGGAGTTTAAAATGTTTATCTAAGTTGCACTGGGGAGCTGTGCTGCTGCAGGAGCTAAGAGGGCAGTGTAATAATCTATTGAGCTGCATGATAATTTGGGAAAGGCAAATGCAAAATACTCTGATGCTTTAATTGAAAAGTAAATTTTTATAAAATTAAGCAGATTTTTCTAGCATAAATACATGGAAAAAAATAGGCTTCTATGAAATGTTTGTATGATTATGTGAATCAAAATTTTCTAATTTCTTAAGCCTCTGAAATGATACAAAATAATAAAATATTTGCATTTTGGGTTCTTGTCCTTGAAACAGGTGCTTCTCAATGCGATTAAACATTACACAAGTAATATTATTTGCATCATTGTTATATATAAAAAGTTTTAAAGATCATTGCATCATGCTTCTCTTGAAGATAACAGCTACAAAGCACAAATCTCTTAAGTATTTTTTTAAAACCCTATTTCTATGATTTAAGATTTTCCTGAGATAGCTGGCTTGTTAGAACATACCTCTCTTTACAATGTTTTCATTGCTGTCGCACCTCACTGCTTCCAGAAGACTTGATCTAACACGCTTATATTACTTTCGTTGGCAAATGGGACACTCTGTGTAAAATCAGTCTAGAATACGCATGAAAGAAAAATGATATGCAGGGCTGAAGAGGATATTAAATAACTATAGCAAAATAATTTTTCCATGGTTATGTTTGACTGTTTCAAATACCTCATTAGTATGCTAATAACTCGCCTGCTAAAGCACCAAATTTGAGTTGGGACACACAGGTGGCCGATGTGTATAGATGCAGAGCCTTACTCATGTGTACTGGTTTTGGCTGGGATAAAGTTAATTTTCTTCATAGTAACTAGTATGAGGCTGTGTTTTGGATTTGTACTGAAAACAGTGTTGATAACACACATCTTAGTCACTGCTGAGCGGCGCTTACCCAGTCTCGAGGCCCTTTCTGTCCCTCAGACTGCCCTGCCAGCAAGTAGGTTGGAGGTGCACAAAGGGTTGGGAGGGGACACAGTTGGGACAGCTGACCCCAACTGTGCAAAGGGATATTCCACACCATATGACGTCATGCTCAGCAATAACACTGCGGGGGGAGGTTGACAGGGGAGGGTGCTGCTCAGGGACTGGCTGGGCATCGGTTGGTTCTTGGTGAGCAATTGTCTTAATTTGAATCACTTGTCTGTCTTGGGTTTTATTTTCCTATCTCTGATTTTTTTTTTCACCATTTTCCTTACATTTTTTTATTTATTTTTAATTATTAAACACTTTTAAATCTCATCCCTCAAGTTTCTTTCCCGCTTCTACCCTTCCAATTCTCCCCCCATCCCACTGGGGGAAGGCGAGTGAGTGAGCGGCTGTGTGGTGCTTAGTTGCTGGCTGAGGCTAAACCACAACCTTCATGTTATAGGACCCATTGTGTTAGACTTCAGTAGTTTAAATTTCCTTTTTCCTATTTTGTCCAGGTGCTGTAATGTGGTAATCTTTTCGTTTCATCAAATGTCTGAACAGATAAGATGCAGCACACCAAGCATAATTCAACTGTTCTGGCTATTTACTGTTGCCTTCGTTTGCTCCTTTGAGGCATTTGACTGACATCTGCTATTTTAACAAAATGACCGTTGGCTAAATCAACAAACCATTACAAAGGACCTTTAGACATACAAGTAAGAACCAGTGACTTGTTTTCATTAATGTACTGTTCATTGTGTTTGCAAAGGCATCTGAATATCCCATTGCGTTATTCTTGAAATGGTGCTGGTAATATAAGCAATGTAAGAATTGCAATTTAATTACACATTTTTATTACTGACAGTAGCTAGCATGAGATACTTTGGGTGAAGTTTTAAGAAACTCCTGAATGACCAATTAAGTAAGTTTTAAAATAGGATTATTGTTCTAACTACAGTGATGGGAAAGAACAGATACAGTAGGGACAGCAAGGTGAACTTTCTGTAAGTTATTAAAATGATCTGTTGTTGACAGAGACTATTAATAGCGATATTCCCATCTGCCACATCAACCACCTTTTTTCTGCCGCTTATGGACAGAGCACTTGAAAAATTGCTGCAGACAGGGAATAAAGAAATGCTGAGAGATGATCTATCATATTTTTTTGCAACATTTCTGAAAATTATTGTCTTTCTGTGGGTGGAAATTAAACTCTGTCCATTCTAGTTAATGAGAATAGGGTCAGGAGGGACCCACTGCTGACAGTGATTGCCAGCAGAAGATCTTTTTCATAGAACGGATTATATGAGAAGCCAGGACAAAGCTGGAAAGCTTGATGGACCTGAGAGTGCTGATGGGCCACATCTGTTGCAGATGCTGCTACATTTGTATTTCAGAGGTTATGAGGAAACTTAGTATCGCGTGCTGTATTCCCATTGACAGTTACAGTGACTTTTTTTTTCATTACTATTTCATCTTTTGGGTTTATTGAGCATTTGTGAAAGAGGTCATTACAAGTGGAAAAAGAGAAGCTTTAAATTTCTATCTTAGCATCTGTATCTTCTAATAGTTCAGCTTCCTTTTATTCCAAAAGGTAGATATATTTTTTTAAGTGTAAGGAGTATGTTGGCAAATTCAAATTAGCTCATTTTCAACCAGCACACAGCATTTCAGTCAGCAAGAAAGTGTTTAGAACTTGTGTGATAATGAATTTGACTCAATATTAGCAAATATGAAGAGAACTTTTCAACCCTGCTGTATTTCCTTCTTTGAGCTAGCAAATTGAAAAATACTCATACATAGTGGAGACATGGTCTTCAGTGGTGTGAATAGCTCTTTGTATCTGATTAATAGATAGCCAGTTTCCAACTGTTCAGAGATGTCAGTCTGGATGCCTTTAATGCCTTGAAGTAATGGCACTTTCCAAAACCTGTAGACATTCCTGCTCCATTCATCCCTCACATTATCAGTGAGGAGAAGCTCATGCCAAAGGAGTAGGGTGTTCTTCCACTGTTTTACAACTTGGGCTTGAAAACCTGTTGTTGCTGCTCAATACACAGACTCATTTTGCATATGGATAACCTCTTGGGGAATTAGAGTCTGGACTGGAGTCCAGTGCTGGAGGGCTTTGGTTTGGCATCAGTTTTTGTGGATTTCTCCTTCTCCTTGGCCTGACATTTGCTGGCCAGGCGGGTGTTGGGGGGGAGACAGAAGTGGATCTGATCATGTTACGTGTAGGGTGACATGGGGAACCCACAGGGACCAGCAGGCACGTCTGGTGGTGTCTGCCTGAATCAGGCTGAGTGTCTCTGCATGGCCTGTTTGCCAAGGGCTTCCATGAGACACAGATGGGCTGCCCGACACCCACCGGTCCTGCAGAAGGGCTGGGTTTTTCTCATGGTGGCATCAGCTGAGTGGTGAACCTGAAGGGCTGGCGCAGATGGTGCCAATAAGGGGGAACTAAACTTGGCTTTCTTCCCCTTTCTGGGAATTGGTCTCAGCTTGGCTCTGGGAGCCGTGAACATGTTGTGCCTCAGAAGCTTCTGCGCAAACTCCAGAAGTTTTGCTTAAGCTCGTTTTCTGTGGAGTTTGTGCAGAAACAGGGGAACCGGAGGGGTGTCCCAGGGGCAGGGGTGGCACTGCGGTGACAGCACAGTGGCATGCAGGCTGGCAGGGGGCTTCTGCGCAGCCGTGCCCCTGCCTGGGCTTTGGGCCGCAGCTTGCCCAAAGGGGAAGGCTGCAGCGCAGCCTCCCACCGTGCCGCATTTGAGGTGACAGGCCCTGTCTGAGCCCGAGGTGCTCGGCATCGGTTGGCTCGTTAGAGCGGGATGTTGGTCCCTGCGCCGCCTTGACTGCCGGGTGGCTCCCAGGCTGGCTCCCCGCTCGCCCCTGCCCTCGCCATTCCCTGGGGTGGCCGAGCCCTGCCCGTGGGCCTGGGTCCCTGCGCTGACACAGCGGCGGGCTCGGCCCCGGCAGCGCCGGGACGCCACGAACAAACAGCCCCGCGGGAAGGGCGGGGCCTGGCGGCCTCGCGCTCGTTTGTCCCTCCGCGCGACCCGTACCGCGCGCGTTCCCGGCTGGCCCCGCCCGGCGCTGCCGCTCTATAAAAAGAGGGAACGTCGGGACGCCCTCTGACTGCGCGGCGGCGCTGCGGCACGAGGAGGGAAGATGGCGTCCACCAGCCGGTACGGGAGGCCGGCCGGGGCGCCCGGAGGAAGGCCGCGAGGGGGGAGGCGGGAGGGGCTCCGCCATCTCTCCCTGCCCGTGGCGCAGGAGAGAAAATGGCCGGCGATTGCCCCTGCTGCCGGCCGGGGAGGAACCTGTGGCCGTCGCGCTGCCCTTGCCCGGCCCCGCTGTCCCCCGGCTCGGCGCGGCTGTCTCGGTTCGCGGCGCCCGTGGCCGCTCTCTGGTTTCCCATGTCGGCCTGTGCGCGGCTCCCGGGGTGGCAGGAGGCTAGGGAGGGCCGCGGCGGGACGGGCCTCCCTAGGCTTCTCCGTGTGGGCCGGGCCGAGCGGCCTCTGAGGGGCCGGAGGTCGGGAGCGCCGCGGGGGGCTGAGCTCCCCGCTTTGCTGCTTCGTGTCGTTATTAACCGGTAGCGCACTGGGAGGAAGCGAACGTTTTAGGGCACTTGGTGGCCATTTGTGACTGGATTCCGGGGCTCCTTGTTAGCCAGAGCTTGGTGTCACCGGCGTCTGTGATCGAGCCCTTCTCCCTGTAGGGCCGAGCTCTTCCCTCGGCAGTGTCCTACCTTCGTGCCGCCGAGCGCGGCTCCCGCGGAGGGAGGGCTGCCCTCGGTCCGGGGCGTCGGGTGCCCTAAGGCCGTCGGGCGGGTATGGAGCGCCTTCCCCGGTGTCGCCGGGCTCGGCACCGCCTCCGAGCCGGGGTGGCTTCTCCCTACCTGGCTTATCGGGTCCTGCAAACAACTCTGAGGCTCCCACCCTAAATCTGTACCGGCACCAGTCGGTGGCCAAACGGCTCTCGGGCTCCGAATTGGTGTCTTTCCCTGGAGCGTTATCCAGGTTTTCTTTCAAGTCAGGAATGAAGCCCATGGAGCGGGCTGTGCAGTGACTCTGTTACTCCTGCTAAACCTGTCCTAGGATACAGGGAGTGCTTCCTACTCGTCTTAGTGCAACTCAGGAGCTATTTGCTGAGACGGACCTTGACACATGTGGCATGCATTTTCCTTGAGTATGGGTTACTTGGTATATTGAACCTGTATGTTATATGAGTAGGCTATATATGTCTAGATAAATGAGTTAAAATTAGGATAGGAAGTCTAATTTTTTACAGTGTTTCGTGAAGGTAGAATCTGAAACAAGACACTGTTAGTATTCTTTTAGGCTTCTGGATTTTATTTTTTTCTTTTGCTTAGTGTGTCGCTAGCCTTTTGCGTAATGCCAAACATCAGATGATTGCACACGCTTTGTCAACAGTTTTGTTTTGTCATATGAAACTACTGGCTGGGAATAGTTTCTCACTACTTCTCGGAAAGTAGTTTAAAGAGCTTTTATGTAGTATTTTGAACATAGCTTACACCTCAAAATCTTGTGTGTACATGTTCTTTCTGGAGGCTTTAATATTAATAGTGATGTTGATTTTCAGTTTTGTCTTCAAGTCTTAGTTATTTTTGAACAGTCACTGAATTAAAATGTTTGGGGGTTTTTTGTTGTTTCGTTTTTGTGCTTGTGGTGGTTTAAACCCAGCTGGCAACTGAGCACCACACACCTGCTTTCTCACTTCCTCCCCCCCACCTTCCCGCCCCCCCCCCCCCCCCCCCGCTGTCCCCCAGTGGCATGCGGAGGATAAGCGAATCAGAAGAGTAAAAGTGAGAAGACTCATGGTTTGAGATAAAAACAGTTTCATAATTGAAATAAAATAATAATAATAATTTGTAATGAAAAGGAAAATAACAGAGAGAAATAAACCCCAAGAAAGACAAGTGATGCAAATGAAAAACAATTGCTTGCTAGCAACTGACTGATGCCCAGCCTGGCCCTGTGCAGTGGCCTGCCCCTCCCCAGCTTTCCCCCTAATTTTTATGTTGAGCATGACGTCATATGGTGTGGAATATCCCTTTGGCCAGTTTGGGTTAGCTGTTCTGGCTGTGTCCCCTCCTAGCTGCTTGTATGGCCCCAGCCTCCCCACTGGCAGGGCAGTATGAGAAGCTGAAAAGTCCTTGAGTTAGTGTAAACAGTGCTTAGCAACAACTAAAATATCAGTATAACATTATTCTCATCCTAAATCCAAAGCAGCACTGTACCGGCTACTAGGAAGAAAAAATAACTCTGTTCCAGCCAAAACCAGGACAGTGCTTTCGACTTATCAGAAGTACCTAAGACATAAAAATTCAGATGGAATGTATAGATTAGGCTGAAGTAATGGACTAGTGTGAAGGAGGGAACTCAGATTAATTTAAACTTTAATAGGATATTTTCTACAATTGAAAGGATTAGTAGTTATTTTTTGGCACAATCAGATTTAAGTTTGTGGGTACTCGTGACAAATTTTTTGTAATCACCCTCCATACCCTCTGCTTTTTAGCTTGAGCAAAATGGCTTTGATGACTATACAGACTCCAATTGTAAATATTTATTATTCTAATTTTGAAATGGCGGGTTTTAACAGAATTAATGAACAGTCACTAGTAGCTTGAGTGAGGTATTAAATTTAAAAATGTTTGGTTAGAAGCAGTTGGCTATTGTTCTAGTCAGTTGTGTTAAATAGTGCTAGTGCTTTTTAGGAAGTTTTTTATATCTGCTATAACTCTTGAAGATGCATGGGTGTGAAAGAGACAGATCCCTCTTTTCAGAAGCAGTTGCCACATAATCCCCTTCATGAGCTGATTGTTTTTTGTTAAGATCTCACAATTAATGAGTTGTTTAATTACAAAGGGGACTTTTTCTTCAAATACTTGAAAATAATAGAACAGTGGTAGAATCAGCTATTTCCTAAAAATACATGTTGTGTATACACTAATTCCTGAATTAAGGACCTGGTTAGTAATATTGGTCTGATTAGAATGAATGAGAATACTCATCTGGAATGACGCAATCACCACTAACTTTTTTGGGAAATTCATTTAGTGGTAGATTCTGAGTTAGACTACACTTAGTCAAGTCTGTTGTTTAGATTTTTGATGTTTTAATTTGAAGTGGTTTTGGTGTATCTTGTAAGATATATCACAAAAATTTTGGGATTTAAGATGACCTGAAGTCTCGATTGTCAACGGTAGTGTTACAGCATTTAACTAAAAGGTGAAGTTCCAGTGTTTAGGTTAATATTGTATCATTCAAATCACTGTAAATTCTGTATTATTAAATTGTTCTTTTCAGCAAGGAACTCTTAATACTTTCGTATATGCAGCCTGCTTGATTAAAAGTAATTAATACTTTTAACTTATTTTTTTTCTTAGTTTGGATGTACTTCCGAGAGTGACTTGCCCAAATCATCCAGATTCCATTTTAGTAGAGGATTATAGAGCTGGTGATATGATTTGTTCTGAGTGTGGGCTAGTAGTTGGTAAGTAGCTATTCATATTTTTATCAATTAGCATGTAACTTAGACTGTGCACGTAGACTTATATGATAATTCGAGTGTTAAAAGGTTTTTTCTTGATGCCTAAATGTTTTCTTTTATGGTATTCTGTTGGCTAAAAGATTACTGTTTGTAATAGTTCATCTTCTGGTAACTTCTTGCATTATGAAAAGAACCAAGCTCTCTTTAGATTAAAAATTTAAAATATGTTGTAATTTAAAATATGTTTTAATATTGATTTAGAATATTTTGCTGTCTAGTCCAGTATCCTGTCTTTAATCATGACTGTTGTTTCAGTCAGGAAAGTATAAGAAATGTAATAAAAGCTCTTTGTCAAATAACTTGCTTACAAAACAGAAATAAATCTCAGTTTCCCATTAGTTAGAGGTTATCTTCTGCCCTGGGGGAATTATCTTTATATCCTTGCCAGCACCTGTTTTTGTTAATTACTTCTTCTAAGGCTTTTAATACTACCCAAAGTAAATATCCAGTTTTTCCTCTAGAATTTTTCTGAGCTCTTTTACTCTGTTCGTGTGGCAGCAACTTCCACAGGCTAAACTATATTTCTAAGTATAATTGAATATTTAAAATGAAAGGCCTTTTAGGCCTTTTTTGTCTTTGTTTGAATGAGTGAGAGGGAATCGTGTCATAGAACATGCTGCATATTCATTTTTATTTATCTTTTCTAGGATGAGCGTCTTACTGTGCACCTTATTGTCTTCATTCCTTTTGCATGGGACACTTCATGCTCCTGTTATGATCTTTCTTTAAACCTCATTTATTTCTATTACATTTTTTACACATGCTATGACCTAAAAGAAAATCCTCTGTTTTGAGGGTGTGTGTTCAGATGATTCATTCAGTGGTGCTAAATATCTCAGATGGTTTTATGTATGTCTCTCCTAGACTGTGGTGATTTTGTTTTGGCTCTCGTCTTGCACTGAATTAAAAATTTTCATACAGCTGTTAGCGTAAAGCTAAAGGTTTAATAAGTTGCAGCAAAAGTAGTACTAATTTAGCCATGCGACTAAAATATGTGTCTTTTGTTTCTGCAAAAAGCAAACTTTCACATAGCTTATTAAAGTAAACATAAAAATATTTAAACTGAGTACCAGTTACCTTGAAAATTATGAAACCATTTAAAAGGCTGGGGCAGGATTGTTTCTTTGTTAAAAAAAGAAGTGGTTTAAACTGCATGAATTCTGATAAAGATAAATGAATTCCCACAGATTTGCTGGTTAAAAATTCAAATGTCCATATCAGTATTTCCTATTGAAATATGGTAACAGGCTTCTAAGTTATTGCTTAAAAATAGTTTGGTCCATGTTTAGCTTTTTGCATGGCTGCCATAGAAGTTGAACCAAAGTTTCGAAAAGCCCATCTTGATCAGTTCATAACTTTTAAGATAGTGCTGGTGTTAGAAGAAGAGGAAAAGGGTTTGCTTGATCTGTTTCATTTTTACAAACTTGGGGAGTTTATCAGAAATCTCACTTCATGTACCGTCTGTTAACCAGTCACAAGGTATTCTTGCTCCAGTCACAAGGTATTCTTGCTTTAGAAATTTACTCTCTGGTCTCTTCTGAATCAATAGCATTAGAGATTTCTTTAGTTTGCATTGTCAGCATTTTTGATGAGCAGAATCATGAGAATATTAGTTCAAACTTTTGCTGAATTTAATTTTAAAAATATGTTTAAAATGGTCTTAGCCCTCTTTGCAGCCAACATTACTGGTAGAGTAAAAAGTTTTTTTTCTTTAAGCATGCAGTGTTTTTTAAGTAGGCCTTTCTATGGATTTATCACTAAAAGGCTTTAACATTTACTTTTGTTGTGCTGATTGTTCTCATTCTGTCATGCCTTCCTTCAGCATGTTAGTTTACCTGCATATGTCCAATTCATTAGCTAGAGTATCTAGCAGCTAGTTTAGTAAACTAATTAAATCAGATGAAGATAAATAATTGGAGAGTGCACGACCAAACAGAAGTGTGAACATTCAGCATTTTCTCTTCTGATAAGAAATTTAGAGGAAGACAAAACCAGATACAATTCTTGATGGCTGTTTTCTGGGGGTGCGTGCGAAGTAGGGATGTTTTAAAGGAGCGAAGACAAAATTTTGTTTCCAAATGAGAAAACTTTTATGTATTTGGTGCAGATTCCATGATACGTGTTCCCGTTAAGAAAGTAGTGATTTCATTGCCTGTTCTTACATAGAAAAGTCATGCATTTGGGTTTCAAAGCTTACATAGGTCATGATGTGTAGCTGCGAATAGGGCCCACTCAGAATATATTTTGAGGTGGACTGAAAGTTAGTGAGATCTTTATCACTGAAGGGGATTGATTAGAACAGTTAAAACCCCAAAAGACTCAATATACTCTATAGCCAAAGAAGTGTTACAGGTTTATTTTTAAATACTGTGATTTTGGTGTATGTGGAGCAGAATAGTAAATGCTGAATTTGTGCATATATTTTACTGTTGTAAAGTACATAGTGATATCATCACATAGTGACTTCACTGATTTTTATTTTTTTTTTTTAATTTATTGTTTTTAGTACACTTTGGTTGAAGTCAGAGCAGAGTCTTTGACTAAACTAAGTATATTTCCACTCAGTGTTTTTCTTGCTTGCTATGGCAAAGTACTAAAGCTTCACATTTGTGGGGAAAATGTGAGTTTGTTTGTCCTGGTTTGAAGTAAAACAGAACCAATTTTCTGTTCAGTAATTTTGTTTCTTAGCTAGGCCTCTTCTAATTCTCTGAAATTAACAGCATGCTGTGTATAAAAAGGTTCGTTCAGAGTGATAAGACAGTTTGTGCCAAGGAATGCTATGCAGAGAGGCTCTTGCTTATACTTACTGCTGTAACAACCAAGGTCAGCTAATTTTGTTATTTGGCCCTTGGAGGGTTGGAAGCGGAAAAGCGTAGAGGGGTCCCACCTTCAGGGAGGAGCGGACAGGACAAGTGACCCAAAAATTGACCAGCAGGGGGATTCCATCCCATCTGCCCCATGCTCAGTATAAAAGTTGAGGGATCAAAGGGTCAATGCTCATTCTTCAATGGCCAGTGTCCAGGGAGTACCCTGCCTGTTCATCTGCCTTTGATCCTGATCCGTGTGTTCCTGACTCCGTCTGTGGAATCCAGTTCCCACCCGTCGCTGAGTCCAGTCTGGGACTTCCCCAGTGGCTGCTGGTGACGTCACCCTGGGAGCTTAATATGGTTTTGTATATACTGTGTCTATTTCATTATTTCCTTTATATTATATTATTAATATTTCATTAAAGTTGTATAGTTTCTTCGAAACTCTTAAATCTCTCTATCTCTCCTCCTCTTCTCCGTATATGAGAGGTTGGGGGGAGCATCTGTTGCTGGCCATTGGCCAATTTGTCCAAAACCACGACAGATTTATTGATGCCCAACATGGGGCATGAACAGAGCTCTGACAGATTGCCTGAATAGTTTGAATTCCAGCTTGTTCAGGGAGAACAGACAGTTCACATCATGTCGTTCTTACGTGAAATCTTGTATCGTGTCCTTAGAGAGCTTTGTATGAAGTTAATCAATGCAGTGGGGTTTAACTGGTTGAATATATTGCATGGTTTATTTCTTCTTTGTGTTTGGATGCGGTGGTCTAAGCATGCTCTGTTGGTGTGGATTTGCCTTCAGATGTATAAAAAAAATTGCTTGGGTAATGCTTCTACCTGCATCTTGGGCACCTCATGATGGAGTCTTTTACTAATTACACTTTTGGGATGGATTCTTTTACTAATTACACTCTTGGTTTTACCTGGGGAAAGTTTACTTTGCCCTTGGATGATGATGCCAAAGTGACAGCAACAGAATTGGGGGATGAAAAACTTTTGGGCTGTCTAGAGAGTGAATGTTACTTTCATTTGTACGTCATTCTGTTGTCGGTTTTCCTGAATGTGTTGCAGGGGTGATTTATTGTTAAATATCAGTGCAGGAGTGAGTATTATGTGACATGTGATACTGCTACTCAAACCTCACGGCCAAAGTGAGAGATAGCAGAAATTCAGACAATCCTGCCGTTAAAAGCCACAGCAGAAACTCAGACAGCCCCGCCTCCAAAAGCCACAGCAGAAATTCAGGCAACCTTGCCACCGAATGCTGCAGTAGGAATTCAGACAACCCTCCCACTGGAAGCTACAGCAGGAACCCAAACAACTCGGATTACTGCCCAAGCCACAGCACAGACACAAACAAAGCCACCGGCCCCGATACCAGCCCGAGCGGCATCGGCTGCCCCCCCGCTCCCCCCCCAGGCCCCGACATTGGCCAGGCCCACATCGGCTGCCCCCCCGCCGGCTCCGGCCGTATCGACACCGGCGCCAGCGGCTGCCCCCCCACAGGCCACGGCACCGGCACAGCACTCGGCAGCCTGCGGTCAGGTCAAAGTCACTCTGCCGCCTGTGCCCCGCCTTTATCGCCAGCTGTTGCATAGATAATTTTCATGTTTTGTATTCAATTTTCTGGGAATATGAGATGAAATCAGTATTATTAGTATTATGACTGAAGTTGTATTTATCAGGTCTATAGCTGAAAAGATGAAGCAAGGGGAAAAGTTATGGGACCAGGAGGCTCAGAGAAGGAGCTGATCTCTTTTAACAGCTGAATTCCATGCCTTAGGCAGCACTGTATATTGGAAATACTGCTTTTTGAAGGGCTTTTCGAGAAAGATTTTTAATCAAAGTTGTTTTGTACTCATAGACGTTGTTCTTAGTATCTCAAGATTAAAATTTTAAGTTAAATGCTGCTTTTTCTTTGCACAGCATTTTTCACTTGTTCTAAATAAACTGTGCTGCTTTGCTGTGCAGTATTAAAACAATGAAATCTTGTCATGTCAGTGTAACTGAAGCTGGTGGCTGTTTTGTTATTGCTTCAAAATATACCTTCAGTTTATGAAAAACTTTCATTTGCCTTCTTGGGGTTACCTCTCCCGGATTAGTTTGTGCTCCATCTTTTCATGGTAACTTTCCAACTTGTTAACTCTTCCTCCTGCGAATTGCCTTTTGGATGAAAGGCAGTTGGAGACCTAAGTTGCAATTATCCATGGAATTTTGATACTAATGTCGATTGACATGAATCTGAAACTTTACAAGTCTCCGTCTATGTTTATTTGCTGTTTTAAGTCTTGTGTTTTATTATACATACTTTGCTGAGATTGTTCTGGGATATATAGGACGGTAAATATTCGGGTACCGGCTTGAGAATTCACCAACAGAGTTCTTAAAGTTTGGAGAAGTAGTTAGTTCTGTGTTCGTTTAAAATGTTGACTATATCTCATTCTTCAGACAGACTTAGCGGGGGGAGAGGTGTTTTGTTCAAGAACACAAGGCTAGTAAATCCTCTTTCTTGACAGGTAAATATTTTGCTTACTACCTTTTACGCAGTAAAAAAGGCTGGAAGTCAGCTGGTATTCCAGAAAGGGCTGAAGAAAGCAGAATTGAAGTGGAATACAAAGCACTGAATTTTCTTGATATGTAGCAAAGTGGTGAGCTGAATTTCAAAGGCGAGTGAGTCTAGTGGCACGTACAGCCATGTAGCATCTCAGCTAGGTAGGAATACCTTTCTGATCTAAGACTTCCCTTAAACTTCTGTATCGTTTCATTAAATGTTGTCTTAGTGTGCAGGAGTTGCAGCAGTGAGGAGTTTATTTTCAGCATTTAGTAAGTGATTTTTCTCTAACTAGTTAGCTCTGTCTGCTTCAGTGGGCAGGTGTGGCTTAGAGAAGAAGAGTGCTCTTGTGTGAAGTCATTTTGGATAGGCTTCTTAAATAAAAAGGCAGAAAACTGCCTTCAGCTGATGAGAATCCTTGGACACGTATCAAGTTGTTAAAGCTTTGAGTCAGATTATGACCTACATTCAGATGTTTATGCAATGTTCTGTGTATACCTGAGTGTTCAGTTAAAGAATCTTGGGGAAGAATGTTCAATAGCTTGTGGTCAGCAGTAAGGCTGTTATGAAACTCTGTCAGAATATCCAGTTGGCTAATGCTTCTGAAAAGTTTGAGGTTTAAATGGTGCATCTTAAATTCAGGTATTGTATGAAGAATAGGTAAGATTTAAGCGTACCACAGATACTTTTTTTTCTCTATACTATAACAAATGAGGAGGAAGGGGTTTCGCAGTTGCCTCTCTGCTGGCCAGCCCATTACTCAGGATGCCTGTCATTAGGGATAAGATTGGTTGCATCTGTACACAGATGCCTGTTTTCTGAAAACCAAAGAAACATGGGTTTGGCGTTTCATCCCCCCAGCTGTTGGTAATACCTCGTTAAGTGGAGGTGCTTAAGTACTTCTGACTGGAATCCACTAGAGGGCAGTTACGCTGTTACGTCTCTTCCAGTGTCTTTATGCCTCTGAATAGTGAAATATCTTTTCATCTTTGGGTGTATGTTCATGGTTACTTCTTTCTGTGAATGTTGTCAACACTTAAAAATCTCATTTTAAAGTATTACTTAAATAGGTGAAAATCTTCAGATGTGGAAGAGTATTAGCACCTTATATCTGGTTACTGCTTGCACACTGCGTGTCCAGAGGACTAAAAAGTGGCTGACAAAAGTTAGTCCTTGCAAGTAAAACTCTTTGCATCCACAGGAAAGCTAATTATAAAGGATACTGAAACTTAAAGAAATTCTGAATAGTTGACTTTTGCATGAGCATTCACAGATGCTTGATTTTCACTGGGAATTTGTAATATGAAAAAAGTAATTTACTAGCCTTTTTCAGTCAGCATTTCAAATAGTCTGTGTTTTAAGTCTAACCCGTATCAGCTTTAAAGACAAGGTTCTATCTGTTTCAGCCACAACACTTGTAACAGTAGAAACTTCGACTTTAGATGTCAAAAAGTTGGCATTTTTTGTCAGGCTTTTTAATAAGCACCACTTTTAGCATGTTGTTTGTGGAGATTTTCTAGTTAGTGGGTTCTAGTCTGGGAACCAAAGGTGTTTGAGGGCCACTATGAAGAATGCTTCTATTAGTTTAAGCACTAGGTTTATCTAGTGGAATAACGGTAACATTTTGAATCATCCTATTTAGGGAATGTTTTTTACTTGCTTCCTTATCAGATTGGCAAAGTGATTTAGGGCAAATAAGGGCTGGAAATTATCTAAACTCCTTTGATGGAAGGAGAGTTCAAAGCCTCTGATTTTTGTGATACAGTGTAGATCAGGCACAACATTTTTCGTTGAGATTCTGTAGTTTGGAGCATCCTTTGCAAATGCTTCAACTGTTTGCCTTTTAAAGGCCACAAGTCCTGGGGAGGGCTAACTTCAGCTGACCAGACTTGTCCACCAGATTGTTTAACATTTCTACTCTCATTTGCTTCCTCCAAAATTATTACAAGTCCAGGCTTAGGAAGCCTGGAAATCCCGTTAAATCTGTTATCATTTTGATATGCAGGACCTGCTCAGCCTTTGTTCCTGTGACAGTCATTTGCCTGCAGTGCTATACTGTTTCAGTCCATAGTTGCCGATAGGTACTGGTATGATGCTGTTGATGTCTGGAAACTAGTGGAAGTATTCTCTGCATTTTGTTGTGTGGGGTTTTTTTTGTGTTTGTGTTTCTTTTTTTTTTTTTTTTCTCAAAGCCTGATTTGGTTCGGTTTGTGATTTCAGCTGAGTCTTGTGAATAGGCTGGTGTTGCTGTTGGTGATGATACAGTTGTGGTGGTTACAGTTTATTGAAAACAAGACAACTTTTTTTGCAAAGAATATTGCTATCTTACAAAAGGCTGGAAATGTTGTAGAAAAAGCTGTGACACTAAAATTGTAGGTTTATTTTTACCTGAGAGTTTATTCTTTCGTAACATTGGATACATCTGGTCTTAAATAGAAGTGCTGAAGCTGAAGACTGGAAAAAAAAATTGACTTTATTATTTGGAAGCTATGAAGTTGAGTACTACTGTATGGGGCAGTGCGTTAGCTGATAATAGAACATGGAGTATGTTAAAGGAGAAGCTGCTGCCTGAGCATTCACACACTGTTCATGGTGAGGCTCACACACACACACACTTACTCTCAGGCCTGCTTCCTCCTTATTCAGGCTCAACCCTAGGTTTCCCACAGCAGAGTCCCAGGCATCAGATTTTATAAAATAATTAATTGAAAGGTATAACATCAAGAACAGCCCGGGCTGTATGCCTCCAAGAGGGACACACCAGAATGGTGTATGAATGCTCTGGCAGCAGCTTCTCCTTTAACAGAGTAGATATCTGGAGTACTGGAGTCTAACTCTGGGCTCCTCAGTACAAGAAAGATGGAGAGTTGCTGGAGCAAGTCTAGCAGAAGGTTGCAAAAGCGATTTAGGGACAGGAGCGTCTTCTGTACGAGGAGAGGCTGAGAGCTGAGACTGTTAGCCCGGGAAACAGAAGGCTCGGTTCAGCACGGCTCTGTGCAGTTACGTTTTCGCAATTCTCCTCACCTTGTAGTCAGCTACCTGGGATTTTCATTGTAGTTTTTCTCAGCACCTCATTACTCTGGATAATAAGGACATGACTGAAATTAATTACAATTCTATATATTTATTTTTTTTAAATTTGGCATTGTAAAATGCTTTTAACTAAAAGTATAATATATGTGCTCACTAGATGGCAGCAGATTCCTTAACTAACTGTAAGAATGAAATGTTCTGCAGAAACAATAGGTATTTTGGTGCTTTAAAGTGCAAATAAACTTTAATCACCATATTCATTTTCAGATCAAAATATTAGTTAATAGTATGTAGAGCTTGATACGATGTACAGCTGATATTAGAGCTACTCTGAAAAAGGCTTAAGAAAATACCTTCTCAACCATTTCAAGACTGGATATGGAAGATAACATTACTTGAGGCTTCGATGTCATCCTATTCCTTGTTTTGATTAAACATCTTAAATTTGCAGCTATATTGTCTTCATATAATAGATAATACAAAATGCAAAAAGAATAAAATATATGTGTATTATGAATTATTGCAAGTGGAGTGCAACATCAAAATAGCTGATACTTTTTCTCTATAAATATGTAATTGCAAATTCAGGGCTTGTCAAGTGAAAATATTTTCCTTTGAGAAAGCACTTTCAATTTTTAGGAGGGGAGTAAACATAGATAATTTCTGATGTGTAACTTCTAGGGTAACTTTTAGAAACTGTTCAAAATGATATTTTAGTTTTTGGTACTGACCTGAGTTTACTCTTGCATTTCTGTAGCGCATGCTCTTTCCCTTTGGCAGTTGTGAAAAAAAGTAGCCTTGGTCTGAGGTTTTCCGTTCTGAATAACAGTTCTGCATTTTACTAAATGAGCTTTTCAGATGGTGGGTAACCGGAGTCGGTGAAGTTTGCGGTGTGTATTTCCACTAGAGCCTGTGTGTTAGTCTGTTAGACTGTATTTTAAAGAGTAACGGAATTCTGAAAGAATGGTTTATGAAATGAAATGGGGCAATGGAGAAACACTCAATACGCTCAGAAGGATGGTTCAGGACATCAGATGGGAGATGAGTTGTACAGAGATGTGGTCCTATAAACTGTGTTTTCTGTATGTACATCAGAGGAGAAAGCTGAGGAGATGAACTCATCCGTTTGAAAATTAAATCAAGGAGTGTCTAATGTAACCATATCTAGTGAAGTTTATTTTTGTTCAAAAGGACTGCATCAAAAGGAAGTAGTGAAGGGAATATGCAGCCACTCCCATACTTACCGCAGCTCGATACCATTACCAAACCCAATACAATAATGATGTGAGAAAGCAGAAACTATTTTATAAGGTACTTATTGGGAGTTTATTTTTACTCTGATGTATGACTATCAGACCTGTTTTCCAGGTGCTTCAGGAAAGCCAACCAGTAGTGTATGACCAGCAACTTCAGTTTAGGACTTGAAATATTGACTCAGAACCAGTCTTCAAGTACGGCTGATTCTGTACACTACTTTTTGCAAGACTGACTTCAGTATTTTAAGGTTTTGTTTTGATTGCTTAGGGTGGAGCTTAATTGCATCTGTACTTAACATCACAGTTCCAAAGTGTTTTTTGTGTTCTGGAGAGTTAAAAATAATAAATGCCACACTTTATTTTTTGTGTGTGTAGAATGGGATAATTAGTTGCTTGTAGCTGAGTATATTTTCCATCTATGGAGATCTTTTGGCATATTTTTTCCATTTTCATTAATATTTCTAGCTTGTGTCGCACTTTTGTAGAAGCCTTTTGAAAGGTAGAATGCACTTCCTATATTTCAAATAAGACACTGAGAGTACACAGATAAGCCTTTTCCTGCAATAGCAGATTTTTTGGCAAAGGTATTTGCATACTGCATCTTAATTACACAAATGCTTTATATTCGGTGATTTGTTCGACTTAATCTTTTCTCACTCTGAAATAGTAGTCTCAGTCCTCTGTTTGTACTATGTTTGCCAAAGCAGGCAGTGATATAACACTTTTTTGTTAGAGCAGGAATGGCTCATAACTCACAAGAGGCAGATCCCTGAGTGAGTCATTTAGGTCATTCCCTCTTGTGTGGAAAAAATATTACATCATTGCCCTGTACTCAGTGTTCTATTTATACCATGCCAGAATTTTAAGTACATTTTGCTTTTTTTAGATGCTGTAAACAGTATTGGGGGGTTGTCTTAAAGTAGAGTTACTGCTAGGCCATAGAAGGAGCATTACTGAATCAAATATTTACAGAGAGTCCAGGAGCTAGAGGAGCACGCTGTCGGCTAATTTAAGCTTGGGGGGCGGGGGGGGGAAGACCTTTCTATCAGAAAGAATGGATCTGTGCCGCCTTTTACTCTGCTATGTTCTTAACCTTCTAGTTTTTGATTCCCCCCACTTTTCATTATAGCAGTAAATAAAGGTGGAGCATAGCTGTGAGCATGTCTGGCAAATATTGGTGAGAAAACCTGTAACCTAAATTTATTCTTTCTGGTTGTGATGATTTCTTGTGGTTCATTTACAGCTTTCAATTTCAAGAATATTCCTTGCATAAATTTATGTTAAGAATGAAGTTCCTAATTGAGAATAGACCCCCCTCCCCCAAATAATTTTGCAGTTGTATCACTCTGTCCATTGCTCCTGTATTTTCTTCAGCTTCATATCTTGTATTACTGTTGTTTGGAGATTGCTTTTGTCTGTCTGCTTATGTTCTCAGCAGGTTAAATCAACCTCTGTGGTTTCATACTAAGAATTCCATACCGGAAATTTTTCTTGCAGTCAAAGCTACTTACTCTTTGCAGACATTTCTTTCACAACATACTTAAACACAGATAAAGGTAGTGAATTTTTCCTCGAGTTTAGCAAAGCCTGGTGGCAGTTATATTGAAGTTTCTTCTGATATCCTGCATAGAGCTGTAATCTGCTTTACTGCAAAAACAGCAAGAAGGGTGTTCATTTTGTGCGTTTCTGTATGTGTATTCTTAAAAATTCTGTAGTATTGCTCTGTGGGCAACACCTTTGAGATGCAGCTTTTACCAGATCTGTGAAGAGAACAAACTGCATTGCCAACAGCAGGGGGTGTGGTTGTGTGGTGGCGTTTTGATTTTTTTTTTTTTCATTTGTTTGGGGTGTGTTTTTCTTTTTTTAAAGATTGTATCATTGTGATTACTGTAGGACTTTTGCCTGTATCAGAACCTTGGTTAGAGTTATTTCTCAATCTGAAAAGTTGCTGTAGAAAAGGTTTAGATGAATGTGAGATGAACAGAAGAATGCAAGGAAAGCAGTTTCATTCAGACAATGTGGGTTTAGTGCTTTTTCTGCTTACTCTGAATCTGTATTTAAACTGTTCCAGGTATAACAGGGTAGGTTGAGTTTAAGAAGAAATAGTTGTGGGTATGTATTGTGTGTTGATAACTGTCAAGCATCATAAATGAAATGGAGTTGGACAGGGTCAGACCTTCCTTCAAGAACAAGAATTGAGGTGCCAAGTGTCATTATGGCGGGTTAGAAGGTGGCATATTTCAGAGTACCAAGGACCTGGAGTTCATGCACAGAAGTGATTTATTACAGCTTAATGAGATTGTGCATGATAGATAATTCACATGTGCACTTTGAACGCGTGGCAAATGTGAGAGAACTTGTTAAGTTACAATAACATACTCATTTGCCTAAGCACTGAGAACATCCATAGGCAGCCGAGACCTCCAGCTTGAAATCAAGGTCTTGATTCTTTTTATGTATTGAAGATCCCATGATACTCTTAAAGGATAACTGTAACTCTTTGTGTTCCGGATGCATTTATCTAGTTAGTTATGGTTTCTGTGCAGCTCTAGTTGCATATCCCCCCCCCATTTTTTCCCCATTGCCTTTAACTGAACTTGTACATCCCCAAACGTTTTAGTACATTGTCCTGCAAATTACTGTTCTATTTGGGAATGCCAACAGACTACCTTTTTATAATGAAGAGCTCACATGTATAACTTCGTGAAATATTTCAAAATGTTACAATTATTGCTTTCTGTAAATTCAGGTGACCGGGTCATAGACGTAGGGTCAGAGTGGAGAACTTTCAGCAATGACAAAGCAACAAAAGATCCATCTCGAGTCGGGGATACCCAGAATCCTTTGTTGAGTGATGGCGACTTGAGTACAATGATTGGCAAGGTAACACTTAAAGTACTAAATTTTATGACGTTTGAGCATTTTAATGTCAAGTACGTATTTGTATGTCCATTGGGAAACTATTCAGAGAATGTATTTACAAAGAGATTTTGTCTAAACTGAAGTCTTACATTTCAGTGGTGTGTAAAATGTGGCTCTTTCTTGGGGGTAGCAGGAAAGGACTGACCTCTTCAACAAAAGAGAAGTTTGCAGTGCTCTGGGGTTAATTGCTGCTCTTTGGTATGCTGCTATAAATAGAAAAGCTGATGTTGCAATCTTTAAAGAAACACTTTGACTTAGCATTTGTATTTAAGATGATTCTGAAATAACAGATACTTAGTTTTGAGGTCTCAATAGCTAGTACTGCCCAACTTGACTATCATTGTTTGTAATAAAATCTGTATCAGATTCATATTGGGGACCCAGAGATCTACACACGTTGTACATGTTCTTCCAGTTAAGGTTCAAGCACTAAAAGTAGAACTCTTTCATGGTGTGTGAGAAAGTATTCATTGTATATTTGAGTTGAAATATAGTGGTACAGCCATATCCTGCTGTTTCCCACGAGAGAGCAAGCAAGATTAATTGCACAAATGCACTCCCTTTAATGAAGTAGTGACCCAGGTAAGTTTTCATTGTTGTGCTTTGTGTTAGGTTTTCTGCTGCAAGATCCAAATTGATTTTTGTGGATTCTTTGAATGTTTCATGAAAGGTGGTCCCGTTGCTGATAACTAACTATTAAAAAATGTATTGCTGCTTTGTGTGTTTTGGTACATACACACCAGGATTTCTCAGAAGTTTTTGTTCCAGTGATGTTGCTAGGATGAAGAAGTAGACATACCTAAATATGTATGGATACATATAGGGGAGTGTGCACCATACTTATGTCTACCAAGAATTCTTCAGAGAGATGAAGACAACTAATAAATACTGATATGGACAGCTAATCTTGAAGCTCCCGTGGTGAAAAGGACAATCCTTTGAACAGAAGGCTTCAAGTAGATGCTTGTGCTTTGGACAACGCCAAGCATTGCTGCCCACCAGATTTTAGGATGCCTTATGGTGGCTTTTGGAATTTGTTCAGGCAAACAAATTTCTGCACTGGTCCATTAAAAAAATTGGCATTGCCATGTAGCTCAGTGAAGCAGTGCTGTAGAAGTCACTGGAGTTTTAACATCACCTGTATAGGTCCAGAAAGATCGTAGTTCTCAGGGCTTGGATTTCTGTCACTGATTTCATTAGCTGTGATAAAAATCAGAAATACACCTTTACAGACAGATGGAGAAATGGCCTGTTTGGTCCAGGTTCACGCTGTTGTCTTGTTTTGGGACTCTGTAAATACAGCATTTGCTACTGGGAACTCAGTTTGATTCACTAGGTAGGATGACCACCTGAGCTCTTTTAGAACCTTTGTCTTTTTAGAAAAGACAAAAGATATTTCAGCTAAAGATAGAATTTGTATCCAAGTGAATAGTGACTTGTGCTGCTAACCCTCTTCTCTCTGGAGGTTCGGATCCTCATTTTAGAATAAAAGGGATAGCAGCCTCAGCCTCTCTTTAAAGATGTAAAGAAATATCTGTGAAAAGTTTATTTTTCAATGAAATCTAAAAATTTTCAGAGATGGACGTTCATCTAATGAAACAGTTTTTCTGTTAACCAGAACATCCCGGAATAGGCGTGACTGTCAGTGTGGCTTGATTTAACTTATGAGAACTGTGAACAAAAATGTCCAAGTACTGCAACGGCTGGGATCGCATTGGAGAATGCAGAGGGGACAGTCTGTCCTACTGTGGATATTTTATTTGCATGGGGAGGAATCACAGAAGAGACACATTATTTTCTACAGGAAGTTGGGAATCTGTTTGATGAACCCGGATGTGTTCTGGACAAGAGTTCCTGTGTTTGTCTTGCCAGTGAGCAGGGGCTCTGGGATGTCAGCTTATTGATGTGAACTCTGTATCAGGAGCTGCGTTTTTCCTCAGTCATTTGGAAGGAAGAGAATGGCTTCTATCAGAAGATGCTGAAGACACTTCCTATCAGTGCAGAAAGGGCATGAATTTTGCAGCAAAAATAACTAAACCAAGGAAGTACATTTCTCAAGCAATCTTCTGAAGTCACTGCCAGCAGTAGGCTGGGATGAGGATTGACCTAGATGTGCACAGTGGTTGAACAAGGGTGAAATTGGTGTAGTCATGGGGAAGATAAGTAGTATCCGACAGCGTACAGAACAGCCTTCGTGAATTCCAGAGAATGAAGCAGGATAAGATTGTATTTTCTCAGTTAATAACAATTCCTAGAATGGCTTGGAGTGGACCCCAGATATGTGTGCCAGAGATTGCTTTAGCCTTTTGCATGGAACACGGAACAGAGGTATTCCTTTCTGCTTGAGGTAGAGCTGTAGATAATAGAATCTTTAGCCACTCCCTCCTCCTCCACCAAAAGAGCCACCCCTCCCCACCAAAAAAATCCAAAACACCACCTGTGATGTGAAAAATCCAGAAGAGAAGGACATTGAAAATTCTCATGGCACATCATATTAGAGATCTGTTGTAAATTCCTGGGAATGTAGGTGGAAGTGGAGTCTGAACCGCTTGCTGGTTGCAACAGTAAAGTTCTGGTGACTGTCCGTTGCCGTGAAATAATGAAGGAAGGGGCCCAGTTCTGCTTCACAGAATGGTTTGTCACTCTTTCCTCTTTGAAACCAGGAGGTGCTGCTTTAGGACTCCGTTCTGCTGGGAGTATGTGGTCTGTATCTGCTAGCAGCAAACAGAGGCTGCTTTGCCCATGCAAAGGGATTAGTTCCTAATTGGTTTTAGTACTTCACGGAACCATCTGTCTGAGGTACCAACAGCTTGCATTGGAAGAAAGATTAATTTGTCTGTGAAGAGGAGGGTGAATAGTGTAGTTGGCTGCGGTGGAATCGGTTTGCATTCTTCAGGCAGATCTTTAGGTTATTGGCACAGAACTGTGATCTCTGAAAGTAGATACCGTGTGCTGTAGTGGATCTCATGACAATGCAGATGAATTGGAGGTGTGGTGAAGTCTGGCATTAGTTGTGACTTGATTGCCAGAGTATTGTAGTTATTTCTAAAATCCTTGTGTAAAATTCAAGAAAAATAACTGAACAAGCAGCTTCTAGATTCTGTGAATGTAAAGGAAAACTTTTAAGTTTTGCTACTTATCTTGTGGGAAAAGTTGTCTTTTGTCGCACTTTGTAGTTAATCTATTCCTTTTTGTAGTGACTGCGACTACAATTTAGATTGGTCGAACAAGAAACTGATGCAATCTGTTGGTATAGAATTCCTATCCTTTGATCAGATGCCTCTGGAAGGAAGCTGGCTGTTGCCAGACTGCATGGGCTGGATCTAGAAGCGCTATTTTGATAAGCAGTGGCAAGATATCAAGGGCTGATGACTGAAAAAGAAGAAAGGATCCATCAGACTGTATAACGAGCTGGTTGTACTGGGCAAGAAGACTGCTGGATCTAGGGGCATTCCTTAGCGCTGTGGATAACCTCAGGTCAATGATGTGGATGATGTTGGTGATGCTTCTACTTTCTGCTATTAAAGGGGATATACTGGCGTACAAAGCTGTTGGCTGCCAGCACTGTAAACGTAACCTCTGTTGAGCCCCTTCAGAGATTACCCCTGTTTACTGGACTCTGTTTTCTCACTCTAGTGATCTTTGAGGCTCTTTCCAGGATTGTATCCATGAGTCTTCTGCTCTGTTCGAAAGCCAAACAGGTGGAACTCCTGACTTTGATGGGCACCTTTCTTGCCAAGATGGTAAAGATATGAGTAGATGTCTCTTAAAGGCCACAACAGTAAAACACACAATTCTTAAAGTCTGATTTCAGTTAAAACTGTATGGCTTCTGTTTGTTCCATGAAAGGAAAGGGACACCTAATGTGATTGTCAAGAGCTGAAGCCAACAAAGCTTTGTCCCTTGACTGAAAGCTCCAGAAGGAAAGTAGATGGTGCATTTAAATTGCTATGGTTTATTTAAGCGGTTGAGAAGGAAGAGTCTTTTCCAGCTCTTTTATAGTTGTGAGCTGTATATTGGGTATGGCTTTGGGGGAGTGCTCATACCGACAGGGTAAAATCCTTTGGCTAACAGTACTTGCCTGTTGGTAATTTCAATATAGTAAGCATATAATAATCAGACATAAGCAAACATTAAAAGGAAAAGGTAACTGTGAGTACCAGCAAGAAAGTAAAAAATAAGAGATGAAGGAGAACCATTACAAAAAAAATTTAAATTTTTTAGGTGCCATATACTGAGCCAGGGAAAATCTCCGCGGTGAAGGGGAATATTTGATGTCCCCAGGACAGAGCAGTGTTTCATGGTAAAGGACTATCTGGCGTGAAGCCTGCATAGACAGGGACTGGGTGCTTCTGTGAGGGTTGATAGCCTTTGTCTGTGATCACCCTTCTGGCAGCTACAAGATTTTGAGCACATGCAGTTCCTGTAAGCATTTGTGCATAGCGCTAGCGTAGGAGGCCATAACGCGCATTAATGTTGTAATGTCTTGCAGGGAACAGGGTTAAGAGTGATGGCCAGGAAAGGAGCCTTTTGACCTGAGGCTTATGTATATTTTAGGCCAAGGAAAGTTGTTCCGTCATTTCCGAAAGGAAGGTCTAGTGTTGCAGATACATTTGTAATGCTGTTTGTGGCCTAAAGTTTGTTGTGCTTGATTCTTGCTCTTTGTTGGCCTTTAAACCTTACCTGAGAACCTTTGGGTAGTTGGTAGTTCATCCAGTCAAGGAAGTAGGGTTGCCTTTGGAGCAGCCCTCTGCTGTGTTGGTGCCAGGATCATTTCTGGGTGTTTTTTTCATCTGAAAGGATGTTTGAAGGAGTAGAAAAAAACCAAGAACAGTCTTGGAAGCTAGCATCTGTCATAGAGGGGCCTGTTCAAGGGGCTAGGGAAGCTTGCGAGGAGGCTTCTGTGCTGGCTCCTCGATCTCCACAGCAGTCCCAAAGCGTGTGTGCGTCCCAGACACGGGTCTCGACAGTAGAGGTATCCACTGAGCTAGTCAGAAATGGCGTGTTACTGGAATCCTTGGATGTAGGGAAGTGGAACAGTGTACATGAATGGTCAAGAGTGAGCGTTATTAGCGTCAGACAAAGAACATGTATTAAATGTGGATGTGTACCAGGGGGAGATTATAAAATCAGAGGCTGTTTTAAAATAGAAGGGCAATTCCGAAGAACGTGGATCAGGAAAGAAGAAATGAGCTC
Organism: Chroicocephalus ridibundus; assembly: GCF_963924245.1. Taxonomy (NCBI): domain Eukaryota; kingdom Metazoa; phylum Chordata; class Aves; order Charadriiformes; family Laridae; genus Chroicocephalus; species Chroicocephalus ridibundus. The sequence goes on along the minus strand of NC_086291.1, from coordinate 17,996,611 downwards.
TGACTCCATCTGGGCAGCTCAGAGGAATAAGGTGGTGCCAGGGTGTGGTCTGCCCTTTGTCTACTATATCCTGGTCCCACTTTGTACCACGTGGGCATCCTCATATATTCCCGAGTCTTCAACTTGTGTGCAAGTGCTGGATATGAACAGCCAGGTTTAGCAGTCAGTCATAGATCAGGATCGCTTTATGCTTACTGTTTTTGGCAAAACAGAACAGTGTAGTAGTCTGTCTGCAGCAGCCACAGCAGCTTGTTTAAATGACCAAATCTGTCTGCAGTGGAAGTTGGACGTCCCTGCCCAGCTAAATTGTTTGAAGGTGCCAGCAAGGAATAAATGCTTGCTGATTCAGGGAATCCAGGTTTCTACTCGTGATATGGAATTGTTGTGAAGAAGCATTTTCCACTTGTGAGAACTCATGGTCCCTCACACTGCAACAGAAAGCACATAAGCAGGCAATATAAATTACAGACATTGCTCTTCTGAACTTACAGGCCATGTTGTCATCAGCTATTACTAATCTGACATGGCATTATTTGTTAAAGGCATGTTTCAGGCTGATGGCTAATTGAAGACCTTAAACATTTTAGACCCTCGTAGTTGGACAAAATTGATTGCATGTTTAATAGAAGTATGCAATATGTACTATCAGTTGTAAGGTACCAAAAAAAAGTGCATGTTGTGAAGTTGCCAGATTGAGCTGGTAGCTCCTCTCTTTAGACATCAGGCTTTTCTTTTAAGAGGTTCATGGTTTTCCTGTGATGGCAAAATATATGGATTTTTACATTTTGCTACAATTAAGGCTTACAACTGCTAGCCAGGCACAGTATCAAATTGGTTTTGAATAGGTCATTGGTTTGGATGTCCTCTTTGCCCCCATGTCTTCGTTTTCATAGCTGAGTTATTGTAACAACTGTCTCCAGTTGGCCATAAAACTTTGTCTTTCTGACTCGCCGGTCTGCCACAGCGCAGATGCAGCTCAAGTGACATATGGGTTGCATAAAATCTAATCTTGGACCTCAGCTTTGGTGACTGAAGTATTGAGACACACGCATCAGCTACATATTATTCATTTTATTCTTTAGACTATTGTTACGTCAGGAAAGAAAAATCCCTGTGTAATCTGTGGTCCTTGGAAATCAATTCATGATTTGAGACTTGTGCAAAGTATAGAACCTGATGTTTGGAACAACACTCGATTGTGTGATTTGCTTTGGTGATGTTTATTTGCACAACTGTTCAAGTTCAAACTGAATGCCTTGATTAAGATGTATTTTGCTGGGACGTGCTTGCTCTTGAAATGAGGAAGTTGCTTGTGTTTTATTGACAATAAAAATTTTTCTTCTTAGGGCACAGGTGCAGCAAGTTTTGATGAATTTGGGAATTCAAAGTACCAAAATCGCAGAACTATGAGCAGCTCTGATCGTGCAATGATGAATGCTTTTAAAGAAATTACGAACATGGCAGACAGAATCAACCTCCCTAGAAATATAGTTGTAAGTTCATGTCTCCCTTCCTTAAATTGTTCTGGCATTGACTTAGTTAGCATAATATAATGAGCACATGAATTTTTGATATTGCTGCTAATTAAATGGCCTAGAGTTAATTAAATTTAGTCTTCTTGCTTTGAAGGATCGAACAAATAATTTATTCAAGCAAGTGTATGAGCAAAAGAGCCTGAAGGGAAGGAGTAATGATGCTATTGCTTCTGCTTGTCTCTACATAGCCTGTAGGCAAGAGGGTGTTCCAAGAACATTTAAAGGTAAGTTTTCAGTGATACAGATTCAATTTTGCTGTGAAGTAAAGGTCTAGTTACTCTTACTGCAGGAGGTTGGTTTTCTCATTCCTGGACTTTGCGGAATTGGTTGTTCTCAGCTACAGCTCACCCTTGGCGGGAGGGTAGGAGGGAGTCTGGAAATCTGTTATATTCGTGAAGTGAGTAGGTTCTCAGGCATGGGATCTCTGGTGATAATGCATTTTAAAAAAAAAAGGGCATTTGAAAGTCATTCTGAGCGTTGGTGAAAATTAAAAGATATTGCTTAGATCAGAGGATGATGGGGACTATTGTAAGTGAATTTGAACCAACGTTTCTGTAGTAAATATGTGCAGCTTTTCCCTGACAGGGATACAGCTTTTTTTGGCATTGAGTGCAAAATTTCCCTTACTGAGCAAGATGGGTGTATTTTTTTCCTTATGAAGAACGTAGACTGACTGAAACTATTTGGAAGTTTCACAGATGTGCAAAGCTTATTTAGTGATGGTGGCCTTCATGACATTGGCCTTTTTTGTGGGTCTTAATATATTGAGAATCAAATTGGATTATTTTGGGGGAGCGAATGCTGTCAAGCCTAAAGTTTAATTTTAACTTCTTGTTTAGAAATATGTGCAGTGTCCAGGATTTCAAAGAAGGAAATAGGCCGGTGTTTTAAGCTTATTTTGAAAGCTCTTGAAACCAGTGTTGATCTGATTACAACTGGAGACTTCATGTCAAGATTCTGTTCCAATCTGGGTCTTCCCAAACAAGTGCAAATGGCAGCAACACATATTGCCCGTAAAGCTGTGGAATTAGATTTGGTTCCTGGGAGAAGCCCTATCTCTGTCGCAGCTGCAGCTATTTATATGGCATCACAAGCTTCTGCAGAGAAAAGGACACAAAAAGGTAAAAATTCACTTTTCTTTTTTTTCTCCTTATCTCTTGCTGCTTGAAAGAGAATTCAATATTACTGCAAAACTTGGATGAAGTCTGTGCAGGTGGTGATAAGCTGCCATTCTAATTGCGTACAGCAAGGACCAAACCGGGATGTCCCACTCCCCCCATTGAAAATTGGGTAATTGGTTATGCTCAATCTAAACTGAGTTCACTTTCTTTGGGCACTAGGAGTTGGATTCTTGAATGCAATAGAGCAGTGCATTCAAATGAGCATAATTTTAACTTTACCTGGGCTTGGCCGTGGATCACCTTTGGCATTACTCTCTTCTGGAAGGGTAGCCCTTAGGAAGCCGGTGGAGAGTTCTGGGCTGTTGTTGGCCTTCAGAGCAGCATGGATCGGCCTCCGGGGCTCAAAGAGAATCAGGCCCATGTACGGGCTGCGCATGGGGGAAGGAAGGGACCTTAGGCTGCGGTGGTTAGAACTTGGTGCAACAAATGGATCCAAGTGCTGGTAGCTGGCTGTGGAACATCCACTGATGTGTCTAGTCCAGTTTAGATCAGAAATGTTAAAAATGTAAAAATTTCTTAGTAGAGATCTGCTTTTAGGTAAAGAATAGCCTTTATCTGTCAGGTTATAATGCTTTGTTCTGCATTGATCACTGCTTATTCTGTCCCTGGAGCTTTTATCATGTTGGCAGTTTCCTGGGCCTTCATCCTTGCTCACCTTGAGCTAGCGGATTATGTCTCTTAAGAGTGATCGTTTAAAAAATACAGCTGCCTGCCGTGGTTACAGACATGACTCCATACTTCTTCGGTGTCCTCGGACAATGCTGAAGGCTTTCATGCACTTCAAGGTTGAAATTCCAAACTTGGTTAAATCTTGGATAAATTTAAGTTTCTGTGCATCTCAAACAAATGTTTCCTTTGCTTGTTAACCAGTAGTTTGCTCTGTGCCTCTTAACTTCATGCGTAGCTGAAGGTATTCCTCTTTGCCTATGCTTAAGTTTTCTGCTGGTTTTGCTTAGATTTAATGAAAGCGCAAAACTGAAGATCCTGATGTTGATGATGATTTATTAGAATGTTGCTGGGCACGCGTAGACTTTGCAGTAGATGATTTTAATGACTTTTGCACTCTTGGCCCTCTGTCAATTTGAAACTGCTGTTATTCCATGATTGATAGCGTAAGTTGAATTATCGTATGTGAGAAGAGACTTATATGTAAAATATTAGTCACAGAAGTATTTTTTTCCAGGCTTTTGGGAGAGTTACAAATTAACCTAAGCGTACAGCACTTCTTGATAAATTATGCTTGCTGGTTTCTTCAATACAAATGGCAAAAGTAAAAACTAATCACTTGTCTGCTTTTTGTCTTAGAAATTGGTGATATTGCTGGTGTGGCTGATGTTACGATTAGACAATCGTACAGGCTGATCTATCCTCGAGCTCCAGATCTCTTCCCAGCAGACTTCAAGTTTGATACCCCAGTAGACAAACTACCACAGCTGTGAAATTGCAGAGGGTTACTTTTAATTTCTATTAAAAAAAAAAACAAAAAAACAAACCCAAACCAACAACTACAAACTTTTGATTTTTGCCTATAATAAAGGATGTACAAAGTGTTAATATTGAGTCTTCATGTTGTGGAACTGGAGGATATGGCGATGGAGCATAACTGCTGGAACGCAGCACACATTCCAAGGGTAAACGAGCTCATTGTGTGGCATTTTGTATGTATATATTAGTGGAAGTAAATATTTAATAACTGTTGCAACAAACTTAATTTCATATTGTTGTACTTATTTAGATTTCTTTTGTAGGGATCTAGTAAGATGTATTTTGGAAAATTGAAAATAATATGTAATTCCCAAATAAACTGTTTTCCAAAAACACTTAACCATTTTGTGAATATCACTGCAACTCGACATGCCCATAGTGGTCCACACGCCGGGAACTGGAACGTGCTCCACAGAATGGTAGAGTTAGCTTCATACTGATGGACTCGGTCACAAGGCTGCTTAAATACTTGCTTGCTTGGGAATTTTTAATATCTAGTGTGGTTTTAATTTTTGTAGTTAGCTGTACAGTGCTGCGTGGATGACTTAACCCGGAATGCAAGCAGTTGCTGAAAAGCTGTTTGAATATTTGCACGACTGCTGCTGAAGATTTCCAAACTTGTGAAAGCATTAGTCACGTCCTTGGCACAGTCTCCCTGATTTTCACTGATGTCTCTCTGCTTTGCTTCTGTGAATTTGACATAATGATGAAGCAGATAAATATAAGGACTGCTACTTTAGTTGAATTCCTGACACCTTTGTGATGCTAGATACTGTACAGAGGAAGGTAAAAAATATTTCTGGTAAAAGTTTCTGTTAAACGTTCTGCCCTGTCAGCCTGCCCTACAGCCTGGCTGGCCAGCGCTTCCGCTTTTGGCTGTCACGCTGTGAGTGAGCACTTGCTTGTGTGAAAGGATGCACCAGGTGCTGAGGAGCGAAGGCCAGAAGTATCCAGCCGGCACCAAACTAACAGCTTTGAAAACTAGTTGCCTCCTGACAGAGTCCCTTTGTGTGCAAAGCAACAAATGTACTTAACTGGGAGTCTTCTGGTTCCTGAGTTAATTTTGTATCACAGGTGCAAATTCATTTTAATTATTGATATGAGCAGCTGAGGGGTCAGCTTGCTATGCATCTGGTCCGAAGCCATCCAGAGAGAGGGCTGGGTGTCCAGCGCTAATAGCGCTAATTATCAATAGCCCCCACTGTTTTCTTTCTCCTTTGGTTTTAATCCTCTTCTGCTGGTCGAGACTATTGAAATGTGGCAGCTCAACATTTTTTTCTGTAAACAAATAACAAAGGCCGTACAGTTCTGTTAACGCTACTGAAGCTGTTGGTTGCAGTCATAAAAAATTCTGTTGCGGCTGTTAAAGGTGGTGGTGTGGGTAGTTTGGAGGGACTGTATTCTAATGTAGTTCCTTAAACTTTGTTGCAACGTTTTCTTACCTGGGCTTTCCCTGTCTTGTTCTGAGCTACTCTGCCTCCCTCCTCTGTGGCGAAGGCGTGATGCTGTGAATAGGCGGGGCCTGACCTTTGATGTTCTGTTACAGCTTGGAAATACAAAGGTGAAAGGTGTTGTTTTTTTTTTTTATCACGAGTGTACTTTCCAGCACAGATCAGTGTGTTAAGTCTACTACCTGCAGTTTAAAAATGGCTGAAACTTACATTTACCATAATGCTCTTATTTGAAATGCTTTCAGGCATTATGCCTGAGCACTTGCCACATGAGTGTTGAGTGTTTGCAGTTGGAATTGTTACATACAGCAAAAGCTGGCTGGACTGAAATGTAAATCTGTCTGTGCAGAGCTCTGGAGTGCAGCAGATGGAGGCAGGGACGTCCTGTCCTGGCTTGACCCTGCCTCTTCCTGCAATTCCACAAGCAGTTCCTGTACCGGAGATGGTAGTAACTGCGCCGCCCAAAGAGGTAGAACTGGGAGCACGCTTGAAGGGGCTGTAGATTTCTGAAACCAGCTCCTGCTGGTACCAGTAGGCCATTGTTAACGTGAAGCATTCCAGCATAAGAAAAGATTTTAACTCCAAATTAATTTTTAGGCAGTTACGAGCCCTTTAGTAAGCTGCTCTGATGAAGCAGAGGAATTTGGTTTCTCGTTCAGACACGAGCTCTCGGTGTTGCTGGCTGGAGCAGTTGTCGGCAGGGTGGGGGGCGCACCAGGGGCTCAGGGTGGCAGGGATCGGTGTGGAGAGCTGGAGAGGAGGCTGTTGCAGCTCTGCAGTGTGTTTTAGCAAATTAATTACCTTCTTGTTACCAAAGTGAAGTGGTAGTAGAGGCTGTATGACAAGTCGAGCCTAAAGTGTAAGCGAAGAGAGTGGCTGCAGTTCAGGTGTTTGTAGGTTTCGGCTCTCTGCTGGTGTGCGCAAGCCCTCGCTGGGAGGTGGTTGCGCCGGGAGCCTGGGAGAAGGCAGGAGCGCTGAGGGACTGCATTCCCCACGCACACCAAAGGCAAGGGCAGAGTCTCTTCGGGCACTTCCTATGTTGATTCAACTGTGATTTAGACTAGATATTTAACACCGTCTGGATCTTCATCTGGAGCCAGCCAGAGCACGGACGGATTGCTTAGTTCAGTATTGAAGTTAAGTGTCTCCAGGCAATGCTCTCATGTGAAATTTGTTCTGAAGAGCAATGCACTCAGAAAAGCAGGCTTTATTCTCTGCTTAAAGAACAAGCTTGTGGGCTGGGTATAGGTTCTTGTTTGTTTACAGAGCTTTCCTATATAATGGGGGGGGGGGGGAGGGCAAGAGACTACAATGAAGAAATACCCAGGAGGGGAGTGGGCACTGTCTCCCCCCGCCCCCAGAGGAAGCCTATGAAGGGAGACTGCAGATTCCAGCTGGCCAGAGTTCAGTAGATGTGTCTTCTGCTCCTTCAGAAGGACTGCTCACCCAAGCAAGAGGAGGCTACTTTCCTTCAGCCTCAGATAGAAAGGTATGCGCAGAGGTAATTAATTTTTTTTTTTTTTTTTTTTTTTTTTAATGAATGGAAGTACACTGAGCTACCACTAAGAGACTGGGTTTCTGTAAGTCCCCTCCTGATTGCAAGTTCTTTTCTGAAGTCACCTGTGGAGAAAACATGACAAGTCACTTCAAGAAACAGCAAAATCATGTTTGGGACACAATTTACAAATTACTCTATTTAAAACTTTAATTTGTGATATTAATGACTGCAAAACACTTAGAATGACATTTGTTAAAGGCACATTTCATTTTAATGCATAGTGTACCATTCTAAAATATCCTAATTTCCTTACAAAGTGCTTGAGCAGCCACATACAGATAAAGTATAGCAAAATATATTTACAATCTAGAGTTTAAAATCTTAATCTGCCTAAAAATATTTAAAAAACTACAGAGATAAAATTAGTGCTTTCTTTCAGCTTAACTGGGTGAACATACCCTGCCCTCTAATTTTTTTTAATTTTTTTTTTTTAGTGATTTACTTAGATTAAAAAAAGATTTCTGTACAAGATGTAGTTACAAAAAGGTATTTTTGAGGATACTTTCATAAGTGTTAAGCACCCTGTTAGATGCTCATCTATATATTTGGGAACCAAAAAGGGTGAGCTGACTGTACCTCAAAAGTACTGGTTTCAGCTAGATACAGGAACATAATTTCTTTCTTATTAATTAGAATCTGGGAACAAGTAATGCTGCAAAGTTGGATGACTCTGCCAAACATGATTCGATTCATAGAGCTGGTAAAGACGCCTTCCTGGTTCCTGCGGGGGAAGATGCCTGATTTAGACCCAGTAACCATTTTATTATTTTTTTTTCCCTAAGCCTCTCCCCTGTTTGCCCTGCAGGTCTAAACAAACACCTTGGTGTTACACACTCGAGCGCTTGCGTTTCTGCTTTGAATGCCTAAAATTACAAGTTTTAATTCATTTGAGTGGTGATTCTCACTGTCTTAGCCCACGAACAGCGACCTCCTGGCTGGGATGAACCTGGGAGCGGACACACGCAGTCGGCTCCGACCCGTGCTCGAGCTAAGGGCCACGCGGGAAACCTGACTTCTGAGAACTAATGTTTGCCCACAGAACACCAGATGCCAAAAACCGGTCTTGGTTCACAAGTATGCACAGTGTCTGGTCTAAATTATTTTTCAACTTTTGAGGTACAGCTTTTAGTGTTAGGGGGTTTATAAAATATACACTGTTTTTATCAAAAATATTTATACATTCTGTTACAACGTATTGCTCTTACTCTCAGTAACTGCCAATCTAAGTTCTGGAGTTCAGCGGCCTGTATGTATACAGGTGTTTCTTTTCACTCGGAGTTCTGTGTTGTTCACTCGGCCACTGTGCAAAATTAATGAAGTGGTATAATTAAATTACTTGCCCGGACATAAGAATGCATTACAACTTCCACATATACATGTTCACAGCATGTATACATTGAAAATCCTCATGTTTTCTAAATGTGCTATGATATTGTACAGCAGAGAGAGGATGACGTGGGTGGTTAGACAGAGACTGGGTCACTTCGCTGTCCCCTGGGGGACGGGGAAAGGCAGGGGTTGGAGTACAGGAGCGGAGGGGCTTGGGAAACGCGTATGCTTTGCTCTTTGTGGTTAGACTGAGCAATGTCCTTGTCACGTTCTTCATATCAACCAGGGCTTTAAGCCATGCTTAAAAAGCTTGAAGGCAAAACTGTTTGGCAAGTGGCTTTGGTAAACTTCTAGATTTTTCTGGATTTTTCTTTGTAATGGAAGCACTTACGCTGCTGTTATCTCGAAGGCAAGGCATTTAACATTTTTCCTAATAAATATCATAGAAAATTTACAAAACAAGGCATATCTGTTCTCAATACCATTATTTTAAGAACAAAAGATGAAAGTGTACATAGAAATGTGTAGTTTTATAGACTGCACAAGATAATATTGAACTGAAATTATTTGCCTTCTCCAGCTAGAACCGTGTTCTGTGCGAGTGTCATCAGTATCCCAAACTTCCCTTTCAGTGTGGATGAGCAGAGAGAAGCGATTCCCTAGCTCACAGTCTGCTTTTCCCACTTAAGGCAGATACTTGAAAGAGGGATGTTATCTGCTGTGGGGAGTGAGAGCAACAGTACAGATCCACGTGTGCCCATGCGCGGGAAGCTTAATACAGCCTGGGTTCACCAACTCAGCTTAAGAACTCCACAGACCTGCTTTCCAGTGCTCAGATAAAAAACAATATACAAAGAGGCCACTCTCCACAAGAGTGTTAAAACAGTACTTAAAAGGATCTTCATGTGACATAAAAAACCCAGAAGCTACAGGTGGCACAGAGAGCAATTGAAGGGTGGGTATTCTTCTGAGAGAGGCATTCTTGTGAGCCAGTCAGCTGGGGTTTCACAGTGTCTGGAAGTTAACACCAATCAGCAATGTAATCAAAATCTCTGAACATTTCCTGCTCTTCTTCCGAAAGTATCCTTGGTTCCCGAGGTGGAGTGAGGATCGGTGCTTCAGAGGTAAATTCGTCATCAAAATTACTAACATCTTCTCGTCCTCTAATGGTGGGTACAAAAGGAGGCTTCACCTTCTTGGCCAGTAAAGCATTCCAATCTATTAGCTGTAAAATAAAGCAACTGATGTTTAGTTTCCTGTCTGTGCTCCTCAGTGTCCTTAGAAATAATACTGGTTTGTACTCACCCTGAAGAAGTGATGCTTTTTCACATCCTCAGCATCTTTCTCTCCAGCTCCAAGACGCCGCTCTGGATTTCTTCGTAGCAGCTGACAAAATATGTGAGATTTCAGTGCAAGGATTCAGGGGCAAGGAGAGGAACTAGGGAGGATGAGCGCGACCGTCTAAGAGCCAACACCGAGACTGGAGGGACGGTGAAATTCATACTGCGGGACCTAGACTAGAGCTAGCAGTGCTCTTTTAGAGCTGCCTGAACCTGTTTGCACAATTCCACCATCAGCCCGGCTCTGGCCATACGGAGAGCAGACAATCCGTCTCACCACGGAGCTGAGGTACCAAGTCTCGGTACCTGAGGTGGTTTGTGGGGCTGGTGTTCAGCCCAGAGATACTGAAAAGTGCTTTCTGCTGGAGAGGGTACAGAGTTTACACAAACTGGTAATGTCGTGCTTGGCTCAAAAAAAGATTGCTCTGTTGTCTCCTGTGCCCAGCTATTTCACAGCACTTGATTCACCAAGAGAGGATTGAATGTTGCTTCACACACCCCGCCAAGTAAAAGGGGTTTCTAGTTACGAGCAGAAGTCAGACGTTCCCGCTCGTGAATCCTGCTGCTGTGAGGAGACCCCTGTGCCCAGCAGAGCGCCCAGGAGCGGGGTGGCCGCAGCACATTCAAAGAATCATGTCTACTCTATTATGAAAGAATTTCTGATGGAGCAGTGCAGACACAGCTACAAGTAGTAAATTGCAAGCACAAAGTCCACAGTACAGGTATTCCTGCTGCAGTGGAATAGATACTGACATGGTGAGTCTCACAGTAAACATATACCTTTCCCAGGTGCTGCCTTAAAGCTGTATTCTTCCTTCTTTCTCTAGGCAAACACTCTCCCTTGGAGGAAGCCATCATTTTAAGCTGTAGAATATTTGTACTATTACTTAAATACTTACGGCACAGTGGTTACCGTGACATGCTTCAAGTTACATGCTGCAGCGCGTGGCTGAATTGGGTGCTAAGTGCCTGACCCCCAGTAGCAGCCTAAGCAGAGAGGCTGCTTCCCAAGGCTTTGAATCCCCTCCAGCAGATGCCTTTCTATCAACTGTGACGAGCTTCTAACTACGACAGCATCGAGCATCTTCTTCAGACAAGTAGAGGCATCCCACTAAGGAACAGCGCTAGTAACAATCATAACCAAAAATCAGCTGTTCTTTGCCAAGAACAGGACCGCAGATGCCATGTGTGCCGTGTTCCCTGCCCCACTTGGAAGGAAACCAAAAAGATTTGGAAGTCTTTGAATTAAAATATTCATGTGACAATGTTAATCTACCAAACAGGTCAATGCAGCAGTGTTCTGCTAGGAAATAAGAGCGGAACTTCTCTAGTTAGGTATGACTTGGAAACTTAGTTCAGGGAGAAAATGGAGCCTCTCGTGTTTCATGTTTTAAAAAGGAAAAACTTGCTCCTGAATAAAGTGGAATGGCGCTGACAGCTTTCATTTAAGGTGCTGGGCAGCATTGCACAGCATAAATGAAGCAGGGCTGAAATGTAATTGTAGAAAAAACTACCAAGCGTCAGGTCTTAAAGTATTTTGCTCCCCACAGAAGTAATTAATTTTCTTAATGCTGGAGAGGAAACAGGGTAAGAGGGAAATACTGTAATGTTGCTATGTTCTTACCCGTCTCATTATAGAGATGGCTTCTGTAGACAGAAATCGTGGATATCTTACTTCGTCATTTACAATACTGTCAAACACCTCTTCTTCATCGTCTCCAGGGAAGGGAGACTATAATGAAAGTAATAAAAATATACTATTAAACAGGCTTAAAAAATCCCTTACAATTGAAAACCACATATATTCAGTTGACAGTTTGGAATTAGACACACGGAAATGAAATCTTCTTTTCACAGTAACAGATACGGTACTTTTCCATAAGGAAGAGGAAAAAAAAATAAGGCAGGTTGGTATTATCCCTTAGTTTTTACTGAAGGATTATGCTTTAAAAATTTGTTTTTAGAAGTAGAAGCACCTAAAACTGGGATCTTCTGTGAACTCTGACACAAGATATAGAGGGAACGTGGGAAGTATGCATCCGGTCATCTTTGGGAGAGCTGCCGTTCACAAGTAACGTGGTAAAGACTAATTTGGTTTTGTAATATCTTTAGCATGTTACAGCTCAGGGGTTTTCAAACCGTTTTGAAATGGCCTGACAGATGTTGGCAATACCCTACAAGCTTTTTGTCCTTTTTTACCTGAAAGGAAGTGAAAGTAAGTCAGTCGCTACCTTTTTTGAAAAAGAACAAAATGAGCAAATCTATAGTTTTCCTCCATTTTTTAGCACGTAAGCCATCACTGTGCTACCTGGGAGCTATTATGAACCAGAAGGTAAAGCAATATATGCAATAGTAAATAACTATTCAATAGTAATTTATTTATACCATCTCATTTACATGGAACTGTGGCATTCTATTTTAGTGCATGTGTAATTCAAATGGTAACAGCACTGCGTTCGGCATAATCTTTCACTACGATCCAGTTTTACGCGTTAAAGTTCACTTCCATTCTAGCCACAGGAGTTAAGGAGTTTGTTTTCTCCCCAAAAGCATTTGAAAGCAGAAGACTGCTATAGCTGTACGCATCCAAATTTGATGATAACAGATGTGTGCTGGAAATGGAGCTCCCCAAACCCAGATGTGCAATGTTCTTGATTAGAGACACCAATATTAGGGTGCCATCATTGTAATTTGATTTAAGGCATAATGATGTAATTAAAAACAAACCAAAAATCTAGAGGTTAAGTCTTGGACCAGCTACAACTCATTCACTTCCACAACTGCTGGTAACTCAAGCTCGTGCCATGACTCATCAGCTTGGACAGCACTACAGCAGCTGCCATCAGCTGAGTAGCTGCTCAGCATTTAATACTTCTTCTCCATGAGACACATTAAGATGCTGACGGTAAAACCAGGCATCCCATACATACTGTATATGCAAGTGTGGATAAAGCTGTGAGAGGCGGGGCATGTTAGATGTCAACAGGCTGGGATCTTGAGTGTTGTAACCTTTTGAACATGTGTTAGTTTTCCGAGTCCATTGTATCTCACTAGAACTTACCTCGCCCACCAGCATCTCGTAGATGAGTACACCAAGACCCCACCAGTCTACAGCTCTTGTATAGGAAGTTTCTGTCAGCACCTCTGGAGCAAGAAATTCCGGTGTGCCACAGAACGTGCTCGTTCTGTCTCCAAATCCCATTCCTGAAAAGTTACAGTTAATGAAAAGCAAGTGGTATTTTCTGCCACTCTACAACCTATTCCTCCAGCAAGTAAAGCCTCTCTCCAGAACAATGTCAGCCCATCTCGTAGTTCCGGGGCCTGTCCTGAAGGCTCAGGCCAATGAGGTAAAACACTCCCCCGTTCCTCCCTCCCACGCCCTGTTCCACGTGCGCTCCAGTGTAAGTCTTTCTATCCCTAACTACGTGCGATGAGACGAATTAAGCTTCCAGTTACCCCTTTGTCACCCAGTTATCTTTGCTTGGAAAGATACAAACACTCTTATAATGTATTTCTACCAGCTAGAAGAAGAAAATGTGGTACGCTAGTCAAACATGCCCACTATGGATGCTTCTACAGTGGCAAAACTACACACAGTAAAGTAAAACACGGAGTGTAGTGAAACCACCTGGAGCAAAATAAGCCCTCTAGATTTGCAAGAGCGGCACGGTTTGGGACATCAGCACGGCAAGGGCTGCTGGGATAAGACAGGCGGAGGAGCTGCAGAAAGCTTAAGAAAACCATTAATTGTAGTAGTCAGTAAACCAAAGAGCTTTCCTTGACCTCGTTTCCTTTGGTCATTTAGGGAACTTGTTTGTAGCTAAAGTCACAGGACTTGCCCATGGATATTAAAGACAGCAGCAATGTTTGAACACCCGCCGAGTTTACTAAATTCCCTCTTAGGCTATCTAAAAGGAAAAGATATGGAGGACAGGCTATACAAATCAGAGAAGGAAATGGGCCCTTCTGGATCTTCCCCACAATAAAGTTTGAGAACGACACTGCAATTTCAGTTGCTGCCTCTATTTTGTCTTATTTGAAAGGTATTTGCCAGTAGTGGGATGCTAAAAAGTAGCCTTCTAACATGTAGGCTTTGCTTTTGGGATAGATGTCTTTATTTTAGCTATAATATACTTTGCATGTCATTTCCATATGCCTAAGAATTGTGTTAATTCAAAGATTAAAAAAAAAAAAAGATAATGAATTTGTAAATCGTAAGAGTGAGGTATGGATTACAATGGTACTTGATTTCATTTTACAGTGTCAACACGTTTAGAATGAGGAAAAATACCTAATGCCTTTCCTGCTAACTCGTAAAATGCAGCAGTACGCCTTATCAATACGCAGAGCTATGACGAAGTAAGAATCAGAACAGGTGATGCTCACAACTAAAAAAAATAAATAGAGAATAGGGCTGTGCTCAGATGCTCCGCATATTTCCCTACCAAGGAACTTCCTCTTGTTTTCACATTTGTACCATCAGAGTTGTATTTTTTCCTTCAAACAATACAAGGCAAGTATACACTACACATTTGGCGGTCCAAAAGTCTCAAGGAACAGTCAAGAGTAAGACAAACTATGGAATCTCCCTAGAAAGAAAATCGAAGGGCCGTTACCTTCTTTGCAAAGACCAAAGTCAGCAATTTTCACGAAGCCTTCTGTGTCCAGCAATAAGTTATCCAACTTCAAATCTCTAGATGAACATTTGAGAACAAAATTGCATCACTGATGTTTCTTCAGTTCAGAATAGCTAAAATTCATCTGTTGGAAATGGGTCAATGACAACTTACCTATATACTATTTTGTGTTCATGTAAATACTGAAGTCCAAGAACCACACATGCAGCGTAGAACCTGTTGAAAAAAGTTCAAGTTAAAAATTTCAGTGGATTTTAGTCTTGCTTTTCAGAATGTGAAGCCCATTATTATTGATCTGTTTTATTAACCGTCCTCCGAAGATGACTGTTTTTTCAGGTACAGATGAGTTTTAACCACCTGGTTAGGCAGCAAAAATGCTTCAAAACTTGCAGCTTTCAAGCCTTGAGGGTAAGTTTTCTGTAGTGTCCACTGCCACGGCATTGAGGGATTTCTAATTTGGCTCATTCTTTCCTTTTTCAGCCTTGTCTGCTTTTTTAACTTTTCATTTAGATTTTTTATGTAATCTTTTAAAAGAAAGTATGATAAAAATTAAATAGTTGTATATGATTTTTGAATTCAATATGGATTCGGGCACGTTAAACCCGCGTGTGCCTTTTTCTAACAAAATCAGTTAGAATCTCTGACCCTTTTAAAAACTTAAACCAGTATTTACTGAAATGACATAATGTAGAGTCACGTAGTGATAAAGATCTGAGTTCTTATTCACCGAATAAAACGCCTTCACTAAATGCCACAAAAGGGGTGGGTACTCACACTGCTCTTGGTTCAGAGAAGACGTCAGTGTGAATGTGCATCATCAGATCCCCACCAGCAGCGTATTCCATTACGAAGCAAACGTGATCTTTGGTTTGGAAACAAGCAAAAAGGTTCACCAAGAAGGGATGTCTTACACTATTCACAGTTTCAAATATTCGCTTTTCACACATCAAGCTGCAAACAGAAAATCAGTAAAAATTTAAAGCTGAATCCTGAACCACAATTTTTCAACTCTCAGAAACTATCGTTAATTCGTACCTTATGTTTTTTCCTCTATTCCTCAGGATAAGGTAAGAACACTTTTTGTTTCAAGAGAGAGCTTTTAATATTTGCACACACTTTAAGCTGATGCCAGGATTTCCATGAAGTTGCGTTTAGCTTTCACAAATGAAAAAGGAAACCTAACAGTCCATGAAAATTGTATTCTGCCAATTTTCATCCCAAATACTCAGCCTTGCATTAAGTATGCATCAGCATCACGTGACATTAGCTTCAATCCATTTTTATTTTTAGTGTATACAATAAAGTGGAAAAACAGTAACAATATTATAGACATCTATCTATAGTAACGCTAGATTATTTCTCCTTAAGCCAATTGCTTAATTTGTATCTTATTCTTAAGAGTTATCTTTCTTCCTACAAGCCAAATGAATATAGTCACTATTAAACCATTGTAAAAAGCACCTTCTTGCACTAAAACTAGACAGTTTTCTAACTGCCGCTTCTCTTCCAAGCAAAGAAAATATCTGAGTTTTGGGGCAAAAAGATTAAAAAAACCCACAACAGCAGAGTATGCACAGGGCTTAAGGGAAAGTATGACGGACAAAGTATGACAGCATGTTACAGGTTGAGAAATACCATGAGAGGTGTTTCTGCCAGTAAAGAAAGCACAGTCACTGTCCTCCTGAAACGTGACGGAAGTCTGCACAACAAGTAATTAGAATAAATAATTGCAAGAGAACCGAAATGAAAACAGGATGAGATTTAAGTCGGAGCCGCAGTTCAGGCCTGGTACGCGGGGCACTAAAGGGACCAGCATTCCTGGGCTGCGCTGCTCCCTCCATGCCCCAGAAGACAGACGACACGTCTGCAGCAGCCAACTAAGCAGGGAGGTGGCAACTTGTTTTGCTCTTTCACTGAATTCAATTGCGTTGGATAGAGCTTACAACTGTGCTGCATGCAGAAAGAAAACACAGATGATTTATGGAATCCACGTATTATAATTTTACAAACTCACCTGTCTACTTCATCACGAGCGACAATGTCTCCTTTCTTTAAGGCTTTAATAGCAAACATCTCGTTTGTGTTTTTGTACTCTGCCAAAAGCACCTAAAACAGAAGATAAGTGAATCATTTAAGAGCTGTATCTAGTTTTTGATACAGCCTTGTCATTTGATATACCCTTTTGACATTTACCTTCCCAAAATGTCCTCTGCCCAGCACAGCACAACATCTGAAATCCTTCAGACTGAACTGAAATCTTTGTTGTGATCTATGTTAATTAAAAAAAAAATAAAATAAAAAAATCAAAAAACTCACAGTCAAAAATCTTCTAGTTTAACTTTAAGAGATATCGTTCAGATCAACAGCAAACCCACTGCATTTTACCTTCTATCTTCAGGCTCTCGGGTGTTGGAGTATTTTATGTCCGAACGGGGAGCATCAGGCTCACAGATTATTTCAGGCTGGAGTTTTGGGACAATACTATTTCTGCCATTTTCAAAATCAAAATTTGATACTTCATCCTGTGAAGAAAAAGAAGTTTGAAAATTTAAAACTGATTGCGAAGGCAAACAAATGGAGTAATTTTACTATAAGCATGTGAAATTCTTAACAGAAGAATTATCTAAGCTAAAATGGTATACTTTAAAACGACACAGACAAGCAAGCTTTTAACAGACTGCTGAAACCTCTTGCTCCAGTCATCCAGCTCCTTGTAAGTAAAACCATTTTTTCCTGAATACTCTAATAATTTGGGGCTTTTGTTTTCTCTGTGGTGCAACTAATGACTTGGAGAGTTAAACACACCAACCATGGAAACAGTTTGGTACCAAGAATAATCGGAGCATTCTCTCGGGACAGTTCTGTATGTGTAAGTTAAGGGAGCATAAGCTGAAAGATAAGGGAAGAAATCCATCATAAAGATGCCAATATTACAACCTTGTTAAACTGTATAGCCCCAAATTCTTCAAGTGACTTGCCTGAGATGGCACGTCCGCAGCCTTTATCTCAGAGGAAGATTCACATATTTCCCCAAGGGAAGATGCACGGGGTGGAGCAGGTGGAGGCTCAGGCTCAAGTTCAAAGTCCAATTTGGCTACAGGAGAGTCACTGGCAAGAAAACAAATAACTCCTCAGAGTATAGCAGAGACTCTTTTAATAGTATGAAAACCAACCTAAAACTGCAGGTTATGTAGATTTCTCCTAAAACAAATCTTGTGTGTAGATCTGTCTACAAAATGTACGTCCAAACCTGAAACACTGTAAGGTCTGCAGTCATGCAGAATAAGCAGATTTGACACATTACGTATGTTAGGGCATAAGCATCTTCCTGTTACTCTTGCTCTTAAAAGTACTTAAGAACTGTAGATATCGCCTACCTGGCTGGCAGCGTCAGCTCAGGAATGTGTGCATCCACCACCGGCCCGGCAGCAGGCACTGCTGCTTGAGGGCTGAAGGTGCCAGAGTGATTCACCGTAGGAATAGCTCTTCTTACCAGCCTTCCCCAGGTGGCAATATTAATATTCATTTGAGGAGCTCTGAGAAACGTTTTGCCTGTGGATATTGTGAAAAGAGAAAAAAGAGGGCAAGTAGTTTCCTTACTTATTACCAAAAGCTATAATTAAAAAAACATCATATTAATCAGTTTATAGTTTATGAAGAATAAACTGAATTTGTCGTATTCCTTAGCAATTCCTAATTATTCACTATTAAATGCTAATGCGTAATAAGGAATTCTAAAACAAAACATTTCTAAATGCAGTGCCAAATCCTTCGTTATCAACAGCTTTATTCACAGACAAATATTAGGCCTCTGTATAAAGAAATATAACAGATCTGTGCAATTTTTAAGCTTTACACGTTTATATTAAATAATCACCTTGCTGCTTTGAAAAAATTTTCTTCTGCCTCTGGAGTTTTGGTCTTCTTTCAATAACTGGATTAAAAAACGTAACCTGCGGTTCAAATAATGTGTGTTATAATTCAAGTTTCAGAATAAAATGCATTCTTAAAAGTTTAGAGAAACTATTCTGCAATACAATACTTGCAAGTATGCTCAAGTGTTTCACAGAAACCTTCTTACCTCTGCAAACAGAGTGCCCTGGGGTTCAAGATAGAGACACATGCCATGCCGTTGGTTGTCCAGGAAATCTTCCAACCTCAGAAACTTTACTGCACACAGAGATCTCCAGTCACGCCAATAAACGGAGATTTCTAATTCACGTGACTACGACAGGAAACGTATACACAGGAAATTACTTATTAGTAATTGTTCTGCAAGAGTTACCTCCGCACAATCGTAAGATCTAGCAACTCAAGGATCAAGATGCAGAGCTGTTTCTTTAAAAGGGCGCCAGAGCCAATGAGCCATACTGAGCAAGCTTCGACTAGGGTACCTGTAGTATTTCACTTCAGTTCCAATGCAATCGCCAGTGTCCAAATAACAGAATAAGTGTAAAACTGCCCCAAGAGCCGGAGAGAGCCGCAAACAGTCAGACGGGCTTTTTGAGTCAGTCCAACAACAGTGCGAGTTCAAGATATTTTAGCTCATGCTCTGACAACAAGTTTTTACCAGCGTTTAGAAAACTCAGCTTTACTAGTTTTCCACGTTATTTACAAGTATCAGTTGCATTTCATGGCTGCATAGTGACATTTTACAACCTGCACACGCATCATGATGCAAGACTTATGTGGTATCTCCAGAAAGACATACAGGTTTTTTGTGACTCGGGGCCAAAAACTTTAACGTAACAAGAACTACTGCTATATCTTGCTGGTGGGACTGATATATTCTTGGGGTGTCTTATATGCTTGTCACAAAAGGTGAAGAATTGTATGTTACTAAATTCAGTTAGCACAGTTTAATTCCATCATGATGCCTCAATTTGCTGTCTTCATATGATAGCTTTAGGTTTTAAAAGAAACAAAAGTTAAGAAGCAGCAACAGATAAAAAAATGATGGGGTTTGGAACGTGCGTTTCAAATACGGAAGGCTGCGTGGTCATACCCAGCAGAAGCAAGGTCCTCTTCCGGCACCAAAAAGCCACCTAATATTGAGTTCTTAGGTAGTGAACAGGACAGGCTGGTAGGAGCAGCTACTACACTTTGACTAGTCCTAGTCTTAATCTGAGAATAATCAAGGCTTCGTGACTCCACAGCTGCCTAGTTTTGTTCTGCACTACTCCGAACCGGAACCTGAACTTCTCAACCTGCAGGTCTAAAACTGCTTCCTTCCTAGATAGAAGGAACCTGGGTTGGGGCTGGGTGGGGTGGGGTGAGAGCAAAAACAGGAAGGTAGCTTTTTTTTTTTCCCCCTCTCTTGTTTGTTTTAAACACATACTGGAGATGACATTTAGGCTCCTAAAATATAGTTTAATTTTCAGTCTATTTTAAATACTGATAGGGAAAAAAAAAAATCATCCTTGCACTTTAAAATAATGTGACCACCAGGTATCTAGAACACAAATACTTGATTAAATCTATATAACAGAAATTCTCTTCAAAAGGTGTGAGGAAAGAAATATCAAGTATCATTTCAGATACTTTCATCCTCCAGGTAATCTTTAAAGTTCTAGGAAAGAACTATTAGCGAATTTATTTATTATTCCTGAAGAATTGATCAGCTTCACATGAAAACACGTTTACAGAAGCACTGCAAAAATTCTATGACATAGTTTACCAAAATATCCAGACTCTATCTGAGATTAGGATGTACTGACAAATAATCAGAAGTTGATTATTTGTCTATTTAGCACCATCTATCACAGGCTAAATAGATGTTAAGTGTTACATCGTGGATAAAAATGTCAGTTTGTAGGCCAGAAAAGGTAAAATTTCTAGAAAGCCAGCCCAGCACAACAGCTTAACCCCAAGGAGCCCGTTCTGTTAAAGATGGGAATACTTACACACGTGAAATTTGAACATAATTACAACAAGGAAAAAAAAAAAGCAACATGAAATTCATCTACAGAATCAACTATAGCTGTCAATGAAGGAAGACCACATTTTTACCCTGTCTAGTTCCAGTGTAAATTTCTGATCCCATGACTGATTGGAAATAGGTTTCCAGCTAGTTTGACCAACCACAGTGTTATCCAGCTTCAGTACAGCACAGACTTCATCTGTAAGTAAAGTACACAAACTCAGCTTAAATCTTTAAGAGGATTTTCCACAAACAAAAAAATCTTCAGTAAGTTTCCCTTAAAAATGTAATCTCATACTTAATTGGTTCTTATGGGTATAATAGTGTGGCTGTGGGTTTTTTTTGTTTTTTTTAACAACTTGACAGATGAAGAAACAGGTAAGTTTAAAGCTTAAAATCAATTTAGTAGTTTAAATTACAGAACACGGCATGCACACTAAAATGTAAATAAAAGATATGCATAAAAATAAGAGAAGTATACTGAACTGGACAAGTCATCAGTTTTCAGAAGGTTTCTACTACTCCCACTTTTACTTTTACTGGTTCTGCTCATGAAAGATGATCTGGCTTCATTCGGACTCCAACCAGGGAGCGTAATTGATGTGGCTTTTGATCGACCGGGGACGTTTTCCAAAATATCTTGGCAGCCCATTAGCCTAACTTCCAGGGTACCTACAACAACACAGACAATGATTTATCAAAGATTTCTGTTCTTAAGTAAATGACGTGAAAGACTAATGATTGATTTATAGCAATAGCTCACATTTTGACCCGCGCAGGGTCTAACAGAATTATCAGATGAAATCAAAAGACAGATCTAAGACAGACAAATATACTGAAAATAAGCATCAAAAGTCAAATATGTGCAACTCAACCTTCTAAAAGGTGCAACAGTTCACCGAAATAACACAAAATAAGTTTTTGTTCTGCATCTCAGAATTATCTTCGTTCTCTTCACTTAAGAGCCTAACTGACTTAGGTTCAAGTTTTAAGCAACGTCATTTTTAAGATGACAAATCTTATGTTTCTTATGAAAATGACAGATCTTGCAGATGGGACAATAACAATTTTTCATGAGGGTTATATGACCAATTAATATTGGCTAGATCGCTTTAGTAATTAAAATGAACACGTTGATTATTGAGACTACAATGTTGAAGATACATTCAGAAACCACATTCGCTGGCTGCAGGCTGAAGTCAACTTTGAGTTAGTACATAATTTAAAATCATTGAATTGTTCCAACTTGACTGAATTTGGATTTATAAAAGGTGAGACAAAAAGCTGCTCTTCAAAACCTTCTACATCTTTAACCAAATGAGGTACACAGGCTGCTGTTCTAATTTCAGAGTTTCCTCCAGCAGCACAGAAACATCTGAATACCACAGATGGTTATGAGAACGGTAGGCTTACCTCATCCTGTACAAGATAGCATCTGTAAAACTGTGACACCACCAACACTAACAAAATTAACTATTAGAAGCGGTAAAGTTAGCCAGTTCATAATCATACTGTCAGCTAGAAACACAGCGCCTGAATGCAGGGCTCTTTTGACAGCAAACGTACTTAACCGTGAAACTTAAAAGTACTCTTGTAACAGAAACTTAAGTCAGACTTGACCTAAAAATGGTCTGGCTACATTACAGCCCACAGAAAAGACACTGAGAAGCCAGTCTCAGAAGAAATCCCATCCCGTAGGGAATTAACAGCCGTAAGTGACAGCTAAGCATTAGGCTATGAAGATGGAGGGATGCTGTTGGTTCCCAAAACAGGATAAAAGGTAAAAGAATACTTAATTCCCAAACTCTGTTTAGGAAAAAAAAACACTGCACCCCCCCAAAACCCCCAGAAAGGCTATAATCTCGTCTAAGGACTGGATGGGTATCAGAAAGTTCCGCTGATGCACTTTAAAAAGCACGACCGTAGCACTGATCTCTTTTTCACCGTGTTAGAGGCAAAACACAAAGACACCGTTCATTTAAATGCAGTTCAATACAAAAGCTCTTTGTGTAGCTAATACGAAAGTGAAACTATTAAGAACTTCACAAGCATGTAGCTCTGTTTTGGTAATTCCTATCAGAAACTATTCATACATATCAGTAAAACACACTTAAAGAGGAATTATTTGTCACTATAATGTATCTGACCCATGATTATATATTATAGAAAAAGCATAATAAAAAAAAAAAAGCTGTTTGAAAACCAAGGCACGATACTTCCTGCCCATGGTCACTCATCATTTGAGATTGCATATGATGAAAAAAGCTCCCCTCACCACTCTGCCGCTTCACAAGGGCTCTCAGCTGAGGTCCTGATGCTTTTTACCCTTTGCTCCTCGTCTTACTGAACCAAAATGGAAGACAAGTAGACTCGCTCCATTTTATTATTATTGCAGCTCGGTAGAAGAGTTCCTCTTTTTGTTTTAAAATACAACCCCACAGTACTTCCAAACCAAATTCTTTCATGTATAACTAAAGTAACACTTGAATTACAGATTGTTTTTGTAATAAGCTTACTCTGTTATAGTTGGTTTAATAGTTACATGTAAAATGTAACAGAAAACCAAACCTATCTGTACTAGTAATTCTTATACGACCACTTATGAAATAAAGGTAGCAAAGCAACACAACCCCAAGTAGTCCAAAGGATTTGATTTTCTTTAAGAACACTGGGAGGCAAATGGTTAAGAGCTTTGTTAAAGCTCTTGAAACAGTTAACTTCCAATGAAGGACAACAAGTCCAGGTGAAGGCAAACTATGAGAAGTTCCTATGTCTTTTACATATTTTTATATATATATATATATAAAAAAAAATAAATGTACTGTTCCCCCACAGGAGGCTAAGTCCCTCTAGGCTAAAGAGGCTAACACACAAAAAACCCCACAAACTCCATGTTTAATTGCAAGGAAAACAATTCACACCAATAAAGAGAGGCTTCAATAGTTCCATGCATGTTTGTTAGGATCTCCCTCTTTGGTTTAGAAATAGGCCACATGTTTTTGTAGCATAAATCTCACGTTCTAGGAAGCCAGCATGGTCCAGTGGGTAAAACAGGGAGTGTGAGAAGAGCTGGGTGCCTGTCTCCAGCTCTGCCACTGACTTGTTGTATGACCTGGGCAGGTCACTTAACCCTTCTGCACCTCAGTTTCCCCATCTGTAAAGTGGGGATAATGATACTTACCCACCTTTTAAAGTGCTTGGTAATCTAAAGATGAAAGGTGATAGGTAGTATTGTTCCATAGTGACCTAACTTAAGGCCAGAACTTCACTTTTTCAACAGGATTATAAAAGAGGTCAAGAAATAAAGCCAAGAAACTTATCTGCATTTTTTGGTGCATAGACACTTGGAAATTATAAATGCTTTTGTCTAGGAAAAGAACAATGATGAAATATGGCCAGAAAGAAATACAGTTGGCATTAAAGACTTGTTTTAAACCATTTAATAAAATAAAAAAAAAGCTCCATAAATCTTACCTGTTAAAGCTGCTGGTTTGGACAGTGTACTATACTGGTTTTGAGTAGATATTACACCTTGACGAGGACTTAATGTGGGTGAAGAGACCAGTGAAAGCTCCTCTATAATAATACTGCTTTTGGGATGGTTTTTAGGAAGTTCATTCAATCTCTGTTCCAGTGAATACTTCAAGAGGTCCAGCTTCTGGCTTGATTCATTAAATCTTGCTTGTGCCTTTTTAAAAAAGAAAAAGAAATATTTCAATTTTTTTTTTCTTGAAAGAACATTTAAAATAAAGTATCAGAAATTGTAATGATGTAAATTACTTCTGAAAGTGCCTTTCTGTCGGTAACTTTCCCAGATCCAAGTAATTTCATCACATTTTTTGCACCTTCTGCTACAGCATACTCTATCCGAAAATGATGTCGTAATTCTTCCATTCGGAGTTCAAGAGGGCTTATCACAGGTTTTGCTGCAAAGAGATATAAACAATCAATCTTCATTGAAGACCATACCCATGTTTAATTTCTTTAATATCAACCTCTTTCCCATATAAACAGAGAGAGGAGAGAAAAAAAGAAAAAAGAAGGGGGGGGGAATCAAATAGAATGAGAGATGCAGATTTGATAGCCCAAAGAAGAGCTTGAAGTATGTCATAAAAGCAACAGTGAAATTTTAAGCATCTGCATTTGAAGGCAGAAATAACTGATCAGGGCCTCAATCCAATAAACAGGTCCTACTCCTCAAAGAGCTATAATTGCCAGAGGATGCACGAAAAAGAACACATCTTCAGGGCAGTTAAGGGACAAAAGCCAAATTTCCCAAACATCATTCAGCTGGCAAGAAGGAGGTCTGGAGACTGCCACATTTCTGAACCACGCTCTGAGGATTTATCTTTCAAACTGCTCTATAGCTAAGTAGATCCCTGATCTGTTTCTGACGATCCTCCTGCTTCACACAAAATCCCAGGGAATTTGGCTTCTGCCAGCCCAGAATGTAAGAGATCCCATACGCTGCCTTCCCCAAACAGTTTGAGTTAACCATTCTAATGTCCACTTCTTACAGCGTTCAGATTTCCCAAACAGAATTAGGAAGTCTCCTGTTCAATATATTCATCAATGACCTGGATGAGGGGACAGAGTGCACCCTCAGCAAGTTTGCCAATGACACAAAGCTGGGGGGCGGGGGGGGCTGACACACCGGAAGGCTTTGCTGCCATACAGAGAGACCTGGACAGGCTGGAGAGTTGGGCAGAGAGGAACCTTATGAAATTCAACAAGGGCAAGTGTAGGGTGCTGCACCTGGGGAGGAACAACCCCATGCATCAGTACAGGTTGGGGACTGACCTGCTGGAGAGCAGCTTGGTGGAAAGAGACCTGGGAGTCCTGGTGGACAACAGGATGACCATGAGCCAGCAATGTGCCCTCGTGGCCAAGAAGGCCAATGGCATCCTGGGGTGCACCAAGAAGAGTGTGGCCAGCAGGTCGAGGGAGGTCATCCTCCCCCTCTCCTCTGCCTTGGTGAGGCTGCACCTGGAACACTGTGTCCAGTTCTGGGCTCCCCGGTTCAAGAAGGACAGGGAACTGCTGGAAAGGGTGCAGCAAAGGGCTACCAAGATGATTAGGGGACTGGAATTTCTCTCTTATGAAGAAAGGCTGAGGGATTTGGGTCTCTTCAGTCTGGAAAAAAGACGACTGAGGGGGGACCTTATCAACACTTATAAATACTTAAAAGGGTGGGTGTCAGGAGGATGGGGCCAGGCTCTTTTCAGTGGTGCCTGGGGACAGGACAAGAGGTAATGGGCCCAAACTTGAGCACAGGAAGTTCCATGACAACATGAGGAGGAACTTCTTTACTTTGAGGGTGGCAGAGCACTGGAACAGGCTGCCCAGAGAGGTGGTGGATGTCTCCAACTCTGGAGACATTCAAAACCTGCCTGAATGTGTTCCTGTGCAACCTGCTCTAAGGTGACCCTGCCCTGGCAGGGGGTTGGACTAGATGATCTCCAGAGGTCCCTTCCAACCGCTACCACTCTGTGATTCTATGGATATATCCCTTTCTGTTTAAAGCTCTAAGAGCAATAGGAATACAAAAAGGTGTTTGAAAGCCCTTTCTAACTAGAATACCTTTCTTTTCTTTTGAACAAATGCCATACATAAGCCGTGCACTAAGACAAGGTGTTAAAAAAAAGAAAAAGCCAGAAGTATCATAAGTGTAAAACCAAACTAAACCATTACCCCCAAAACCAAAACAAAACCACATACACACACACGTTTTTCATTATCTATGATATATCCAGGCCTTGATTATGAGCATCGTCACACAACTTCAATGCTCAGAAATGCGTATGAATAAAGTTCAAGATTTAGAGATGTACTGATATGCCCACAATGTTATAGTACACTCATGCTATATACAGCTCAGGTGTATTTATTTTTTTTTTTTTTAGTTAAAAGATTTCCAAAGAAATATAAGTTTAAAACTACTTCTGAAATGCAGCATGAGTGTTTCAAGTCAGGTGGTTTTAAAAACACTTTTGTTTGTTTGTTTTAAAAATAATTGTTTCCTACTCAATCTAGCCTAAATACCCATAAAGACAGCAAAAATTTGCCTCCATCTGTGCCCACATTAGTAATAATAAGGTCAATCTATTTAACTATGACAAGCAGGCTTTGTACCTGCATCAGATTATTATTTTTTTTTAGAATAATGAAAAGATTATATGCTTTAAATAGAAGTACTAGTTACTGTCAAGACAAAAGAGAGCATGCATGAAGTGAGAACGACGACCACAAAGCAAAAATGGATTGCGTAAGGTATAAAAAGGATTATGAAGAGAGACTGTATTTCTCTTCGTTAAGCTTAAGGTATTTTGCTTCAAGTCAGATGTATTTGGCATCCTAACACACACAATGGTGTGCCTAGACTCTGATTATTTTCGGTTCACGCCAAGTTTTGGCATTCCTACATTTGGCATTCTAACATTCCTACTAGAAATTTATGATAACTCTGTGTGCATGTGGGTAACGTATCTACATGGCATTCTGACATTAATGATTCATATATTCTTTCTATTCCGTCACCATTATCAAAAGCCAATTCATTGGTCTGGACTGCCTGAAGAATCTGCATCCTTATAACTTCTATTTTTGTCTTGCTGTCCTGGAGCATCTGCTGAGCTGTGGCAAGAAGTTTTCGATCCTATTAAAACAAACAGAAAAGTTAAAATTGTAAACTCTGCATAGAACAAAACACATAGAAAGCTTCAAAACCCACACGCTTTAGGAACTAGAACTAAATCGATGTAGTTAATTCGGTACAGCAGACCAATTCAACTAACCACATTAGGCTATTAGTGGAAATTAAGTTAGGACAGAGGCATATTCTGGTTGATTAAGAAGTACAAGCCACTCTCATGGAAACTGTATTTGTTTAAAGGTGAATAAAGGCGGCACGATCTAGCAACATTACATGTTTAGATTAATGTTGTGTAAGCTGATACTAAAGAAAGGACAAGATATTAAAAGCAGAATATCACCATCCTATGTAGAATGACTCAAATTTACTGTGAGTATGATGAGAACTCTTCTAATAGACAAATTTCCTAGACTAACTCCATATAAAAACCATTGTACCAATTTACTTGAGCTGATTTTTCAATCTTGAAATGAGAAATATGAAGTTAACTTACATAGGACAGTATAAATAAGTCTGCAGTACGTTTTTCCAAACAAAGCTGAACATTTTTTTTGCATTAATAAATGCTTCATTAGCTATTTCATCAGCAAGTACAGTACTTTTCATCTAAATGAACTAAGGTTATCATTTTTTGTTTTCAAAAACAGTAAACACAGGAAGCAGTTTAGAAGAGAGCATTTCTGAAGATGAACTTCCAAAGTAGCTGATAATACCATTTCATTGCCAGGAGCACAGCCAACCACATGTTTCTCAGGGGTACCATGTTTTGTCCTCCAGCTACTGGAAATGTGACTTACAATGGATTATCAAATGGTTCTGTGGAACTGGTGGAACTGTGCATGTGCTTCTATGGCTGCTGCATGGCTCTCTCTAAATGTTCTGAGAGTTATCGGATAACTTAAAAGTGATCTAACTGGCAGTAAGAACAAAAAAAAAAAGGAGTATGAGAAAACTTAAGGCAGTCTATTTGTCCTGTCTGTGCAGTGCCAATCAATCACAGTAATTAATAGTAGCCAGCACAGATGAGTATCACACTTGTTACAGCCCAAAGGGTACTTTGGTTAACTCATTTTGTAGCCACTCTATAGCCTCATTAATAACTTACTTTCCCATGGACATGGTTTATACTTATATTTTTAATTTTATAATGAAGTTATCAATTATTTAAGATGTTAAAGAAATTTAATTCTTCCCCTTACCACAACCAAGACAAAGAACTGCAGTGTAGCACAGATACCCAGAGCTAGAAATACCAGCACCATGGAGCATACTGTGAGAAAAATCACAGAAGAGGGAAATTCACCTTCATAGAGCTCCACTATGACCTTGCGCCTAATGTATTACTCTGATAACGTAATGCTACCCTATGTTCTGCAGGGTAGATACGCCAAGATATACATATGAAAACACTTTGGCTGCATGGGGAGAAATTGTGCCCACTCTGCATACCACAGTCTCAGAACTCTTGGTTTTAAGCTCTAGTATTAATCAACATTTCAGAGAGATACCACTAGTTTTCATATTTTAAGATTCTATGTTAGCTATACAATTATTTAATGAGTACACTGAATTTCCTAAATGAATGCCTTCTCAAATACAAATATCAACTTTTGAAATAGACGCTGTCTACAGCAGAATATAGAATCTAAGTAACAGATCGCGAGCAACTCCAGAATCCTGTATTAAACCTTATCCATGCATCATTCTGATGTATAAATATGCTGTAAGTGTTTCTTTGTCTGTATCTTCCTGTTTATCTTATTTTCGATCTTGCTGCTCTTGATTGTCCCTCATATCCTCTTACTGCAATGGATTTGCTTCCTCAGGGGCAACATCAGCCCTTCAATGTGTAAAATGGCAGTAATTCAGGATTATAGAGATATCCTTATGTTTTCAAGAGGCAGAAAATCCCATCTTCAGAATCAAAATGGATGTGTTACACTCAGCAGCTCTTCTAGTGTTGGAGGCCGAATACAAAATATTTCAAGGCATCTCCTGAGTACAGAAGAACTGGCAGTGTCTCTAAAACTCATCTGCAAAGCTGTCGTGGGATCTCAGAGAATCCACACAAGTCCAAGGAAAGATGATCAATATCTTAGAAACACTTAAGTCTGAATAGGTTGAGCTGAATGTTACTGAAGCAAGTAGAGGAAGTACAAATGGAAAACCTGCCCATGAGATGATGGGTTTATTCCTACTAACAAGCTGCTTTTTCATTTTTAATAAACAAATGATGACCTCCCTCCATTAAATTTAGGTCTGAAAATAATACATCAAATTTGAAATCTGATCATATAGTACACTTGAATAAAGGTCACAAAAGAGTTTAATAAGTTTTAAAGAGAGTCCTGGGACTAATTTTTAAAAAACTACTGGATTACTGGGGTTGAATTCAAACTGGGAATTTTCTGCCCCTTTTGCCCACCTCATCCAGACCCCTGAGTTGTTTTAAGCTCTGCTTTTTAAAAAGTAATCATGATGCTCAAGTCTACAGTTTAAACCTGCCAAAATAACTCACTACTGAGTATTACGAATATGAGAGAATGAATACACACCATTTCCATCCGGTCTGTTGAAGCAGCTGGCAATGCTTTTGTGTTTTCCAGCTTGCTCTCCCCAGCCCAGTTACTAGATACACCCAGTCTGGTAAGGCCAATTTAAGCATTTACCAATTGCAAATACAAGATTCAATCACCAATTTTAATTACATGCCTCAATCATAAAGCAAGCCAGAATATATCCTTTCTACCTAGTCTGATCAAAGCTTGCTAACAATGTCTAATATTATAGCCTGAGTGTCGAGTTAAGTTTTTTCAGGCTGTTATAAGGTTACTTGCTGAGGGTTTATTAAGAACATAATTCACGTCTGTCTTTTGATCCGTTGGGTCAGCTGATTATTATTTTTAAGTGCACCTGATGTTAAGTACATGGCCCCAGAGGATGTCGACTGCAGGTTTTGCAGGAGCCGAGGGACTGTGGTGCATGGACAGCATTCCCAGGCCCTTAGTCATAAGGTGCAGTCCAGATATTTCTTCCACCTGCCCCAGGCTAGTAGGTTACAGATCACTTTCAGATAAATCTGCCAAAGTACCAGCTGGTTCAACAGAAGTGCTGTTGGGACAGAAGGAGCCTGGTGGCACCCATGGTCCATCTAGCCTAAACTAATTTTTCTGGGAGCGAGCCCCATTTGCTGTAGTTTCCTGAGGTATAAGAAAGTCAAACAGTAGACAGATACAAAGTTATCTGCGTTTCCACCAGTCCCAGGCAGAAATTCACTCAGAAATATAAAGTTCCTTTCCGACACTTTTTGGTTAGTATCAATTATAAGGGGTAGCAATGCAATTCATAGATGTCTACTCTTCAAATCAAACACTTTTTTTTAATAAGTTCACAGACTTATAGGTGTTGGGTAGTAAGTTAAGATCTTAAAACATTTCTGTTCATTCTGTGTCTGGACACAGAACCCAAGCTACTGCATACTATTTGTTAGATCTAGGCTTGTCTTTCCCCTTAATTTGGAAATTCATCTCCTTAACAATGCAGTAAAAGTAAATGGAAAGACAGGTAATGAGTAACTAATGAAGGGAGAAAGAGCAGGTAAGTAGAAGATATCCCCCCCTTTTCTCATTTGAGAACTATGACTCCCTTATACTCATAAAATATATTTTTGGGGTTTTTTGCCGTTGTTTTGGGGTGGGGGTTTTTTGGTTCCCCCCACTTAAAAGGTTTGGTTTGTCTTTCAGTTGAGTTAAGGGATCCTTAGTGTATGACAAATTTTATTACACAATTAGGACTATGTAATAAGTCAAAACCATTCAGGGGTTAGCTAACACGCCCCCCCGGCCCCAGAGAACTTCATTCAATTCATAAAATTCAGATGTAGAAATAAGTGTGGCTTTATTTTTAATTTCAGTTTGATGCTACCAGATGCTACCTCTAGAATACCACACTTCCGTAAAGAAGCATGTGTATTTCATGTGCATGCGTACTAATGCAGATTATAACTCTTATCAGAGTACTATGCACATTTTATTAAAACAAATATTTGGTACAAATATTTTTACTGCCAACTACAACTAGATGACCATTTCAGAAGCATACTTGGCAATGCCGCCTTTTGTGTAATTATCGTGCACATTACAACTTTAACACTAATGGTTTTTTTTTTTCTTTTTTAGTGGAACTAGGAAAAGCATCAGACACCAATCAGTGCCATACCAAGCTCTGCTGCTAACTGAATCACACATGATCAAAGATTACTAGATGTACTAAATTTAGTAAGCCGGATTTGTTATTTAGGTTGAACTGCATGTGGACAAATTGATAAAACAATCACTTGAGTCGGTATTAAACCACAACAAAAAATGGTGTAGTAATTTGTAGCAGATTTGACCTAACTACTTAACAAAAAATATACCCCAAACTAAAAACAATGAAATTGTATACTGTTTATGTGTTGTACATTCACACCACAGCAATATGAAAATTCACAATCACTTCATGTTCTTTAAGCATTCCAAAGCCTTACCTTTGAAGAGCCATTTGAGTACATCTGTATCATATTTTCTGCTCCCTGTTTTACCTTCAGTTCTATATCCAACTGCTTCTTTAAGGCCATCAATCTGTTGTTAGTAGAAAAACGAGGATCGCTATTTGGAGTATCAGGAGTCCTAGGACAATCTGCAAATTAAAGGTAAGACGTAATGTGTGCAAAAAGAAAAAAAAAAGGGGGGAAGAAAAAAAACAACCCCACAAAAACCCACACCCCCCCACTCTATTCTATTAAGTTATAGATTAAACAAAGCTGGAACATCATACACTTAAGTATTAAGACTGACCCTCCTGTCCAGAGCTACTTTTCAACAGCACTGCAAATGCGCCTTAACGTGAAAAGCCTGGCGAAAGCCCGGTGACTCCTACACATGCCCTAATTCACATGAATCACTTCCGGGAGTGGCGACACAGGCAGGTCTGCAGCCAGGTCTATTTTCATTTCAAAGGAGATTTATTGTTTCTTCTAGAATGTCTTGAATCGATCAAAAATGCAGTTTTCCATTAATCTTTCTTACACTCCTGATTTTAAAAATCTAAGTGTTTTAAAAACAAACAAGCTTGGACAATAACATTCAATACTAATGAGCACGGTCTAAATACAGATATTAAGTAGGTTCTCATCGATTTTAGTGTGGACACTGCAGACACAGTTTATGTCAAAATTAAGAATACATAAAATGAGCCTTTTCCTTAGTCATAAAACTGAACGATTTTTGCTCTGGAATCCTAACAGAATCCTGGCATATAGGCAGACAGGTTATGGAACAACTGTGATCTGTGGGAAGGATAAAGCTTTTTCGTTTGACAATATTACTATTTAGATCTCCATCTTGCTGGATTAATTTAATGGAATGCAAGTTAGTTTTAACAATCAAATTATATAGTCAAACCTCTTAACTTTTCCACCCTCCTCCAGAAAAGTCTATTAATCACTAGTTCACATTTCAGCTTCTGCAACATGAACTATGACAACTGAAAATAAGTGGCCACTGGACTATTTCCTAGTACTTAACTATTTCCAACATGACTGTCCTTGTAGCTAACTATCTTCCCTAACAGTCCTAATGGCTTCTCTTTTGAAACTTTTTGTAAAAAAGGATAAATTATGTCTACTGTAATAATTACGGTTTTTTGTTGTTGATTTCTTTTACACGAACAACTGAAAGAATGCCTTCTCTATAGGAAAATAACATTAGTTGGTCTCCTGGAAGGTAGTATGTACCTGATATCAACAGTACAGTCTTTTTTCCCCAACTTTAATTAATTTTCCTTGAATTAAAACTAGGATGATGGATCGGGTTCCTGAAATTCTCAATTATTAGAAAACACAGGCATTGCACTAGTAACTTACAAATTATTAATTATGAGGTGTCATGGGGAGGAGGCATCTTATCTGTCATTTAATATTTCTTCTGTAGAAGATTCTGATAACTAATTTTGGAGATTTAATACATTTTACTTTCAAGTTTGCTGTGTAATTTCCTCCTAAATTGTAATCTTTGCTGAGGCTACATACAGATTTCATTTAAGGAGAAGTTTTAATTTCCTCTGCTGCTAATTCACTCTTCACTTCAAGCCACTTTAAAACTCTTACTGCATCCTCACTACTTAAAGGTAGTACAGAAAATAACAAATGTTTAAAATATAAATAAAAAAAATAATCTGTGCTATTCCTCATCTGTTTTGTCGTTCATCCTCTCAATGTTTTGGCTTGGTTTCTCTGTGAAACATTGCACTTGAACAGCTTTACCTTAAATCTGCTATTAATACAACAAAGATTAACAACATGCTTTCCTCTCACTTATGCTTTTACATTCAACTAATCCTCACCTAACCATCTATTCAAAAATTGGAACAAACATGAAACTTGAAAGTCACAGTGTCGAGTCTTCTTGTTAAATAGATTAATCGTATAAATGAATGTTTACCAACTTCAGATTTATGATGCAGTCCTCTACCACTTAAGAGATCCCAGCCCTGTGATGATCCCCGGGAAGACCGTGGTGCTCCTGAAGCCTGTTTTCACCGCTTTGAAAGATGCGCACAAGCAGCCTTCCTTTGCATTAAAACAACACTCAAGTTGCAAGTCAAGGACTAATTAGAGATACCGCGGCGCAGGCTGCCCAGGCAGCTGTTATTATCTCCCTTTGCGTGTCTGCACCGTGAAGGTGTAACCACATCCCTTACCTGGGTCATCTCAAGAGTTGGTCTGCACTTGTGGACCTAAACTCCCCTCTACCATTTAGTTTAAACGGTGCACCTATATGCTTTGTTAGCAACCAGCAGCAAAGGAAATGTTTCTGCACTTCGGACTAATTGCTAGGAAGAATTCAGTTTTTGCTTTCAGGCATAATAGCTGCTCACTAAACTCCCGAACATGGAACACTATGGTTTCTTAAAAATTTTCTTTTTTAAGAAAAAGAAAAAAGTTTACCAACAGCTTTTCAGAAATGGCCTAAGTGACTCCAGTTCCCCCCGCCCCCCCCAAATCCCATTACAATGCAGTAAGTAGCCTGAGGCAGCCTCTTATAGAAGAATTCAGATTAAAGTTTTAAGTCAGCTGGACAAACTGGTCCTATTATGGAAAGCGTTGACAATCTTAGCAGCAGTACTACGAGCTACAGCTGTATTAGCAGTTTCCCTCTCTCTTTGTAATGTCTACTGAGGCTATAATCACTTCGGTATGGCTTGCTATCTCTCATCTATTTGGATAAAACACTACACAGAGGGGCTCAAATCTCATCTGGAGACATTTAGCCACCTTCATAATACAAATAAGTAATAAATTCATCTGGATAATTGCAATCAATGGGATTTATGTATCTGTTTAAAGTTAAACAAGAGTTAAGTACTCGTACCAAATTAATTCTTCACTCAAGTAGGTGAGTAGTGACTGGGGAAAATACGAGATTCTCCAGTTTGCCATGTCTGTTGGTCAACAAGGACAGTACAGGACTTGCCATTTTGGATGCATTCAAGTTCAACTTTGCATAGGACAGCAAGAGCTTTGCTGGGGTATGGATTAGTGCCCCTAGGCATTTTCTTCTGGACAGTGAATATCAAGTGAAGTAACAGATGTATTTCAGGTGAACTTGACTTCATTTCAAGTAACTAGCATGTTGATTTGCTAAACAACTACAAATGTTGTTGCTTGATACTAATGAGTTTTGTGCAGCTTGTTAGCACACATCCAGGCTGCTGGAAGAGCTGCAGTACTGCTTCCCCAGCACCTGCAATATCCTGTTTTCATGAAAATATAAGACTTAAAATAAGTTAATAGTGATGGTTTAACATATTTATTTTCTTCTTATTATTAAAAAAAAACATCTGGACTGCATCAGGACAATGGCAGTTTTCAGTCTGAAATGTTTCTCTTAACCGTGATCCTTGCTCTTCTGAAAATCTTTTCAGTGCTCACCAGCAAAAACTTTTTGCTTCTAAGTTGCCTTTTACCAGTATTCCCATCTAAATTATATTTATTAGAGTAACGACACAACTCTGCTCTACTGAGACTGCTGCTCATTCCTTTGGGGACTCTTCCCCAGATGCTAGGTATGCTATTTCTTCAATAAGCTCAGTGTGAAATCTAGGATCCCATGTAACTTTCTGAATTTGGGTTCCCAGATGGTACTGCAGCGTGCTGCTAAGCTACTCAATTAGCAGCAAGTGCCCTTTGGTAAATAGTTAATTTTAATCTTATTTGAGGATATTTAATTGCAGTTAGCCTCATCAGTGTCATACTCAACAGAAATACCTGTGATGCATTTTTAGGCATTGCTGGAGGGGGGAAGAAAGAGGCATCATCAGGCATTTCTCAGGGAGTCAGATGCATTTGAACTAAGCCATCAGTAAGTCCAAGGCAGCAGGGGACATTCTGCACTCAGAGAACATCCAGCACTGACCTAGAAACTTTTGAAGTTGAATTGAATTTCAATTCATTAATGGCTAATTTTAACTACTAAACAAGTGACAGAAGATTGCTTCAAATGGCTTCAATAATGTTATTCTACATTAAGGTTCCCAAAAGTTACCATGAAATTCCTACGGATATGAGCCTCGTAGGTGGACGCTGCTCAAAAAAGTCACTACCTCTATCAGTTTGGTTGCTGCCTCTACTAGTTTCCAGTAATTGGTCCAGTAAATGGACACTCTGGTGTCTGACAGATTAACCTAGTCATTTGTATGGACAAAGAAATCCCCCAGTCTCTCTCACTCCCTTATCAGCTAATCATATCATATTCTTAAACAAAATATTTACTTTATTTGTGACCCCTGCAGCCAAATTTGATGTGAAGTAGACATCTCAGAAGTTAGAGGAGAATGGAAGAAGAGGCATGAACTTGTCTCTTTGATTTCATGTTCTCAATGTTTTATCCAGTCTCTTCAATTCCCTCAAAAGTCTTTCTATCATCTCACCTCCCTATCCGTCTTTAATTCAGCTATATGGAAGAGATTAATTTCCCAGTTTATACATATCCTACGTATCAACTATATGCCTAGTTAAATCAGTGACTCGCTGTAGGTAAAATATTTCAATCTTACACCTTACTGAGTCACATTCGAAACCCCAATCGCTACTGCTACTTTTTAGACTTGTAAAAAGAATATAAATTTAATTGTGCTACTTTGTAGAAGTATGTTTTCAAGATACAAGATTTCTTCACCTCTAAAACTGAAGTAATTATTCCTGTGTTACACCTTAAAATAAATCTCTCAATTTTATGGTCACTCTGAGCAAGTAATGGTCACTAGGCTTGTCCTACTCTTTTTGTATTGCTGCATTCCGCTTCACTTTTAAGTGATGACCTATGAATTTTAAAAACTCCGCGCCCTAATATGACTAATACACTGCACGATAAGGGCAGACCTGGGGACAAAGTCCCACTTCAAAAACAAATCTACATTCACCAGCAACCCCAAAATGTAAAGTAAACCGATGTTACACTAAAAGTTGTCTCTGAATCATACATCTGCTGCCAAATCTACCGTCACATTCAGTAACATAGCTTTTTGGCAAACTGCACTTTTTCGTTAAGGTTTAATACCAATTCTTCAAATAGTTGTGAAAATAATTTCCTATGGCATTAGGTCACAGAAAGCTTCCAGCTCTAAGAAAGCTACCATCAAAACATCTTAACTTGCTTCAAATGGAATGTTATTAAAAAACATTTTTCTACAGGAGATTCATTAACACTACATTTAATGGTTTTAACATGTATCGATTACATTGTGATGATTAAAAAGAAGTTACACTACAAATTAGTGTTTCGTTAAAAAAAAGTAACGCAAGTTACTGCTTGATACCATAAGCAACAGTAAGAGTCACAACAGCTCGCACAGCACTTTTCAGCTCTAAATCTGGAGCACTTTACAAATATATGTTCACACCCACTTTTCAGATACAGGAACAAGGAAAGATTAAATGACTTTTCCAAGTTACCACAATGACCTTTCAACAAGTCAACAGAAACCATCCAAAAATCTTCAGATTTCAGGCCTGACAGGTCAAAGGGCTCATCATTTTATAGGCAATGATCCTCTCAATGTTACTTCTCAATGGATCTCAGCCCTGACTTTGCTACTTAGAACCTGCAAAAACCTAAACAACATACTCTAGAAGAGGTAAAAAACACAGGGCCGCCCCCCAAAAATATTAAAGTACATAAAGAGAACACAACCCTTGACTCACACACCTCTTGAACCCTCTTTACCTTATTTTCAGCATTCATGCTCTGCACTGTCTAAAAATTTCCTGTGTATTTCCTTCTCTCTTTTAAATCTTTTGTCACTAACTGACCAGAAAAAGGTCAAACACAAGCTAAAGTGAAGAAAACATGTAACTTAAATTAAAGCTAACCTCTGGAAACAATGCACTTGTTCAGGAAGCTCCCATATTTGTCAGTAAGTGATTATTAAATTCACTGTTGATCCTGAGCAAAAGCAAGAATTCCCAGACTCAGATACCTGTGACCTCTCCACAGAGGTACTCTCGGTCAGATGGCAGTGACATAGGACTATGTGTCCATGTATTTCCTGAATATTATGTATAATACATATATATATACACACATACACACAGAGTTGGCATGTCGTAAGTTTTATATTACTAACCTTATTTTGCAAAGGTCAAGCTCACTGATACCTTAAATCAAATCTAAGACTTCAGTATAAAAAAACTGGAGTATCACCTAGATGATTTGCACCCATTAGTCTCAAGACAGACGGGACGTTCTGGTAGCACTCCTCCCCCATGAATGAGGTAGGAGACAGGCAATTAAATTACAAAGCAAACAGTATAAAAAACTCAAGCATTTCAATTTTGAAGGGTGCGTGCTTGTAGATCTAAGAACAGATATTGAAAGAATTAAAGACTATTTTTTAGAAGGTTATGCAATATATTCTATTAAAATGGGTCTTATATAGGAATACCTGATGTGATACTATACAGAGAATATATGATCTCAACAGAATTAATAGGTTTTTTTCTTGCATATTTCAATAATTAAGTAGGACTGTAAAAGCTATCTACCAATAACACTTTGAACAGAATGAAAGTTAAAAACATAGTACTAAGAAGTTTAGCATGCATCACAAGCAGGTAGAAGCACCTGCTGATAAGTTTATCAACCTTGATCTTTTATCTCTTGAGCTTTCATGAAGTCTCTGGTATTTGAACACAACGCGTGATGAGCCTGGCTGCTAACAGTTATTCGCAAAAAGCAATGGGCACTGCTGGCCTTTCCAGAAGCGTACTAAGGATCTGAACAACATTATTTAGATTTTTGTAGCCAAACCATCTCTTTAGAACGAGCAAATGCTTTCTTAGGGTCTACCACATTTCCCGAGTCATGCACAAGGACAATATGGTTCATTAACTCAATGTGATAGTTTTAAAATGCTAGACTGGAAGGGGGAACTCCAACATGAGCATTCTGCGCTCATCCACTTTTCAAGTTCTACTATGAGATGAACTTCACAAATTTGTGTCCGCACATATTTATATTTGGTCTATACAGTTTCCATATAGTTTTCCTTCTGTTCCACTCTTCCCATTCCTTCAAAAGCCACAGTACTGCCAACACTGAAGCGGATTTTCATAAACCTTAGCCAATATGGAGCAGAACGCTTCATGCCTACTAAATATCCCATGGCGATCTATGAAGCATACTTTATTGTATTTATTCCCATTTCATGCTGCAGCAACTACTTTGCCTCGCTAGTTCCAGCTGTGCTCCTCTCTTGCCCTTGTATCTCTTGAAGAACAAAAGCAGAAGAATGCAGAGAATACAGAGAATATTGTGCAGGTCACTATGGACACTTCAACACTTTGGCAGCATGTCACAGGACCAGTCAGTATGAATTGCTGACATCACCTGCCAGTATTTTCCTAAATTCTCACTGTAATCATCCTTTCTTCAGAAGGATGTATTCTACTGCCCAAACTTCTTAAAGCTTGGCATTCACTTCTCAAACACCTTCAATGGCTTGTGCACATTTATTAACATTTTGCCAGGAAGAGTCTGCGCAGTGTGACATCATCAGGCTGGCAATATCTCCCAAGTCATTCCACAAAGCTGAAAAAGGACTGTTTACTTTCATAACATTCCATCTTAAAATACCAAGCCCTGTATTTTTAAAAAATACATTCAAAATCAGTATTGACTTACTGCCATGCCACAGAAAATACGAATTCATTACAACCATTCTGTGATTCTGTGAAAAAAATTCCAAATTGTTTTTAAAATAGTAGCTTCATTGTGGAAAAGCCTCAAGACTTAACAAATCATTGCCACAGTAAGAAATGTTTGGTAAGTTAGTCAGATAAATGATGCAACAGAAAAACAGTTTTTAAAAGTTAGATTTAAGTGTAAAAAAAACACCCAAAACTTTTAAATGAAAATTTTACAATTTTTTTTTCCCATAGAATAAAAAGGTGTATTAACGCTGATGCCTACAGCATAACTCAGAGAAAGTCACTGGAAGAGCTACTGAAATTTCCTTTTATACAGTGAAAAGCTGTTAGGAAATATTGAAGTGATTGACAAAATACTTTAACAGAGTAATAACTGAAAGTGAAGAACTGGTACATGTTAAGTTAGGCTTTAGAGCATTATCAAATAATTCGTGAAAAACCGTGTTCCCCAGAATACAATTTAAAACTCAAAGGGACTGGACACTTATTTGTCAACCAAAACAAAGAGGCATACATAAATATCAAACTTGCCAGCTACGAATTTGCCCATTCCCAGAGCAATTTTTTCAAATGAAATGGGATAGAGCTTATCTAAGGAGGATAAAAACTGATTTCACAACAACATATGGTACCTGCAACATCTTCTGGATCCGTTACAACAATGTGTGCATTTAACTCCTGTAACTTATGATGCAAGTCTTCTAATTTCTTATTCGACTTTTTCAAAATGTTGTCCACATATGCCAAGTTCTTTTTATCCGTTGTGACCTTCCTGAGGTTCTCTGCTCCCTCCTTGATTTTAAGTTCCTTCCTTATTTCCCGCTTGATTTGGTCCTTTACTTCATCCAGCTTCTGCTGTACCATTGTATCTGAAAAGTCCAACTTTTGGCCAGTGCTCACATTCTCAGAGGCTAGAAGAGTTTTGGCATCCCCCTAGAAAGGAAAACAGTAACATAACTACCAGGAAACACTGTTCCTTGACAACGCATGCTGCAAACTTAACATGACTAGGCTTCAGGTCTCTGTATATTAAACACTCACTTTGTAAGACCATTTACTAACCCTGGGTCTACACTCATGTTGCCCTAAAGCAACAATCTCACAAGACATTACATGTTAACTGGAGTTACATTTTACAACAGATTTATTTTAAATTTAGCGACATCTTTACTACGCCTATTTTTAACAGCAAGAGATTTAAATACTTCTGGATTTGTCATGGCTGCTTGCCTGGCAGTTATATGCCCCAGAGCTAATGACTCACATTTGTAATTTTCTAGATTTAATTGTGTGTTTTAATAGACCAAATGGATACAGGAAATAAGACTAACGTCTAACAGTTATTAACTATGATGAATTTTTGTACATTTATTAGAATATATTCCTTTTAAAGTTTGTAAAAAAAGTTAAAAAACCTTAGTGATATTTGCAAATGTTTAAAGAAACACTGGCATCTTCATAAAGTTTTGTCAAGATGTTACTGGAAAATAAATTTGCTAGATTTTTTTAAAATTCCCTCAAGGAAAGCCTTTCACTTAAAAAGATAATATTAAAAAAAAAAGTCTTACTTTCTTGTGTAGGCAAGCTAGGCTGAAATGAAAAAAAAAAATAAAATAAAAATTTGCAGTGATGAGTAGGAGTTGGTGTAGTAAAGGAGCAGGGGATGAAAAGTCTTCAGGGCACCAGTACAGATGAGGTCATGTTTGCGCCTGGTATGTATTTACGTACCATTGAGAAGTAAGAGTACAAAGGGCATGTTATAGAATCTACATCAAAAAAGTACAAATACAATTAATTACATACGTAATAACACTTCCTGTGTGTATTATCCATGGACCCTGTACAATGAGTAGGCACTAGGTCCTACCCAAGAAGTCTTAGCAAAGAAGGGCTGTCCTGAACTTGGCCTGATCTGTACATAACTACCAAATGACCAAAATTTCTGTAAATTTTCTTAAACACAATGAAGAAATTGCCTAGACTTATACAGGCAAAGAAAACAGTAGATGAAAACATTCAAGGAGGAGTTCAGGAAGCACAGCATCGGGCTAATTAACTGTAAGAACGTCCCAGAACACATGATGTCTAGATACAGTCCACAGTGACTTGTTTGTTTTTCAAGAGAATTTGGGGAAATGAGGGTCATGAAAGTTGTTCCTGGGCCATACATGTCAACAGATAACGCTCGTCAAACTATTTCAATCTGTGCAGACTGCAGTGATACTGCCTTCCATGAGTAATATCCAATCTACTAGTCCTCAACTATAATTTTACAAGTTTACTAAATCATCCTTAAACACTTCTTATTAAAACATTTCTATACGTAGCTGCTACAAAAGTTAGCAACTCAAAGATTCTTAAATATGAAAAGTAGCTGGAGTAACCACTTTGCCACAGAATTTCTCTATCAGTGAAAAAGACAAAACCCAAGCTATTTAGAAATAACAAACTGAGTAAGAAGTGAAAGGGAAGAAATCATGCAAATTTATACTTCAAATGCACTTGTGATTCCTGTAAGTACATATCTGTTAATGCAGATTAAAATAGGTAATTTATTATGCATATGTAGAGAGGCTATTCATAGTTGTACTAGGAAATACATGACATTGTTTGTTAAAGTCGATTCTTTTTTATACATGTATATATGGAAACAATCAATAGCGATGAGCAACTAGTACCAAGGTTCATATCCATAATGAAGGAAATCAACCACCATGTGCTGAGTGTTTTGAGAAACAACTGAAACTGAAAATAAATTCATTTAGCAATTGTATAGCAAACTATTTGTTTAAGTAATAAGTATATCCAAACTAGAGTCAGATCTTTGATTTCCCTGTTTGTCTAGCACACAAAAATTTAGGGTGTAAAAAATGAGCTTCATGATTAGTATATTAATATTTAGCCTTTAAAAACAGAGATCAAAATAGTGTTAGTAATTTTTAAATTGTGTATTTTTAAACCATAATCCTTTGCACTTGTTCTGCAAGCTTCCTAGAAATAAAGTCATCATCGACTTCCTTCAAAGCATGATATTACACTTTTCAAAGTTCACAGAAGAAAGACAAGTAGTAAATGTAAAAAAAAAAACCAAAACAACAAAACAACCAACCCCAAACCAAACAAACCCAACACCAAAAGAAAACCTTTATTCCATATTCCAATAGTACCTGAAGTATGCTAAAATTATGCCAAGAATGTACCCCTCTCAAACAGAACAATGTAATTAAAATATAAATAATTCAGAAATATTCTTGACTAGGGTTTCCCCAAGAGACTTCAGTTAATCGTATATCTATTGAACAATAACGTATTTTGTTGCAGGGGAGGTTTTTATCCCTCTACAAGCCCTACATCCCACCTGTTAAAGGGATGTTATGTTCCTCCATAAGCAGGTTTTTGGAGCTCTGGTTCCAGATACAGAGTCTCTAACAAGTCTTCAATTAAATGAAATCTCCATGATCATTAGTAATTTGCATTCCAAATTTCCAGTAATTAAGTTAAAGTTCTCCTCAGCTCGAGCAGTCTCAACAGCATCTTTGTCCCTGGACTTAAGGGTTTCAAGATACAGAGTCTTCTTCAATGCGCTTCCGAGACAGCTAAGAGTTCAATAGCGTGGCTGCTACCACTGGAAAGTTGGTCACATTGCCTATGCATTTAGGCATTCATCTTTAAATCCCACCCACCCCCCCAAAGGCCACAGATGATACTTCTTCTGTCTCTCTTGTCATCCAGAGTTAATTATACTTTTGAACTAAAAATATCCTGTCACCTAGTTATCTGGACGTGTCACCTGGCACAAAGGTCACTGTGAAACAAACAGTCTTCCAAGGAGGCAACCT
Source organism: Chroicocephalus ridibundus (assembly GCF_963924245.1). NCBI lineage: Eukaryota > Metazoa > Chordata > Aves > Charadriiformes > Laridae > Chroicocephalus > Chroicocephalus ridibundus. The sequence goes on along the minus strand of NC_086291.1, from coordinate 17,953,437 downwards.
TGGACCCTGAAGGTCACTGTGAATGCAGAGCAAGAGCGTGTTCTGCAAGCAAAGTTGTGTTGCTCCTGCACCGACCCCTTCTGCTGCTGGGATGCAATGAAGGTTTGAGACAGGTCCGCATGCCACAGAGATGAACAGCCTCAGCAACATTCCACTTTAAAATGGAGATAATGCCAAGATGGACACAACTGGCCAGAACGTCTAATAGTTCAGTAAGAGAAGTGAGGTAGAACTTTTTCTTTAAGAAAAACACCTCCCAAAACACCAAACCCAAACTCTACTTTTAAACCGAGAAATTACTTAAAACACTGGATGTTCTAACTTTATTTTATGACAACCTATTACAAACCTCTTGTTAGAGCTGAATATTCTTTCAAAAAATTCTTTTCCCCATTTGGATAAGCTCTCTCCTAGGTTAAGCTTCACATCCATGAGGATGTAAGTGTCTTGTTCCCTCAATCTGAAAATTAAGTATGTCAAAAGAAACAGTGGCTGGAGGCAGGGGCCAGGTCCTTTCTTTGCACTGCTCAAGCAGGCAGGGTGCAAAGACAGAAGAAATTGTTCACATTCTTTATGCCAAGAAAGCATCAACGGATTTTGCACAGCCACTTCCTTTACTCTCCCTCCCAGAATCATTTAACATAAAATATCTTAAGATTGGAAATGCTCTGAAGCTGATGACTAAACCACTCCTGCTGGCTAAACAGAGAACAAGCCTCACTGCTTTAAAATCTAAGACAAAAGAATGGGCAGCCAGTTATTAATTCTCAGTTTCTTTTTTTAATTCTGGTAGTAGTATTTTGACTGCTGGTTAGAAGGGAGGAGCCAGTCTTTGCTGGGTGGTCCCAGGACTGGACCATAGCATCCTTCTGTCCCTTGTGCCACAGCAGACGGCTGGTGACCCAGTTCTTTGCACCCAAGGCCGCTCCTGCGGTGGCATGTACTTCTTTGCAATGGGAGAATACATGTTTCTGAGCCAGAGTGGAGATTTCTGAAACATTTCAGCGTGTAATGAAACTGAAGCTATATTTACTACAATAAACTATCAAGGGCCACAAATGAAATACTACTGCTTAAGAGAAAAAAAAAAAGGGAAAAAGGAACCCATATCTATAACTTTCCTACTGCAATGGCCTCATGACTCAACCTCACTTTGATTGTTGGCTCAAAGACTACCTTTTACATAGATGAATTCAAGATGCCAGCCTTCAATTTCTGTATTCCTGTGAAATGATTTAAGTATAGTTGCTGAAAATAATGGGTAGTGGTCTGAGCATGCCTTTTAATAATACTCAGAGCTCATTCCGGCTGATGTGGTAAAAGAAAGTAGTAATGTTGCTTATGAAAACCCATAGTGGCCCTGCACTTTTTCCTCAGGTCAATTCTGAACCAAACAATTGGTGAAGCAGATGCCTTGCCAAACTGCATTTACCATCCAAACTCCCATTTAAGAATAAAACATTTAAATGGATGAACGATGGAAATGGTACTGCTGAATAGACGAGAGCACTATGAAGCTGAACATATCAGAGAATGTGCTCAAGTTGCGTAAACTGAATGACTTACAATTCAAAATGAGAGTCTCAAATTGCCACCTGCTAGCAGAAAAATACAACGCTAAAATCCTGGGCATTACTAACTCCCAAAGACTTGCTCCTAAGAACACAGTGCAGCTGCACTGTGTTATACCACGTATTCACTATAGAGAATATTGAATAGGGTAAGAATTCAGATTGCTGACTTCTCGTAGAAATTGTTACAGAAAGGTAAGTGGAGCCTTAAACTACAGCACGCTTAACAGCTGATGAGTACTCATGCACTATATTATTTACGCTTCACATTGACTTGCCTTGAGCACACACTCAACCTGCCTTTAGCAAAAAAAACAAAACCACCCATATCAAAAGTCACAGTGAAACTGTATTTATTTTTTTCCTAAAACACACTCTTGAATTTTAGTAACTATTTCAATAGACAATAATAGACAATTAGACAATAAGTAAGCCTGTTTGACTAGTAAAAAAATGCTTGGCTATTTAATAGAAGCATACTCATTTCAAATGTAAAAACAGGATTTTCATTTTATGTATGATTTTTAAAAGTTACCATAATCCAGAATGACTATATGTTTATTCATTTTTCATTTCATTTTGAAGAGCTGGAAGTACAGATTTGGAACTATTAGGTCTCTTTGTATAATTTTCTGAATAACCTTTTAGGAAAAAAAAGAAAAAAAGAAAAAAAGTTGTTTTTCTGAGATAACTGCCAAGGTCCCTGAAGCTCTCTATAGTAATTCCTGAAACTACAGTGGTCTTTGATTTTAAGAACAATGTTAATCAATTGCAAACTTCCCTTCCCCTGAAGTCATTCATAAAACCAGATGTGACGGCTTGTCTGGATTACTGGAACTACATGGACTATTTCCTCCTGCCCAGAAGCAAATGTGATTGTGGTCAAGATCTCAGCACTCACCCGATGTCAAGAACAAAAAAAAAAAAAACAACCCTTGGAGGCTTAATAGATTTTGGCATTAGTTTGCTGTGCTAACATGTCACAAATCAGGATTTAAATTTAATCTAAGTCACAGCTCTCTGCTTTGTAACAAGAGGCTATTTAAGGCACAAATATCCATAGTGCATTGCATTATATGTGGATGAATTCAAGTAGGACACATTAAATGAAGTTCAATTCCCATGTGCAAACAGCGAGTACCTTGGTGCATCTATAAGAGATGAAACAGTTAAAAAATAAAAAAGCTTCCTTAAACCTACAGTCCTCAATCAGCTGGTCCCCTCTGCTCCTCTTGCCCAGTTTGAGCTGTTGCCCTGATGAACACTTCAGGAGGAATGTTTGCTTTTCATCATGAGATAGCTGCTGGGCTGCAACACTCCGTCCTGCTGCACCTGCATGAAAAGCTGTGTGGCCTGCCTCAGCCGGGACATCGCACCTAAACAGGTATTAAAATTCCCTGGGGATTCCTTGTTAACATCTAGGCTTCCAGCCACAAACACTCTTTGACTAGGCCAGTGTTTACTAATGCAAAGAGCACACTCTCTCCCCCAAAGATGCTCCAACAGCAGCGCAGGTTTGCTCACAGCACTGGAGGTCGTGCTGTGCCAACATCCACTACAGAAAGGGACATAAGAGGGAGATTTCCTCGCCACAGAAAGGAAAGAAAACATTTTAAGAAACGCTGCCTTCAGCTGCTTCTCGTCACAGCAGCTCCTGATGATTTTATGCTAGGAGAAGGACCTGCAAGGAGGCTTGCAAAGAAATATGACTCTAAAAGAAAATCCCCACAATCACCTTTCTCATGATCGTGAGCACTTGACGGATGCTATGGCACAACACAAGCCATGAGCGCCTGAATCCGAGATCAGCAGATGGCCACAGTATCCAGGAGGCGTGACTAGATACTCCGGCAACAGGCACAGTACAGACACTTCAGCAGTTCCCGAACTTTTATCTGTAACTTCAAGTTCCTACTCCCAGCCAAAACACTCCAATGTAGCCCAGCACAGTGGAAACAAACTTACCCCTCTCTAGTTTTAATTGTGCAAAAGAAATAGCACAAATCCCTCTTATGATGAAGAGGGCCTGCTGTACCAACTTTTATTACATGCGTCCAGGAACAAGATCAGCATATTAAATTATGCCTATAATAACGCCACTCCTCCATTCTCTATGAGACCTTGCTATCTTAGTTTTAATTTAGCTTCTCATTTTTAAATGCATGTGAAGTACCAATGATTATCAGTTGTGCTACAGTAACTGAGTTAGTATAACAAGATAAAGAAGTGGAACACTTCTTTTTCAGGAGAAAACTGCATTTTACATAATTAATATGGGTTCAAGCAGACCACACACAGTAGGAGATGCTCTATTAAATGCCAAAATATAAACAAGCGCTTTCAAGATACAGGATAAAAATTTCATGAACTGTTAATGCCACACTGTATGCTGGTAATATCTCCACTAATAATGTATCATAGAACTGAGCCCAAAAGACTAACGTAATTCCCCTTGAAATGAAGCCTCACCCAGATGCACACAGCAGAAACACTGAAATGATAACTTCTCATCTAATTCCTGTAACATTATCATAGCATGTATTCATAATTTGATAAATACAGGCACTCCTGTTTAAAAGAGGAGGAAATCCAGGTGAACTACATGATAGTTCAATAAATGAAGTTCGAAGTAGCACAATATATTTTAAGAAAAGAAGTCCCTTGTCACTGATTCTGAACTGGAGCTGCACATTTAACATACTGGACTGGGCAGTGAAAATGGACATGTATGTGTGTCATACCTCCTACTGCCAACAAAGGAATTCCATGCACAAACTTGTTATCATTTTCTAAATTTAATCTGGAAAATTTATTCTTCTTTTGAGACATACTTTGGGAAAAAATCCTTAAGATCCCAACACAAATAAAACCGCACAGGCTGGTAAATGGCAAAATTACTACTTTTGTGCGGTGCTTGACAGTTTGAGACCGCTTTGAAAAAAAAATTAAAATTGATAGCAAAAAATAAGCACTGAACGGGATTTAGATTTTGGGGTTGTTTGGTTGCTTGTTATTTTAAACAATTTCGAATAAACATGGAGTTATTGTTTTCTTCATGGGAACATCTGTAATTTTCTGTACTGTGTAAATATATAAACAACTTCATCCTAATGGCCTAGAATTATTTCTTGAATATATACAGTATGTACACTTAAAATAAAACGTGTATTTAATATTCTTGCCAAGTACTACATATGGGTATGCATGGTATCCACTTCTTTTAGAAATTAATACACTCACTGTGAATTACTGCTAGAGACTAAAACAAGGTTTTTTTGAGAGAAATTTTTAACAGTAGGCTTGTCTCAGTTTGACTTGATTGATTTTGCCAAGGTTACATTAAGCTTGAGTTTGGTGCAAGCAGTTGCTTTACTGCTCTGAAATGCTTGAAGTCCAACATAACTTACTGAAGAAACAGAACTATTTAAAATAAAGCTAAGGTCATGCAAATGTTGTGTGGAGAACTTGCCTCTAAGTACAGGTAGTACAGAAACTAGTAATCTGTCCACAAGACAGAAACACTGTCCCCTCTCCCCAAATAAAACATAACTAGTAAGGTATCTGTTGAAGTTTGTTAAAGCAAACACTTAAAATAAAGCATTTCTGCTGCTACAGAAAGTTAGTATGATTTTGTTTTATGTCACCCCAATGTAAATACTTTTATTGTTTTTTTTCATATAAAATATCAACATAATTTTGTCTAACATTCAGAGCAGAATATTACACATATAGCTCAAGATGTTGGAAAAAATATTACTACCATAGGATACGATATTTAATTTGGTAAAAGAGATTTTTTTCAAAGGTAAAAAGGTCAGTCAAGAGACATGAGTCACAATCACGCCTTATGGCTTTGATAACTCCTCCTCAACCAAACACAACACAGACTGTACAAAGGTGATAGTTTGTTGGGCATGCATCCAAAAAATACACTTACCTTAATGTAAAGTTAACATTGCAACTATACATTTTCAACAGCTGTAATGTTAACATTAAGATAAACACGCATGGTTAAATTTCTGCTTATGACAAAGTTCTAATCACTATGCAAAAATACCGAAATAAATCTTCAAGGAACCCAAACCCCAGTTATTAATACTTCATGACAAACAGGTCCACTCCCATCTGTAAGGTGGTTTTCTTCTATTATGATAAAAATGAATTAGATGATAGCTACTATTACCCAATTAAAAGGTATTATTATCTCTGCACCAGAATGACCATTCTACTCATCCACAAATTAAAGTGTCGGCTATTGCCACATCTGGAGATGGTGGTACTTACAGTGTTACACATTCTAACTAAACTCCAGGAGAAGAATGCTAAAATGCCTCACTACGCAAACAAGTCAGTCCAATTTGGGACTTCTCTGTTATTTCAGTTCAGGTTAAAAATCTTAAATCATTGAAATGACATATAAGAAATCCTCAGCTAGTAAACAGGAATTTCTCAATAACACATACAAGTGTCAGGACACTGTTAAAGAACAATATGCTAATTTCTTTAATCTGAAAAAGCACAACAAAGTGATCCATGTACGAGAATCTCCATTTCTGGGATGAATAACTATGAGTGGAAAAAAACCCTCTTTGTTTCTGGCAATTCCAGCTTTCAGCACATACAACTGATATGTTAGTCCATTTAACTTTACTATATTTTACAGGAGCTATTTTTAGACATTGCAAAACTAATGGAAGAGCTGAGTCTACATTCCACTCTAATTAAGCCATCATCTTTAGCAGCCAACTATTTTGTACATTATAAATGCAGCAATATATATCAGAGATAATATTAACATCTGTTTTATGAGGCAACAGGCCAAATGGCTAAATACTAAATCCTGGTGAAGGAACCAGATTTTTTTGCTTTCTAGGACTGTGCAACAGCACCTTCAGCACAGCTTAGGGTTTCCCTGGCTTGGTAGCTGAATCTGTTATTACAGGAAAGAGATGTATGTTTGTATTTATACCAAGGAACTATGTCTTCATGCTCCAGAATTGAGAACTCTTTCACAGTAGTTTTGGCTATTATATCTGAAGTTACTTAAGTTCACAGCCTACATTCTAACCAGCTGGAAACGCTGCTCTTATTTTCATCTCCAGCAATAAAAGCAGGATGGAAAAGCCTCCTTAAATCCTCTCCTTATCTTTACAGGTGGTCAGTAGAAAAGATCACTTTCCACTATTGGAAATAAGTAGCGCCACACCCAAAATTCCGCTTGCAGAGATGCGGGCATCTCATTCCATGCCTTTCCAGTAAAAGTTTATGGATGAACACAGAGTTATTTATAGAAGCATTACTTCACATCCCCATTTGTCTGAAACTCTTACAGAGCATCACTCTGTATGCTGTGATACATTAGAATAGCGTTTTTGCAACCCTTCTTTCTCCGACCCTTAAAATTTGGTAGGAAATTTCTTACTGACTCTTAATGTCTATTTTCTATTTAAGAATTCCCTAGGTATTAGAGAAGTCACGAAGAAACAGAAGCCTGTCTTCACCTACAGCATAAGCAAAAAGAACATTTCCCGACTTAACTGCTTTATATGCAATAGCAATGAAAAAGAAGCAGGTGATTTCACTTACTGATTATGTGCCCTCCAAAAAATTCTTAATACATTTACATTACAAAATAAAAATCTGCTTAAAGTTTTGGTTTTAAAAACTTTCTACATTTTCTTGTTTTTTAGGAGCTCTGATCCTCCACTGACCTGCAGTACGGTAATCCAAATCTACTTCTTATGACACAAAATGAACCTCTGACATTTATATGAAGTTGACAGTGAGAAGTGTTGAATAGAAGTCTAGGATTTTAGCTGAAGGATTTCTTAATGCTCATTTAACAAGTTTTACTGTTTCTGTTCAGTCTCAGTACCATCTCCCAAATAAGCTGTTTTCTGTTTTGCATGTGTACAGGTATAGGACTCTCTTCCATCTAGCTCTTGTTACCAGTTTCAGTATCAGCTAAATTGAAAAGGGGAAGCATCAGTTTCCAAATAACCAATGCACCAATGAGACCTGTAACATAACAGAAATAAAGCAGCATAAAACAATAGGTTTTCAACGCATCACGTATAGATGTGCCCATAAAAGTAAATCTTAAAGGATATGCTATAAAACCAAGTTTATATAATAACGGAAAGAAGTTCTCACCTTACAACTGCATTAAACTTGGGGAATGATGTGTTGCCTTTTATACTGCTGAGTATTCAGAAAGCCCACAATGAGGCATACTTGTTAGTGATTTCAATGCCCTTCCTTTTTCAGAGTGGGTAAGATTACACATGCATTCTATGTGTTTTCCAGCACCAATCATGTGAATGGAATCTTGAACATGGTATTTAACCTCTGTTTATCCTATATTGATCCATTGTTTAATATTAAAAGCCTCACTCTATTTTATGGGACATATACACACAGTAGTTTTCACACACACTTACAATTTTAAAAAAACGTTCTAAAAATATTTGTTGCCAATATTCTAGTGTAACTGATTTTGATATGCTCATAACTTTCATGACATTCTTCCTCAAGGCTAAGTTTTCCACTTCATTCCAGTTCAGAAGCATTTTAGTTAGCACCCAGAGAAAAAAACTCTAGTTAGTAAGCAAAACTGTAGCGTGAAAAATATGTTAAACAGAAGTAGAATATTCTGCTTTATTAATAACTAAGAGCTACGAATAATACTCTAGATATGACATTCAGCAAAACCTTCATGAAGGAGTCCTTTAAACTAAAGAAAGAAATTACTGCAGTCAGAAGCTATTTATGGTTGAAGTTTAACCTGTTGCATTCCCAAGAGTATCTACTATGTATTGCTCTATAATGAACTATCTAATCTAAAGCATGTCATCTTTAGGAGACAAAAATACACAAACTAACTTTTCACTGAAAAATACTAGCAGAAAGACTTCTACTCGATCAGAGAGACCAGTATATTCTGACAGAAACTTATATTTTAAGAGGTTGTGGCTATTTCCTAACTGTACTTATTTGAAAGGGGTGGGTGCCTGTGTGTTTTGAGGCTCTCTCAAACATTCTATTAAAGATGTCAAGAGTCACAGGACAAAAATAAAAAGCAGTCTCCATAATAAAAAAAGAAATTAAGCTACACAAAAATAAAGTACAGTCTCAATCTGTCTACACCATCTTCCAAAATAAGATACTATATTTAGCTCAGGCTAGCATCCTCTCAACTGTACGCTTCTCTGACCTCTCTGAGCATTACTGGTTTCTTTTTCATGCTCTTCCCACTGTTCTACCTAGCCAGGACACAACGAACTGGCATAATTATTACAAATCTGGGGTACAGCCAATGCTCCTGCCTAGATACAGGTTCTCCTCTTTTTTTCTGAGGATGCCGGAAACACAACCAGCTCTTCCCTTCTCCTTTTACTAACCCTGAGGTAGGAAATGGCATCTCTGATCATTCCCAGTATGTGTCACCAAAATGCTCATTGCTGCTGATCTGCAGGAATTCCCAGTAGGTGTACTTGACCATGTACTCAGCTTCAAGTATATTCAGTGCGATAAAGAAACACTTAAATACTTCAGGACAGTAGACAGCTTATTTTATAACAGTGGAAAAATTCATAAAGGTAATTAGAAATATCTGACATTTTCAACATATATGGTTAGCAAAGTGCTAAATAAAAATTAGTAAAGGAAATCTGCAGAAAGTATTACATGCTAGATGTAAATCAAGGAGAAAAATAATTCAACTGCATAGTTTAGAAAACGTATGTCAATAAATTCAGAATATGGATGCCTGTAGTTAAGTTTTAAAAATCTATTTACTTGAAGTACTGCATAAACCTTAAATTGACAGTAAATTAATTCAAGTAAATGCAACAGATGGGAAGGCAGACAAATGCTAAAGAAATGAAATGTTACTTTTCAGTCCATAAACCAGTATTGTCTATTATAGAAAGGAAAGAGTTACAAAAATGGGAGACGGCTTGCAGAACTTGCATCTCCCTTGCCTTTCTGCCATACCCGAGGTCATCTGGTTCAAGAATCAAATTGGAGTTAAAGAAACCAATTCCCACATGCACGGCAGCTGCTGCCCTGACTGTGCCACTGAGTTACTCCCACCAAAAAGAAACACTTCAAAAAAGTACACTTTAATATTAGTGCTGGCTGCTAACCTGAAAAATAGATGATGATACTGAATACTACTCTCCGGCAGATCGATGTTGTTTTTCCTCCTGCACTTAAGAAACTTCTAAGGATTTTTTAAAAATCTGTTAGAATTAATTAAAGCTTGAGAATATATTCACTCACTCTCTTGTACAGAATCCTAATACAGGTGAACACCAATTTCTAAAGCTTCTATAATTGCATTTATAAATTTTTATAATCATAAATTGCATTTTGCAATATATTACAACAAAAGGCAAAATTCAAGGAAGGAGTTTGATCCTCAAGGCAAAAATTACCTGCTAATAATGAATGCTACTGAACTGCCATAAATACTAATTTTATTTGAAAAGTGCCCACACAAAATGAAATGGAAAAAAAGTCAGTTTTAGATATTACATTGTGAACTGGCTTATGTGATGAGGAATCATATTTGAACCAATTTCATAAAGGTGAAAAACTGATTACATTTTTCTCCCAACTGACGAATACTTAGTTTGACTCATACTAACTGGTACGAATAAAGAAGTAGAGAACAATTAAAAAACCCTCTGAAATAAATTATTTTGTTCTAATGTTAATGTACCTGTTTTAAATTTCAAAATGTCATGTTTCCACCTCTTCAGGAGAGGAGAGACTGAAGACAAATCCTAGCAACTTGAAGAAAAATCATTAAATAATGGGTTAAATTTCAAGAACAGAATTTAAATAATCTTCCTGAGGATCTCTAATTATACAGATATTATATTTTGCATATGATAACTTTTAACATCCAGTCATTCTCAGCCTAAAACACCAGCTTCATGAGAGTTTATAAATAAGCAATAAACAAACTCAAATATTGAAGAAAACATGCTTCCATTAAAGGAGATTGCCGAGTCCTAAATGGGCAGCAGTTCAAGAATGCTACACTAGTAGTCAGGCATGTACGATTTACAGTACTTTTACTTTTCTACTGCTGCCACTAAGTTTAGAACATGTCCTACAAAAAGGCCTTGCTGATTTTAAAATGTTCTGCAGATCTGTAGTACGCTTACTTTCGTACTTTTCAATACGAGTCTGCGAAACCCTGCCTTGAGTCTGACTCTGCCTTCTATAACCTTTTGCTACAATCTAGCTTACTGTATCCTGGCTCCCCACCCCATTTCGCCCACATAGCTCCCCATGTGCTCTGGACAGGTTATCAGCTGCACACATCCTTACAACTTCAGAGGTTAATAATGTACTTTTGCTTTTAGAAAAGCTGACGCTTCTTTGTCATCATTTGTCTTATAATTTTAGCCTACGCAATTTGAGAATTAGGGAAGAAATAAGCTTGTCATGTTATATGCAGATCTGTCTATAAAGGGAACATCCTCTTAAAATGCATTCCACTTAATTGTTTTGCAAAGTCTTCTTGTATAAATAAACACATGAAGTAGAAGAGCAGCGGACGGTTTTACATATTATGCTTGTAAAAAGCAAAAGGCCACAGAGTCAATTTTCATTCCTCCTCTATTCTCAACAATAGTTTTGGAGGCTTTTGGACTTACGTTACTTAAAAATCCAAGTGATAAGATAATATGCATCACAATGATGAAAGAGCAATATCAATCTCATCTCTTATAACCTAAGTAACATAAACAGTGTAAGTCCTAAAATCTATCATAAATCTTACCATGGAAGAGAAACAAGAAAGGCAGGCAGAAGAACAGAACTTTTCCACTTATCTAAGGACTGGCATAAAGTTTCTTGCCCATATTACACAAACAAAGCCAGTTGTTAGTAGAGAGCTTCGGAACATCTAGAATCACTGAAAACACTCTCCTTGTTTATTTTGAAGATAATCCTTCACCACAACAGCACAAATTTAAAAAAAAAAAAAAACAAAAACCAAAAAACTGTCCCAGATGTCAATGGCATAGCCAAGTTATGAAGGTAACGCACACACACACAGTTTGTCACTGTGTACAAGGGGAAGGAGAAAGAATTGATAATTTTGAAAATTAATTCAATGCCATGAGAACTTGGAAAACATGTAATTACTTTGTTGCCTTAAATTTGTTATTTATGCACCATATTTTCAGGCCTTTTCTCCCCAAATTTGGCTAGACCTCTAAAGCACAGCATCAATCTTGTACACAGTAGTTCAATGTCCTGTAAATGGTGCTTTCATTGATGCTCATGTGACCATTAAGAGGTATTCTGTTATTGCAAACATTCAGCTAATCATTGTTTAGGGTTTTTTTCCTACTAAATATTCAAATTACAATATTCAGATCAGTTATTGATCTACTCAATAACTTAGAAATGTATTAACGCCAAACTGTAGTATTCCACACTCTTTGTTATCTTTATGGACAGTAATTTTATATTATTATTTGCACAGTATGTTGCCTTCACTCCAAAATTCGATCCCATCCGTTTCAATTGTATACTCACTTTTTCTTTCACTTAAGTTAGAGAAACAGCAAAAAGACTCAAGATTTTTCAAAACTATTCCTTGCCTTGAGCATGTAAAAGGTTTAACAGCAACTTCTGAAAGCCAGCAAATAAAGTTGTGGTTATACCCCCACATTTGCCTAGTACTGCTGCAAAACCTTAAGGCTGTTCTTACCTTCAACAAACTAAATGAAACTACATCTTCCACCCGATGCATGTAGTCCCAAACAATTCTATTTTCAATGCCTTTTCAAACAGGTTTTTACTGATGCATACAGCATATTGTGAGACCTTCTGCTTGAAGAATGCGAAGCTAGAAAAGAATTGTTGTAGACAGTGCATGAACTGTTTGCTACCTCTGTATCCATCTGCAGCAGAACTGGACTCTTTTCACAGTCCCTAGCTCAAATTCACATATATGAGAGTAAATCTCAGCCTGTAATCTGATAAACATTTGACTGCATAAACCAGCATTGCAGGCAAAAAAAAGCGCTCTAAAGAACCAGCTGTTCTGTCCTCCCCTAACAGTTTGTTCCTGCCCAAGACCATTTGCTGATATATATATATGCCCGTACAAACCTTTATCTGGCCACACAGTGAACTGGATTCACACAGTGAACCTGATCTGACTGAAAACTAATTTAGGGGGAAAGCCTCCACCAAAACAAAACTACCAACAAAATCTGTTCACCATCTAGCTGTCTGTGTAAATGCAAAGCAACACAACATGGCACATGCTCATTTTCAGCAGTGGTACCAGCTGACAAAGTCTGACACTTCCTTTGAACAACAGTCTCAAGTCTGCACAGGCAAAGCTTCCAGTTCCAGCACACAGTACGGTCAAAGAACCAACGAGAACTTTTCCATCCTAAATTTATGTCACAGACTGGCCTTGCGACTTAGCAATCTGCAACAAAAAACCCAAACTGAATATATGTTTTGACAGTTTGCAAAAATATTTATGTTAAAGTTCCTAAGTTCATAAGCAAACTATAGTGCCACTGAGAGACTAAACCATATCATTAATATTATTTCCTGTTTAATTATAGCCAGTTTGTGTTTGGGACTTTTAAAAAAAAAAAAAATAAAAAAACAAACTTTTAATCATCAGTTCTCAACTTCTCCTCAAAAGTTACATGAAGTTTATATATGAAAAAAAGTTTTTATATATATATACACATAAATATATAATTTCAGAACAGCTATGTACCACAATTATTTGCAAGTATTATTTCTAAATCAGGTAAATAACAATTACACTTACTATCAGTTCTTATTCCTTTTACTAGTCTATTTATTGCAATAGTCCCACAAATGTGAGTACACAGAAGGATGTTACATAAGTATTTATGAATTTAATGTACAGGTATTTTATTTTTAAATTTCATAAAGAAATTGTACATGATAGAGATGTTTAAGTGCTTTGAGTATTAACTTTTTACAAGCTAACAGAAAAAGTATATCAGCCTTTACATCCAAGAGTTGAGCAATATTCTCCGGGTTTAAGGCCCAGTGCTAATTCCCAGAAAACTGCTACTGTTGCTGTAATCCACATGAGAAGTTGTTCTTTCTGACCTGATCTGCTCTGCAAGTGTTTCTATCAAACTAACAGACAGAGCCTCACATTATTCCTGTGATTTATCTCAGAACTTTGATACAATCTATTAGCACCTTGGTATTGCAGACTTAATTATGCCTTCTCCTGGCTTTAGATCTGCCACCTATTGTATTTTGTGGCACCCTAATAACATTGTGGAAAGTCAGTGGAAAGCTGTCCCCTTGGTTCCTCTCAACAAAAATAGCACTGGTTCTGCCGCTTTCATTTTCAGATTAACATGTTCATGTGTTTAATGGAAACTTAAAATGTACGAGCCCTGCTACCATGTTGCAGGATAGAAAATGTTTGAAAAACTTCAACAGAAAAAACAGTTTGCTTCATCACGGGACTACCATACCTAACACTACAGATATGAAACAGGTATTATAGGCCTTTGATTCAAGCTCTCTGATCTGCACTTATTTAGAAAACAAGTCAGAAATTCTCTATCATTTAAAAACCAATACATCTCCAGTGAAGAAAATAAGACTTAAAGAAATCCACAGGAACTGGAGGCAGAAAAAGCTAACTAATTTAGTCATGTCTGCATTAAGGTTTTTACCAACATAGCCCAGTTTTCGCAATTTTCATAATGGGCCAGAGTAAACCCTCCCTGGGTCCTGGCACATATCAACGTTTCTTCATGACACAAAAAAGAACAGAAAAAATCCACATATATTAACCTTTCACAGCCCAGCCTGGCCCTTCTCAGTCAATCATTTCTTATTTGGTACCTCATACCTATCTATACATCTATAATAAAATAACAAAGGCCTTTAGTACAGATGCAGTTGTCTTAGCAAAATACACTTATGCTAATATTCCTTTTTTTTCCATGGCTGCCTAGCAGAAGCAACAAACTACACTGATGAGAGCACAGTTCGGCCATCATGGTGCCCCACTCCAGAAGTGCTCTGTACACCACTCTAGCAGCCAACAGGACCCACAGCCAAGGCAGGTATAATGCTGACACACAGTATAGGAAACTGCATCTATATCTACTATCAAGAAAAATAGAAGGTGTGGCCTACTCTTAAAAAACAGTCAGATCCTCACTACCCACAGCTGGTGGTCCCACAACTGAACCATAGTAACTCATCACATGAACTCTCTCAACTCACCCTATTTGTGAAGTTAACTGCACCAGCATGAAGAGCTAGATTTCAGCCGCCTCTATTTCACACAGTACAAGAACAGCAGAGTTCCCAGCACAGCAGGTCCATGTAGCTGAACATAAGCCTGCAACTGCACACCACTATCCTGTTCATATTAGTGTCTGCTCACCACAGAACTGAGCCATATCCTCCTCACCAGCTGCCAGAAGCTTCACCGGCAAAGTTGATGAATGCCGCAAAACTGCATTAATTGGTCAGACAGTCACAGAACTCCTGAAGGTTCAGGAAAGCACCCCACAAAGCACCACGAGAAAACCCACAGAGCAGAACTCTGCTCCATAGGATGCGTGTCCAGACTGTCATGCAAGTAGTTCAGTTCCCTGGTGAGCTGTCACACAGTAAGTAATCAGTAACTGTAAAATGGCAGTAACAAAAAAGGTGTGAACTTGTGTCAGTGTGACATAATTGTATTGCTGCAGTTCAAATAAACAAACTAATCGGATGTAATGTTACTGTAAGGACAGGCCCAAAGCATTTTGTTAACTAATGGCACTACTAGTTTCTGTTTCGATGTAGTACTTCCAAATCATATCTCAAAGTAACAGAAGTTATGGATCGGATTCTATAACGTAAGTCTCATTTCTTTAAAAACAAAATGCCCCCCACCCCCAAACACTGGCTATTTTGTTTGTGCCAGGAATTGCAGACCAAGCATTAATAATTAAAGCTTCAAAGTACCATACAAATGCCTTGTCCATGCTACAGAACAATATCTCATGAGAGATGCTTCAGCTCAGTCCGTTCCTGAACCCATTCGCTTACTGGATCCATGTAGAGAAAACAAAACAAACAAAAAGCCTACCACCAACTAATTTGTACCAGTTGTACAATTCATTTCTAGAAAAAGCAAAACCAAAAAGCAGACTGAGACCCTTGCGCTGCATATAATGCACCGCAAGGCTTTGTTACTCTGAATCTAAGTAGAGGCCATGTCATGTCTTAGTCTCTAATTCAGCAAAGCACTGAGACATTGATGAAGAGATTCTTAATCCCACCGTTAAGCCCTTAAACCACCATTTCCCAACCTAAAGGGCGTATTTATCTAGCTATTCTACAACAGATTTTAGGTTACATTGTAATGAATGACCATTCACAATGTATAAAGCTCTTCTAGCAGAGCTTTTACATATACTGTAACTACATATACTTTTCTACTAGCCATCACTAATTATTTATCTTGAGTTAAAATAACAGATCTGGGTCTTAGAAAGACATCTGCTCTGATAAAGAAAATTCGGTCAAATGTATACAAGTCTACATCATATATAAGTTCCTATGTTAACAGGCAGACTGACAGAATTCAGAAGACGGAAAAAAACCCAAAACAAAATAAAACCAATACTCCCACCCATGCACTTACCTAAAGGTATTTTAAGGACTGTTTATGTTCCACTGAGAACAGGATGTATATTTTACTAATACAAGTTTTGAACAGCGTAGTGTTTAAAGAGTAATATATATCCACAAATGGAAAAAAACTGAAGTGCTTCCCTAAATCTACTAGTTCTGGAAGCGTTTGTAGGGACCTGAGAAGTCCCAAGCAGCTGTACACACATTTTCATGTCTAAACTGCAGTAGACTAGTTCAAGATATTTTCACTTGAATGTGACATTATCTTGTTCTGAAGAAACAAGAGTAATTCAAAATTATTTGAGGCTAATCTGTCCTAGCTGAACAGTATTTGAAGGCAGTCTTACTGCTGAGTGTTCAGCCTAATTACAATGTCTGTTCAAAACAGATTAATTAGGTTACTTGTACCTTTTTAAGGTGTCCTTGGGCACTTGACCACAGCTAATAATAAATACCCAGTATTTTTATCTCTAAAAAAGCAAGCATCATTACCTCTATTCTAAAGATGAGGAAACTGAGACATGAGTAAGCAAAGTCATCTGCCTAATGTCACCTAGCTGAGAGCAGAGCAGCCGGGAATGAAAGGCAGGTCTTCAGAGTCCTGCCTAGTAGTTTAATCCAACGCAGCAACGTACAAGTGCCTAATTTTATATACAAGACATAGCTGTGCAATGTAAGACTCAGCTGTCCAATTTATATCATGCCGACTAATAAAATACTAACAAAATGAGCATTTTCCAATCATATTCATTTTATGAATATTCTTGTCCCAGATATGAAACAGAAAAATGTAACAAACTAAAAACTATACCGGATGTGCCATCGTGTAAGCATAATTTACATATATTTCAGTTGTGGTACCGTTCATCATTACTTAAAAAAAAAAAAAGAAGTTACCAATAGCCGTTAAGCACAATTCTGCCATGAAATTTATTCTTCAAGTACAGCATCTTAGCAAATTAGATGACTAGGGATTCCATTCAAACAAAACATCAATTAAAAAATCCCTTTATTCTTACCAATACAGAAATAATGCCCCATCCCTGGAAGTGTTCCAGACCAGAATGGATGGGGCTTTGAGCAACCTTGTCTAGTGGGAGGTGTCCCTGCCCATGGCAGGGGGGTTGGGAACTAGATGATCTTTAAGGTACTTTCCAACTCTAACCATTCTACAATAAAGACATTTTTGCCAATATTTTGTAATTTTAGAAATACGTATTATGTCTGAGTTTGAAAAACGCTTTCCAGGTAGAGCCTTTAACCCTTCCATTTCAAGCAAATGAGGGTCTGTTACATACTTATTTACTTTAGGGCAGAGCACAAATTTTCTATCTTGACCTATCTATTTCATTTAAGCAAATAAACCCAAGTAATATACTGTTTTTTCTCTGGAGTTAAACAGGTATTTTTTTGGAAGAACAATTCTGAGTGAACGAAAAATTTTAAAAATAAATCCTGTAAGATTAACGAGACAAGTCTAAAGTTGAAAACATTTACATTACTGTCTAGAAAAGAAGTGGTAGAGAACACCTAGAAGTACGAAAGCTTCATTTAAATACTTTAAGTAATAATTTCTGTTTCCCCCAGCCATATTGATTTACTATGCTGACATCTATCACCACTACAAAGAAAGCGTACATCTTTGGAAATACACACTACCTCACAAAACCTTTTTTTTTTTTAAAAAAAGACCTTTTTTCATATAAAACTTAAAAGATTTTATTTCATGGATGCCTTATTTAGCAGCCTATAGCACCCTAAGTTAAAGATTAATTTTACGAGGAAACAGAGTTGTCACTTCCACCAGGAAGCAAAGAGTTAAAGGCTGTGCAATTAACCTGAAAGCAAGCACTGGGGAGGCTAGTTTACCTGCTGGACAAAGTTCTAAAAGGATGCAAAGCCCAGAGAAGGAACAGCAGAATTTTGGAAGGAAAGGCAATGTCAGCAATACTGGTTCTTACCCAAGCTCCTTCCCCCTCCTAAAAAAGAACCTGTACTGGAGATAAAAGGAGGTAAAAAGGTAAGCTGGCTTTATGTAATCTTTCAATCTTTGGTAACCAGATAATTTTGCTGGTGAAGCTACTAAACAGAACAAACTAAAAAGAGGATTTGTTTACTGCCAAGTTTATTGCATACTGTGCATTTGCTAACTACTGAGGAACCAGTGTTGCATTTTTCACCTTGAACAAAGTTACGTGAAAACTTGCTTAGAAGCAAGATATGCTTTCCACATCCTATTAACCATCTGTGAAATGTTTAAAGGAAGATATAGAAGATTGGAGAAAATATTTTGTAGAAAAAGCAGGACAGAAACATCCAGTGGCTAACAGAGGTTTTTAAGAAACTGCTCTACCAGATACGGAGTACTTTTTTAAAATATAAAACTGTCATTGTGAGAAGTGTGGCCTATTTAAGGCCTGTGTAATTAAACCCAGTACACTTTGAAACAAGTACATATACCACATCTATGTTTTACCACTTTCTTCTTAGCAGTTACTTATTTTGCCCTTTTGTTTTTCATATTTTCTCAGAACCCATTTCACATCCTGTTAGTCAGTAGTTGTTGAAGTTTGCCAATCTTCGTATCAGGAGAGTTCAATTGATTCGTGACTACTGATCCACTCTTAATCCAAACCTAAGAGTTAACTACTTATAGCACACTGGAGTACGCAGGGCTCCCATAACCAAGTGCATGCAGAACATATGACACGAATAAGCTATGTACTATATTGATCACTGGACAGCAGGATCAAGTTTGGGATTAACACTGGGTTTAGCTTGTTTTCAGTAGGTTTTCATTAATATTAGCAAAACATCTAAACTACACATCGTTCATGATCTAGATCAACCCAACTACGTGACACCTTCAACCTTTCCTGTAGCCCTGCATTCTACAACTTCCTCATCTTTCTGGGCAAGACTGCAATACTCAAGTAAAAGACCATTTCACATATAAGCACTTTTTAAGTTAGAGCTCTGTAGATTGAGGAAGTTTCCTCCTGAAGAAACATGAGTGAAATGGCGTATCTCACACTTTACTGTAGTTCCCTTTATTTCGGGAACATGCCACTAAACTTTTATGCACAGATACATGAAGAGTCATTTGTTTTGAAGAATTACCAAGAAAAATTGTACTGATGCCTTCATATTTCACTGTTAATACATGCCATTGCAAACAAAACACCGCCTTTACAGTGGTTCTTCCTGATATGGAAGTTCCTCTTAAAAATACCCAAAAGTTAGCGGTTTACAAATCTTAAACCCTACTGGGATTTCCACGTTAACTTTGTAACCTTTCTGTTTTGCCCAAAGAACTGTATTTATTGATACAGAAGTTACCACATACAATGGAAGAGGCAGTGCAACAAAAGGATCTAATCCATCCTGGGGCTTGATTTGTTTGTTTGTTTTAAATTACTATCACTGTCAGTCTCATCTTCCCAGAAAAAAAAATTTAAATAAAACCAACCCTCCCCACCCCCAACAACAAAAAGTCCCCCCAAAGAAAAAAATCCATTCATTTCTGTTTAAATTAATCCGAACCCCAACCTCAGTACTTCTATAGAAATTCTGCTCCCATTTAGCTTACCTGTAATGCTACCATAGTACTTATTCACACAGCTCACCACTTCAAACAGGTTTACCAGCTTATATATCACCGTATCAAGTTTGTATTAACATAGCGATTCTTCCTAGACACTTATGAGCCACTGATTAAAGTTCAGCATTTTAGATGGATTCTTAGCCTTCAGCCATCTCATGTGCTACAACACTAAATAGACTGCTACATCTCTGTTGTGCCTTCTTTTCCTTTGTTACACAAGTGAGCACATTGCTAATGTTTAAAGTTACAGGAGAATTTAACAGCATTTAGGAAATAAAATTTCTCCTTTTTAAAGCATGCCTTTCCAATTTCCATTTGAGCACTAAATTCAATGCTTTCCATTTATGGACTTCTTACTTTGGCTAATTGTCCAACTAATAAATTCAGAGACACATTCTTTGTCTGGTAAACCATAACAACTTGCATAGATTTAGCGGTGTATATTTAAAAATTTTTTTTTTAAAAAAAAGAAGCAAGCTTTCTTCTGGACAAGGAAGTGGAAGAGCTAGCAGGTTGAGCTGACATTTAAAGATAAGGGCGCAAAAGTGAAGCTCCCGAATTGCATCTAACCCTGCCGCTGACAAGCGGAAAAGCAACAGTTGCACAGGCAACCAAAAGTGGTCAAACTACAGAGATGGAAACAACCAACTCTTGAGTTTTCAGGACGTTTTACAGTGTTGGGGGGGTTGTTTGGGGATTGTTTTTTTGTTTGGGCTTTTTTTTTTTTTCATAGTGACAAGAACCCTTGCCGTGTGACAAATAACGTTGATCGGACCATTTTCTCCTCTCCACAGTCTCCGAGCTCAAGGCCTACATAAAGGAAGCTGCTCCGACTCCTGCGCGGTGCAAGGCACAGGGGGAAGAGCTTTTCGCTTGACCCTGAGGCGGGCGGTGAGGCGGCCACCGGCAGCCCCTCCGACCGCGGCCCTGCCCGGGGCGGCAGCGGGTGGGGCGGGGGGCAGCGCTACCAGCCACCGCAGCGGCTCCAGCGGGAGCGGGCAGCCTCCGCGCTGGCGGAAGGCGCTCCCCGGCCGGCGGGGCCGCGGCCGGGGCGGGGGGGCGCGGCCCGGGGCAGGCCCCGCCGGAGGGACGCGGCCGCTGGGCGCGGGGGGAAGGACGGAGCCGAGAGCAGACAAAAGCGGGTCGCGGCCGGCAGCGGGGTGGGGCCGTGACCGGGCGGCGGCGCCTCCGCTCCCGGGGGAGAGCGGCGGGAAGAGGCCTGGGGTGGGCACGGGCTTCCGCCGCCTCTCCGGCCGGGCCGCGGGGTGGGCTGGGCGCCCCGCGCCGAGCGGCGGGCAGGGGGCGGCGGGGCGCGGCGGGGCCGGCGGCAGCTCCATCCTCCCCGCCAAGGAAGGGAGCGGAGCTGGGCTGGGGCGGCGCCCGGAGGGACGCCGCCGCTTACCTGGAGCTCGGTGAAGAGGATCTCCCTCTCGGCCGCGTTGGACGCCATTGCGCTGGGGTTTGAAGTCCGCACCTGGACGCTGCTGCTGCTGCCGCCGCCGCCGGCGGGGAGGGGAGCGAGGGAGGCGGGTCCGGGGCCGGGACTAAGGGCGCATCGGGGGCGGGGGGAGCGCTCCGTGCTCAGGCAGGCAGGGGGACGCGGGAGGGGCCGCCGCCGGCCCCCACTCCTCTCATGGGGGTCGCGCCGGGCGCTGGGGCGCGGTGCGGTGCGGTGCCCGCCGGGCGGCGGTGCGCTCCCCCCGCCCTGGCGCAGCGCTGGGCCCTGGCAGCACTCGGCGGCTGCTGCTGCTGCTCCTGAGGCCGCCGCTGATGTCGCACCATTTGGCTGTCACCCTGTCGCAAAAGCCTCGGCTGCTTTGCGGCTCCCCGGCGCACGTGACGGGGGGTGGGTGTGTGTGGGGAGGAAGAGCGGGCTCACCGCAGGCGGCCGGCAGCCCGCCCCCACCCCCCCCCGTGGGCAGAGCGGTGCGAGGCGTGGCGCGCGGGCTGGGCGCGGGGCCGTCGCGCGCCTCGGTTCCCTTCAGTTCCCCTCAGCGCCCCCCTCGGTTTCCTCAGCTCTCGCCCCCGCTCCCCTCGGCCCCCTCGGTCCCCTCGCCGCCTTCCTCCCGCTTCCCTGATGGCGCTTCCCCCTTCTTGTAAAGCTCCAGCGCTGGGAGTCCCGTCGTTTCCCCCTGTGGTGGTTGGGGAGGGGAGAGGAGGGTGTGTGGCACATCCCTGGTGTCGGGGGTTGCTGGAGTTCGGGCTCCGCCAGGCCCAGGAGACGGGTAAAGCCTTCTGGCCGTATTTTAGCAAAAGCAGCTAGCTCAGGAAGGAGAGGTCTCAAGCACCCGGAGAGAGGGCAGCCACCTGCCGCCCTGGGGATCCGGAGCAGTGGCCCGGGAGGTTGTGGTGAGTGGGGGCTGTAAATGCCATTCTTCTTAGTTTAAAGGGCTAAACATGTGTACGTGGGGTGCTTGGTGAGTTTGGTGGGGGTTGGCACTTCAGTTAGTCTGCAGAGCAATAAGCTTCAAAGCCAGTTTGAGTGCCTGGAAGGAAATGGTTTCTCTTCCCTCCTGGCAGCATGTGACACTAGCATTTATTCTCCGTTTCCTGCCTGTGTCGGTTGGTTTTTTTCACCTGTCTATAAACACGTACTATCTGTTGGCTAGTCTATACACACGTGCATTCTCATTCCACCTTAGTATTGGATGTTTCGTTGAGCTAATTGAACTCATGCAAAACTCTGCATGGAAGCAATTAAAATTGTTTTTTATCTGTGCAGTTTGTGTCAAGCTCATATAGCTGAAACATTTTTTGACAGATTCATCTTCATTCAAGCATTAGCATTTATTCTCTTTATGCTACTGCATCTCTATGACTACAGGCCAACAAGTTAAGTTTTGGAGGTTTGGGTATTTTGTGTTTGGGGTTTTTTTTGTTTGGTTGGGTTTGGGGTTTGTTTTGGTTTGTTTGGTTTTGTTTGGGTTTTTTTTTTTTTTTTTTTTTTTTTTTGGGAAAAATGGAATGGGAGAAGTAAACATTAAATTACCACTACTATTCATAGCAAATTTGAAACACTTTAAGTGTTCTTATACTTCCATTGTTGAGCACCAAACAAACCAGACAATCTGAAGTACTGTCTGTGATGCAGTACAAAAGAAGTTTATGGACAAATTCACGCAGTTAATTTCACATAAAAGAAATATTAAGATAGTTCTACAGTAACAATGCACATCTTTACAGAAATTTTTGAGGTATACACGTTCTGTGGTGAAAGTAAATTCTTCAAATGCCGTCATTTTATTTTTTTTTAACCTACTGTGCAATTTTAAACTACCTGAAGAATGTTAACTTTGGAGGTCATGTAGGTCACTTTTCTGAGTCTGGGCATCAGGTAAACATCTTTGTGGTATCAAGAGCCGCAAGGTACGTAAGTCATACCTTAGATAGTTATAAAGAATGAGAATTTCAGAAATCATTCATATGACTCAATTGTGAAAAAGGCTGTATGAGGGAATCCTAGTTATTCCTCACCAGACTTCTTGGCTCAATTTTTCCCATAGCCAAAGTTTCATGTTATCCAGCAAAATTTGTGCTAGCACAGCTTTGCATCAGTTGAATGAAGTAGTCTGAGTTTAGCAGTCACATGTCAAAAGGCATGAATTGGCTTTACTTGTGGAGCATGGGACATGTGGAAGAAGGTGAGGGCAGGAGGGCACAGACAAACATTTGTAGAATAATTTCCCATTTTGAGCATGATAGAATGATGCCAAACTGTATTTAAAATTCATTTGAACTGTTTTTGAGAAAGATATTTAAGGGTGCATAGAAGTAATCAGAAATGGCTGGATTACTGTGGCTTAGTGACTTTGTATACTTGTCAGCATGTACGTGGTCCATTACTGCGGCTCATCTACTAGCCTCCTCCCATTGCAAAGGAGGAGTCATCAATGTGCTAGCATGTATATTTTATAAGGTGTGGTCTGAGGGAAACACAGATTGTGCCCCAAAGAAAATTCATAGATGTATGAGTGGGCGTCAACAAAGTTAGCAAAGATTTGAGATTCTAAAACAGGCAGCTGACTTTAGTTCATGCTTAACCTAGCCTGCCCATTGAGTGTAGCCTAAAACATGTTGTTATCCCTGTCAAGGCAGGGCCTATAAGCTTTTTCGTATTCCCGATGTTATTTACACAACTTGGAAGGACAAAGTCCTAGATTCTTTGATAGAAGTGCAGTGGTACAGGAATCAAAAGACGAACAGGTTTGAAAAAACAACATTATCTTAGCTAGATCTCTGATACTTAACCATTCTTCCTCTAGAGTCCACAAAAGCACAGTGCTGCACAACCGTAGCTCTACGTTTAAGTACTGTGACAGTGAATTACTGAGCAAGAGAGAACATTCTGAGTGAGTCCCAAAATAGAAGGCAGTTAAGTACGTAAGTCCAAGAATTTAGTATTATATGGAATCTTGAGTTCAGCCCGTGCCTTAAAATATCTGAATGCTATTTCTTCAGCCATTGCTCTGTTAGCTCATTCCCTACACTCAATTATCATGTTAGAAAAACAAACTGAATGAAAGGAATGTCAATACCATTGGCTAATGCCTTTAATTATTTCATTTCTTCAGGTTGTGTTATTCAAGTCTTTTTCCCAAAGACCTGGAAAACTAAATAGCTGAGACGTACAGTGTTCCAGGTGGTGCAAAGCACAACTTGTGAACCCTTGAGCATAGTAGAGAGCTCTTTAGAAAATATCCAGGATACTGTAAGCAAAATCTAGGGTATTTTTTAGACTAGGTCTAACTAGTCCTATGTATCATCTAAGGGAGAGCCTGCCTTTGCTTGGTGATGCATGTAGAAATGAGGATTGAGGACATGTGAAGAACACCGGACAGGTGTTAATTATTATATTCCTATACTTACTACTCAAAAGACTCTACCAAGAAAAATTAAGTTTTTATTTAAGCTTCTGGTTAATCTTGCCTGTTTAATTTAGTGGTGTATTTTAGAGGGATAACCACATAGAGACATGCTTGGGTATGGGCTAAGTGAAATTCTCAGGAAGGAAGAAATTAGATACCTTTCTACATGCACTGTTAGTAGGTGAGTGGGGGCTGAACAATAGTAGGCCAGTCCATCACGTTTTTAGGCACAGAACAAGGTCTAGGAATTAGTGACCTTTTTGGTGGGGTGGGGTAAAGATTAGTTAATTTTGCAAGTAATATTGCGATTTGTGAAAGGAAATCCTCTCTGCCTCCTCCCCCCCTAATATTCATGGTTCTAGTCTACTTTAGGATAGCATTTTCTTTAATTTCTTTTGCTTTGGAATAAAGACAAGTATGTAAAAGAAATGTAGTCCCCAAATTAGTTTAAAAAAAAAAAAAAAAGGCAAAACCCCACAACAGATTTCTAATAATATAGCCATTTGTTCTTCCTGACTTCTAGACGTGGCAGTGTTACTCTTGTGTTCCCATAGTTGTCCTTCTAGGTTGGATCCTCTGAAAACCTTATGAAAGCCTGGAGCAATCGGGCACAGGAAAAATGAGATGAGAGAATGTGTGCGTCTTTGCCGTCTTTGTTTGTTTACTTCAGCCTGGAGATGTTCAAAAATAGTATATTAATGAAGACTAGTACTTTTCATCTTCTTGTTTTGCTTCTCAAGTCATTGTGGGAATAGGAGAAAGTTTTGTTTTAAAGAACTTCAAATAATACGTCTTGCAATAGATTTAGAGAGAAATGTAACTAGATCAGGTTAAACTATGCAATAAAAAAGAAATTAATATAATAATCTTTTTTTTTTTTTTAGACCAGCAACTTGCTGGTGTTTATTAAAGAAAATGCCAACAGGGAGAAAAAAAAATTCAAGGGTGTGGATAATTTTAATGTGTTTAGCTTGAGAATCTTGTTTCCTTTCTTGAAAACTCACTACTTCTGTAGTATTTCTTAGAAGTTAATCACCTGCCTTTCACTCAGATTTCTTAAAGGGAATTCCATGTAAGAAAAGGCTCCTGAGAGAAGGCATGAGAGCTCTCAGAGGTGCCTACTGATGTGCCACTGACAGTGAAGAGGACAAGATGATGACATGTTATAAGCAGAAAACTAAAATGAATATGTAAGTTTATTTAGCTCTTGTGGTGCTTGCAAATTTTGCATATTCTTAAACTATTCCTTTATTACTCTTTTAATTACAAAGCTATCTTACAACTTTTGAGTGGATTACTGTGATATAATCATAACCATGCTAGCAGTTGTTGCACACTTTCTAGTTAAAATTTGTCTTCTGTGTTTACATAGTATTACCCAGGGCTAGATGTAGGCATTATTATCACTGAGCCAAGTAGGCAGATGCTATGAGGGCTGGAGTGCAACAAACTTGTTTTATTAATTCTGGACCCTGTGAAGGCTTGCAGGCAGTGAGAAACGAATGCTTCAGGGGAAGGAGGTTTATTCCCGTTATTACCTCCTGTTCTTCTTTTCCCTCCTTCTGTTACGAGGGAAAAATCTGCCTTATTCCAGTTAATGTCACTGGAACTCTGTGGAGAGGAAGTGCCCTACCTGTGCAGAACCACCTGTAAGATCAGACCTCATTTCTTTAAAGGAGATCAACTTGGATTATTTGAAGTAATAGCAAAATGCTTTATGCCTTTACATTAAGGCTATGATCCTACAAGTGGATCAACATGATGGATCTTTACACCTATGCTAAGTCCTGGTGATTCTAATTAAACTTGATTATAGGATCAAGCTTAACATACTCGGTGTTGTTTCTGCAATGAGCTCTGCACAGATGGGCTCTTGTGCTTTCATTGAATCCACTGAAGTGCATTCAAGGTGCGGTGAATTCAAGGGCCTGGTGCAGCATTGGTAACATCTAGGCCTTATTTTCTAAGAACACAGACGAGATCAGTACAAGCAAGGTAACTGTACTGTTGCATAATTTCTGGTCTCATTGCTTTATTTCTGTCAGTTGCAGGCACATTAGTTCAAATGGTGGCTGATCTAAAGTACCTTAGTTCATTACAAAAACAAGGCAAGATGCATTCAAGAGTGATTCAAGATATGTTATCCTGTTAGGAGAAGACTGACTTTCTGAAGAAATGTAGGTGTCTGTGACTTAAAGTTGCTATGAATAGACATTAGAAAATCAGGGCTTTGGAGATAATTGAAGGATTTTCACATGCAGCTTTAGGGTGTGCAGCTTTCCATGATTATAGGAAAATCGAATTCCTAAAAAAGGCTTTGCAAATACAAAACAAACAGTTTGAGAGCCACAACATAGCTGAAGTCCTAGTCTGCATTTGGAGGAAGGGGAAATGTATGGCAAAGGATGAGTCAGACACGGTCATCCCCTGAGAAATCTCTTCTAAGTCAGAGATCCGTGCTTGAAAGGCTGCTGCAGGGTTGTCTCTGTTGTGTGCTTCTAAGGTGGGATTTGAGATGCCTTTGGAAAGTCTGTTGCTGCCAGCAATACCAGACTGCAGATTTGCTTGCAGCTCCCACAGGGTGTGCAAAAGGCAGGAGGTTGTGTCTGTTCTCCTCTGCATCATGGTACAGACAGACTGGTCTCACCCTGCATTGTGGAAGTTCATGTGTGTGACTGGTGAACTTTTGGTTGTCCCCAACCAATTTTAATTTGCTGTTTTGAAATCTACAGCAAAGACTGACAGAAACAGGAACTAAGTCCTTTGCCTGAAAACATGTACAGCTGCAGTGCCACGTCTGGTGATGTAGCGCCCATTCATCAAAGTTTTCTTTAGCTCTAATACGTTTCTGGACATTTTAAACAACTATGCCAAATGATCCTGAAACAGACTTCATCAGACTCTCAGTCTTAGATGGTAATGATTTTTGGTCATGATTAACGTGATGGCTTTTTTTCTCTCCATGTCTTTATCTCCTCTCAGAGACAGTAGCCTGCCTGTGTAACTCTGTCAGGGATTGAAGTCCTAAGTAGTTATTAACTTGTACTTAGTATGCAATGTCTCCAAATTAAAAGGGCAGATCTATCTTCATCTAATGAACACTTAAAACAAGAGAGTTACCAGGCAGGTTTATAGCTAGCTCTAATTGCATTCTCCTTGCTCTGCTGGGACTGACATCCCCAGGAGAGAGGAGAGCTTAAGAACTTTCAGAGAAAATGACAATTGAGTCAAACAATATCAAGAGAGACATTAAAAAAATGTTAATGCTGATACCAAATATGTTACTGCTTCCCCTTCTGTCTTCCTTCTCTTTACTCCCTGTCTTCTCCCGCTCCTTATTCTTTTATTCTCATGCTATGGCAAGCAAACTTGCTCTCATGTAATTTAGTACAGCTTCGCATTGCTTTGATTCATGTTCTACTGCTTTTGAACCCTGTGGTTCAGAGATGGCTTGTTACAGTGTCTTCTACTTGATATACTGTTGTTTAAGTGTGAGGAAGTAAGAATACTATCTCTTTTTTTTTTCCTTCTTTTTTTCTTTTTTCTTTCTGATTCCCCCCCTGCTTTGAGTTGGATGGTTATAATAGGGGTGAGCAGGGAAGTTAATCACACACATTCTGTTTGGGATACCTTTTAAACTATCTGTAACTGAAACTGGCTCATGTTGCCTGAAAATGCACACAATGTAGAAAGAGATGAAATTTCTATACTGGAGAGCAGTTGCAAAGATAATTGTGGAGTGGCTCTTCTGACTGAAAAGTGAAATGATTAGCTATCTGAAAGAGCAACAACAATTGAATTCTTGTGCTTCTCTTAATTTGCTTAGACACATAGATGCCAGTGGATTATATTTTTAATAGTGTAGTGCATTTTCTTGTAAAAATTTATTCTTATGGTTTAGCCTGTTCTTATGTTACAGAACAAACACTGGATATCTAAAGGACTAAGCTGAATCAATTTGGGTTATGTAGCTTCGAAGTACCTTGAAATGCATTCGCTGAAATCCCACACTGTCAGTGTGGCCTTGAATTTGGACCATTTACTATAATCATGTAATGAAATATTCTAATAGAAATTTAAAGCACTTTCAAGTTGGTGTGCTGCCTAGCAGGTAGTTTGTAATTAGTGGACTTTTTTTCTTCTTTGTAAGAAAAATGAGGCTAGAAGCTACTGAAGAACATGTGGAAAAATGTTTTGGAGCCTTGATCTGTTTTCTGTATCTATGCTGTCAAGGAGCAGTCAGCCAGAGGCAAACACTAAGGTGGAGGTAATGGAGGAGAGGGCTGAAGTGTACTGCATCGATATTTGAAACGTGATAACCTGGATTTTCTTTACATTCGTTTAACTCATTGCTTGCTGCAATGTTGACATGTCAGCTTTAATGAAGGCAGCTTTTACACAAGTGTTAGAAATGTCTCTAACTGATGGAATCCCTTATTCAGTGTGCTCTCGTTCTTTCCCTCTTGACTGGTTCCTTGCTTTCTTCTGTCTGTTCCCTACACGTACCACACGCTCCATTACTGGAAGTAGTGCAGTGATGGAGCAAAGCGTGAAAATAAAGTGTAATAACTTTACAATAAAATAAATTTTTAATTATTAAAAATTATTAAAATATATAAAATATATAAATATATTTTAATAAATATATAAATATTTATATATTTATATATATAAATTTATATTTATATATAATATAAATTTATATATATTATAAATTTTATATATAAATATAAATATAATATTTATATTATATATAAATATAAATATAAATATTATATATATCATAAAATATATATAATATATATAAATTTATATATATAAAAATATAAATATAATATAAATATTATATATAATATAAAATAATATATATAAAATAAAAATAAATAAATAAAATATATAAAATATATAAAATATATAAAAATTATTAAAAAAAAATAAACTTTACAATAAAAATAAAATAATAAGGTTTACCCTTCTCCTGTCCTATATTCTTTCTCTGCATCCTGAGATCCATCTAGTAGGCCAATCTTGAATTGCAACGTCCTTAAAGACTATTTGATTGAGGTAGGAGAGCTTAGTTTAATTGGACCTGATCTGAATGTGGTCATAATAATGATGGGGACGTATCAATGATATGTTCTCAGTATCTTTGGAACCATGGCCAAATTCTATAGGGCTGAAGTACATAATCACCATTAGAGTTGCCTAAGCAGCCTAGTGTTTATTCTTTTATTAATCATGATAGATAGTAGTAACAATTATTAGAAGAAAACACTGCATCTAGACATTAAAAGCATGCATTTTCACTGTGGACCTAAGCACAACAGTAAATCCAGTTGTTATTTACACCTGCTATGCAGGTAGAAGTTGATTTAACATTGGAAAAGTGAAATAATAGGCAGGGTAGTAAAATTGTATACTGTATTATGAGGCATGCAGACTTTAGATACAGCAGCCAGTGTATTATAACTTGTTTTCATAACATTTAGATTATCAAATCATGCTTCAAAAATATGAATATTTCATAAGCATAATGCATCAGAAGTAATTTAAAAGAAAAAGGTGAAGCTGAGGTCGTTTGGGGGTTGCCATTCGCAGGCTGTCCTTAGCTCTGTTTATTGCTTACCCTTTTCCCAGCAAATCCAGTATTTAAGAAGGATTGTAAGACCCATGTAATCATTGAGGATTTACTTCCTTTAGTGCCTCAGAGCTGCATTCAGCAACAACACTGTTTTATTTGTTTTTTAAGCATACATCTCACCTTTATAAGGTACAGGTGGATGTTACCAGGAAGTTTTTTAGGTAACTTCAAGCAACAATTTATAGTTGTTATTAACATTTGAAATTTAGGTAGACATATATTCAATTTTTGGTTTTGCATTGACAGAAGGCACTGTAGTTCTACAGGGATCTTAGATACAACTGATGTAAATTGGGACACTGGCTAATGAGGTCGAGTCTTTTTCACATGTGCCAGTACAAAATCTTCTTAATTCTCAGTTTTGTTATTAAAATATAGAAGAATTTTAAATATATAATAGCTAGGCTAAGGTTCAGGGTAGACTTAAGGCTTCTAGTTTGGAATAATCTTTGCTGGCAAAAAGTTCTGGTGTCTGTCGTGAATAGAGAGCATAATACTCTGATAAACTGCTTAATATTTCTTAATGCTTAGTGTTTCTGAAAATTATGTGGCATAGATTAGTGGATAAATGAAATTAATAATTTAACTGAGGTGCTTTAGAATTGTAGTTTACTTCACACTCTTTCCAGTCTTTGCTGTAATACAGGTAAAATATGGAAACATTTGTGTTTATTCGTATGCAACTTTCTTCTTACTTGCATAATCTGCAAGGACTTGTATTTCTAAGTGTCCTTAGCACAAAAAGAAAAAAAATAATAAATTTGGTAATGGGAAAACTGTATTAGTGAAAGATCTGAAACTTCAAGAGGATTTTCTTTATAAATGGAAATTTTAATATTAAATTGCTCCATCTAGTGGCAAACTGCTAAACCTGATAATTTTCCTTTAGTGATTATTATCCTTTAGTAATTATTATTCCTCTTAAGAATTTAAGACTGAATTCTTCTTCTTTTCCGTGGGAAGTCCTCTGCCAAGGGAACTCCACGTGTGAAAAGGTACAAACCTTGATTTTCCTTCCAGGTAGTTCCGAGGATTTTTACGGTTTACTTCAATGGAAGCTAGGTTTATATGTGTCTAAGTGTCTGAACTGCTTTTGAGAACTTGGTGTCAGTGCCTTAATACCTTTGGATTGAGTTCTCATTGGGGCTGGGAGAGAAAATGGGGATGCTGGATTGCATAAATTATTAATATAATGAAGATGAAGTCTCTGATTCTTTGGCAAAGAGTTAAAATGCACAAGTGAATCATGTAATAAGTACAGCATACTGAGATGCATCTTATGTTCTAATGTGAGATAAATTTCTCTTGTACGTTGTTTCATTCAAACATTGGTTAATATTGATACCATTGATTGGTATTGATACTGTAATTTTCATAACAATGAACTAATCTAATGTTTTGTCAACGTCAATATATTTTGCAAGCAATTGGAATTCTTATGCCGATCAAGGCAAAAACCCCTGCGTTTCCCAGTCATAGGAAAACAGTGAGAAAATTCAAAAGGAAAAAGTTCAGGAAAGGTTTAATCCAGGCATCTCTGTTGCTTTCTTCCTTTGTGCACCTTGAAAAGACACATTCTCACACAAAAGAAGGGAGCTCTTGAGGAGACTTGCATGTTTCCCTCTGCCCGCTGCTGTGATCCCTTGTGCAGCTGCCTTTAAAGGGAACTCATGTGCTTAAGAATGCAAGCTCATAGAACAATGAATCAGTTTCGGGGTGGTTGCGTGCTATTGTTTTTCTCTTTCTGAATGGAGCCTAAAACTGCACAGCCAGCAGCTGAAGCCCTGTAGAGAAACAAAGATATTTAAAAATGAAAAGCAAGGAAAAGAACCAAAATAGTTTAAAACAAAATTTTAAGTATTACATTAAAAAAAAAAAAAAGGCTGTTCATGAGAATGTAACAGCTGCACTGGACTTGCTGACTCCCTGTCCTTTACTTTTGTCATTCATTTTTCAGTTTCGGTTAATCTGCTACATAAGTAATTTATACACCTTTAATTTCCTCGTAGATTAATTTTCACTTTTCAGTCCATGTCTGAATATTCCTTTTATATTAAGAAACTGCGCTGTAACACTAGAAGAGTTGTACTTTATTCCAAGACTGTTGTTGTTGTTATTCACTTGAATAATGGAACATGAACCTTGTAGTGAACTTTTTCAGACTTCCTCTCCCCAATTAGGTTGGTCACTTAAAACTGCAGATCACTGTTCTATCTTCCTTTCCCAAGCAAATGAACTCATTAAATATCACAATTGCATAACTTCTCTACATGCTAACTAAAGTTTCCTTGCAGTTTCCTTAGCCTCAGTGGTTATACTTTTGGCTGAACTTGCAGTGTTTGAAATACAAGGTAACACGTCCTGATAATAGTACATGAACAAATAATTAACACTGCTATGAATTGGAATGGTACTTTTCATCTTCTGTGGATCTTACATAGCTTAGGCCTTCTCAGGGAATAAAGCCACTTAGGTGTACCCCATCTCTGTTTTTTTTTTCTACTGCCTGATGGATTTGGGGCTATTCTTTCTAGAGGCTGTAGTTCCTGCAGATAATCTTTATCAGTGTTGCTGTGGTTGAGTTACTTCCTCAGTACTGGCATCTACAGTAGTACTGACAGAAAACTGAACAAAAACCTTGGTCTTTGTACCTCATTCTGTTGGACTGGGGAAGCTGAGAGGTATCAGTGACTTCTTTTTTTTTTTTTTTTTTTTTAAACTGGTGAATTTCAACGTTCAGTGCAGCGGAGTGGCTACTAAAGAATTTGCAAAAGTGAGAAAAGAGTGCTGCTTGAATAATTACATTGTTTGAGATACTTTGGAATACACATCCCAATGACAGTTTAGTCAGAGTAGTGTCTTTCATCCAGTTTGTTACTTGAAATTATGTGATCCCTTTACACGAATTTCATAAGTATTGCTAATTCAGGTATGTATCCTGTCTATTGAAAAATCATTTGACATTCATAATTGCATGTTTTAATATTCTTGAACAAAGTTTTCACTTGGAATTGAGGCTAATTTAGAAGTACTCATCTTCTCTTACAACTAGTTGGAAACAAATTAATGCCTGTTGTAATTTTGAGAGGGTTCTTGCTTTGGCAATTGGTCTGTATTTACTTTGAAAGAAGGTTTTTTTTATAGTACTATCTAGCCATAGATTACTCCATTTTATCTACATCACATTTTAAAAAGTACCTATCTTTAATCTGTTGCCAAGATTCAATTGGCAAGTTTTTGTCTTGGAATGCTACAAGCATAGATCTAGAGGGAATTGCTAGGCAATGTTAGACAGTAGTAGTAAAAAGCTTATGGTTCATCTAACCAATGCCAGTTTTCTCAGTCTGACACACATTTCTTGCTAGGAAAAAATGATGATTATCTGGTTTTGGTCATATTTGTTGTATGGTAAGGTATCTTCTTGGAGGTGGCCAAGGACAACTTAGCTTTTTCCTGTTGGTGAAGTCATCAGCTGTGAGGGATGTTTTTTTAATTATTTAGATTTACAACTTTTTAAGTGTATACTATGGTACTGAACACTCCAGGGCTTTGAGATTGCTTTATCTTAAAACAGTAGAAAATTCCTTTGAATAAATGAAAAATAGGTATATGGAATCTTTGTACTCTTTCTTGTTTCCTGGGGCAGATACATTGTGAGAGTATGCCTTACAATGACATGTACTGGTGTGATTCTGCTCTGCCTTAGAGTTGCTTTGTTATGCTTTTCTACTGACTTTGATCTTGAAAAATGTCTAAACCATTGTATTCCTCACACCATCCAAAATGCCTAATTTTTGTGATGAAATGTGTTTGTTTCAAGCCTGAGCCAAACAACAACAGTCTCAGGAAACAGTATCTCAAAGTGCACATTGAGGGAGAGGACATTTAATGTATGCTCTTCTGTTTTTGAAAACGTACTCATCAGAATCTTGCTGTGACCCACATGCAGTGTAAATAAATATCTGGTATTGACCGCTGCTTTATTCTTCATCCTCACTCCTATAATGTTTCCTTGGTTTCTAGCAGAAAATGTCTTTTTAAAAATGTTATGGGTGTATATGAAGTGGGGGGCTTTATATCAGTGGGGGGCATTTATCATAAATCATTATATGATTTATCGTATCACCGAGAGTGCCTGTCTGCTGATCCATGGACATCTGAGCCTTTTCTCTGAACAGCTGTCATAGGACAGTTCATGACTTGCAGAGCTTTATTCTGGACTTGAAGAGCTTGAGATTTATCCCAGATTTCTAAAGGATTTGGTCTCATGCACCTTCTTAATGAGACCAAGGCTGTGAAGTTTTGATGCTATTAATCTGTTCTTTTGCATTTTGGATTTTAAATTGTTTACCATATCAGGTTGCTTATTTCATAAGCTTAATGCCAGATTGTGTGACTTGGGCAAATAACTGTGATTCTCACTACTTCATTAGAAAGTGATTCTAGATCTCCTAACATGGATAACCTCCGAGGGTTTTCTTTTTGGTTCGTAATAAAATCTAATGTTAGTGATAATTCAACCCTTTTTCATCAGAGAGATGCTATCTCCTCAAAAGAAACAAATGCAAACATTTTTGGGATATTTTTTGTTTTGTTTTCTGTGTGTTCTTACCATAGATGCATTTTTCTAGTTCAGACAGGTTTAACCCCCTCCCAAACCTTCTTTCGTACATTTCTCATTGAGTATGATATTCCAGCTGCTGTGGTGTTTCCACAGCTGGCCTCCTCTAAGGTAATGGAAAATGACTGATTTTCAGGTCCACCTCTAATCAGAAATAATCAATGTCCCTTTCACCGGTGTGTACTGTGAACAAAGAAAACCAGTATGTAACTTCTTGTCTTATACATATGTACATAATCTGAAATGATTTCCATTTCATCTTTCCTGTGACTGCAGAACGTATCATGGACTCTTTTACAGATTTACTGCTACCAAAGCAGAAGTCCACATTGAAAGGCATATTTCCAGTCCAGCAAGCTCTCCATGTCTGCATTCATGTTTCCATGAAATTATGAATCAAAGCTTTAGAAGCAGAACATCTGAATCAGAATAAAACATTCTTATTCTGGAATAGGTGGAATCACATGGTATTACCTTAACATACCTATGAATCCATATATGCAAGTCCTGAATTTCTCTGCTTCGTCACTTAAAAAAAAAAAAAAAAAACAAAAAACAAAACAACGCAAAAAACCAACCCCAAACACCAATAAAAAGGACTGCTCAAGTACAGAGCAGAAAAGTGGCACTGTACTTGGCTTTTGCCAAGACTTCTCACACTTCCTGTGTTTATTGCTAATATGAGCTTCCCACTGTTTCATTAAACAGGCTGTTCGTGGCATCCTATTTTCTTTAGCAGATTTCTATCACAGCAGTTATTGTCAGACTTGACAGACTGGCAGCTGGAGATATGAACCAGGCATAGTAGGAAAAAATTCAGATGTTTAAGGGCTCTTATCTCTTTCAATTCCTTCTCTCTCTTTTTTTTTTTTTTTTTTTGATTCTCTAAACTGCATTTTGTCCTTTTATTCTCCCAAAGTAGACATGTGGGCTTTAAGTCTTCCTTTTTCTCCTGTGAGTAGGAGGTGGGTTACCGTATGCAAGCTGATTTGGAATAGAAGAGAACAGGGGGCTGCACTAGAAGTAGCATATTTCAGTCTACTTTCCAGGTTTAGCATTAAATTTGCGTGTTAAAGAGTGTAGAACTGGACATCGTGGATGGCTCCTTGTGGAGTATAAAGATGTGTTTGGGTACTAGTATGCATGGGGGAATTAAGTTTCATAGGAGATGTAGCAATGTTTGGGTGTTTTTTATTTTTTTTTTTTTTTTTGAAACTTCTGCTTGTTAGTGGAAGTCTGAATTTACTTTTTTCTGTGGAAGCTCTTTCAAAGAGGAAATTTGTGAGCTAAGCGTGCACTAAGCATGAAGATCATGGAAGTGTATCTGGTTTGGAGAAGTGTTGTCTGGAAGCATTAACATCTGAAGTAAGTCAGTGAAGAGAATACGCTGTAGGAAGTATCCAAATCTCTGGAAAAATGTGCTGTCCAAGTTGTATGAAAATAATTTACTGTTTATGTTGTAACAAGTATGTGTGTGTTCTAGAGGTGGGGAGAAGATGGTGCTTAAAAAAAGAAAGGTTTTTCATCAATCTTGTCAGATGAAGCTCCAATGGAAAGAAAGGATGTGTTTCTGAAACATGCAGCTCCTATTTTATAACACTTTTCTGGAAAAAGTCTGTATAATGGTGCCCATAACATGCAAGAGATGGGATTTAACCTCTGATTAAAGGCCCAAAAAAAGCCTTTGTGGGAACTGAGGCAGAGAAATATGTATAGATACAGCTGTATGTATCACTATGTCTTGTGCAAACCAAAGTTAAAAGTCAGGAACTAATGGATTTGAACACTTTAGGAGTCTGGAAGGCTGATGCATATGGATCATATGATCTTGTAGCTGTTAACAGGTAACAGACTTGTGATACATTACAAAAATGTACCAAAAGGCAGTGCAGCAGTCCAGCAAGGTTAAAGGAAATGCATCTAACTGAGAAATAGAAACAACACCTGTGGCTTTCTAGCAGTGAGATTGTTTCCTAAAGCTGATGGATATGATTGATATCCATCTTTCATAGCAAAGGAAAGATGGATACATCTTGTTTAACATCGTTTGAAATTTTTCTCCTCTAAAGTTACATCATGTTTATTTGCCTTAAGACAGTATTCACTTACTTCTGCACATATTCTCCTGCAAATAGGTCTGCGTCATGAATTTCATGTGAAACATCACATTTATTCAGTCTGCTGGTTTTAGGTCTATTAGGAATGCTTTCCAGTTACAGACCTAATTCTGTGGCTCACGCACATCATTGTCACTGTGTAACTTCCTGTTCTCAGATGGTTACATCTTATGACCGTTTTCTTCTCTTCCATACAAGAGGTGACTTGATATCGCTTCAAAGCATTTACTTTACTCTGTATGGCAATTATGAAAGAACATCTGGGTCATGGTGCTCAGATAGTAGTACCACTCCTATGAGGATATGGAAAATTGTGGCCTCTGAGGTCTCTGAAAACAGATATATCATGCTTTTCTAACTTATTAAAAACTTGAAGACTTGGCAAAATGAATGGGAATTAGTTTGCCAAAAAGAAATTTGGGAAGGCTGAGAGGGGGAGCTAGGAAAATCACTGGCAGGTCTGTTAAACTTTGGTTCTAAGAAACTGAAGAACGGCTCTCTTTATTACTTGTGTTAAGTCTCTGTGGTCACTTGGAGAAGAACAATGTGATAAATAACAATCCAAGTGGATCAGTTCAGTCAGTCATATCATCTTGCTTGGCTTCACTCTTTGATTGGATAGCTAATTATGTATTAAAGGGGATGTAGTAGAGATTGCATATTTCTGTAACTTCTGTTTCTTTTAATTCAGAAAGTGCAGTAGGGAATCTCTGCTTTTCAGAAGTCTTTGACAGCCAGGTGCAGGCAAAGTAGACTGAACTGCAGCACACAAATGGTGACTGTGGTCTTGCCAGTGCATAATCCCCTATATGAATTGCCAGAATCCCGTATATGAATTGAGTAAATCTAGTTTATCGGACTGATTATACACAGATTAGATGAACAGCGTATGTATAGCAATTCTAATGCTGGTTTTTGAGGCCTACCCCTATGTACATATGCTTTAAAGGTGGTACTATCATATGGCATTCTTGTGTGATTGGTCAATTATTTGGTTATTTTATCCATTAAGTCTTCTTTTAAGGTAGGGATGGAGAAAAACAAACTTTTCTGTTTGTTCTGAGGTTCCCAGATATCTAAAGGCTGTAGAACATTGTAAGCCAAAGCATAGAACCCCATAAAAAAGAACTTCAATCATAATGCATCTTTTGATGCTTAGCATTAGTGAATTACTCTCCCACAGAAAGTCAATTTTGCCCTAGGAAATAGACTGACTGCTTATCAGCTGCAGAAAGTTCAGGAGCAGCTTGTTGGCATCATACAAGTAAAAGCAGAATCCGGTTTGTATTTCTAGGAAGTCCGTTTGTAGAAGACAACTGAAATAACGGGAGTGGTGGCTTTCTGGTGTTCCACCTTGTGGACAGAGATTAAGAAGATAACAGTTTTCTCCTTATAGTGAGTTCTCTGAAGGCAACTAATTTAAATTCAAAAATGCCAAACGTTTTTGGAAACAGTTAGAAACTTTTCCCTGAGCATGTTAATAACTCTCCAAATGAAGGAATAATATTCCCATCTCTGCAGGGCAGTCCACCTCATCTAGGGTTTTTTTAACCATTGTTGTGAAGATGCGTGTGCCCAAAATACCATCTGCTGTGTATTTTTCGTACCTTTCTGTTCTTAACAGGAGGTCTGAGACCGCAATCCTTCTTCTTGTGTTGATTTGGTGTCATTTTTGTAAGTGGCACAAACTTCCTTAATCAATTCAGTAAAGCGGAAAGGTGGATGGGACCTGCTTTCCAAAACTATTTCCAGAGATAGTGGAAAGCACTCAGTGGAGCCTTTCGTTAATTTAAACTATTGAGTTGGCAGTCTTGGCCACTGTCTTCCCCCATAGGATGGAGAATACAAGCTTTTTCACTCCTGCTTTAGCCACACATTGTGTCACTGATGACTGAATGGGCAAGGATAAAGGAGGTGGCTGAATTACTGTCCTCATCTCATCTTCTTTTTAACTATTGAGATTTCAGAAATGGCGCCAATTAGAATGAATTGTAACTGCAGTTTTGGCATTCATATGAAGTAAATTTCACAAGTGAATCGAATTCTGTATTATGACTTTCTTACAATAGTTCTAATTCTGCCGGTTTTACTTGGATGGAAGTCCTATTGAAGTCCCCGTAAGAATTCTAGGATCAGCATTTAGTATTTGCCTCAGTTCAGTAATTGTTTTCTTTTATGCGACTTTTTTTAGAGCGCTCTGACAAGCAAGGAATGAACAGCTTATCTTATCAAGATTTATAGTCAATAGCTTCTGTAGTCTTGTGAAGAAGACATCTGCTGTGCAAATAGCAAGGTTAAAGTGATTGCGCATGAAGTAAATATAAACTTCAGCTAGTATTTCATCCTGAAAACCAGTCTGAACAATACTTAGATAACTTCACGTAATAGAAGCCCTTTCATAATCTTGACCTGTGTACAGTTTTGTCAAATCCAAGGTCAGATAGAATTTAAAAAATAAGCTCTATTTGAACTTCTATAACCATGATTTCACATTTGTAAGCATGCTCTTTAATAAAAAAATACTACTGTTGTTTGGTGTTTTTGTTAAATTCTTACATAAGTCTCAGAGTTCGATCAGCTTTAATAGGAAAGAAAATATTATCTATTTGTTTAGGAAATGTCTTCTAAACCATTACAGCTACAGACAAAAGGAGTTCATTTCAAATTGATTAATGTGCTGTAAGTATCTGGAATTGCTTTGTCCAGTCACTTTGTTGCTTTCTCATCTCTCTGAAAAATCATATGAAGCATCTCTGAAGATTCCTGATTGATGCTGTCAGCTTTGTACTGATATTACAGTACATTTCAGGAAATGTTCAAAGTGGGGCAATAATTTTCAATCTATTTTCAAGTATGCTGCAGTAAAGTTTTTCTATCAGATTATACAAAGTCCATTTCCCAAAGAACTATGCATTTTTGTGTGTTGTGCTTTTGTGGGTGGGAGCTTTTACATATGGATCTTCATAAATATGCATGAGACAATGATATATTGGTGATATTACCTACTTTTGTTATACCATGCCAAAGTGCTTTTTCTTTTTTTTCTTCATAACCCATACTGTCTACTTCTCTTATATACAAGCTCCGATTAATTTATTTACACATGGCTTCCAAGAAACTTGGTTTCATTTTGTAAGGTATGTACAAATTTTCCAAATCTTGGTACAGAATGCTTCAGGACCAAATCCAGTAATTCATTGGTAAGAAAGTTAAAGTACAGGAAACTGTAACAAAGAAGATTATTTTGCTCCTAAAAAGGGAATTTGGAGAAGATAATATCATTAATTCCTATATTTGTTTTTCAGCTTGCAAGGAAAGCAGGATTTACCTTAAGTTATCAATTCTGCAAAGTCCTGTGTGTATATGGTTTGGCCAAAAGAAGTTCACACACTTAAGCTGCATGAAACAGTATAAAAATCTTACTGCTGATTTGATTACTTTATGAAAGCATTCAGTGAACAAATAACTGTTGGTCAACAACATAAAAATACAGCAAGAGGAGCATAGCCTTTTGTATCCATAGGCTGTACATGCAAACTCTGCAGGAGATCTTGGGCTGTAATAGAGGTGGAAGTATGGGAGAACTCTAAAATTCTCTTTGGAACCCCCTCCAGTCCATAGCAGAATGGCTGGCTGCTCGCCATGCTGTCCCTGGCTGCTGGCCAGCACCAGTACTCCGTGACCCCTTCTGATGCAGCTCATAGGGCGTGAAGGATGAGTTAATGATGTTTCAAGCAGCATTAATGAATCAAATTCTAAATGTGGATTCTCACCCACAGTGGTGTGGGAAGGTCCGTGGCTCTGAGGAGAAGGAACCCAAGAAGAGAAACGTTCTCTTAAATTTAG
The DNA here is from genome assembly GCF_963924245.1 of Chroicocephalus ridibundus. NCBI lineage: Eukaryota > Metazoa > Chordata > Aves > Charadriiformes > Laridae > Chroicocephalus > Chroicocephalus ridibundus. The sequence continues at coordinate 17,912,490 of NC_086291.1, read as the reverse complement.
ATTTTGTGGGGGTGTAGAAGGTATCTTCTGCGTCCTATCACCCCCATAAATAGCGTTGTTAGCGTCTTTTCTTTTTTGCTGCTGTGGCAAGAAATAACTGCATTTATTAGCATGTTATATTGTCATGTTTTGTATAGAATATCTTGTATATGTACTCTGAAAGCTGCCTGAAATATAATTATCAGCATTCTTTTGTCTTATTCTTAATTTAAAATACAACGGAATGTCCTGATTCGGGGGGAAAAAAAAATATTTCAGCCTGTACTTAACTTCCATTGACTCTAATGAGGTTAAAATACACTTGTAAATTCTAATATGCTTAAGTGTTCTCACTTAGAAAGTACTTAGGAAAGGTTATTTCAAAATATTAATTCTGAAAAATGCAATGCTGACCCTTTAAAATTTCATTGAACACATTTTGTAAAAAGTATTCTGCCATCTTTTGAGAGCAAAACAATTCTGTCTTGAAAATCTGGAAGTGGAGCACAAACATGATAAAAACTAGTCTTAGGATCACTGTGATGTAGCTTGTGAAAATTCATTAAATAAGGTCCCCTAATGATAATGATTTACCAAAATTATTTATTTTAAGTAGCTCAAACAGTAACACAAGTGAATATTCTTTTGCAGTATAGGATTGCTAAATTGTGTTCCATTCAGTTTGTATTTGCTTGCTTATTGCTGCAGTGAAATAGGCAAGCCAGTTGCATAATCAAGTCTTTATTGTATTGGTGTAATTTGCATATTTTCTTTATTGTCTCAGAACCATCACAAATTGTTATGAAATGAATAACACTTATTTTCTTGCTGTATAGATGATTGAAACCGCTGAGTGAATTGTTCTGTCATATTTTGGGGTTTGCGTGATAAGGAGGTATCCAAAGACACTCTCTAGTTTTCTCTGTTAGATAGCAAAGTATGTTCTCCTCTTTTTTTTAAACATAAGTATATGCAGCCTTTTATTTTTTTGCTGAGGTGATTTTGTGCCGCAAAAGCTATCAATAGCGCTGTATCCTGAACACCTTCCTTCCTATAAGCATTATTTGCACAAAATTACCATTACTGTATGAACAGTGCCATTGTTTTCAATTTGACTACATTTACAGGGACGTACTCTCTGTAAACTTGGCCCAGTGAGGCCAACTACAGCTCCATTAATGTAAAAGGAAAATCCTTTTGTTGAATTCACTGAAAGCTGAACTAGGCTTACAGTGACTATGCTCCACCATGCTGTTGGAAAACTTATTCTTCAAAAAGAAAGGCATAACCAATAAAAAATGGCTGTGGGTTTTTTTTATAATTTTTATTTAGAAATGGGTGGAATGATGGTGCTTTGCCTAATAAGGTTGCTACTGGCAAGAAGAGCTCTGGTCTTAGTCTAATCCTATTCAGAGGCTTGATTATCAAAGGGCTACTCCACTGCCTTGTACTAATCACAGATCAGTTTGTGGCTCTGTGTGTATTTTTTAGAACAGTGCCCCATGACTCCCTCATATCAAGTACTTCATTCCTGTTCTGTGTGTGTGGCTAGGTGTTTTAAACCAAGTTAATAGTTCATAAGATGTTCCAAAAAAATTCTGCCACCATTTTCAGGAGTCTCAACTCAAAGCTTTAAAAACGATAAATACTTACTGACTTTGGGAGAGGGGAAGGGCTGAAAGATTGGCCATATATCTCTTAATATTAAAATTATAACAGTAGTGTTATGTACAGTTTATGTTAGGACCTCTCTCAGCACTGAACCGCCTTCTCCCAGGAAGTACATCTTTTAGACTTCCTGAGTCGATTAAATACTTCCCTTAAAGTATAACAATTGCTCCCTGTAGTTATCGAGCTTTGCCACCTTGTCCTCCTTGAAATGTCCCGTGCTTCTAGCCCTTTAATTTGCTGTGAGGGGTTCCTGCACTCAGGCAGCAAGGAGACAGATTATGGCAGGGCTAGTCAGTATTACAGAAACATGTAACGAGCCATACAGCCTGCAGAATTCTGGAAAGGATAAAGGGGAGACACTTAAAGACAGTTTTCTCAAAGTAGTCTCATTAGCCTGTGAACCAGGGTTAAGAGATAAGAGAATTCTTGATCACAGACTGGAACCTGCTTCTTGTGTTTATTGGAAGCTTGTTTTTCTAAAGGTTATAGAGTGTATTTTCCAAGGAGTCTGATAGCTATGCTGTATTAACCTGCCCTGTCTTGATTTTCTATCATTACTGCTTGCAGACTGAATTAAATCCCAAATGGTAGTTCTCGAAGATGGTAACTAGGAATATCTGAATGTAACCAGAATTTATAGTAAGTTTTGATTCTGGAATCCTTGCATGAGTAATCCTCTGAAATAGAATTCTTTTCACCCCAGGTAGTGCAACTAGAACTTTCCCCAAAAGCTTGTCTCTCGTGACTGTTTTAAGATTAGGTAGGGACATGGCTCCTGGGTAACAATTACACTTTCCCTATTGAAAGTATGTTTTGTAACTAATTATTTCATAATTTCTATCACTATATAAGGATATGGAATATAATTTTATGAAATTCCTTAAATAATTGGAAAAGGCTTTTGTTCTGGAAAAGAGGAAGTGTGTGGGTATGCAGAGGTGGGAGGGAGAGGGAAGGGTGCACAATAACTCCCACCATAGTACAAACTATGCAGGAACAGAGCTATCAGCAAAGTGGAAAATAGGAATCAGCTTTGTTTCTAAGGAAAACAACTCCCAGGAGGAAGCAAAAGTCCATATGTAATACCATAACTGCTGATGTGCTGTTCAGCTTTGCTTCCCACAGCACAATGAAAGTTCAGCGTATTTTGTTTCTTAAAGTGGTACCTATGAAATTATGGAAATTCTCATATATAAAATTTAATAAGGGCATCTACTAATATAATGAGTCACCTGCTGCAATGTGTATTTTTCTGCGTTCTTCATCTGCGGAGTGGGAGGTGGCAGCAAAATAAATCTGTAGGCAAATTTGCCTAGCTACCCTTATCTAACCCATGCTTATAGACCTGTATTTGTCTTGTTTGTTGATTGTTCAGGTTATACATGTTTAGAAAGGGTCCAACACTTTGAACTCTAGGTCCCTTATTTCATCCAGTTAAAAGGTGCTGATGCGCTTGTCTTGCCTACATTGAAGAGGCAGGAACAAATGTTCTGTTCTTGCAGAGCATGTGATGAAACTGCTTCTGACTTTCTTCTGCCCAGGAAACTTAAGAAGCAAGGTGGTGCTGGTGCCCCAGAGCCACATATGACATGTGGTCAGGGAAGCCAACCTTAACTGATGTGAAGCTTTTGCTCTCATAAATACCCCAAATGTAATATCTCAAATTAAATTATTTGCATTGGTAAATATTTAAGGTTATAATTGTGCTTCTGCTGTCACTTTTAACAAGTAGGAAAGATGGGGTAATGAGGTATGATCTCTGTTAGTTTTATGCAAGTAGAAGTTTTGTGTACATGAAGTTATATTGGCAAAATTCCTGCTGTAATCTGTTCTGTGGATTATGGCTTCGTCATATTGATATAGTGCACATCACTGTCACATTCACAATAGGAGAACTTTGGGGGTATCCCTCTGTTAGAGTGCTCATAATATGGCTATAGCATGAAGAAATGGTAGACACATTTCTATATGAGATACCAATACTTATTTACTTGTGTTGCTACAACTTCACAGTGAAGTTTGAGGCCCCCAAATACAGAGTAATGGAGAAATTTAAAATCAGCACAGAATATTAGGGTTTTTCTCATCTAGCTTTCATCAGGAGGCTTCTTCCACATCTGCTGTTAACAGGTTAATGTCGAAAGTGCAGCCATGTCAAAAATGTTAGGTGAACGCCCCCTAGCTGAAATAATTTTCAGAACATGACTAAGACAAAGATTTCCAGGAGATTCCAATACACAGCTGGGGGGAATCCCATGTTCAGAGTTCCTTGTTTGTTGGTTTCAACTCAGCCAAGCAGTTACTCTAAGGATGGATACATTTGGATATCTGTGGGTACATTTATGTTCATACACTGATCTTTTTAGAAAAGCATTTTGTATTAAGGAAGCAATCTTAATTTTCTGTTCCTTTTAATTCAGTTGGTACAACATCTGGAAATATGAGGCTGTGTGTACAGTTAGCTTGCAAAACTCATCTGTAAAGTAGATTACAAAGCCATAAATGCATTCATATTTCAGAGACAAATTAAATGATCCTACCAGAGCAAGTGTCATTGAGCTCTGGGCTTTCTCTGGTGTCATATATTGCACAGGCAGTTCTCAAAGCAAGAGAACTCTGCCTTTTCTATTAGTACAACTGACTGATCTTTGAATAAGCCAGTAGCATTGGTTTTATCTTCATCAAACTGGACATTTCAATATTGGGAAAGAAAAGAAGGAAAAACACTTTCTTTGTAGTTAAGTCTTTGTTCTGTTATATACACACAATGGCATTGATTCTGCCCCTTCCTTGATCGGATTGCTCAGAGTAGATCAGTGCACAGGAATCTCTGAGTCTGCCAACCCGGCATACATTCAGCAAAACTTTTATCGTACCCAACTTGTGAATGGTTGCTATTGCCCATATTCTTTCTCTCTCCGTAAGCCTCATTTTAATTTCATGTGAGAATGAAATAAATAGCCAGTTTAAAAAACCCAAAGCTATATAAAGTTAAGCGTATCAGGTGATTGCTACTGAGTTTTGGACAGGCTCTGCTGCGCGAGTTTCTATGACCACTGAAAAAGTGCCACAGCTAGAAAGCAGGTGATGGGATTGGTGAAATGGCCATACAGCCCTTCCTTTGCAATGCTGACTTCACTGCTTACACATTTTAGAACAGGGTGTTCGAGGATGAAGTAGTATTATCACACTTAGATTAGCCTGGTAGTTGCAAAAATCAAGCTATTGAAGATTAGAGACGATCTTTCCAGACATTATTGAATTAATTTTTGTTGTTTTGTGCTTTCTGTGCATGTGAGAGTGCATAAAGAGGTGGACTGCCACCACAAGCTGTCTATATATTATATCCTTATATTTCTCCAGGCAGAAATCACAGAGCTGAGCAGCAGTAATTCATAATACACATAAAACATAATACACATACACATAATACACATAAAATGCTGTCTTCAAGTTTATAACAAACGTAACAAAAGTATATTCAATATGCCTCAAATGCTAAGTAGCAACAGTTGTGAGAAAAAAAATTGACAAAGGTTCAGCACTTCCATCCCCTTCAATTAGTGCTGAGCAAAACCTGCTCTCCCTTAGATTTCAAAAAGCAAAAAATAAGCTTTTAAGCATCTTGTAAAACAACATCATCTTGGTATTTTGTAAAAGGTATAAAACCAGCAAAAGAGCACAACCCCTGTGTTTTCCTTTGAGGATCACTGTTATGTTCAGAGAGCTCCTTGTAGAATGAAACTAATGCAGAGAACTCTGCCTGAGATCTCTTTTTATCGTGGCTACAGCAGCAGCCAGCAGGCTAGTCCAAAAGTAGATGGGCTATCTTTTTAGGCCTGTGGCCTTTTTTGCACGTTTACAGGAGCCAAGACTAGAAGGCGCACGTTGTAGAGTACCTGAAAGCACAGGACAGTAGCTCATTTCCAGCCACAGCTACTTAACATTTTAATGGTTTAAAGGTGTATTTGCAATAAGTACAGACCTTTTCTTACAAATACCAATGAGACCAAAATGTCCTGTAAAATTTGAAACTTACTTTTGCACAGTTGTTCATGAAATGTAATCAGAATATGGTCTATTGAGAAGACTACAATGACAAGGTATGGCAGTCATCCTAAAAAATTCCCTTCACTTTCTCACAGGAATTTTTTCTGTATTAATTATTTTTTATTCTAATTTGAAAGAGGAGAAAAATACATTTCTCTCTCCTCTGTCTCCGTTTCTTTCACTGGCAGAATCACACTGAAAATTAGACTGCTAAATAGTCAGGAGTTAGTACATTTATTGGATCTTCCACTTTTTGCTTCATACTTTAAAGCAGTCATCTAAGGCAAGCTGTATTTGAAAGTCACCAACAGCTACACTGGTATTTGTACTTTTTGCATAAATGAAGAAGTGATGACTGCAGATACGCTACTTTCAGCTAAGAAACTTATTTGTTGCTAGAACACTTGAGAGGATAATTAGTCTTGAAAAATCAAGAAAAATATTTTAGTTAGACATTAGCTTACCTCTGTAAGCCTTGGATATGCCAAACTACAATGATTATTATCAGACCTTAAAGAATTACCTACCTACGCTAAAACTAAACAAAGATGACACAAACTCTGAATTGCTGTATTAACATATCTGAACTCTTACTGACTCATACCGCTACCACCTACCCATTAGTTGCCAAGTCCCAAATTTGATACAATTGCCATTTTGTGTCAAAGTAGCAAAGCATAATAAAGGTAACAGAGGAAATTAAAGTTTGAGCTATATGAGTTTAGCATGTGTTGCAATCTTTTTAAAAAATCGTTCTGCCATATTACTTCTCTGTTTACCTGAATAGATAATATTGTCATGAAAGCTCAGCAAAAGAAATGGGTTCTATACTTAGATACCTAAAGTCATATCAGAGTTTGAGGAGTGCATACCACTGGGTCAGGATTTTGGCTTATCCCTGCAATTGTCACTGCGTTTGGATCCCGATTCTTCCAAAAATCTAGTTCTAGACCCTTCTGTAATGAAATATCAGTATAATGTCCTTCTATTACAGAAACTACAGAAAGCTCCTATTAGAAACGTATGGGTTATCTAATACTCATTAGTGCCTCAACCATGACATTTTGTTGCCATTAGAGAGTAATCTATCAGGAGGAAGAACTATTTGTTGCCTGGCCAGTGCTGTAGTAGCTCGTTCTCTATAGATCCTCATTAGAATGGAAAATTACAGCTGTGAAATTTACATGAAATCCTGTTGGGTTCATCTCTTCTATCTGTAGGAATGTCTTAGTTTTAAGAAGCAGAAGCACCCTTTTCCTTTTCTCTGTTTTCAAAATAAAAGTTCCACAGTTGTAGGTGAATGGGCATTGGAAGGAAAGTATCACATGGCTGGTAACTCAGTCATTACATTTTTAACAATGGTGGAAGTCTTTTGCTTCGTACAGCCATGCTTAATGCTGTGCTGGTTGGTAATTTTAAGAAGTGAGCTTTCTAAGCTCTACACTTTAACATCTTGCTTTAGTTTGCACACATGTATATAACTATAGCTGACCTCAGAATCTAAACAGGTTCATTACTATTCACTAGCGAGGCAGAGCCTTGTTGATAACAGTATACTTCGTTCATTTGTGCTTTGGTGTTTTTTTCCTTTTTTTGTTTGTTTGTTTTGGGGTTTTGGGGTTTTTTTTGGGTTGGTTTTTTTTTTTTTTTTTTTTTTTTAATGCTTACATGGCTGATACAGGAGAAAAAACCATGGCCAAGAATCAGTTGCTGTTAGAAGTGTTGGCATGTGATTTTATGAAAGGTCATAGGAATTAGGGCATTTCTTTCCTTCTGCAGACTGTTTTGTGAAAAAGGAAAGAAATCAGAAGAATTGGAAAATCTTGAAAAACTGAAAGTCAAAACTCATGGGGTTTCACACTATTTTTGTACAGAGAGCAAAAAATTTGCTCTGATTCTTTACCACTGACATATTATACCATGAATCCAAAGCTATTAAAATTTAGTGCAACTCTTAACTCTGCAAATGTGAACAGTGATTGCATGGTGGTAGAAGCAAGGTTAAATGTTAACCATAGTCCTCTGTGCTGGAGTCTGTCTGTCCTCTAATGGAAACACTTGCTTAGTCTCAAGCATGGGCTGAAGAAGAAAGGATGTGTGGGAAGAACAGGTGTTTCACAGAACATAGAATTAAATGAGAGTTTTGTATAAGGTGACTGCTCTTTGGCTATTTTCCTGTAATAAAACTTTAACACAGTGGTAACCACAGAAATGTATTTCCATGGCACATCTCCTGGCTCTCCCTCTTGTAGTGGTCTATAGTTCTAATTGGAAATACAGGTCACGTAGAGAAGATTCCATAGATTTGAAGTAAGTTCCCGTACTTGACCAAGGAGTTTGAATGGCTGATAACATGCCAATGACCTATGCAGGCCAAATTCAATCTGTGTGCGCAACATCACTAAAGCTGATGGAGGTGGTCCTATTTGTATAGTGCGCACAGAAGTTTGAGGCTTCACTGATCCTGGCTGTCATTCTGCTCCTTGCACTGAAGTTACCACCCCTGAGGCAAAGCTAGCAGAACAAGATATGTGAGTTTGTGTCTCTGCTTATATACTTTCCAGTCTGATGAATTAATGCAAACTCATCTTCTTTGGTCCTGTAAATTAAGATGTCAGGTTTGGAGTGACTAGAGAGAGGTGTGGATTTTTACCTTTCTACTGTCCCTGCTTAAGGGGATAACCTTTTGCAGAGATAGGTAGCTGTTAAGGGCAGCAACACTAATTTGCACTAATAAACTTGCCAAGCCTTCTCTATTCAAGCTGGAAGTATCAATTAACTTTTCAGTATTAATGGATCTTCTACACATCTTCTCAAAATTGACAAGAGCAAATAATACTTCTGCAGTATTCTTAAGGAACATTTTTTAGAAAACTCGTGGCTCTTAATGATTACTGGGATATCTGACCTTGGATTTATATCTGAAACTACTAGAAATTTGACTGTCTCTAATTGCCACTTTAAGAGATAGTCAGATCATCATACCTTGTATGTTTAGCAAGTCCAGGTTTTTGGAAGTTGCTTGAGATTTGACCTTGTGGAAATGCTTTTTAAATTACTGAGAATCATTTCATAAATCTAATTAGTATGTGATAAAGTCACTTCAACTCACCTCATTTGACACTGGTCCATTAAAGTAACCCATGAAGTTTTATTTGTCTGTTGTTACATATTACTGCCTGTCATTTCTACACGAAGAAAACTTCAAAAAGAGAATCGCCTTAAACAGAAATTATAAACCAGTATATCATACTTCCAGTATATAGCAATATTTATCTTGGCCAGCAAATTGTCATGTGTCTCTTCTGAGTAAGCCATGCTCTGGAGGGAGAAAGAGAAAAAAAAATATCTGTGCTATGCTTGTAGGTGACGCCATTTAATCAGCTAGACCAGTTAATAACTCTTGCTGCCTTTTTTGTTTGTCAAGGGCTCAATATTTTTTCAATATGAGGTCTGCTTCAGTGTGCTTTAAATGGCAGTTTATAATTAATGGTACTTGAGTGTGTCTCTTGTTTCAAAAATTCATACAACATTCTTCGTTACAATTTATACATGATTTTAAAGTATAATTAACGTTCAGCTTTACAAGATATATGCAAACAGATATGCAAATTTGGAAATAAATATGCAAACATATAAAATGTTGTTGAATTAAGTAGTCCTTAACATTTTTAATGAAATCAATATTTTATTCATATTTTGCACACAATTTTGAGTACTTAGTGATTTGGTAGTTCTCAGACTTTCGTGGACCATGTCTGGAGATTGATTCTCTTATGGCTCATCTTGTCTTCCAGTCTCCTGAACCTCATACTTTCCTTATGGAAAACAGGAGCTAATCCAAACCCCTCTAAATTATTGGGTTTCTTTTCAGTTACTCTGTGTGGATGTTTGAGATAGTAAACCTAGCATGTTACTGAAACAGTTGAAAATAATCTTTATAAAAACTTTCATATTGAATCATATTAAAGGTCTGTTTGGTCCAATTATCCTATTTCTAACAGTAGCAAAAAAAAACAACAACCAAAGCCCCACCTAGAGTAAAATACACATCAAATATATCACCTGTATGTTTTTCTAGACTTACAGCCACTTGCAAGTCAAGAAATGTCTATGATGGTTTCTATGCACTTAGTTATCCTCCATGGAATTCTTTTATATATATATATACACACACATGTACGCACACGCACACACATATATATATCTCATCAACAGAATATATATGTATATTCTGTCCCTGACCATGTTGGTGGCTCACTAGTTTACCAGTGTCTTTCTAGTGGCAGAGATTCCCAACCCAAATACAATAGTATAGATGTAGTCTAACAAGTGATGAGTCTCTGTTCCCTTCCCTCAGTCTGCTGATTTTGCTGTTAGTACAGTCCAGGGTGATGTGGGCTGTCTTCACTGCCAGACACACTGCTCGCTTACTGCTGCAGGTGAGGACACTGCCTCCACCTGCCCCAGCCCCAGGGAGAGGACCCTGACAAGCCCTGCAGGCCCAGACCTGGAGAACTGCATCCTCCCTCAGGAGCTCATCTGAGTTAAGACCTCTGACGTGCTGGGGGTGGTTGCTCCAGTCAGTGCTGTTATCCATATGAAAACCAGGCCCCTCCTTCCTACCATGTGATAGCGATGACTTTTTGAATATTCTGTCTTCCCTTGTCTTCACCACTACTCCCAAACATTTGACTGGTATTTTCTTTCTCTGGATGCAGGAGGCTATTTTCACTGCTACACGGTGCTGGTAGCCCTCACTTCTATAATCTTACCCATAAATTTGTTATATAATTTCTGTACCTGAATGCTTGCTCTTTCTCAGCTTTGGTTGTCCACAGACTTGATCTGTACCAAGGAAATGTTATCTCAGAAGGACATGTAGTTAAGATGCCCAGACAGGCGAGGTATAAAGATGTATAGAGTTTTGTATTTAACTGATAAGAGAGAGAATCCTCAGGGATCCTGAGAGAAAATCAGCATTCTGGCTGTAGCTGCTGGTAAATAACTAGGTATTAGTACTGGGAGACTGAGAGGTGCTTCGCTGTTATAAGAGTTACATATGTTGTGATAATGTAGCAATAGATTGAACTTATAGGTCAAAAAATACTGGGACTTCAAACTACACCCTTTATAGTGTAATTGTGAAGAGGCACAGGGAACAGTTGAAGGGTTTGATGTTATAAAGGCCAAATGCTGAAGTAGCAGGCAGTGTGTAGAGGCCAGTTTCCCTTCTGTCTTCATTGCCATCCAAACCATGCTTTAAGTTTGCATGTTTTTGAACTACTGAAAGAATCCTACAGAATTTCTGCAATTGCAGAAATTGCTGAAAGTAGCAGTTTCTTCAGGCACCTAGCTAGCAAAGCCCTCTCCATCTAGATTCTGGTGTTAGACGGGGTGTCTTGGACGGGCATTGACTTAAACTGGAGGAATGGGAATACCTGAGCATAGAAATGTAGAGTAGATGAGTGTGGCAAAAAAAGTTGCATTCAAGTCACAATGCACGATAGAAGGCAGGAGGTGTACCCTATTCTACTTCCAATCTCAGAACCTGAACCAATGGTCAGCTTTACAGCACTTCAGGTACTACGGATCCCACAAGATGACTGTCAGCCAAAGAGTAAATGTGGTTTTCTATCCTTGGTTTGCAAGATCGCATGTCTAGGCTTTAAGTCACTTAGGATTACTACATAAACTTCTTACATACATAAAGAGCCATGCTGAAGTCTATGTTGTTGATTATTTAAGACTTGCTCATTTTAATAAAGTTTGTAGGATTGGTCCCTTACATTTTTTCAATAAAACCTGGAATATGTTTCATTTAGTTTACATCAGTGCACAAGTAATCAAAATCATAATTATCTCTCTAAGAAACATCACTTAAAAATAGACATATGAATGCTGTTTTGATCATTGCAAACTGCTATTTGTAGTGCAGTGTTTTAGTTATGAGATTTATCTGCCCTTGCAGGTGTGTACTTAAAAGCTATTTCAGGGCAAGTAGTGCTATAGTATTTTTCTGACAGATATTTACTTAGTACTACAGGTATATTGAGTGAAAACCATACGGCTGCTTCCCTGTACATCTGTGGTAGTTTCAATGTTTTTAGCCTACAATTGACTGAAACCAAGAAGACCTGATGTACTTAGCAAAACAGTGTTCAGAGCTATGCAACACCCTCTGCCTTTACGCCAAATAACCATGGTCTTTAAAAGACTATATGTGCACAGTCACTCAGTTCCATATGCCTTTTATTCTCCCAGCATATTTCAGGGCTGTTTTCTTGCAACATTTTGTTTCTGTGAGCTGGATTTCATTTCAGCTGATTGCCCAATCCCCTCTTCATTCTATTGTAATTGGGTTTTGAATTGTCTCAAATTCTCCAATGGATTTATGACAATCTGAAAATTAACAATGGCCCCTTAATTGCACAGGGTGATGTGATTCACAAAGTCCTTACTTGACTAATATTTCTTTTCCCCTCTCTTCCATCCAGGCAATCCTGTGTGCTTTTTAAACCAGTGCAGAGGCAGTAAAATGTGTATACATTGAAACTTTTTCTTCCTGGCACTCCATCACTTGGAAAGCAATCTGAGGCTTTTCCATAGGCTGATGTATTGGCAGTAACTTATAAAACCCCAAAAATATGGAAACATGATTTTTGATTATGCTATAAATTGGGATTATTTCCTTCAGGCAGGCGGAAGGACATGCCAGCTGGACTTTATATTTTGGCTGTTAGAAAGCTTTAGGAGCCAAAATTATAATTAGCTCACTCATATTGAAATATGTTCTCCCTGGCTGTATTATTTTTTTGCCAGAGCCTGATACAATCCCTGAAAGATGCAGTTCCCCTCAGCACAGGAAATATGCATCATATTGTTGGCATTAACCAACCACCTGTGCAGTGGCTGGTGCAGTGCTTGCACAAGGAGGCAATACATCTGCTACCTGGCCATCCTGGGTATGAGTCTGTGCTGCAGGGACTGGTGTAGAGGGCACGAACTGGCTCTTTGACTGCTCAATAGACTAACTGCAGGGTTCTTCACTCTAGGCAGATGGGGTATGAATTGCTCAGAATTACAGGAAATGCTTCTAAACACCAAATTTGAAGAAAAGTAGGGCTATTTCATCAACAAACCATCAGTATGAGAAAGTTGCTTGGATTTTAGCAGCACCTAGTTTTGTGTTGTAAAGTGGTACTGAAGATGCAGCTGAGACCTGGGTGCCACCTACACAAAGTGACTATTGTACACTGTAATTAAGTGATGGGAGTGAAGGACTGGTAGGCACAGCAGAAGGAATCTTTATCAGGGGACTTTGACAGGAATTCATGGGCTACAGCAGAGGATACAAAAATCTGCTAGACATCCTGAGTGCTTATTGGGGTAACTAAAATCTCACTAGGATAGCTGAGCAGGCCAGTGAGTGTAAAGCTAGTCTGGGTATGTTTTCACTGACACCCCTCTGTTACTCTGCTGATTTTGGCATAGATGTGCCCAGTGTGAGAACTGGTACCTTCTGTAGCTCACCAGAGTAGAGAATAAGAATGAAGGATACTGAGGCACAGCATCAAGCAGTGACCCCTTCAGATTTCATAACAAGTCAGATACAGCACTGCAAACAGAATCCATATTCTCTTGTTTCACAGTTCAGTGCCATCCGATGGTTCGTTTTAACTTGAGTTGAAAATATAACTAACTTCCCGCACACACACTATTTGGACTACGTGATGGCAAGCTGGATGTTTCATCATATTAGAGGTGGTAAAATGCTTTCACTGAATAGTTCTCAGATTCTGTGTTGGGATGATTCCTTTTACTTGTACTCATTTTTTCAGTCTTGTGGCTGCTCACCAATTAATGGGGCAGTTTCTCACAATGAACCCATTTCAGAATTCTATTTTGGATATTCATTTGATTATTATGATTATTATGATGATTACACACCTGAATATTTTGAAGCCTTTATTTTTTCTTTTGTTTTGTATAAAAGACTTTTTTCTGACTCTACATTTTACTACTTTCTTCCCAAAGGAATATAAAACTTGCTTTAGGAGCATAATTTAGTTTGGGTGAGAGACTGAGATAAGGTTTTAGCATTGGGGAAAAATAAAGAGGGAATATTCAGAGTAGAAGATGTTATGTCCATCTGAGAGCTGTGCATCGCAGCTGTGGATTTAATTAGCTCACTCTTCCAGATGAAGGGGCCAGGCAAAGGCAGCCGCCCCTGTCGCCTTGGCATCAGCAAGGTATGTATTCACATTACGGCAGGGGGCTCCAGAGCAGCAGAGAGATTTCACTGAACAGCAGCCACTCACCCCGCAGAACTGAAAGGCATTTTAAAGAGTAGTAAATAGATTAATTTTCTTTATTATTTTAACTTAAAACCCGATAGTATATCTGTGAATTGATTAACTCATATAGACAGCATCTTTTCAGTTTGAATGTCCTAACTGGTTTTGAAACTGATTCTTTGAAGACATAAGAAACGCATGGCGAATATATTTCTTGCAACTACTAATCAATTTGGCTATTTTGGTAGACAAAGAGAAGAAATGCAAAGCTAGAGTACAAGAAAGATCTAGAAATTAATGGATTGCTTACCTTGAAGTTTCAAGAGAAGCTATTAATGTTACCCTATGAGGCTGATGGTAATCCAGCAAGTTTTTTTCCTGGATATAAGACACGATGCAAATTTATCTCCTTAAAATGCTCTTTGTTTTTCATCTGTTGAAGGATTAGAAAAAAAATTAGGCTTACAATACTTGAGTTGAAAACTTTCTTACTAATATTAGTAATATTCAAAGTGGCAGTTTAATGCAGATTTAACTTAAGTAACAGACATCCTGTATCTTACTTTTGCTTAGATCCTTGAATTCATGCTATTCTTAGTTACCATCTCTAATTCTGCTTTCTTCACATAAAAATGAATACACTAGAGTACACTACTACCAGATCATACTGAATCACTAAACAGAACAAAATGTTTAGAACTGGAACTCCTAAAAGTAAGCATAAAGTTGTATTACTTGAAAATCACTGTAGTTTCCATGGTGAAAATTCAGAAGGCTTGTAATACAGTTTGTGACATCTATAAAATATTTTATTTTAATGGATCATTTTCTGTGTTTTGAAATCAATGAAATACAAATGCTGGGAAGGAGGTAACAAATATGAATGGGGTAAAAACTTGAAACCTTTACTGCTTGAAAAAAGAGGAACACTCAGGCTTTTGTGCTTCATGTTCTGGAAAGTACTAGTAGCTGAACTGTAAAATCTTAATTTTTCTGTAGGTTATACAGTTATGTACTTGCTAAGGTAGTATTTTTCTCTTTAAAGCTGCATGTGTATTATGAAAGCTTCCTCACTTTTTACTGGCTTATGTCTTCATAACTAAGTAAAACTTTTTTTTGGAACCACTCTTCATTAAAATACATGATACCACAGCAATTCTCTTGGTTGTTCATATTTTCATAGGACTGCACATTACCAAAGTAATTCTGATTATGCTTTCAAAAATGTCCAGTAAGGAAAATGTGTTGGTAGCAAATATTTGTAGATTTTTTTTGGATGGGTAGGGAAGAAGCAATTACACACGTTAAATTGCATGTGCTTCAGACCTGATTCTACCACCTTTGTTTAGTTTAGTTTAGTATAATGGTATTGAGAAGCACTGTTTTGCTATGTCCCTCGTGATTTGCTACAGAACAGCAAATATAAACAAAGATCAGTAATCCCACCAATTTACGTGCAATATCTTGTTTGATTCTTACCTCTTGTTTTTATGTAGGTAAGCCAAGGTGTACAAAGCAAATAGATGTTTTGCTAAGGCTATTTAATCTGAAGTGAGTCTTGCTTTGAAATTATTTTTGCTTTTTGAAATTTGTCTGCTTTGCTGTCTTTCCCTAGGGAATTTGTAGTCCCAAGGCTACTCTGACAGCTGAGGATAACTCTACTGTAGCAGTTAACACATGTTTTTGATGCATGAACTTACTTCTTGACGATAGACTTCTCTTAATTACCTATTGTGGACCCAGGGGCTCCATGGGCCTCAAAGTAAAAAGCACTGTACTAGTCTAATATTTCAGCAAGATCTTCTGCAAACTTGGGCTGATGGTGACCATGACATAGGAGCCAGTAGGAAGTCTGTTATGCTTCCCTCAAATAGAGGTGGTTAACCATTAGCAGTTACCTAAAAGAGCATTATACGTCTACAGTGAAAAAGAAGCTAGAACTTTGTTTGTGCAGGAGAAAGTAATGTAAGAGTGAAAACTGTGGCACAATAGGGGTAAAACTTCATGCTGGTACAGAAGTTCTCTGGATCATTTGATGGCTTTAATACACAGAAGTGGCTGTGTGGAATAACAAACTGTAATTCCTCTGAATTTACTGTTGAATAAAGAATCCTCAAAATAAAAAAAAGAAGACCCATGGTTAAATGAATAATCAATGAGCTGTCAGCTGAAAGGAAGCAATGAAAAACTAGAAAGAGAGAGAAAAATCAAGAGGATTAGGTGCCAAAACCGAGGTGCCAAAAAAATCAGGGTCTGTCAGATTGGTATGAGCAATGATCCCTAGTTCCTCATTAGTTCCATATACAGCACATGTTGCCAGAGTCCTTTTGTCCTACATTAATTTACAAAGTATTTTGATGAACAATTTATTCTTTCCACAAGAAGTGCCAGTGGAGGGAGGTAAGGGAGGAAGCCATGTATAGGAGCAGTCATAATAAAGGCACAAAATGCGACCAGGCGTTCTAAAAGTTTACTGAAATATGGACCTTGTGTAATGCAATGATCAGACCAACAATAATTTTTCTTCCCAGGTCTTCTATAGATTACCAAAGAAAATAATTTTCTAACTTCAGAAACTATTTATATGTGATACTAATATTACAGAAATACTAAATATACTTCATTGTTTTTATACAGTGCAAGTGATTGAGGAGAAACCATGCAATTATCCAGATGTACTTAGATCATTAGGGAGTTCTTTCTGGATCACAGGTAAGTCAGATAAATATTTTGGCTTTGGGTTTATGGGTACAGAGCCTGTGGTCAGCAGTTGGTATGTGGCTTGCAGCTGCCTACTTTATCCATTTTTATGCACTAATTCATTTCCTTGATGTAGGGATTTGGGGACAGGGAAATAATTTCATAAATTATAAGCAAAAAAAAAATCTGTTTCATCTACTTCATTCTGGATACCCATTGCATAAAAAATGTCAAAACCATATTGCTCTGGGTTCATCCCTGCTGCAGTTGCATTGATTACAGTGGAGTTAAATCAAAGATGAATCTGTCTGCTCAATTTAAATCTAATGATTGGTTAAAAAGTCGGGGGGAGAGCCCTGTCTAAATCCAGTGCTGTTTTATCCTTGTGTCAGCATTTAATTCCATTTGCATATAAGCCTATTTCCCTTCTCTAAATTTAATTTGTTAGAGCTTGGCCCTCAGCAACAACAGCAACAACAAAGTAATTGCATGCAGTATTGGGCAATGGTGCCAATACAGCATGTGCTATAAAAATGTCTCACACAAATTTATAAAATGTAGTCATTAGTGCCATTCTGCCTGGTAACAGCAGTATCTGGATATCTGAAAAAAAAAAAAAAAAGCATCTAGCTACCTCACGGACATGTGACATCTAATAATACACATATGAAGAAGCCTTTTTTTAATATGAGCTTTAATTGTGGCCATTTTACCAAAGGAAATGAGATATCCGTGTCTTATATGACCAATAGGAATTATCCTAGAGTTTCATTGAGATGAGATAAATCTGGCTGAGGCTTAATTCTTAAGGTATCCTAGATATCATCTGTGACTTTGCACAAGATACTTTTGCTGCCTGACTTAGCAGGCTTGTTTTAAACTGGGGAGAAATGTTTGACGTTGGTACAATATACCTTGTTTGTTTAGCTGCTACACTCCACTGCAGTACTATTTACTATGTTCTCATATCACCTGGCCTCAAAATGCTCAGCCCAATCTTCATTTAGACCTTTCACCTGCTCATCTTACTATGAAAAGATTTTTCTTTATGAACATGACCTGATTGATAGACAATCATTCCAATTTAGTTGTTTTCCAAAGGTAGCACTACCTGCCTCAAGTTTATAGGATCCTTTATGCTCGTTTTCCCTATCCTGAATGTTTGATTGCACTCAAAGGGAAAAACCCCAAATCAAAAAAATTTCTTAGGATTTAATTTGAGTTTCTCTTTCTGCATCAAAAATTAGCTTTTTCATCATGCATTCTGATGCATTAAAACTAATCATGGTAATAGATTCCTACGTCTTGTCACTTTCGCACAACTTCATGATCTTTTGAGAAGGCATTATTTCAAATTCACTATTTGTGGAAAGAAGACACTGATGCCAAGAAGTAAAGATACTGGCCTGGGGCACTGTGCAATATTGTGCAAATAGCAGAGTCTGGAAGGGAAGACAGATTTTCTGAATTAACAGCCGCATGCTCTGTGCCTAAGGCCATGCTATACATACAATATAAGCTCACAAAGACTGAAAAATAAACACATATCTTCCCACTTTCTGATCTCTATGTTTAGGTAAATTGGGTTATTTCCTAACATGTCAGATCTTTTTGATACATATTGTTCCTATGGACAGGAAAGCCCACTGTTACCCTTGTTACTTACTCCCATTACCTCTTGATGCACTTGCAGCCTATCCTCAGTAGGATTAGAAGGCACTCAGGACCTTTCAGGAGGCACTTACCACTTTACAGGATTAGGATAAGCCTGCCTTTGATGTTTTTGTGATCACACCCATCTGTCATAACATTGAGAATTAGGCTTTATTTTTATTTAATATTCTTTTATTTAATGTTTTCTTTAAAAAATCAATAAGCATATGTTGGTTTTTTAATATACACACTAATATTTGAAAAGTCAAAAACCCCCACAGTTATTATCATAATCAGCAAATAAAGATGTGTTTTCACCTGATTTTAAGTTATAACAATTGTACTCCATTTCATACTCCTTCCTGTTCTTCCACCCATATATTCATTACAAATGTCAGATAAGGCTAATCCTTCATGTGACATTACTACAGATGGTTACATAGGGTACTTAAACCAGATGCTGATTGTCTGGATAATCTGGATAAAAGCTGGTAACCTAAACCAAATCCGTTTTGTGTATTACTCGTGCTAACAGTTAAGACATGTATAAAATCTTTATTTCCCTGTAACATTTCACATAAATCTTTTGCTTTCCTTTTTTTATACTTTCAAGGTTTTTATTTTGGAGAGGGTTCTTCTACATCTCCCACTGTCTTTCTACCTCAGGTAAATCATGCATGTGTGTATGTACATAAACAAGATTAGGGGAGGGGAGAGACACTTTCTAGATAAGAATGAATACAAAGTTTATCTTTTGTTTTAAAATTCCTATTGGGTTGAAAATTGTCACTCTTCAACAGGCACACCTGAAAAGTATCTTTAATTTCTTTCATATGAAGAGCTTTAATGGAAGTATTAGCAGAAAAAAAATAACTCCATTTTGTACTTTAGAACAGCCTTTGAAGTTCAGTGGTTAGGATGGGAGCTGATAGGAATGCCTTCTGGTGAGTGGCCTAGACCTCTGACCAGACTTGAGTGTTTGGAACCCATTTTTATGTCTACTCAGGAACAGAAATATCCTGTCTTAAATGGGATTTACCCTGAATATTATGTATACTTTATTCGTAAGACTCTCTTTCATTTAGTAATGGTGTTTGTATTCTGAATTGCAGAATTCACAAAGACTAGTTAGTCTAAGAACTCTGTGTGTTAAGCAGCCAATTATTTACATGAGAAATTATGTGACATAAACATGGTTAACTACAGAAATGTAGACAATAGTCAGAATATGTGCCATATTATGTCATATTTATTCCACTGGTACATACATATCCCGTGAAACACAAGGTTCCAAGATGTAATAGATGCAACTGAAGAATGCACTGGCTGGTTAAATCTGAGAATGGGAGACTGGAAGTTTAAACTAAGCAAAGTAGTGAAGTGTGGTTCTGACAGGGGCAAAAATATGATGATGGTTGGAGGCTGAGATCTCAGCTAGAAATGCCTACAGAAGGACTCCTTATACCATTCCCCTTCACTTCCTTCTTCACCCTCCCAAGGCTTCTGTGCTTGTGTTTGAGATGAAGTAGGAATGTGATTTTTTCTTTTATTCCTGGGTGGGGAGTTCCTGCAGAGGAAAAGGGAGAGAAAAAAGAAATGTGCAGTGTTGCATCTGGTATCTGGATCCTTCCTTGCTGACCTATAACTACCACTGAATGCTGCCTGTGGTTAGAGGACTTGGAGAGGAAGATACTAGGTTATTGTTTACCATTTAATATAAAGCTATTTGGGGCTCTTTCAGCTCTATTATTCTCTTTTTTTTTATTAATAGGTTGTACTTCTATGCTGGTCGCTAGTCTTGAAATTTAGGAAAATAAATTTACCAAGAACCCAAGCTATGAAACTATGGTGTAGATTTTCATCTACTGCCTGGAGTATTGAGATTTAGAGTAGACTCCCATACGATAAATGAGCTAGGGTCTAATCTGATCTCCCTCTCATCCAATGAGCTATGAGGGCAGTGGTCTGGAGCATGGTATGTGGTGGAAAGTTCCAGTGATTCTGTTCTTACTTGTTTTGCCCCTAGTGGGTACTAGAGGAGCAGATAAAGAAGTCAAGGTCCCTGGTCAGCCTCAGCGTGTAGTGTACCGAAGTTTGAATACCGGGATTTGATACAGCCTTCTATTGCCAGTCAAAGCTCTCAGGTGGACAACTCTCATAGTCTGTAGCAGCATATCCAGTACTTAGTAATATCTACCTCTCTCAGAGTCCTTACCGTGTCACTGATTCTAAAAGTGCATAGATCACACTGTTGGGTTAAATTAACAGAGTTCTACTGAAATCAACAAAATCCAGATGACTTACACCACTAGAAAACCTTGATCCTTCCTTTCATGTATAGAATGATATGGCAGTGAAGTATACTGCTCGCTGTGGGTCAAATAATTCTCTGCAAATTGCTGAAAATGTTTAGAAAAGTAGTCAGTTATTACATCTTAGAGCATACTGCAAGGATATCTAGTGCAAACCTTCTGCAAAGAGATGAGTAAAGACATATTGTCCAGATATTTTCTGTCATTAGTATACACACTGTGATCAGATACCATCATAATTGTTCATTATGGGATCATAAACCTTTATAGTGGAATAGAGGGTAAATGCTTTGGTCTGAAAGGTTAGCCAAAGGAAGACAAATTATTGCAACAGATGCGTAAAGGTGAAAGAGGTGAGTAATTACATGAAATGTTGTGAGCAAGGAACAAAACTCATACAATTATGTGTTTTGCAGCAAATGAGGTCTTGGTAGGATGATACACATTACACCAAATATTATGATTAATAGAGGTGATGTTATTTTAATGTTTGTGGTTACCAAAGAGTGGAAGCAGTAACTGGATCTAATTGATAGCAACATTTGACTAACCTTTGACGATTACTTTTTTAAATGTAAATTTTTAGACTGTGACTTTAAATGGTAGCAGTTCCTTAATGATTTATTTTAAAAGCTTACAAAAAGTATGAAAAGAGAGTAACATTCTGTTATTGACCATGTAGATGTGGTGAAAGACCTATGCATGGGGCAGATCATTTGCTACCATCTGTTTCATGTTAGAGGAAATGTCCAATTCAGTGGAACTATTTGCATGTTGTAGGCTTGGAAATGCCATTTCATCACTAAAAAGTCTGATTCATCAAGACTGAAACGTCAGTTCCAGAAATGCTGTTTAGTGGAGTGTGTATGTATGGAAATGATCTCCTAGTACAGAGAGGGTCCAGGGATGTGGGTATTTTATGATCCAAATATCTCAAATTCATCTTTTGCTTTTGAAACATAACACATGTTCTAGCTGCACTGATATGGGTTCTTGCTTATTATAGTTAATGGATTATTCATCCTCTTTGTCCTTGACATAATCCTAAGTATGTGCATAAAACTCAGATCATGTTGCCCATAAAAACCAATCAGCCCAGAGTTCTTCTGCAAGGTGTCAAACATTCACCCAGAGCAGATGGTAAAGATAATGTTTAATAAAGAGTTAGAGGATTAGTTGGAACAGAAATAAGCTAAGAGAAAGGGATAATTTCATTTCATATGAAACTCCATGACATTTCATGCACCCAAGGACTGATTAAAATTATGCCAAAAGCTGCTCTTTTTGGACAGTTTGTCCTAATACTGACCCTGCTTATGTTGTCAGCTGCTGTATCTGCATGTGTTATTTTACCACTTCGTGAATAACTCAAAAGAAAGCTCTTCTGATTCTCCTGTGGCTGGCAAAAGTAATTCTTAATTAAATAAGAACAGGTGAGGTGATAGGATTCTGCTAAATGTGTTGAATATATTTAAGCAACTGATATCTCAACTGAGGTTTACAAGAAAGGTTTTATAGGTCATTTTAAACATAAATTAATTTTAAATGGTAGTTTTCATAATGTGTGGAGATAAGCTTTGGATTACCTTGAATATTCAGATGCTGAATGAAAAACAGAGCAGTGGATAGTCCATAAATAATTTTTAGTCTTGTTTTAGGAAAAATTATTTTTGCCATCAAAAAGGTAGTGGAATAACAAAACCTACAGATTTTGCATATTACATTGCATTGTAATGAAGGCCTAACTGTCCTTGAATAAGGCTTAATCAAAGAAATGGAATAAGCCAAATCAGACAGAAGCAAGTATTTTACAGTTATGGTATTTCTGGGCCCATGGTTGTCCTCTGGTATAACTTTAAGTTTTATAAATCAGAAGCTCTGACAAAGCACGTCAGGTATGGGTGCTGTAGAAGGAAGTGGAATCTACTGGTAAATGCGGTGTTCTTTGTTCTGAACACAAAATTTAAACTCTTTGAAGCTGTTCGCATAAATAAACACATGTGCATAGAAGACATTTTGGTGTGAGACAGAATACAAGGATTTCTTTTAACAGTTACGGCACAAGAGTAGAACAGGATCAAAATCCAAACTATTACCTTTCTTCACTGAGACTTAGTGGTCACTGAAGTGTAAAAACAGATGTAAGCATCCTGGGCTTGTTCCAGCTGAAGCTCAAAGCTCTAATCACTTGTTAATGGTAGAACACTGTTAGCTGTTTCTGTAATGCAGGAAGTCAAAAGTATTCTAGAATCAACGTAATTGCTTTTCTGAAGTGGGACAAAGCCAAAACCTTTGAAAGCCTCTTGGAGTTTGGTGGCTTGGATAATATCACTACCTATTCTAGAATTCAGCTGAAATCTTCTCAAAACCTGCTCCTCACTTTCTAGCCATCTCCTGCTAGAGACGGCTAGATGGCTACTCTTTACTTAAGACAGTGTTTGATGGTCTTAAATAAAGGCCGTAAAGCCTTTTCTTCTGCTGCTGATTTTTCCTGCCTTAACTTCTGCTCCTGTTTCTCCAATTGGTTACTTTTGAAAACGTTTCATAGGGCACTTCAAACAGCAGAGTCTATTTAAAATAGTCTGGATTAACATAAAAATAGCAAGACACTGTTAAGAATGAACTGGAAATTAATGAAACCTTAATTTCACTGAGAATAACTGTACTTATTACAAAGAGCAGGTTTAGCTGACTCTTGCCTTTGAAAGCTACTGATTGTTGTGAAATAGTTTATTATGAAACTATCTAGTAAAATTATTTCCAAATTTCCAAATAATTTCCAAATATTTACTGTTTGGTAAATATTTGTCCATACTTCATTGCAGCCACGGTTTGAAACCACAGTGGCAAGAATAAAGCTCAACAAGAAGTCTGTCAGCTGATACACAGTATCAAAATCAGATAATGCAGCTCAGCGAGAAGAGGGGGTCATATCACACAGTTAAGATGAGACATAGATAAGTCTAAAGCAAGTTACGGCTTTATCTCAGCATAACCTTGAACCAGATGCCCTTTTCAAACCGCTTCAATCGCCCTCCCCCTTGGCCCCCAATGTTTATAGTGCACTACAGCTATGTAGTAATAACCAGCTAGAATTAACAAAACTGGAGATGGGAGGAAACAGGCCTTAGAAAGCATGACATTAAACTTATCTTTAAGGATATTTTTCATCCAAAACATGTTATTTAAAATGTACAGAATAAATATATTGACTAGCTGAATTTTGAAATGGAACAAGAAATTCAGGTATAAAAGGACTTTTTCTAGTTAGGACTTCATGTTAGTTGAATAATAATCACACTTAAATGTATTGCAAAACAGAAAAAATTTTAACACTTTTTCATGGGTTTCCACTTAAATAATCTTCCCACCACTATAAAATCCAGAAATGGTGATAATTGAGGACTGGGTAAGTGTTTTAATTCTTTCGCAGATTGTGAATGGTTAATATACAAGTAGTTTCTCCCGGCACTTAGAATGCTGTTCACCTTGTAAGTCCCTTCAGTTACTCACTCTCTAGCCTGCCAGTTAGTGTGTTCACATCATCTTTGCATATTGCTTTTCTCTTTTCTATATGCATTTTTCTGGTCTTGACAGGGAAATGTCAGAAAACAAGCTTTGTTTTGATTTCTTCTCCTTTGTTCTTCTCAACTAGTGCTTTTTCAAAAGTTTTCAGAAATCAAATGTGTGCTGGTTCTTTTTTATGCCTATTTTATCTATATTGGTTTCCTAATTTGCATCCTCCAGCTCTAGTCTCTCCTTTAACAGTGTCTCTTGTGCTGCTTTTCTCATAAGGTGAACACTCTTCATTTTTGCATCTGAATTATACAGCTATACTTCATTAAGAGATTTCTGATTTTGGTAGCCTTGGAATAAGTGAGATCCTACCACTAAGCATACTGCATTTTGGATGCATTTCTTGTGTGCATAGTTATTGCTCTTGACTTGGATTAATAGAAAATCTTTTTTTCTGTAAGGCTTTTATTTTTGAATGCATCATTTCTTCTTTCATTTTCAGATGCTTGTCCAAAGGAAGATTAAAGTTATGCTTGAATATCATGAGACACTGATTTTTTTAACAGAAAACCCACAAATTATTGATTGGCCCAATGTAAGGGTCTCTGGAACATACCCTTGTGAAGACAATAACTGTGATGATGTGTGCTTTTCTATAGCAATAGTTTTATTGGCAAATGTAATGTTTATGCTTCCGAGTTACATCAATGGGTTCTAATAAACAGGTATCATGCAGTTATAGCAAACTATCTAATAATATTTCACATACTGCTTTTCCCAATAGGAAAGACAAGTCAGTAGCAGGAATACTTGTCACTGCTTTTCATTACAAGTAATCTTAATTTTTATCTAATTTTGCGCTGGGGGAACTCCAGAATAATACAGTATACCACACATGTCCAGAATTCATGGTACAGCTAAATTTTCTTTCCATCTCTAGCTTCTGAGGTCCCTGTTGAAGATTAACTGTCTTCCAGGATCCGATGGAAGTCCATAACCAAGACAGATCTCAGCCTGTAGCTGCAGTTCTAGATCCAAAAGAGTACCACAACGACTCAGTTCCTGCTGATAGATTACTGCCGCACCTGTGACTTCTTAAATTAGCCACAGCTGGACTAGCTGGGACCTACTAGCTGCCATTGGAGAGTGGCAGACTGTTTCAGGAACACCCACAGCTTCTCTGTTGCATGCTGTTGAACTGAAAAACAGCACTCAGGCAAGAAAAGGGCAGTGGCAAACTTAGGTTCTCTTTCCTCTCATAGGAAAAGCCCTTATTCCGTTTTAGCTGAGCCAAAGCCATGTTGTAGCACCTGCTTTCCAGATAACCGCCTAAATTTCTGCATACGGAGGAAAAATATTAGGCAAACTCCCCTCTTAATTTGGAAGAAGACCTCACGGTCACCTGGAAGTAACCTATCATTTTTCCCCACTTGCAGCTTCTACTTTCTCCAGATACACAAAAAAATCCTGGTGCGGAAGAGGAACTGGAAAAATCCCATTATAAAAAAGGATTTGGAAGGGTTTTTCCACCCAGTAAATCATGGATTCTTCTTAAAAAAAAAAGAAACAGAAACAAAAAGTCACCCTTCTTCCCTGACCTTCCTTAATTTTCCTCTTCTGGAAAAGCCTATAAAAGAGGAATGAATTATATGCTTTAAGGATGCCCTTGATTAGCATAATTAGAGAAGCAATTCTGCCTTACTGCTTTCTTCTGACACAGCACCTGTCTCCTGGCTTGGCTTACCTGGGCAAATCACACTGTTTGAGCTGGCTGCCACTTTGAGCAGTAAGAATGCGGAGGAGCTGGATACAGGAAAGATTGGATTACTTCATTTTCTAGTAGCATCCTGTCTTTCAACCTCCTTTCTTAAAGAAATACACAAATTGCTCCAGGTTTCCAGTGAAGAGTGGTAAGATACGAAATATATTCCTATTCCACAGAGGTTAAATTAGTGTGTAGGAAGTGCTGACTGATGCCTTGCTTGCTTGTAATTGCCATTAATGCAAAATTAAAGAAATTCTCCTGTTTTGTTTTGAACATCTCTGTCCCCTTATGAATGTGGGCAGATGTTTACATAGGAAAATCAAACCTATAGTATTTTCAATACAAATAAATGCAAGTATAACACTTTAAGTCTTTAGCAGGTAAGTATTTGCGGGGGATCCAGATTCATTCGCTTTCCTCAGCTGTGCTCTTGTTGATATGATAGAGCTGTTTGTGACACTAAGTATGGTGAATTTGATTTTGCTTCAGGTTGACATTTCATGGCACTAAGCATGAAAAATTAGATCCTCAACCAGGCCTTCCTTGGTGGAGCTCTTGAAGACAAAAATAAGACCTTCTGATGCTAAATAGAGCCTCTGTGATGGCTGTGTGGTTGCTTCATCGTTCTCTTTGAGTCTTTGTCACTTACCCTGTTTCCATCAGAGGCTAAAAATGTGATGGAAGGGTGAAAAATGCAAAGGACAACCACAAAGGCTACCTATTTGTTTTGTGTACATTTAAGTGGCATTCTTTAAGCAGGTCAGCTTACTTAGAAATCAAATTAAAAAGTGATTTGACTGGAGCATGGCAGGTTATCTATCATTGCTAATCTGGAATAGGATTTTCTCTCTATTGAAGCTACAGGAAGTCATGTAAATAGGGAACAGTTTTATGTTTTCAAAATTTATATATTAATATACGTATATGTAAAATATAAATTGTCAAGCATGGTGGAAGTTTGTAGAAATTGTCTTGTGAATCAATAACAATGAAGCCTTGACTTCATGAAATTGAGAGCCTTGGATTACAAATCAAAGTAAGCGGAGGCAAACCAAGAATTAATGTATGGCAAGGTTGCTTAAGATCAAGGATGCAGTCTGTCTTTTAAGGGAATACTCTTTTTGTTACTGAGGTAGAGTTTGGTGATACCAACACATGGCAATGCCATGCAGAGAGAAGATAAATGTAGATTGAATGATTTCTCGGTTAAACAGGGACCAACAGGGAGTTTATAATAAAACAATTTACACTCACTTTGGAATATGACAATGGCAATTTTTCTTACGCTGAAAACAAACCATTACTGATGTATGTTTGTGACCCAGCAGGAAGTTTTCTAATACAGACTCTTTCCACATCTATTGAGTAGCAGATGTAATTTGTCCAACTTGTCTGGCAGTATATAATATCATGTATTATTACTACTGTCAAATTTTCCTATGATGCTAAAATTCTGGTGAAAAATATAGATTCCTTTGGAATCCCCCAGAAGTGATAGATGTACGTACGGCTTGAAGGTTTAGTTCTTAGTGAATTAGAGACTTAAATTCACTCATCTGTTTTTATATTTCATTAAAAATATTTGTGGTGTAATCTCTGATTCTAAAAAATTTATCAGGTAACATTTTGACATATATGATACCAATTTTTCATTCACATACTGTAATGTAAATCAGGAAGGGTTCCTTTGTCAGTGCAGTAAATCAGGGTGAAAGAACTGACTTCCTTTTTAAAGGAAATTTTAGTTGCATTTTTGACAAGTGGTGTTCCCCAGGGGTCAGTACTGGGTCCAGTCCTCTTCAATATATTCATCAATGACCTGGATGAGGGGACAGAGTGCACCCTCAGCAAGTTTGCCAATGACACAAAGCTGGGGGGGGTGGCTGACACACCGGAAGGCTTTGCTGCCATACAGAGAGACCTGGACAGGCTGGAGAGTTGGGCAGAGAGGAACCTTATGAAATTCAACAAGGGCAAGTGTAGGGTGCTGCACCTGGGGAGGAATAACCCCATGCACCAGTACAGGTTGGGGACTGACCTGCTGGAGAGCAGCTTGGTGGAAAGAGACCTGGGAGTCCTGGTGGACAACAGGATGACCATGAGCCAGCAATGTGCCCTCATGGCCTTGATGCATCCTGGGCTGCATCAAGAAGAGTGTGGCCAGCAGGTCGAGGGAGGTCATCCTCCCCCTCTCCTCTGCCTTGGTGAGGCTGCACCTGGAACACTGTGTCCAGTTCTGGGCTCCCCGGTTCAAGAAGGACAGGGAACTGCTGGAGAGGGTGCAGCAAAGGGCTACCAAGATGATTAGGGGACTGGAATTTCTCTCTTATGAAGAAAGGCTGAGGGATTTGGGTCTCTTCAGTCTGGAAAAAAGACGACTGAGGGGGGACCTTATCAACACTTATAAATACTTAAAAGGGTGGGTGTCAGGAGGATGGGGCCAGGCTCTTTTCAGTGGTGCCTGGGGACAGGACAAGAGGTAATGGGCCCAAACTTGAGCACAGGAAGTTCCATGACAACATGAGGAGGAACTTCTTTACTTTGAGGGTGGCAGAGCACTGGAACAGGCTGCCCAGAGAGGTGGTGGAGTCTCCAACTCTGGAGACATTCAAAACCTGCCTGAATGTGTTCCTGTGCAACCTGCTCTAAGGTGACCCTGCTCTGGCAGGGGGTTGGACTAGATGATCTCCAGAGGTCCCTTCCAACCCTATGATTCTATGATTTAAAGTGTCTGACAGGAGAGGTATTGATATTACTTTAGTTGTGTCAGCAGGAGGAAAGGATGTCAGTATTCCTAATCTAAACTCTGAGGTCCTAAATTTCTGTCTTCTTCAGTATGGATCCAACATAATCCCATATAAGACTGGTACAGTCAGTAGAGCGTGGCAACAGAGAATTGCTTATAAGACCAACTGAACTCTCAGGTGATGTTCAGGACCACTTTTGGTCAGATGGAACTATCATTGCTCCCTAGGATCAGGCAGAGACATTTCTAAGACTTTCTTGCTGAATAAGATGATATTAACTCAGCTGATTCTGTACTAGAGAAACAGCTGGTATCTATAAGCACAGGATCTTGAAGAATTGCCCATCTAAAGAAAGCTTTGGCTCAGTATAGGTATGCACCATTGCTTTTAGGGAAGGAAGCAGAGCAGAAATTAATTGCAGAGTATTGATAATTGCACTGAAATTTCTGTGCAGGCCCAATGGGAACATTCTTCTCATATCTAGGCTCCCTTAATGAAAGTTGTATACAGACTTTAAAAACATTTTCCCCTTTAGAAGAATAGAGCCCAGTTTTTTCAGTTCTTTCCTTCCTATTTTGTTTTTACTTCTGAGGAAATATTTAAGGAAAAGGAAGTGCTGGTTCCACTTTTGTAATGGCAGTAGGCTCCTCTGCTTCATAGAGGGAAACTGTTTTGGTAATGGTGGAGAAATATCTAGGACCAGATTAGTAATTCTGTGTTTCTTCATTTTATTTTGTGATTAACTTTCCACAAGTGTAGCTGAGGGAGGAGAAAGCCTAAAACAATAAAAGGCAAGGATCTGTAATTAGATGAGATTGTCCATGGGAGGAAGAATAGGACACAGCCAGAAAGCTTGGAATACCGTCATTCAGCTGTGAAGCTGAATAACTGCCAAACACATTAGTAAATGTCAATTTTCTTTGTAATTATAAAATCTTAAAATTTCTGTTTGATCATTAGATATTGCTAAATATATGATAGGTGAATTAAAGCATAATTTTCAGATAAATAAAAATATAAAACTAATTTATCTAATTGAAATTTAAGTATATAGAGAGAAATATTCGCAGGTGCAAGCCATGCAAATCATTGGGCTAAAACAAAGGTTGCTTAGATCAGTCCAGTTATTAAAATCTGATAGAAACTTTTTGGAGCCAGACTGCCCCTGGCTAGGCAGAAATGAAGAAGACTATATTAGGGCCTCCAGGAAAGAAGTTATTCACCTGTCTTTGGATCCAGGATAACTGAAGCGCTTGTGCTGTTCTGGGCATATGAAAACACGCTTAGTCTGCAGTATGTGTTAGGTTATTTTGTTGTGTAGGAGAAAGGGTAATGAGAAAATTGCCAACTTTCACAACTGCCCAAGTCAGTAGACTTGGCAAGAAGAGAACACGTTTCTTCCTTTCACAGTGATCTATGAGGTCCCAGGGATCACTGCAGCTCTGTGTCACTGTGCCTGCGGGAGTTTCAAGGGCATTGAGGGAGCAGATGAAAACCCTGTTTTTTTAATGTCACAAATGAGCTTGCAGTTCTATGAGTAAGATTTAACAAGGCAGATACTTTCTGTCACATGGCACTGTCTTGGAATCTATTTAGAAACACTTTCTAAACATCCATAACTGAAGAACTTCCATTAGAGTAAGGTAATTGAGAAGAAATTTTTCCAAATTTGTCTGTATTAGATATTTACACCTCCTAATGTGAGACAGAATTTCATCAAATGTAGGAGACTTTGCACCCTTTGTGGCATTTTTGTTTGTCAGAGACAATTCTGTTGCATCTGAACACTTCTTCATCAGGAGGATACAATTTTTCATTAAACAAAGACTGATGGAGCTGGCTAGCAGTAAAAGGAGTCCCAATGGGTATAGTGTGGCCTTTTCCACTATCAGAGTTAAGGAAAATGTTTTAGTATAAGTGATTTGGGCTTGCAGATCTGTGTAATGTGGCAGATACCAGCTATCGCATAATAAGATACTGTAGACAGATTGCATTACTGGATAAATCAGCCACCTTTCGTTTTCCTTGCAGGCTGAGAAACTTTCAAAATATTCCACCCTTCAGTTGTAAAATCACAGGCTTCTAGAAACTAATCACTAAATACATCTCCAAGTAGGTTGTCATGGTAGGTACTTTTTTTTACTCTGTACATGAGTCACTGTAGAGCAGTATCTTCCCTGTACTCCGAGCTGGTAGGTGAGAACGGGCTGATCTGGTGGTGAGCTCATACCATATTCAAATATAGCAACATCTTGATGATATTACGATGATTACCACTTTGCAATTGGTATGTCTTAACTCAGCACGGGAACATAACATTCCTAATGAGATATAGCAATAATTTGCCCGTCACAAAATGATCTTTTGACTCCTAAATGACAGTGTGTTACAGTTACAAACATATGTCCCCATCGACTAAAACACTAATGAATACAGGTCTGGCATTATCATATTAGATATTTGTGCCATTTGATAACGTGTAGAACTTAATCTGGATCAAAACTGTTCAGATAGCTCATGAATCCTGGAGTTAGTTAAGGCAGTAAGGATATCTGTTGTCTTTTTCGCCTGGCCCACAGGAGCCTTCAACTATTCAGGAAATAGCTGGGGCAAACAAAGAGATTTTCAAAGGAGACTAGAAGAGTTAGGCATTGCAGTCTTAATGTAAGTTTTCGTAAGCAATTCCTCTTGGAAACTCTGAGCCATTGTTCATGTAAGGCTCAGTTTTGTACTCCCTCTTTAGGCTCTGAGCCCACAAATTTATATGGGATTAATTTTAAGCATGTGGTCCTGTGGACTTCAATAGGGCTACTTAAGCCTGAAATTAGGCACATGTGTAAGCATTTTCAGAATCAGCTGTAGGAGAGATTCCCATTTATTTTGATGGGAGTTTTGCCTGAATGCAGATTGAGCCCATGTGTTACAAAAGCCATTCTTTGACACTCCAGTTGGACTGCAGTAACTACGGAGAAGTTAATTCAGTGAGATAAAAGTCTATTGCAAGTTTTTGTATACTCATCAGAGTAAAACTGTTTTCTTACTGCTGAATTTCCTTAGTGCTGTAGGTTTAAGTTTACTTCATAATACATGTAGTCTTTGATACACAGTTTAATGCCAATATTATCTAAATTCTGTACTGTTGGTTTTGTATTATTTTGCTTACTATGACTGTGATGGAAGAGATGGACAAATCTTCAAAATACACATTTTATGTGGAGTGACGTGCGTCACTGTGTGAATTGTTTTATAACCATCACATCATTTTACAAAGAACTCTATTTCTTTGCTGTGTTGTGAATTTTCATCATTTTCTTACACTATCAATGAGGATGACAGAATACTTGAATAGGGTAAAGCTATTGGCCATTGTGATGTGTGATGTTTAGAATTGTGTTTGAATTATACATATAATTACTGGTCAAAATCTAATGACATTATGTAGCTCAAAATCAAAAAAATTTTAACTCAGTTTTTAATAAATATTTTAAGATTAAGATTACCATTTTAACATACCAAACCTGTTGCATATTGATTTGCAGGATCTAATGGAGACCTGGGCTTCAGAGGGTTGTATTAGTTTGTAGTAATGCTGTGCTTGTTGACATGAATCTAGATATTGCAGTCTTCGTTTGAATAAAACCGGGATTTGAAGTGAAAGGGAATCTTAAGGTGCAGAATTTGATATATTTTGTGAATGGGGCATGAGAGCCTGTGAACTGCTTGTCCGCAGTGCAATATCTGTAGACAGGAGAGGGCAGGGATTGAGGTAGGTAGATGCAGGACTTTGCGACACATTGGAGCCCATGCCCTGGAGTTCCAGTGTGGACTTAACTACAGGACTGGGTATGATTTCACTGGTAACATCTACCCCATGTATTTCCTGTCTGAATGCAGAAACTGATCTGAGTGTCGGTTTGAGCATGTACTAGAGTGGGCCACATGCTCACTCCAGCTAGAGCCTATCTCTAATTACATGGAGTGGTATGCATTAGGTTGCTTTAAAAAACACTTTAGTTTCAGAAAACAACAGACTGGCTTTAGTTCCAGCAGTACTACCCTAGAGTGTTGCTTTTGAAAACTAGAAATATTTAAGAAATTCTGAAAATTCATGTGACTGGCATTAGGCTGCCACATTGGCTCTGTTCTGTAGCAGCAGAATGCAAGGTCAAACACAGAAACAGGAGTCATGAGATGATGCCAAGAACAAATTCATATGAAGGACTGGGGAAAGAGCACCATGTGAAATAACTTGTGGTGGTTGATGGGAAGTCCTCTTGAATAGCATTTATTTTTCCCCCCACATTTACATGCTAACACATTTGGTGGGATAGAACAGAGTCTTGGATGGCTCATAAGCACTCTTTTCAGTTATAGTCTTGTATATCTCAGATTCTCTTCCAACTGTTAAGTACTGGTTTGCTAATATAACTTCACGCAGGCCAGCTTACAGCAATAATAATTTTTGGACAGTACTAAAGTAGAATAGGTTCAAACTGGTGACAAGGAAGTGAAAAACTGTATTTATCTGTGTCTAGACCCTCCATCAGCACAGTTTATCCAGGATTAAATTTTTTCACCAAGGGCATTAGAATCACTTGAATAATTCTGATGTAAACTAAGTTTGGATCATTCTTATTCTAACACCTCATCAGCCAGAATAATGTGATGAAAAATGTCACTAGTCACTTTGGGAAGATTAAGACACTACTTGTTAAAGTGATTGGAAAACCTCTGATGTGTATGAGAAAAAGAAAATCTATTCCATTTTTACTGAAATATGCAGAGAATCTTTAAACTGCTCAAGCAAGGCTATGTTCCAAAATGGTATGTTATTAATTTTGAGCAAATATGTACAAAAAAAGCACACAGCAGGTAAGTAATATAGAGCAGATGCAAAATATTTCTTTAGTAATACTACTTGAACATTTCCTGTTACATGACCATATTTGTATTTGCTTTGTAAGCAAACCATATTCTTTTGAAATAAAATCATGATTCATACTTGACATAATTTCTGTTACAATAAGATGAAAATGTATTTAAAATGCTACATGGAAATAGTTTCTTTACAATATCCCAAAAGCTGGACTTAGACAGCTGGAGAAACTGAGGAAGAAAAATTAAATGCAAATCTGCATCGCTGAGTTTTCTGTGTTTGGGTACTTTGTCTTTTGCTTCTGATAGTCCAAGTGTGTTGACTCAACCCACGGACTAGTAACTAGCGTGTAAAAATTAACCATCTCTGAAGTATGTAACATTTAAGCCATAAGCCTAAATGTCAGACATAATTAGCAAAATTGGTGCAGCAAAATTTTTACATCTGTGAAAGCTGAAAGAATTTAATATTTTAATGATGTAATGATGTATACTAAAGTTCCTGTGAGTTTGAAAGTCCCTACTGAAATAGCTATTGACAAGTTCTCTTATGTGCTCAGTGCACTACCCGCTCAGCAGCACGCTGTCATTTTAGAGCAATTGCCCAGCAAACTTTTAAAATGCTGTCACAAAAAATTGCTAAAACAGAGGTAGCTCTTTAATTTGTCTGCCACTTTTTCTGTCACTCCTACTGCACTTTATGTTGAGTGCAAGGTTTAGCTGTCACATCTGAAGTCCTTCCACATATTTCTAGAGGCTGGGTTGAGGCCATGTTGCCAATTTGTCCTACAATGTTAAGGGAAGTTTTAAATAAAAATATTTTATTCACACTTCTTTTACTTGTACACTTTAATATAGAGGATTGGAAATTATTCCTCCTATAGTTGGGAAACTATTTGGGATTTGTAAAACAGAATGAGTTTCACTAGAGATCATAATTTGTCCAAATCCAGCTGTTTCATAGGAACATGTGTATGCGTGTATATATATGTATGTGTATATATACATAAATGTATTTTCCCTACTTGTGTATATATAGAAATATATATATATAAAATACAGCTGCTTAAGACTGGCCAGTAGTTGATGTTCTGTCCATGTTCCCATGGGTTCATCCTATGAAAATTTTCCGTTTATACAAGATGCAAAGACTTCAGTGGGAAGTTTGAAAAACAACTTGCCTCAGATTACCAAGTGGCCAGGATGCTCAGCTGGGATGCGAGAGGACATTAAAGGAAGAACAAGAAATGCTTGTGTGCACTGTATTTTTGTAGTGGTCAGTGGTTTATCCAGATATGAAACAGTATTTGAAAGCTTTGCATTTTCATGAGATGGGAAAACTATTCTTCACAGTTCTAGATCCAGGAAGTTTCTTGCACATTAGCTACTCTTGTGCGATGCTAGAGGCAGAAAGACAAAAACATAATTTAATTTTTTGTACCTCTCTTCTAAAAGGCTTTATTACCTGCTTGCTTTTTTTGTGGGCCCTTCCAAGCAATAAAATTCCTTGTTATCATTCTCCCAGGGCAGAGCAGAGGTATAAGGCAGCTGTATCAGACAGCAAGTCTGTGCCAAGAAATGGGGAAGAGTTGCTTTAAGGCCACAAGATAATTATGTAGGCATCAGACTTCCGTGTGGTTAGTATTGGTCATCACTGGACATCCTGAGATCATGAGCAAGCAGTAGGAAATGTCTGGGTCTGTTATCCTTCTTGCAAAGGGAACAACTATGGCATGTATTGCTGACTCTACAATTGAAATTGAGTGTAAAATTCTGAATTACAGCAACTTGAGCGGCTAAATGCTGTTACTGGTAGAAGATGGCTCCTGCTGTCTGAATCCCATCACAATTGGAAACTGCATTAGGAGGAGACAGCTGAAGTTCATTATCACATGGATCATTTTTTGTTTTCTCATTCTTTAAACATAATTTTCATATTTAGCTTTCAGACTTTTTGAGGGTAAAATGGGAAAGAAAAAAAAATACTGTTTATAGGATTAATTTTACATTTCAATGAAACAAAAATTGCATTTTGATTTTCACCATCATTTAGTTCTCTCAAGTGAATAATTAAAAAAGTATGAAGAGCCAAGTAGGATGTATACATTTAAATGATGGAAGAAAAACTTCTTCTAACATACGGAGTTACTAACAGTTTACACTTTTGACTGTAGGGGGAGTGAATATTCATAATAGAAGAAATTTCACAATATGGAATGACATTAGTAGTTACTGACAATCTGTAGATATCAAAGAAGGAGCACTGGCACATTAATAAGGAACTTAAAAGCAGTTCCACTGTCTAACATCTTAGCAACTATAAACCTACAACTTCTACATGTCATATTTTTGAACTCCAAACTATCTTATAAGACTTAGCTAGAACACATTTTTCTTGATACAAATGAGTATATTAATTTCCATAAGATATTATCTCTTACCATATATTTAATTCAGATTCTCTTTCTACTCCCACTAAAATAATTGCTTACAATATACTGACTTGATTTTATATGGCTAATTAGAGCAGAGCATGGAAAAAAATAGGTTTGCAGGTAATACTGAAATTAAATATGTTAATCTGTACCTCAGTGCACACATTTTATATGAGCTTTAATTTGCTATATAAATTACAGTTCCGCGTTTATAAAATGCCCTTGAAAGAATGTCCTATTTTTTGAATACTAATACCATAGGGAAACAAATATACAAAGCTTTTAGCTATAGGCTATATTTGCATAAATTAAGGCAAGTAGTCTGTCTGAATATCCAACTGAAAATATACTTTTAAAAGATATTCTACATGTAGTTGATAGGACTTTGTGTATTTAAGATTTACATTTAGTTACAATGTAGCAGCCTTTCATGATACGCAAGTAAATTTTGAACAATGAAGCGTAAATAGTATAATAAATAAGCGGTGGTTTATCAGCTAGGGCACTGAAAAAATAATTCAAAAGGCTCTCAACTCATTTCTGTATGAGCTGGTAACAAATATTTCCAGTACTGGTCTGCTTTACAGGTTTTTTCTAGAAAAAGTTGTTATGGCGCTCTCAGTGTAGCTGCCCAGTGCAGTGTAAGTATTTTGTGACACGACTGCAGTGACACGTGCGATTTCCCACGTAGATTCTGGTAGCTTCAGCTAAAACCCTGGTAACTTCAGCTTTTTCAAAAAATCCTCACTGGTTAGAAAACTCTCCTTCCATGTGAATTCATTTAAGATTCACTAATGATGTGGAGGAGGCAATTACAAAACCTGTGATGCAGAGTATGTCCCAAATTCTACTTACAGTTTATTATTAAGGAGGGCAAAGGGTATATGCATGACCAATACACTTTTATGCTTTTTTCATAGAGTGGTGGTCAAAACCACCTCTTCTGCTTAGGCAATGGCAGTAAATGCAGTATTGGGATCAAATCCTTAAATAAATACAAGAACATAAATCCTTTCCATTTCTGGCTCAGGAACAATATCTCTACTGGACGTACATAGCCACGTGTTGTGGAATGCATAGGAAACACTGCACGGCACTCAAAATGCATCACTGAAAATGTTTATTTTGAAAGAGCATCTTAATTCATTTTTATTTCCAGTAGCTCTGTACAGTGATCAAGATTTGTATGCTCTTGACAGAACTCAGTATCACAGGGCAGAAAGTTTTTGATGACTCTATGACTTAGACATTTAATACTGGTAGAGTGTTAACATTTGGGCCATATGTTACAGCTTCCTTTACCATCTTAAGACATATCAGTGTGCTCCGAGTCTTCTCACTAGCTTCACATAGAAGAACAGAAAACTCAGAGTTAATTTAACCTTCAGACTGTCAAAGTAAAATAAACAGTTTTTTAAATGAAAATAGCTAGTCTGGAATGGTTCACAGTGAAGAACTTCATTTTTTATTCATTCTCTTCATACAAGGTGAAGATCATACAAGCGAATGTCTAATATTGTCCCTCTGAGGGAGTGTCATTGAAAGTACCGCCTAGAATTAATGCTCTGATGATGCTGAACAAGCTAGAGAAAATTGTTCCAGGATCTAATGGTTTGTAGTCACAGGACTATATTTGGGTAAAGATTTCCTGCCCACCCACCCCCACCCCCCCGGATTTTCTTCATTCTGTATAATGCTGTTTGTACAATTAAATAGTGAGTTTAACTTTTTGGCAAAATAACCCTTCAGCAACAGCTTTCCAATAAGATTATTTTAATTGCCCATTGCTACTTGCAGTTATAGGGAAGTTGATACAGCGTGACAATAAATCTCCTCCTTTACTAGAAGAAGAAAAAAAGCATGTTGCATAACCAAATGTCACCAGCGATGACTAAAAACATGAAAGTATGAGCCAAAGCCCTAGTTATGAGAATTGGTAGAAGAAATACAGTCTCTAGTGATAAGTTTATCGATCTTTAAGCCATGGTCAGAAGTTTATCTGACACCTTTTAACCTGTCTTCTCCGTTACTAACCTAGTAAAAGCTACAGAGTAGCAAAAGAAAAAGGAACATTTAAAATATGAAAATGCCAGCAAAACTCAACTTAGTCAATGTAATGGTATAAGGTTTGAAGAGAAATCTCCCAGAGGAAGAAATCTGCCCCAAAAGTATGACGGAAGTCCTGTCAGCCAGTCAATTTTTAATTTTTCTTATTTAGAAATATGTCAGAAAACTTAGCTGAAGTTTACGGTCTTCAGGACCAGTTAGCATGGAAGACCATCATATACAATTTCAAGATGCAATGGAAATAAACAGTTGGAGTGCTCAAAGAAAGACTGTTTCCTAGCAATTACGCTGACAAGTTAACTATGACTGTAGAGGGAAACATGGCAGCTGAATGATAAAGAGATAACAAGGTCTAACACAACTTCCCAGACTGACTTGGCCTATGAAGACATTGCCCAGATTTACTGAGTGGCTCTGCAGATAAAATCCACAAGCTCCACTTAGGCACTGTAGAAATCAGAGGAGCAGGAAGAATGAACCTTAGTCCTTTCCCCCCGTTGCAATAAGAGTTCATCCAATCTGTTAGCTTATTTGTACTAAGAGCAATGTAGTTTGCTTCTCCCTGAAAACTATCAGCTAAGATAAAGTTAAACTTAAAATAGAACAATTTCCTGCAAGAGTTGCTAAATTCTGTCAGTCTTTCTTTGGAACACTGCGGGGAAAAACAGGGATGGGCTGAAAATCCGTATTTCAGGATACTCTCTGGATGGAGTCTATTTAGAGGCAATACTAGAAAGTTTGGTTGAACAGAACATGGAATACACAGGTACCCTAAGAATCAGAAGGGGGAAGAGAGGGAGAAAGGAAAGCAAGAAAAAACAGACATTAATAAATGCTGTTCCTGCCTTTTTAGATCACAGGTTTACCCAAATACCACATGAGTCTCAGCATCTCTGAATTAGTGTTTCGTTGAGGTGAGAGCTTACCTAATTCATTTCCAAACATTTTGGATGGAAAGGCAAGTAATTATAAACACAGTTGTTCATGTTTAAAGATGAAAATACCTGTACTAAAACATGCTGAGAATAGCACACTACAGTATTTTTTCCTGGCTAAGATTGCTGTAGGGCATTAAAAAGAGTCACAACACTTGAATCTGATACACAGTCCTTTTAATTAATTAGTCAACAAAGGTCAGGTCTTGAGTCAATGCACCAGAGTCATTGGACTGGACTGGACTAAATCTGATTATTCCCAGTCCTACTATCAGACAAAGATTTGTTGATAATGACTTTAAACAGAGTGACAACGATAGGGCTCAAAAAGAGGAGGAAAGAAAAGATGATTCTTCAAAACAAAATCAGCTTTATATCAATGTATATTATTATCTGAAAACTGCAAGTACCATTTCTTAAATCAATCAAACATCTGCTTTTTGATTTTTAAAATCCGTGACTACTATCCCACTGAACTTTTACATTTGCCGTGATTGGAAAAGGTATTGTTGAAGCCTGTTGATACAGTTTTCCAACTTTCCACGTTACAAGGAACGTCACTGCATTTAGCCCCTAATACAGTGGTGTTTCATGCGCATTGACACTTACTCACTTCTACAGTTTAACACATTTTACACAAAATAATTAATCATGATACTGAGGCTTTAGAACTAATTCTGAAGCTATCACACATTGCATCCCACCTCTGGGCCTTGGTGGGAGGAGAGGTTGGTTTGGCAGTGAGGAAAGACATAATGGAAAGAATCTTGCCTTTAATTTACTAATTCATCTGACCTTTTTTTCATACAAATTGGCATGGCTATCTGCCTTTCCTTCAGAAGCTCACACTAGTGCTCTTCCAGCTTGAAGGTTCACATAGAATCAATTTTTCAAGCCTTGGTGTGACATGTTTTTGAAAAATATGCAAACCCCCTGAATTTTAGGGTTTTTAAGAATTTAGGAAATGCATTAGATAGAAAAAATGTAAATATTTTTAAAAATCCAACATAACAAACCCTGAACTAATTATGTTGAGTACTGTCAATATGATGAGATACATGCAAATGCTTCAGCTGTGCTACAGAAATTCTGGAGTGGGTAATGTTTGAATCACCAACATGTAGTACTATGCTTTAACTGCTAGCAAATGTATATTTTTAATATCAAAGTTTTGCTATATAGGCATAAGAAAACTTTGCAAGCCATCAAACTTCATTTTTTGTTACAATTGTTTAAGTTAAAAATCACTGAACTAAACTTTTCCCAAAAAATAATAATTACATTCCTGATTGAGTCCTTACATGCCAAGTTATAGCCTGGTATCAAAGTGTAAATATTTAGCTATTAAGAATTCCAGGAAATCCTCCTTATGACTCCTGGACTGTGAAATATTTAAAAACCTTTCATTTTCAGCTCTTCCATCTTTCCATGATTATGACAAGTGATACCCTTATATGTCTGGATTCTGTGCAATGTAGACTTGTACTAGTTTTGTTCAGTGGAATTACCATTTTTGCTCAGATACTTTATTTTGAAGCTACAATTAATTCCCATTTAATTACACATTGCAACCTAACGGTACAGTAGAGCTACTTGAGAATATATTTTATCAGACAATGATGATAATTGATGAGAAAGTATTGAATATACCAGTTTTGAATATTTTTCTGTAGGAAAAATAATTTCTGGGCTGGACTATAGTGGAAAGGATGGAAACTTGTGCCAGCCACAGAGAAATGCGAGTTTCTGTCCTGTGAAATGCAGGTGCAAGTATCAGCTCTGGTGACTGTTTGTGAAAAAAAATTTCAGCAAATTTCCATTTCAGAATCACTGTTGATCTTTGGGATATGCTTTTGGCATAAGAATGACTGACGATGTTAAGAGATAAAACCTCAGCTCTTAAATAAGTCTGACTGTAGGTTAGAACAGGGATGGAAATCTGGCATCTAGGACACACATTTAAGTCCTCCTCTGTCATTATCCCATATCCTGTGTGAATGCTCTGAGCATGTGGTGTTGACTTTAGGTGCCTGTGGCCTCTTTCCTCCTTTTCATAAAAATCACGCAGGGCAAACATCTCATAATCAGTTCTACTACTAAACCTCAGCTGCAACATCCTTCAGGGTGCAACTCTTGTTCTGTTCTTTCCTTGATCTCCATTTTGAATTTAACAATGCGTGTTCTGCAAATGACAACACCCATCTTTGTCTTCTCGTCATTGCGGCCCTTTCATTATTTCACGTCTCACTCAGCAGTCATCATGTCCTTTTGTTGACTCAGAATTCCATCAAGTTGAGAATAGAAATAAGCTCATCTGGAACTCTTCCATCTGCCGCTTTGACTCAAGTCTGAATGTAATTCAAGTTGTGAGTGACCATGAGGTCTGCTTTAAACTCACATGTAACCCAACTCATTATAAGAGCTAGCTTTCACCCGAAATATATCACCTCCATCAGAAATCGAATCCAAATTTCCATGCATACTTTTTTTTTCTTAAATGTAATCTCCCTTATGAATGGAATCTTTGACTCCTAAGTTTACAAACCAGTTGGACTGAGGATCCTTAGTCCTGTTCCATGGTCTTTGTACTGTTTAGCAGGAGGAACCTTGGTTGATATAAAACTGGTTTATGTGCCTCAGTACTCCCTTAGGCTCTTGGCTGTTTTGTGCTTACGGCCAGAGGATGTTGTGCTTCAGTGATCCACAGCCAAAAAGAGGATCGTTAGGTTCAATGACAAAGTTGCTGAATTTGTAGCAGTTCAAAGGCTGCCCTGACTTATGCTGGGAACAGAATTATTCCTCAAGTATCAGGAAAAAAGAAGAAATGATTAAAAGCTATCCTCCTAGCTGCACAATATGGATTTGTATTTTATATAGTGGTATCTGTTCCTATTTCACTAATAAAACAATTCCCTACAGGCCTAATAAAACAACAAACCTTCTTTCTTGCCATCCAGGTCTGCCGGTATCGTAAGCTTCCTTATTGCCCTCCTTGTCAAGCCTGTGAAAAAACTGCTTATTCTAGGTTGAACGGCTTAACTGCTTTTGTATGTACTGAATGCAATTTACCCATGATATGTTTGTATGAATTACGATGTATCAAACTGTATTGCATGTCTATATAGTGCTGTATATGGATTTCATAACTAGATTTAAACACTTGTTTAGCATCAGTGCAAAAGGAAAGATGACGAGGATATATTTGCCACAAATGGCAGACTTGTCTTGATGTTTGAAGGAATGAGATGGTGGTTTATGAGTTAAAGCTCACCAAATTAAATAGATGGAACTGCAGCTTGCAAATGAGCATAAACAGG
This sequence comes from Chroicocephalus ridibundus, assembly GCF_963924245.1. Classification (NCBI taxonomy): domain Eukaryota; kingdom Metazoa; phylum Chordata; class Aves; order Charadriiformes; family Laridae; genus Chroicocephalus; species Chroicocephalus ridibundus. The sequence continues at coordinate 17,870,171 of NC_086291.1, read as the reverse complement.
AGAAAATAATGTTTTGTTTTGTTTTGTTTTCACTAGACTGATATAAAAGACTTCTCTTTGGCCTGTCTAGTATTGAAGTTTCCATTCTGTAATAAAATACATGCCCTTTACTTCAAACAAATTGTAGTTGTTAAAGTGGATCCACAATTTGAACAAAGTAACAGAATTAAAATAGAGGGTATCTTGTACTTTGGCTATAAAACACTTAAATATTACATACTGTGAAAAGTTCTCATTCACTGCAATGGTTCAACGGTCTGAGAGATCACTTGTCCAAGGCAACATTATAAATCTTAAATTATATCTACAGCTTAACAGTGTGGGGCTTGATCCTATAAATATTCCTATGAGTAATCCCAATGAAGTAATTTCTTCCTAAATGATTATTTTTAACTGCTTTAAAAAAATTGTAGTGGCTGTATTATAAAAAGATACTACTTTTCAGAATACTTTCCCATTTCCAATGCAGTGTCCACTGCCAGCCTACGCACCAGCTTCAGGAAGCTGCATAACTGGTTTCTCATATCTTCTTTTGCAATCTGTGAAAAATCCCAGTCCTGTGGAAAGCACTAATTAATGCTAGTGAAATCTGCAGAGTTGGACCCTTGTGGGAGTAGCTAAATCAGGGTAAACCGAGTATTGAGTTTGGAAGTCTTATTTATGGTTACCAACATTTGAGCCAGATTACAACCTGGCCAGCAGTTCATACTTGTGGCAGAGGTTGACTTGTGAAGTGTTGGGCCATGCGTTCTGTCATGAGTCTGACCGGAGCCATGAGGTGCTCCAGCAGCATAGAAGTCAGATGGCCACACATATGGCTACCCTTATTCCTGTGAATTGATGAGCGATGGCACAACTGACAGGCTAGGCAGAACCTCCAAGGGCACAGCTGCCCCAGCCAGACCTTCTCCATCTTTGAAGGCCCTACCAGGCAATGACATAGAGGGACCTTGTCCCCTTACCGGGGCAGTTCGGCAGAGCATTTTCTAGGAGAGGGGTCGGGCTTGCTGCAGGTCGCTGAGCAGGAGGGGAGGCTGAACGGCAGAGCTTTGCACCGGCCCCCCCAGGAGGGGCAGGCTAGGTGCCCCCTGCCCAGGCGGCGTCCCTGCGCCCAGCCTCGGACCCCCAGGCTCGCTCCGGCAGGTTCTCGCCTTCGCCCAGGGGCCGGCAAGCGCCTCTCGCCCTGCCGCGGTCCCCGCAGCCCTGCGGCAGCGGCGCGGTGCCTCCGGGGCGCTGCGGGGCCGGGGCCGGGGGCGGCGGGTGCCAGGCGGCGGGCAAGGGCAGGCTGCCGCCTGCTGCCGGCCGCGGCGCGGGTAATCACGCGTCCCCCTCTCGCTGCTGATTTGCAAGAGCAGATTAATCAGAGCGCGCGGCTTGATGAAATTTGCTGTTATTGTGCCCATTTTTAGCAACATCTTTTATTATCTTCATTATTCATTTACAGGGGACCGGCGTCAATTATGCAAATGAGTTCACAGACTTTGCAGATTACTTCATTTGCCGCTATTGTTTGTGGAAATTTAATTATTAAATATTATTAAGCTTGCGTTTTCTTCAATTTTCCGAGGCTTAGTTTCATTTGATTTTTCCTCCAGCTGCTCTCGTTTCCTTTCAGTGCCAAAACAGCTCCTCATCAAAGCGGCTCTGGCATGTGAAGACCAAATAAAATCTCCTCAATTTAATAATTTTGATGTTAGTCCCTTGTTCTCAGCTGCTTGCTCAAAGCAATGCAGAGAGAAACGCAGAGCACATTCAATTTAATGAGCAGAAATTGAATTCAAGTTTGTTCGGAATTGACTTCAATTAAGCAGAGTCTTAATGATAAATTAATCTCTTTTCTTTATTCCCTAGAATTTGTTTTTCAAAGTAGGAAATTGGACTACATTGAAAGACCAAATAAAGAATACCAATTTTAACTAGATTATGGAACCGATAGCAAAATTTAATTCTTTATAGTAACGTACTTGGACAAATAGCATTCACTCTATGGCATGTATTATAATTTATATTCATTGTTACCACTCACACTTTCATGGCATGGATAAAATGGCAGTTGAATTAAATATGGGCTTGTAATAGACTTCAGAGTTTTAATCTTTATTAAGAAACTCTAATTGAATGCATAATTAGCTTTTCAGGGTCTAGGAAACTAGGTTTAATATCTGTGTGGGCTGAAAACATAGATCAGGCATTTTTTTAAGAGCATTTTTTATGAGTTTATTTTTTAGGAGAAATTATCTTGTAACGTGGCTTGTATAAAACCCCACATTTTAACTTCATTGCAAGAAGCAATGTATGGAGGAGCAGCAGCAAGCTTTTTTGTGTACCTTTGAATGTCCAAAGACAGCCCTTCTTATATTCTGGGTTAATGGTGGGTAGTGCAACCTTCTTTCATTAGAACAACTCAAGATACCTTGTGCCTGTCCCCATTAAAACACATAGGCACAACAAACCAATGCTTATGAATAGCAATGGGACTGTGCCGTTTTCATTCTGTGTTACAGTTCTACTGCACTTAATACCTTCATTATTTTCCTCTATGTTATTCTTGACCATCAAGATCAAGCTCTTAATTTTGCCATTTCAGAGGCCAAGGTATCTTTTTGAGAGTGGAGAGTGATTTGTGTGCCTGCTCTAGGTTTTCAAAGGTGATCAAGCCTCTTTATGATGTGCTGAGCTGGTTGTCTCATGGCATTGATAATTTTTGAAATTTTGATCCTTTACCCCTCTACTCAATGGAAAAAGAAAAATTTATATTGCTGTTGATGGTTGAAATTATAAGAATAGTGTTAGAGGGGGGATACTTCAAGCCAATCTCAGCATCCATATTTATGTTTAAAATTAATAGAAAATCCATCCATAGTACTAGCATTTTAGAACTATTACGCAAACATGCTATCCAGTGATGTCTCAGATATTGAAGGAATTTATAGTAGGATTAATTACAAATTCAGGGGGGATGTCAAATTCTGTGCTTTTGTATTTCAGTGGAGAGAGTGGGTAAGTTCTGCCAGCCGAGGAACATTCAGTCTTCTGCCTTACCTACACATATGTTCTTTGGTTCCCAGGCACTGGGCAAAGGTATATACTGCTTTTTAAATAAGAAGCAATAAACTGAACAATTTCCTTTAGACACCTTTTACAGTCTGCACTGGACTTGTGAGCACCTCCCACTGTGTGTCCAGCACTGGTATGTTTCTGTTTCCCTAGAGTTTCCTGCTATGTTTTCTTGGTAGAAAGGATCAAGAGCCTGCCAACAGACTCTGCATGGCACACAATTGAAAACATTTATTAAGGCAATATGTTTGTTTTTACAGATCTGTGAGATTAAGTTTTACTGCTTTAAGGATACCCATGTTCTGATGTGTTTGGGGCTCCAAAGATTTGGTTTCCATTTTCTGAATGAATTTTTCTGTAAATATTCTTTTCTATTTTCAAAAAGGAACAGAATTTTTCTAGAAGTGATAAAGGTTTGTTAATCTAAAGTGACCACGTATTATGTATTTCAGAACTGCCGTTATTTAGAAAGAGATGGAGTAAGTGTTTTTTACAAGAAACTGCCGTTGTGGTTCATACATAGCTGTGTTCTTGCATGTAGGAATCAGTCCATGTGTTCCAGTAGACATAGACCAGATTTACAAAAATATTGAGGGGCTCATGGTCACAGAAAGCCTTGTAAAGGTGAGCAGTGTCAAAACACTATCAGTCTTTACAGCCTACACGTCTGATTAAACATGTCTGGTTTTAGGGATGACACTGTAGGTGTCTCTCACACACACACACACACACACACACACGTGTTCCAACGATTGATTACATTATAAAACATCTACAAAGAAGTCATTAAGATAGTGTTCCTGTTAGAAATACCTATACTATAATAGCACTGTGGTATTCCATATTCCCTTGTATATCACCGATTCTCTTATCAACTTCTGCAGTGCACAAGCATTAAAGGCTTTTTATTGCATATAGATCTTACAAGTTCACTTTAAGGTCTGACCATTAAACCAAGCTCCTTCCATCTATTTGTCATCATTTGTAGTAATGGTTCTGTAGTTAGGTGCCTACCTTCTGCAGTCCCAATGTTGTCTGATTAGACTCTTGTTGACACCTGTGCAGATCACACTGCTATCTTTTCCTTTCATCTGAAAAAGCCCTACAGGGCCCTATATGTGGTACAGTGAAACAGTTTCTCAAAGTTACTTGTCTTATGTACAAAGGAAGACCATATGTCAAAACAGCTCTTTTTTTTTTTTTTTATCTTAAACTGACTTTCCCCATTTCAGAATTGAATCTGATCTCAGTGAACGTGTCCTTTCTTTTGCCTCTAAGTTAAGAGTACATTTTCCCAGGAGGTCTGGCTTTTTTTGAATCTCTATCAGGCAGAAATGGGATGACTCCATAAGCAAAATTTAGCCACAGCAGTAACTTTCCTAGAGAGGAAGGCAGCCATAAGAACAGTTTTAGCTAATGAATACGTTCTGAGTCTGAGCCACAGAAATACTGTGCGTGTATTAATATGCCTGTTAAAACAGAAAATTAAGTGCTTTTACAAAATAAATTTGAGTCAATTTTGGCTATACTAATGAGCATAGTTACAAGCAAATCATCTGGCCTGTCTGGAAGCCAAACTCCCTACTTCTCAAAGAAGGGTAAGACAAGTTACTGGAAAGCTAAATCAGTTGTTATTTGTTCCTACAAGAAAGATAGAAGGGGGAGAAAAAGATCGCCTTCTTTAAATTATCCTTTACCAATATGGAAGAGCTCTGGTTTGTTAGTCTTTACCCATCTGCACTATAAATAATGCTCCACTTACGAGAATATTATTATTGTATATTCTGAGTTTATTTTCTGGAGACTGCAAAATAATACATTTCTTATGATCAATATTGTACAGCTTACTTTAATTAATTTCTTACTAGACAGTACTGTTTTCAGTGCTGCTCTTTTCTACTCCATTTTTTTCTGCACACTTCTCCAACAGTCCTGATGCATGAAACAAGAGTAAGGTGAAGTACTCAAAAGGTAAGAAATGTCACACTTATAAAATCCCTTTAAGAGGCAACTCTTGACTACATTGTCAGCTACTTTTTCTGAAGTACAATTATCGTATCACTTCAAATAATGTTGCATTTTGTGCTGTTGAACACTTTGTACATGCCAGAGAGTCTGGCAAATCAATTATCTGTCTGAGCTTTTCAACGTGCGTGAGCCAAATCTGCATTCATGACTACTGCAGTCTCTCACCACTGGTCTGTGTTCTGTTGTCCTAGTCAGAAGCAAAGCATGGATCTGCTGATCCACCAGCACCTGAGTACTGTCTAGTGAATAATTCTGTAAGTCACAGCTGGTTTACTACACAGGTTTATTCTGCATTGCAGGTATGTATGATCATCCATATTTCAAGCCTGGCTGATGATCTAGGTAGTTATATTTAATTAACTTTCTAGGACAGAAGAAAAATCTATTCTTGATGTATTTTTTGTTTTCCAAGATTGAGAAAACATTCTAGAAGTATTTTTTTTTCAGCTAAAAACCACTGTTATTTGTTGGTCATGGGCTGGCCAGCCATAGTTTGGCTACTTGTCAGATACATCGACAAGCTTAAGAACATTGTCAGATGTGACTTGCATTTGTAGGATACCTGAGCATGCAGCTAAGTTAGCTTCCAAGTAAAATCTCATCTCAAAATTGAACTTAAGGCAGAATTGCTGCTGGTTAAAAAGAAAGTCTATAGTATATGACTGCTGACTAAAATAATAAAATATTTACTGAAGAGAGATGAGAATTTAATCACATAAAAGTCTGTCAGTAAAGACATACTGGGCCATTATGGCAATGAAAAATATTATATGCTATTACATCTGTCTCTGAGTTTGTGGGAGAAAAAATATGATATTGACAAATAAGTGATTATGTAATTAGACTGTACTGTAAAGTATACACAGAAGGTGTAGAGCTAAAAAGATTTTGCGTTTCTGGGCTGAGTCATGTGACATTCCTAACATAGTTTTCGGAAATATCTCAAAGTTGGATTTCTTCTACTCTGTAAAGAAAAAAATATTAAAAAGCAGAGTTCCATTATGTGGAGTTACTGTCTTATCACTGCTAGAAGGCTTGGTTTCATTTGCTTCAAGGAGATCTTCCTCTTTTCTGTAAAATTTGATGCAGGTTTTATTGCAAAAGATCTGAGCAAAAGCTCATTTCAAACCTTTTTCAGTAAGTAGCTTCTTTTGCAAGGCCTTCTCCTGGAAGATGTTGAAGAGGGCTAATATGAAAGTTTTCAGTGAAGGCAAACCGAGGTCCCTTTTCTCAATTTTTGTGTGGATTGAAGTCTTGTCTAGAAAGAGGGAAAAAACATCAGGCCTTTCAGCCCTAGTGGAAAACTTAAGATAGGGTAAGAGAAGTGGGGCTTCTGCAGCTGTGATTTTGTCAGGGCTTTCTCTGTACACAGGCCCATGGATTTCTGTGATTCAGTTGTTGATAAGCATCATTAGCCTTTTTGTATGGTTCATATACTGCATAGGTATGTCCTAAGGTAAATTCTTCTTTCCATTATGCCCTTCTAAACCAAAGGTAGTACAATTAGATTTACTACTAATTTAAGCTAACACAAGCCACACCTTGAGTACTGTATTCAGTTTTGGGCCTCTCACTTCGAGGAGGGACATTGAGGTACTGGAGCATGTTCAGAGAAGGACAGCAAAACTGGTCAAGGGTGTGGAGCACAAGTCTTACAAGAAGTGTCTGAGGGACCTGGGATTGTTTAGCCTGGAGAAAACGAGGTTGAGGCGGGAGAGATCTCATTGCTCTCTACCACTACTTGAAAGGAGGTAGCAAGGTGGGGGTTGGTCTGTTCTCCCAAGTAACAAGCGATAGGATATGAGGAAACAGCCCCAAGTTGCACCAGGGGAGGTTTAGATTGGATATTCGAAAAAGTTTCTTCACCAAAAGCATTGTCAAGCATTGGAACAGGCTGCCCAGGGAAATGGTAGAGTCACCATCCCAGGAAGTGTTTAAAAGATGTGTAGATGTGGTGCTTAGGGACGTGGTTTAGTGGTGGACTTGGCAGTGTTAGGTTAAGGGTTGGACTTGATGATCTTAAAGGTTTTTTCCAACCAAAATGATTCTATGATTCTATAAGCAAAAACAGATATTTCCCTGGAATAAAAATTTGTGGGCCACTTTTTAAATAGCACTATATAGAGTAAATGCACATTTTTCTCTTTAGCTCATAGCTGTGTCCTGAAAAGTAATTTTAATTGTGGCCCATGCTGGAGTATCAGAGGTGTATCAAGAGTCACTGGAATGAAAACTTACATAAAAAAAGCCATCTTGGTGCTCTTTAAAACAGTTATTCACTTTTGTTTTTTCATCTCTGTTCTTATAGTAGCTGTCCTTAAAATCACTGTGTTCATTGTTTGTGTCAAATGACTGCATTGCAAGTTATATTTTGTTATTGCCTACTGCTGAGTTTCTTCCACGTTCCCCTGGTGCATCTTCCCTGCAGGAGATAGGATGTTAGACTAAATGGCCTGTGACTCTGATCATGTATGGCAATTCCTATGATCCTAAGTTTGTATATTATATTGGAGCTTTGAAGCTCTTCTGTTAGATGGGATGTAGTTGCATTGCCCCAGGGATGCAGAACTGAAGTACCAAAGGAACAAATTAACAGGATGTCACATTAAAATAATTTTTCAGCTGTAATTTAGGTAACTAGATTAATGTGAATTAATTTAGGAATACTTAAATATAACATAATCACACCTAAATGATGTACAATATAAACAATAATTAGGGTAGAAAAATCAAATTTATGTAAAAAGGAGTCTAGACTTTCAGTGTTTGTACACCTCAAATACATCTGTTGAAAGAAAATAGAGTTGGAAGGGAATGGTTTAAATTCCAAATCATGTAGTAAACATAGTGCGTCCTTTGACTCTTTGTGAGTCTTTCTGTAGGGAATTTTTTAAAACGTGGCATTTTCTTGTGGCTCGTTTTCCATTACCAGGGCTGGCCAAGCCCTTCTGTCCAGTAGAGAAAACTGCTGAATTTCTGGTAAGAATTAAAGTGATGTGACCGCAATCTATTATCATTCCTGAAAATATCTATATTGTCTTTTTTTTTTTTATATACATGTGCTGTGATTCCGTTTTATGAAATGCTTAGCAAATGGCACGTAAAGTTGGTGACCATATATATCAGTACTTTTTGACATGGATGTTTTAACTGCAAAGCAAGTTTTAAGGGTGAAAGGCAGGGAAGTGCCAGAAGAAAAAGAACATTTGAAGCTTATGACGTAACTGAAATGGATTAAACAGTATGATTAATAATGTGGAAAAACTCATTTTCAAATGGTTTGTGAAAAGCAAGGAATTCCATTCACTGTAATTCATAGGTCAGGTTACCCTGGGAGTGCTAGCACTATTAATTCAGACTGGAGAAATAGCAAAAATAGCTGTTTTCATTTCCCCTGTGAACAGATTTCTTCGACTTGTTAATTTCCTTATAAAGAAAAAATCCTGTTTGTCCATCGAGGCACCAACATTCCTTAGGAGAGTGTTTGTGCAATGGTCAATATTCTGTACCATTCCGTCTTATTGCAACATGACTTTTAAAGTTATTATTTGATTAATGATTTTGGAAATTATTAAATCACTTTGATCATGAAGAGCTAAACTGGAAATGCAAAATCAAACTATGTAGATTTTGATGCTACATGAAATAACAAGAATCATCCATAACCTGATGACAACTTGCTGCTTGAAGAAATGAGCAATTTTGTTAAGTTTTAAGACTTAAGGATATAGGTGGTCATTGCAGTGGATTCCATTGTACGCTTCCAGGAGGTTTACCTAATTTCAGTAATTCTATTATATTTCACAAAATGGACTCAGCAGTTTCCTGTCTGCAAACTTTCTCCCTGTTACTGAGCAATCAGTTGCTTGAAATACAAGCTATTGACACGTAAGGGGAACAGACAGGTGTTTAATCAAGACTCTGCTTAGGTGATAAATGAACCACTGCAGAATATAGCTTACTACTCTGCGTAGTGCATCTTAATAGAGAATATTCAGCTCTGTGCCAAAAGTTTCATCATGTGAACTTTTGGATCCAGAGCTTTTCCAAAACTCTGCTTAATTGGTGAGAGAGATTCAACACTATGCGCGAACATCAGATTGATTTATGGCCTATTCAGCACTACTAGCATGGTAGTTTTGCAAAGGATGAGGTCATAAGCAAGCAGAGAATTTGTCCTAATTAAACTATACATGTATACTGTACCTAATATGAAAACAATCCAGAAGTAAAACAAGAGAAGTCATTATTAGGTTCTGTTCCTCTGAAGCTCATTTTGTTTGCTGTTAATGCTCATCTTATAAATGCCGTTGAGAGATAAAAAACCTTAAAAAAACTGCTAAAGAAAAAGATGAAAGTAATTATTATTTGAACTTTCTTAGACCTCAACCACAAGCTCTTTTAAAGGAAATGTAATGAAATGAGGAAAATTAAGGTACTGGGTGAAGAAAACATGAGTCAGAATAAAGAGAATACAATAAGTCACAGAATGCCAACAATGGAAACTTCTGCTGAAGCTGATCTGCACTTCTGTTTACATTCATGGAATTGTCAGTTTGCTGTGAGCATGGGATGATGTGGTATATGGAAGGCAATAAGACTTTCCTGAACTGCATTTCCCACATAACTGATAAAAAATAGTCTTGCTAAAAAAGGAAGTGACAATCCATGCAGTTTCTCGTGCTCACTGCAGATTTTTTTACCATCAGACGTGGGAGTTACAAATGGAAGTGTATGCATGTCTAGGGACAGTAGTGTCACTGAGGTGAGTCACCTCAAAAGTGAACAGTTGGTGGAAGTGCTGCTTTCTTCTCCTCATAGGAGGAGGCGCCAATCGGTGGCTGGATATCTCTAGTTAGTTAAGAGGAAGGTCGTTCAGAGAATGTCTGAGGCAGCTATCTTTTAAGTCTGCTTCTTAAACAGATTGCCTGATGCCTATCCTAGAGAGAAGCTGTCCAGGAGAAGGTTTGTGTATAGTACCATCTGCTTTTTCTGTGGATGAATTAACTTGTTTTTGTTCCATCAGCACAGCAACTTTCATCAACATTCAACTCTTACAAAGTCAAACGTTTTAGACTGTGACTGAGGTGATGCCTATTACCCACAACTTCTATTAGCATTAGCCTTTGTTATTAACTCTGGCAAAATCTATTTTCCATTTAGCTTCACAGTAGTAAGTATATTATTCAAGACCAAGACTTGAGGTACGTAAAATAACCAGCAGTATCATACCCATTAAGCTGTCAGTTTTCAGCAGGGCACTCGTGATATTACCTGTGGCTTCCTGTCTTCCCGACTCCCTCCGACAATCTCCTCTCCATCAGCTGCCTCTCTTATGCCCCAGAAACTGCTGTCAGTGGCCTGGCGGATGGCTCATTTGACATGTCTGTCATGTTGTGAAGCGTGTGTAGAAGCTAGATTAAATGAAGAGAGAGCTAGCTCATCTGACTGCCTACCGAGGAGCTTCAGGTCAGGGAAAGCTTTCTCTACATTAGGACTGCAGTAATTGGAGGAGGAGAAAAGTAGAAGGAAAGGACAGCTCTGCAGTAAGGTACGGAGAGGGGGGCAGCAGAGACTGGACGGAGATGGCTGAAGTACATATGCTATGGAGTATAGGAATAATAGCTCTTTTCAGTGCCACATTGGAGTCTTTGAGAACTTTTAAGGAAATCATTTACTGTCAGCTTTTTCAGCCTTAGTCTTTTAGCACACAGTCTTCTCCTAATGCTTGTAGGCATTAGCTCTTCCTGCTTCTGGAAAGTTGGAGGGAGAAAACAGAAGTAGAAGGGCATTGTAGAGGGGATGATTTCTGTCTGCCTGTGGATAGAAAGAGGGAGGCGCTTTCCCCCTCCCAAACCTGAGTCTTTTTGTGGAGCTCACGGTAGGTTATAGAAAACTCATCTGAATACTTCTGCAATCTCTGGGTATCAGCTGCTTTTTTCAGTAGACTTGTAAGGCTCCCAGATAAGATGGTGAGGTGAGCAGTGAAAATTTCTGGCACATTCTAAGTAAAATGAGAGAGAGAGCAGTACTTAATATTGCATTAATGAAAAATCATCCCTGGAAAATAGTGGAGAGAGTTATTTTTATGCAAGTGTAGATTTTTGATGCCAAGACAATAAAGAGAAACCACAATTTTGTTCTATTAAGCTTGTATCATATTGTCAGCACTTGCCCATATGGAAAACATATAAATTGTCATGAAAACATGAAAATGGGACAATTTGGTAATGTTTTGAGTAGGCTTTATAAATATCATATGTATTTTTAAATACATAAGTGATGCAGTTTTGAACACAAAAGAACCACAGTTGTGGCAGCCAGATTTTGCTGTGTTCCCAGAGCAGCAAAATTAGCAGAGCTGCAAATGCAGTTATTCAAAAGTTGAAAATCTGGAGTAAGTCAGAAAAAGTATTAAGAGATTTGGTGGGAAACCAGTAAAAGCTAAAAGGGGCACAAATATGCATTCTTTTTTCTCACTGGAGGTCAGAATTTGTGTGTGCACTTCTAGATTTAACTGAGCTTTTGTACAAAGGCTCAGTCATTAAGCCTGACAACTAACTTGGTAACTGGAGCAAATCTTCAGCTCATGGGTGGATGAAGCAGTGGTATAGTTGGGCAAAGGGTAGAAATGTGGGCAGCTCTGTGACCTTTCGCACATTATGTGCTTGTATGGGTCTGGAAAGTACTAAGGCTGGGTCTACAGGCTTATTCTTAGCCCTGCTGTTAAACGCACCGGTTGTTCAGAGTTCAATAGGTATGAATAGAAAAATGAGGCTATGCGTTAGCTGAGAAATGGGCTCGTTACACAAAGAGAGGAGGAATCAAAGGCATCGTTGCATTTTTTTTCTCTTACCTTTTCCCGCTGTCTGTCTTTCCCTTATGTTATGTGTTGAATTTGTGATGTCTCAGTTTCAGGAAAAATGACTTTGCTAACACCCGCACTGTTGAGTATTATGGTATGTGTTCCAGTAATTGATGCAGGCCGGAGACTAGGAGGTGTTTGGCAAGGAGAAGTGTTATTTTGGGATCCAGTTGGCCTGGGATTCCTTCACACGGGGTAATCATCCAGTGCCTTTCTGCCAAAATCCTTTCTGACTTGATTCCCTGTTCGTAGAGTCAATAACATTCCTTTCTTTCCCACCTCATGTAAGCCCTTCCCTATGGAGTTTAACCTCTCCAGAGAACATCACACATGCCTAGCTGAGGTCTTATAGTACTAGTACTCCAATGCAGTTGCTAATGTATTAACTTGTAATTCAGTAGAGTGTGTTCTGGGCCTTGAAAACAATGTCAGCTGATTGTACTAGGTTTACCCCGTGTGCCTCCTGGGCATCATCTGACTGAGAACAGCCCATGTCTCTTCTCCACAAAGGCCTGCTGGGTATGTAAACCCCACCCTTGTGTCTCTCCCTGCGGATTTGTGACCTACTGAACAGGGGTGCTTCTTCACTGGGGAAGTTGTACTTCCTTCTGTGGATTTTTTACTGTTTTTCACCCCAGTGCTATGAGAATTTGCTTCTGAAGCTGGAGAAATCTAACTCAAAATGGCAGTGCTTTTAAAATGTATCATAGAGAGATTCTGTGTTGGAGCCTCCCAACAGGGAGGAAAGGGAACATGCAATTAAAAAGTAGTAATTCTTGTTGTTAGTGACAACGACATAATAATAATGTCTGTCTTTTAAAAAAATTCTGAGGAAAAGCCTTAGTGATTCATATTTGTATAGAAAGCAATATTGAAACATTTACTTCATAGCTAGTGGTCAAGGAATAAGATAAAATTCCGATGCTGTATTTATATTGTGTTTTGTAGACATATCTAATCTTCAGTGGCATGAGAAATGTTGTAGAAAAGTATGTCATCAAAAATCGCTGCAGCATCATACTTAAAAAACTATCCTCTAGAAATCAGGTCAGCTTTCACTGTAGCTTATGGTAATACATACAGACACTAGAGAGTTTTTTATATCTTATAATGGAGATAGTATAAATAATAATATACTTTCATCTATTACTTTTATCAGATCGTCTTATCTCCTTTGTGGCATCAAAAGCATGTATTCCGAAAAGACAGACAGAAGTGTCTGCTTTATTTCACATACACATTGAAGGGCCTGATTCTGTTTACATTGAAGTCAGTGGAGAGTCACTTCTGTCCTTGATGGGAGCAGAAGGAACTGTCTGAATTCTACTCACAGCATTTCATTAGTGTTCTTTATGCTTATGCACATGGGGAATGGAGGCTGACCCCTCAAATCATAAAAATACTGTTATAATTGAAAAGATATTAGTGCCGTAATTTTGTTGGCAATTAACAAAACTGTTGGTTCTGTTCTGTCAAAGTGCCCATGTGACCTCCCAGTGTTATGATATCCAAGTTCTGGCAACCAAATGAACTCAAAATAACGTGCATATAGTTTCTGTTTGCCTTCCAAGTCATTAGGAAAAAAAAAAAGCGTAATTATTTTTCAGTGTTTTAAGAAATGATTGTCCTATTGGAGAAGAAGTAATAGTGCGAGGCATTAGTGAATGGAACTTTTCTCCTGTTTTTCTGTTGCCTTGAGCATGGATTACCAGACACAGGTTTTGCAGAGTTGTTTGGAAGGAGGTACTGTTTATATCTCCTGCAATTGTCCCAATTCACCATGGGATACCGAATTTTCAGATTATGGTATTTTAATAATTTTTGAAGGTCTTTTTGTATATATATTGAAGAATTCCAGGAAGAGGATTACAGTTTTAGAGAATCTATGAACAAAGTCTTTGGCAATACAGCAGACAATAAGCTTCTGCATTTGGTTTGAGAGGAAAAATATGAGTAATTTCATAACATTTTCTTTGATCCAGCAGCTCCTTTTGACTCTATGGTAGCAGCAGTTGGCTGAAATAATAACTGTCTTTTTGTGAGGTCTTTAATACAGAATAATTTCTCCCCTGCTCATCATATTATTGCATATTTTTAGTTTCCTCTAGGCAAGAATGTTCCTGAGAGACTTTGTTTGGTTGATCTCAGTTGTTTTCCCTCCTCATATCCCAAGAAGGTTGAAGATCAGCTATAAGTGATGATCTAAGATCTTTTTTATGCTTCCAGGATAACTGCTTCTGTGTATAGTACTACTTAATTGTAAAAGAAAGAAGTTAAATAGGCAGCATAACTTTCAAGTCAGTCTTCTCAGGCACCCACGAGATCAGACCAGTTGTGAGTCACTTTCTCAGAAAGGTTTTAGAAGCTCAGCTTATGTAAGCATAAAATTATCTAGATATTTCTTTCAATTTCATTGCTTTCCTGAAACTGTAAATGACCTTGGAAAACTTGGTCACACCAGGAGGCTTGTGAAGTGACCCTTCTTGTTGTATTTAGAATTTTTTTTTCATGAGACACATGCAGTGTAAGAAACTGTAAAATGCTTCTGTAAAATAGTTGAAATTTGAATTAAATGCATAAACCTTCCATTGATCTCATTAAAGAAGTTTGTATTTTATTTTATCTGACTTTTGTTTGTCTTTAATATTTTTTAATTTGGTATGTAGTTGGGGAGCACAATGGCAAGATTTTTCTCTTAATTTTTGGAACACTAATAAAGGCTGTGAATTTTAAAATAACATCACTTTCGAAAATGCTTTTCAAATTCAAGATGCAGGACATGGCAAGTTCTTTAGATCTCTTTAAACCTTTGGTGAGATTTCTGTGCTTTCATGGCTGGAGGTATAGAGAAAATATTTTCCTAGTTTTCTATTGCTTTAAGAGGCAGAGGATATCTGTGGTGAGTCATGGAGGAGTTTAACTGTGATACGTTACTGCCAAAATGCATTTTGGCAGAGGATGGAGAAGTAACAATGGTGAAACGAGAGCCTTTCAACCCATTTTTCAAAGTGCTCATAGTTCCCCTTTCAAGGCAAGTCAAACAATAAAAGTAGTGAGCAAAGAAAATTAATGTGTATCTGGAATACTTTAATTAAAAATAATAATTATAATGGACCCACGGTGCTCATGAGCTCCTATTTTCTTCTTATTGTTGATTGATTCTGCTAAATTTTACTCTCACAGCAAATTATGTTGCTGTTCTGTTACATTTCATATTTGATTACTGAGAGATAGTGAAGCAATTTAAATGGGACTTCTATGAAAAAAAGAGCTCTGTTTTTGAATTGAACCAGTATCCTTTACTTTAAAGGTAGTTGTTTTAGTACAGGGATTTTATAATAAAAGATTTCACAATAAAGAACCCAAGCAAGAATTAAATACTTTAGATGATAGTTGGAAGACCCTCTTTTGAAAGCATGAAGTAAATGGTGACATCCAGGAAATTAAAATACAGCCTTGGTAAAGACATAGTTCAAACAGAGTGATTATGGAACAACTTCTACATATGAAATTATTTGCCACACAGGCTTTGCTTCTAATCACAGGTTCCCATGCAAATACCTGTTTTATTCTTTATCCTGGAATGCCGTGCTCCTTCTACACATGCTGTCAGCTCTACCCCAATAACCCCCTTTCTGTTGGTGGGATAAGCTAGTTGTGTACAAGCTGTTTCAGTCTGGAAGCCTGCTCTTCATTTTCTGCCACTAAAGTTAAGTTGCACATATTTTTGTTACGTGATGCACATCCTTTAAGACAGGACAGATTTGATTTCTCTGAATCTGTAACTCTAGCACAAACTGTAATTTCACCTTAATTCGCAGTGATCCATGTATTTCACTCTAAAGTCCAGAATGATATAGGGATTCTGGCAAGAAGGGGAGAATGACTGTCAAACTGCCTTTACTAAGAAACCTTAAAAGTAAAGTATAACACTGCAGATATTAAGGTTTATGAGAGTGACAGAGGTTGCTATCAGAGCAGCAGTCTTTAGAAGAGGATTGTGGTTCGATTGTCACAGCTTAGTGAAAACAAAGATAAAGCAATGGCTGATTTAAGAACACTGTCTTTTTGTTACGTGTTCGGTAAGACAGGGAAAGTGGCTCAGAGCAAATCTGATCTGATTCTGAATCCTTTCCTCCAAAACTTGAAGAGAATCCAAGCAAAATGATAGGCTTCAAATAATATGACCACATTTCCTTTTTTGTGTGTTTTCTAACTTCTTTGTGCAAGAAAACGTTGTGCAAGAGAGTGAATATTGTTGGGAACTTCAGGTCCTTACTGAGTAAATGTGCTGACATTTTTAAACTTCAAACTTGCGTCTTGATACTGGACATCAGTGGACTCAAGTCTTTGATTAAACTTATGCATGTTTTTAAATCTATTGCTTGGAATGGTTTATGTGAAAAGATGTTTAGACTTTGAGCCTCATTTTCTTCATTCAGGGGAGTGGTGGTAGCAATATGCAGGGCTGCTCACACATCTTCAGATGGTTCAGTTGTGAGACAGAGCAAGAGCTAGTGGAAGATGAGTGAGTTTTACATACTTGAGCAAGGAGGAAAGGAAGAGTCACAGGCTTCTGAGGGGAAACGGGATAGCTATGTCATTGCACTCATATACCTGTGAGCAAAACGTATCTATTTCATACAGAGACTGGCAAAATGGGAAGAACAAAAGTAATGCCACTCTACATTAGAACATGTGGCCGTTGATTCAGCCTCTGAAGAAGAGAGAAACAGAAAACAAGTCTTAAACCACAGGGTGTATACAGAATGTGAAGTTTTGATGAACAAACGTTATTTATCCAAAACATTCTTGTGTAGTTTTCAAATATTCCTGTCTTATCTCATGAACGAATCAATCTGTTCTTGGTGTGTTTTCTGACCTCCTCATTTTCTGACCAAAATAGTCAGACTTCATGGTGACAGATTGTCATATTTTGAATATGAGATATATCTATGTTTTGGTAGCAAGAAGAACATGAACAGAATAGTCACAGAGTCAAACTTGCAAAGCTAAAGAAGTAGCTGTATATGCCGTGGCAGTTTCTCATTTTGTTTTGCATGAAAAAAGTGAGTTTACACATACCTAATTGTGTTCAAATATTATAATAATTCAGAGCACGTAACAAAACCACCCCATCAGATATGGACAAAGAACATCGCAAAACTGTTGTTCTTTGATTATGTTTTTTAAAATAACCATTTAAAGGAACAAAGTTATTAAAAAACTTTCATAATTATTTAGAACTCCAAATAGACTTTAATTCATTTGATTTTTATAGACTAGTAGTCTTTAATCTCCATTGCAGAATCTGAAGTGTACCTGTTACATACTGGTAAATTAGTTGTCAATCCCTTGGGCAGTATATTTTAATATCAGTATTATATGGTAGATGGTATAAATCTTGTGTACAGTATTATTAGCTTAGGCAGCTGCTGACTTAAAAAGGCCAGTTTAACAAGTCACCACTGTATTATGTTTAATTAGGTACAGTTTATATAATGAGGTGTTCAGTTCTAATGGAAAGACATGCTGTGAGCAGCACATCTGCAGGAATAACTATTACAATCAGCATTGCAGAGACCCATGGAACTGCAAATTAGACTTACTTATCTAGAAATAAATTACATCCCAATGCCTTCATAAAGCTCATTAATTAATTCCACTGGCATAAAGGTCTTTTTCTTAATTTCATGTTCCATTAGCATAATAAACACAATTTGAGTTACAACAGTATGATCAGTTTAATGGATGCTATTTATTTTAGTTTTTTATTTAAAGTCCTGGTAACATAGAATTAACATCAATATGCTGTTTGGTCCTTTATTAAAAATTCCCATAGGATAACCAGCACAGATGTTCAATACAGCATCATATATTTGCTGCATTTTATGACTTCACTAATTGGCCATATGGAAAGGTGTTGCTTGGATTTAATTTTTTTTTTTAAATCTGATAAATTATATGGATTGTAATAGTCACAATTGGTCACTATGTGAAGTTGGACAGGTTAATATACACTGCATGCTGGGAGCAAAACAAGAGTAAGCAAAGTTTTTATGTACATTGATTCATAGTAAATAGTACCAATATAGTTCACAGTATATTAAAATCAGTTTCATTAATGTGTAGTTCCTGACATAATTATAATTCTTTAATTTATGCAGACACTGTCTAATCAGAAGGAAATGTTACCAGCTATTTGTTTAGTCACAGTTAGGTTATAGACAACCTTATCGTTGTTCCATTCAGCTTTTCTTGAACCCCACATTTCATGACAAACTACACTGTTAGGAACATTTATGGTAAGGTGTACATTACTAGAACAAGAGGTTTTATTGTCCACCCAGCTAATACTGGTTACTTTGAATGGTATCCATATCTGAGGTTTTGTTAGTTTTAATGTCTTAACAAATGTCTTAACACATTTTGGTTTTACTTTGTATCATCTAACATTTTATGCTAAAGGCTACCTGTTAATATAACCAAGGTAATTGTGTCATCAGGTCGGTGTATGTATTTTCTAAGGATTGTCTCTTATATTGTTTTTCCATTTCCTTGTCTTCTTTCTCCTCTTTGTGTTTAGTATCAATGATTATCACTGCAAATATCTTCTCCTTCAGCCTGTGAAGTAGCCACCTTCTTATGTTACAGAGTGATTTTGTTTAATACTCATGTGTCGTATAAATCCATCATCTGATTTTTCAGATAAAAACTGATTTCTGTCATTGCACTGTAATTCACCTTTCTATTTCTCCCTTACTTTTCCAAAATCACTTGAACAGGAGTCATCTATCTCTGCTAGTGTGATTTCCTTCTATTAGATGACCTCACTAGTGTGATTTCCTTCCATTACGTGACCTCAATTATGCCATCAGAAAGAGCTGCACCAGAGCAGATGAGGGCAAGTTGCGTTAATTTCAGTGTGTATGTCTGTATGGACGTACACGTACACAAGTATATAGTTCTCAAGGGTTATGTGAAAGCATTTAGCTTTAAAAAATGCTCTGTAGCTCGTTGCATTTTTAATACCCCCAGCCTGGCACATGCACATACCCTTAGGGTTTGAGGTTGGAGCCTGGGGTTTTTTAGCAATTCCTTTTCATATATTTAATGGCTGGATTTTTTAAGGCATTTAAGCATGTAATTAATTAAGAATGAAATGCCTTTTACCTTGAAATTTAGGTTTATATCATAAATGGGAGTTGTCTAGCAACATACAGAAAAAGAAGTAGCCTTTAGTATAATCCCTTGTCAGTGACTCTGAGCTGTAGGAAACAGAAAACAGTGTAGGCTGTACAAAGCAGTGAAGTTGTATGATTAGACTAATGTCTCTTTCTTTGTAAATTCTGTTTAGTGCAGATGCTTGAATGAAATTTTTAAAATGCATCACTATTTTCAGATGTTTCAGTGTTACGGGTCCTAAGACACACGTCAGAAAAAAATGATTTTGCACTGAAGGACAAAGCTAACATTATTACACAGCTGCATTGTCTGTGAATATAATAAAGTACTTTCATGAACTGCATAGCCACACCATGTAAATTCCAAATTCACCTACAAAATGATATTCATAATGACAAGTAATTGGCATAGAAGATTTTGGACAATCTTCTAGCTGCCATTCCTCTGACTTCAGAGCACCTGAGCTATCAGCCTGTATGAAGTTGAGCACTTTGAGTTACCTGGCAGTGCATTGGGTATGTGACAGGTATTTTAATTTTTTTCTCGGCTGTCTTTTGTCACAGACACCACTCTCCTATCCCCACTTCCACCACCAACTTTGCACTGGGCGGCTGAGCAGACAGTAGTTGGCTTTGTAGGGTTGAGTGCAGGCCCTTGTCTGAAATACACCCAGCAATTTTCTTTGATCTGTTGGATTCAGATTAACAGAGAAGTCTTGGGATCAGTGGGAACAGGTTCTTCCTGTTGATACTCACCTGATGATTCTTTCCCTATCCCAATCATGATTGGGTTTTCTTAAAATATGAGAGGATGGAGAAAGAAAGGACAGCACTCAGGGAGTAAGTAGGCAGTTTTTACTGAATGTGTTCTAAGACACACACATCAGAAGGAGTTTGTTCGATTGGTCATTGAAGGGCAAAGCTAATGTTATACTGCTGCGCTGCCTGTCACCCTCTGCAGGGAGGTGTTCCGATGAAGGGCTGACAGGAAAAACTAGGGAGAAAACAGAGGACAACACAAAAGTTGCTACATATAGGTTTAGTCATCTTCTGAAATAAGGCATCTTCTGAATGTTGCTAGTCGTCTGATAGAGAGAGTAGTAGTGGAGAATTATTCCGTTTCAAGTGCAGCAGGTTCATGGTTTGAGACTGATACAAGTTCAAAAGCACACCTTGTGAAATGTAGTTCTAGTGCCTTAATGAAAGGTGCCTTTTCTGTTTAGGATACTGCTTTGGGATACTGCGGTATGGCTGGATAGTTCAGATAGGTAAAATATTGTCTTCTTGTCAAGGTTTCATATTATTTGTGAGACAAGTTTGTTTTATTCATTGTCTTGCAGGTTCACTCAGCTGAAGTGAGGTCTTCGATGATTTTAGGCTTTTGGGAATGAAAGAAAAAACGTCGTGGAGACTAGAGCATAGCTGCCTCATTACTTTTGGTGTGGCCCAAGGTGAGAAACCAAAGGTGGGTCAGGTACGTCTGCAGTATCAGGTAGTACAAGCCACCATGTCCTAAAAACCCAATGCAAAATCTGGGTTCAGGTAGAAGATAAACATGCCCCCTTTGTTTTTAGGCTCTGTGTGTCCATCCCCGTAACTTAGGATGGAATATCTTGTCATTAGAGAACAGAGAAAAGCATGTCTACACATATCATTTCACAGGCATGACAGGTCCTGGGAAGATGTGGCTGGGAAAGAGGCAAATAAACAAAAGTACAGTTGAGTCAGCATAAAACACGTTTGCCACATAAACCTATATGTCACCTAACCTTACTGTGTGGCCTGGCTAGAGAAGCTCCAACAAGAATAGTTGAGCTTCCCTAACCTCTCAACAATACCTAGAGACTTCCTGTCTCATTGATGTCCTAATACCAAGGGATGGGAGATTTCTAGTTTCTTTAAAACAGTATGAGGAATAAAAATGGAATTTAAATGCTTTGTAATGCAGTCTTAATACAGACATTGACCAGATGTCAGGTTGGTACAACTGAGTAAAATGTTAATACAGTCAAACGTATTTCTAAAAGCCATCTAATGCACATTATTTCCACAAGATATCACAGATGTTTTATTTGCAGCTCAGTGATAAATATTTAAAAAGCAGAAATATTATTTAAAAAGCTTATAGGACTACAGGTGTCACTTTTCCTAATAGAATCTATTTCCCCTGTAGTTTATATCAGTGATCCTGTAAGTATCCATAGAAATGTATGTATTACTTTCTGCTTACGAGTGGTATCTATAGTCTGTATTTTGCATGATCTCGAGAAAGCAGTATCAAGTACCATGCTGAGGCCTTAGGCTTCAAACCAACAACTTCAGCTTCCTGGTTGTTGATTTTTTCACACAGTTCTTGCTTAAAAAAGTAGATAACTTGTAGAAAAAAAATCATCAGGCAGAAATGCATAGAGAAACTGAACAGTAACACCAATATTGAATCCACAGGCCTTGTGACCTTTTATATTCGTTTAAGCAGCCTCTTTTAATTAGTAATAGATACTGTTGCACTCAGATAAACATCAGTGACAATTGAAAACAGTACCTTATAAGCAAAGGATTTGTAGAAATTTAATACATCTAGCTGAACTCAACTTCTTTAAGAAAGTTGCTTTGTTCTTGTCATAATGCTTGAAGTTAATGGACAACTAAAATAGAATGGCTACATGTGTCATACATTGAGTGAAGAGGACTGACTAAAAGCCATTAGCGTCCAGAAAAGAAAGACAAAGGCAGAAATTATATCGCTTCCAGATGAATCCTAACTATTCCCCAAACTCCGTGTTAGTATGACAGGCAAGAGGCAGAGCCATTAATCGAAAGGTCAGATAGTGCAATTTTAGCCAGATTTTCTTGATTGAAAAGGCACTGGAAAATTATCTAGAATGCTGGTGTTACGGAATCTACAAAATACTTTTTAAAAACTGGTTTAATGGCTTGATGGTCTAAGTGACAATTCTACCTGTCATCCTAAAAGGGAAAGGTAGCTTTCAACACTGCTTATGGTAGAAGTGCTAGAAGAGCTGAGATATGCTGCATTTTGAAAAAAACTTTTAATTCTTTTTATGTTTCTCTAACACAGTTAAAGTGTAAACCTTAAAAGTCCCTACCATTACTACTGTTATTGAATTGATTTAATGTCAGCCGTCATAGCTTCTTTATTCCTGAAGAACTATTTTGCTAATAGAACTCTATCAACATTTTATCCTTAACAGTTTAAAAAAGTAATAATTTAAGTTAACTCCCCCACATCCTAATTGTAGATTTTTGAATCAGTTTTATCAATCATATTTACTATTCATATAATTAAGGAACATTTTAAAACACTCCACTATTGACATCAAATACTAAATACAAAACAGGTACTTGAATATACGCAACGTGGAAAACTCCATTGTAGACTATTTGTATGTTCCTGAAAAAAATGTATCAAATCCTTATCTTCAATTAGCAGATGCGTTAGCTGGAGGTTTTTGTACTGAAAACTGCACATGACCTGTTGTTTTTTGACATTTGATTCCTCCCACTTCTCAGCCACTAAACAGTGTGGGTATTTGCTGGACATCTGTATAAAGTCAGTTTGGTAGAAGGCATGCCTATCTACTTAAGTTTACCAGTCTTGAAATTCTGAAGTTAGTAGTCTAACTTCTGAAATTTAGGATGGAGAAAGAGGAAAAATCTTAAAATCCTCTTTTTGCTAACCAATAAAAAAAGCGTTGCTCCAGACAAAAATACTCACATATTTATGGCCTCATGATTAACATAAAGCAACATTTGCTCTCAGGCATTTTGTCAGTTTTGTCCTCCTGTCACTGCTTTTCCTCCTGTCAGTAAATCCACATGAACAATAACTGAAAGATCATTCTGTTAGTATAACGACTACTGTAATGGATCATTGTTTGGGTGGACTTATCTGCTGCTGAAGCTTGAATGAGTGTCCACAAGTTGTGTTAAATCTGTTTCTCTGTAATGGAGCAACCCCCAAATACTGCATAACAAGAATCATTGAGCTAGAGACACTGCGGCTCTAATTCGTGTATCCTTGGGCTCTCAGTATCTGTTGGATACCACCTGCAGTTTTGGATGAGAAATTGGACAGGCCACAATAATAAGTGGTCTAGTTAGTGCTAGCTGCAAAATAACTACTTGTACCAAACAAATAGTGTTTTGCTGTAAGAGGAGGAGGTGCTACTGCTTTAGATTAAAACCTTTCATTTTCCCATTTTGGTCACGTGAATTTTTCTGTACATCTATGGAAGTACAGTCCTGAGGTGGAGCAGATGTGCAGTCAGGCAGTGGTATTTTGTCATTTGACTTAGCGCAAGGAGAATCAGGTGACATTTTAAGGTTTGTGTTATGTAAGAGGTCAGATAAAATCATCTAATGATGCCTTTTAGCCTTGAAAATTAATTAACTGTACACCATTTTTTTAAATGGATAAGCTTTCTGAGACTTCTTTTCCATTTAATTGTATCAGAATGTAAACACTCTTTGTTAGTAATAGTTAATTATTCTGGTCTGTAGATAAGATGACACATTCAGGACCAAAATAGGAAAAAAATGCCTATGTCATGTTTCCTGAAGTACTCATGCCACATTTTCTTACATGTAGTCATGTAATGTTGTCGAATGAATCATGTTCATAGTATGTGCAAACACGTTTTTCAAAGTAAGAAAACTGCCCTTTGTGCCACTCCTAAATAACCAAGCTTTTTTTTTTACTTTGCATTAGACATGTGACTTCTCCGCTGTTCATACAGTTTGTCATGAAAAATACCAGTGTCCACTATTCCCTTTATGCCTAGATATTATACAACTGTCAAAGAAAAAAATGACATTCTTCCTTTCCCTTAATATTTACCAACTTAAGAGATTTTGTTGTCAGTGTAGCAATCTCAGAAGGAAATAAATGACTATATAGCGTGGAACTTTCAACTGAAAGACTCATATTGTCTTCCTTTTTATTTCTTAGGCCATTTTCCATCAGTGCAGTGAAATTAAAGAGAGTGCTAGTGCCTAATGTGTTGGAAGCTACACCAATTTTCAGTTATGTTTTGCTTTTTTCCTTTTGCTCTTACTTATTCTAAATAAATTTATGACTTGTCCTGAGGCATTTATCAGTAAAAGGTGACATTGTCATCAATTTTATGAGTTTTTTTTAGCCAAAGTGAATGTCAAATGGCAACTGAGGGCACTCAGCACCTTACAGAATTGGGCCCATAGTGAAAGATGATATTTGAAGAATAAACATTGTATAATAGTTTTAAAGAATTGCTAGATTTCATTATGAAGTTTCTCTTAAACTGGTAGAAAAGCATGGCAATATGACAGGATATACATAAGAATGTATCCTAATTTCATAGGATAGGATGACTGTGCTGGGCAAATAATATACTGTAAGATGTATTTCCCGATCTTAGATAATGCTTTAATGACAGTGTATAATTTGGAAAGCACTCCAAGCCCATATATATTTGATCCAGAAAACAAGCCTGCAGGTTTCAATGCGTTTCTCATTTTTACTCTCATGTGACAGCTTAACTTGTTACTACTTGATTATAATTAGGTACTTGATTTTCATCAACAATAATTTCCAAGTGAAGTACTTCATGTTTTTTAAAATACGGTTTGCTTTGATTTCAGCCAAGAGAATGAACTCCTGTGCCTCAGTTTACTTATCCATAGGATGATGAGTGATTTACTTACCTCAAGTATGATATCCAGAGTCAAAGACTGTCTCTGTAGCATTTTAAGCTCCAATTGATTTTAGCAATAAGTTGCACTTATCCCCCATACTATGATACATTGACCTTTGAAATCCGAAAGGAAACTGGTATTTTAGACCTTAAAAAAGCCCACTGTATCTTTTCTAACATCGTCTCTTTACTCTTATTAGCATAGCATAGTCTCTTTTTTAATCTTGTACAATTCTGATTTCAAAGTCACAGGTTTGGCTGAGTTTCTAACCTCTGAAGAACCACCCAGGATTAACCAAAGCTTAGTCTGTGTAGAGGGGATCTTTTGTTTCTCTTCCTTTTGCTGGCTTTAACAGGATATTGCCTGTGTAAGCCATATCAATGTTAAATACTTGCTAGAAATGTCTGGTATAAAAGGTTCTGTGACATAAATGTTGGTCCTGGAGAAACTTGAAAACTGCTTATGTTTACTTCAGGTTTTGCTTAGAATTCTGTAGTCTGAACAGTGGAGTCTGGCAGCACCTGGATGTGTGCACATAGTCGCAGGGCTGAGTTTCATTGGACTGTTTTCTGTGCAAAGGTAACCAAAAGGAACTGTGAACAGTAAAGTATTACTGGAAAATTATTACTGAAAAATTATTTGCATAATCTGTGTATATAAAATATGTGAATTCTGATTGGTTTTCCATTTATATTGGAGACCGTTTGAGGCCCTCGTAAGGACCCCAGCGGAAAGATGGCTGGGGGTTATAAAGAAAAATATTATAGAAGCCATTTTAAAGGATGCTTTAGTGAGGGAATGTATGACTTTATCTGGAAAGGTATGAGGAAGGAAATTCATTGTGCAGCTGGCCGTGGGCAAGCAACTGATTTGCAGGGGAAAAGGGTAAAACACATTTCAAAAAATGAGTGTGAACTGTTAGAGAAAAATTGTTGGCTATTTAGAAGTATGTATCTGAGAGAGAAGTGACCTATGAGACCTGAGCTCAGAAAAAGGTTCAGGAAAGGGACGTACATGTGCTTTTCTAATGTCTTTGTGTGTGCGTGTGCATATGTGTGTATCCGCGCATGCGTGCACACACTTAGAATCATAGAATCATTTAGGTTGGAAAAGACCCTTGGGATCATCGAGTCCAACCATCAACTCCACTCTACAAAGTTCTCCCTTACATCATATCCCTTAACACCACATCTAAATGACTCTTAAACACATTCAGGGATGGTGACTCCACCACCTCCCTGGGCAGCCGATTCCACTGTCTAACCACTCTTTCTGTGAAGAATTTTTTCCTAATGTCCAGCCTTAACCTACCCTGTTGCAGCTTGAACCCATTCCCTCTTGTTCTATCGCTAATTACCTGTGAGAAAAGACCAGCACCAACCTCTCTACAATGTCCTTTCAAGTAGTTGTAGAGAGCGATGAGGTCTCCCCTCAGCCTCCTCTTCCTCAAACTAAACAGTCCCAGCTCCTTCAGTTGCTCCTCATAAGATTTATTCTCCAGGCCCTTCACCAGCTTCGTTGCCCTCCTCTGCACTCGCTCCAGCACCTCGATATCTCTCTCATATTGAGGTGCCCAGAACTGGACACAATACTCAAGGTGTGGCCTCACCAGTGCTGAGTATAGGGGGACAATCACCTCCCTCCTGCTGGTCACACTATTGCTAATACAAGCCAGGATGGCATTGGCCCTCTTGGCCACCTGGGCGCACTGCTGGCTCGTGTTCAGCTGCTTGTCAATTAGAGCCCCCAGGTCCTTTTCTGCCAGGCAGCTCTCCAGCCACACTTCCCCAAGCCTGTAGCAATGCATGGGGTTGTTGTGGCCCAAGTGCAGGACCTGGCACTTGGCCTTGTTGAAGCTCTTAGCGTTAGCATTGGCCCATCGATCCAATCTATCCAAGTCTCTCTGTAGAGCCTCCCTATCCTCATGTAGATCAACAGTCCCACTTAGCTTCATGTCATCTGCAAATTTGCTGATGATACACTCTATGTCCTTATCAAGGTCATCAATAAAGGTGTTAAACAGAAATGGTCCCAACACCGAGCCCTGAGGGACACCACTTGTGACCAGCCGCCAGCTGGATTTAACTCCATTGACCACCACTCTTTGGGACCGCCCATCCAGCCAGTGCTTGATCCAGCAGATCGTATGCTCATCCAGGCCATGAGCCGCCAGTTTTTCCATGAGAATTCTATGGGGGACAGTGTCAAGTGCTTTTCGAAAGTCTAGGTAGACAATGTCCACAGCCTTTCCCTCATCCACTAATTGGGTCATCTTGTCATAGAAGGAGATTAGGGTCGTCAGGCAGGACCTGCCTTTCATAAACCCATGCTGACTAGGCCTGATCCCCTGCTTGTCCATTATATGACTTGTAATGGCACTCAAGATGATCTGCTCCATGACCTTCCCTGCTACCGAGGTCAGACTGACAGGCCTATAGTTTCCCAGATCCTCCTTTCTGCCTTTTTTGTAGATGGGCGCTACATTTGCTACCCTCCAGTCCATTGGGACCTCCCCAGTTAGCCATGACTTCAGGTAGATAATGGAAAGTGGCTTGGTGAGCATGTCTGCCAACTCTTTCAGCACTCTTGGATGTAACCCATCCGGTCCCATAGACTTGTGCGCATCCAAGCGGCGTAGCAGGTCACTGATCACTTCCTCTTTAATTGTGATGACCTTGTTCAGCTTCCCCTCCCTGTCTCCTAGCTCATGAGGCTGGGTGCCCAGGGAACAGCTAGTTCCACTGCTAAGGACTGAGGCAAAGTAGGCATTGAGCACCTCAGCCTTCTCCTCATCCTTTGTGACTATGTTTCCCTCTGCATCCAATAAGGGAGGGAGATTTTCCCTAATCCTCCTTTTGTTGTTAATGAATTTATAGAAACATTTTTTGTTATCCTTATCCTTGTTATCTACTTGTGTGGGTGTGTATCTCTATATATGTATATTTGTATGTGAGGTCCTTCTGCTTTCCCAACAAGAACTGTATGTGGAAATCTTGTGAAAACCTCCATGTTTGCTGGCTTTGCTATTACACGTGAAGGAGTAACCTCAAAACTGGGGAAGCCATGGATGTATGGAAAGTCAGTGCATATGCTGTAGGGGAGTCTGGTTGTCTAGCCTGGGGCTTGATGATGAGAGTAACAATTCTGAGTGGTGCTATTCTTAGAGGGCAATAGGGAAAGGGACAGAGAGATGAAAACTGCCCAATAAGTGTGACGCAGTTCAGAAAAGAGACAGAGAGAGGGCCTGTTCTCAGAAACTTGTATTCCAAGATGTGGACCCCAGCGAAACAGTCTAGAGAGTGTTTGGCAAGTGGACCTCTACATATCTTTAATTATTATAAGTTTTGAAAGAGTTGAGAGGTTGAAAGATTTGCCTTGAGTGGTCAGTACATACTGTTTGCCTGAGATGTATGATTTTTTTTAAGCTACTTTTTCTGCGAGGGATTGTAATAGGCTTCATTCTCCAGCAATAACGTCCTGTGGAGATGGCTATTTTGGATTTTTCACAGAAGTGCCTGCTTGTTACACACAGCATTTTTCTCTTCTCAGAAACCCTTGTGATACACTTATGTAGAATTTTATTTATGTCTTTTCAAATTCAGAGAGCTGAGCATGGATCCCAGCATGAAGGAGAATAGATTTTTTTTATTCCATAAGACAAGTCAGTGGGCAGTCATGATACAGACTTCAATCTAAACATTCTGTCTTACCCCAGCAGCAGTGCTGGAATCCATAGATGTAACTGCTTACCTTTTCTGTCAGCTTCATGGCACTATACCTGTTTTAAAACCAGACATATTCTTTTGGGTTATTGAAAGGCTATGTTCCAATTTGTGGAACTATGAACAGTGTTACGAGACAGATATATATGTAGAGCTTTCTGAAATCCATAATTATAAAGTTTGCTGGACTACCCACAAAGTGGTTGAAATAGACTGGTGTAATATTCTTAGTGGTTTCTTTTCTCTTTTCTTTTCTTTTCTTTTCTTTTCTTTTCTTTTCTTTTCTTTTCTTTTCTTTTCTTTTCTTTTCTTTTCTTTTCTTTTCTTTTCTTTTCTTTTCTTTTCTTTTCTTTTCTTTTCTTTTCTTTTCTTTTCTTTTCTTTTCTTTTTCTGTTTTTTACATCTGTTTTTGTTTTTCCTGAATGGGAGAAATTCATACAGATAGAAATCACGAGTACTTCAAATTTTCAATTCAGTTGTTGTGTTTGTGAGTGCATTCATATGTGTGTTTTGGGAGAAAGAAAGGGAAGGCGAGAAACACCGTGTACATGTGTACTTGAATATAATATATATTGAGCAATGACCAAGGTAGCAGAGTTTGAAGATCAGATTTCTAAAATTGCTTGAGGCTTGTCTGACTCTCATGCTGAAACCTGTTAGCAGTTCCCACTGACTTCAGTGAGAGCAGAGTTAAATTAATACTGAAAGCTTTTGAAAATTAAGCAATTTATTTTCTGAACTGTGATTGAATAGCCTGACCTGGTTCTCATCTGCTGCTATTGAAAATTTAAAATAAGTGCAATTTTCTTAATCTCCAAAATGTGTTGAACACTTGCCTATTCTTTTGTCTCCTTGTGCAAATCCTGCTGCCTGCCTGTGGGAAGCTGTGCGTGCTTGTGCTGTTTAGAATGAGATGATTCCAGTAGTGTGCTTTTCTTATTGGAATGACTATTGAAAAGAGCCTAACTGCTATTGAAGATGTCAACTGCTATGCTACTGAATTGCTTTCTTAGATATATTTCTTAAAAATCTCTGCCAACATCTCATAAATGAAGAATTTAAAGAAAGTATGAGTTACTAAGAAATAAATTATTCTTTTCCAGCAAAACCTTCCTATTCAAAGTAAGCTACTTTGGAGGAGTAAAGTAGCGTTTTGCTGAAGTTGTGTATTTAAAGGAGAATTATGCATAGTGCCCTTGTTTTGCCAGATTCAAATAGCTACTCAAGAATCATAAATGTTTCAACAGCCTGAAGCATTTCTTTCCAAAAATATGCAATGACATTCGTCCTTTTCCTCTGCAGCTTTCTTGGGACTGTTCCTATTTAGGATACCATGTTCAGAAATACTAAAGTCTTCTAATATAAGGATTTAGATACTTTATTAGCTTGGTTGTAGAGCAGAGAAGGGTGACGCTAGCTAACAAACACAGCTGCTTTTTGGGCTGACCGGTCAATTTCAGCAGTGCTGGTTCCAGTAGTTGTCAGTAAATTCTGCCAGATTTAAAGTGTTGTGTTTTGTTCAGCTAAGACATGTCTCTGGTGAATTGCTGAGATTGAGGTTTCAGGGCCTTTTATGCTATACCTACGGTTCATCTAGTTTGGCTGTTTTCAGAACAGGCTAAAGGTATTGTAATCAAAGTGAAAAGCGTGAACTCATAGAACTTGGTTTAGGAAACAGCTCTCCCTTAATCCAGAAAAGTACATGAGAATTGATGGCATTGGTACGTCTTATCTTATCTGAGACCTGAATCTTGCAGGCACTTATGTACCTTCATAAAATGTTCGTAGCAAAGTAGGTTTGTAGTTTTAAAATTTCTGCCTTTTTAATTTTTCCCTGGTATAGTTCAGGCTGTGTATTGTGTGGAAGGGTACCGAGGAGTACTTAGTATAAAAAAGTGGATGTACTGTAGAGGAGGTGTAATCCCCTCTTACTTATTGCAGCTTTAATTTGGAAAGACCTAATATTTACAGATATATTTGTTGGAAATCAATTCACAAATCCACGTTTTTCCTCTGCTATGCTAGAGTTCCTTCTTTTTTTTTTTTTTAAATGAAATGTGATTTTAAAAGTTGCACTCTACTATTAAAGATTCAAATTTGTGATCAGTGTTATATTCTACAGTTGAGTTTTCTACTTGTATTATCGTAGTTTTCATGTTACCCATGCATGCTCTGTGTGAACTGACTTGAGCCTGGATACACCATACCTGAGTTTACACAGTTCTGTGTTGTATGCTTTTGCTTGGTTTGCTTGGGCTTGATTTGGGATCTCTGTACCTCAATGTTGCTAGCTTTTTCCTCCCCATTAAAACTTGGTTTTCTGTTTCATAATGCCTGTGACTTTGCTTTATCTGGGCTATCTCACCACACTGTTTCCTTGCATAATAAAGGGATGATCTGGATAATGAGCTAGTATTTTCAGTATTGTTCATTCTTCCTGTCTCAGCATAGCAGAATATCTTACTCGCTTTTGTGGTTACTGACAAATATTTTTGCTGAGCAGCCCATGACACTGCTAGCTGTGTTCCATCTCTACTCCTGTGCCATTTAGAGCCCCTCAGCGTGCAGCCTGAAGTGTTTCCTCTGGTTCATGATACTTCTCTCATTCCTGTAGTATTTTAAGTGATATAGCATTGCATTGTAGATTCAATAAGCGTACTTAGATCCTTCCATCAGTTCCTCAGAAGTGTCATAATGTGGCAGCTACAGGTACAAATCTGTTTATTCATATATACTCTTACTTACAGATCAATAACTATCTTAAATATCTGAGCTATGGTGGATTTCCTTGGAAAATTGCATTCACCAGTGCAGTGCAGTGAGGACTATGGAAGGGTATGAAGTAGACAGCTTTTAGTACAGAATTTTCTTTTAATACGGAAATGATCTGTTATTTAATTCTGTAATGAGATGGGTGGGCAAACAAGTAACTGCATCCATAAAGCAAAAACATGAACTGGCTGCACCACAGTGAAAACTGCAGGCTTGATTTCTCTTAACTCATGGTAAATGTAAGATAATGTACTGCTTAGTAATGTGGCAACAATGGGGGAATTAGCACAAAGAAGCTGTAGTGTTGCAATATCCCGCTCTAGTTTACTGCATCCATTTGTTTACTTGTCCATATTGTAATTGCTGTCTATACCTAAAACTTTTTTCCTTGGTTTGTGATTAGGTAATTTCTCTAATAGCTCATTGTTATTGTAGAAGAGCTGCACAGGAGGCAAGCCCAACAGCCTTTATATGTCACTCTGCTTCTGAAGCATTTGTTTGCATCGCATTCTTTTTCTAAGAAAATAAATAATGTGTGTTAACAGTGGAATAAAACTGACTTTGCTGTGGTGGGCTTATGTGGGCACGGTTTTAGTAAGAGGGTTAAGGGGACTATCCGACTCTCCACATGTCTTGGAGCATGTGTGATCATGCTCAGCATGACACGTGGGTATGTCCTGTAATCCTGAAATATGCTTTGGTGTAGAGAGGAAGAAACAGATTTCATTCTGCCTCCAAACTTTGCATTGTTTTTGTGTGGGCTTTCTGCGTCTGCCCTTTAAAAATATACAGTCTTCTTCATTTTGGATCCTAGCCTCAAATTATTCTGGGCATTCTTCAGGTGCGGAGTTATGGGCATACGGATTACACACGCTACATGTGGGATTTTGTGAACTGGGTGTTCATAAAACTTATGCAGTATTGCATGTCTGTGTGTAAACTGTATAAATTTTGAATCCAAGTGATACACAAATATTCAGTGAATAGGTTGTAAAACTCCCTGTCATTTATTTTTATGGCTAATGGCTTTTTTTTATATTCCATTTTCTACAAGTTTTCATTAAGCAGTGCATGTGAAGTGCTTCAACTTGACTTTGATGCGCATTCAGTATCAGAAGGAAAGATCAGGCCTTTTATCTCTAAACTACAGATCAATTACCTTTCTAAACACTTACCTCATAATTTTCCTTTAAATAATAAAAAAAAAAGGTGCCACAATCAACTGTATTAAGACAAGAAAAATGAAAGTGGTTAGAAGAAATGGAGGCATCACCTAAGATAAGGTACAAGGGAGCATGGACCTGCCATTGTAGGATTAGATACAGGTGCACAATAATCATACAGAGTGTAAAAGAGGAAACGGTACCTTACATTTAGAAGTTTAAAAAATCCTTAATTCCTTGAAACAAGAAGATAGCTGGCTTGCTAATTAATTAAATATGTGACAACTTTTAAGCGCAGCACAGCTGCTGAGTTGTCAGAGCAGGTGACTTTATCATCAGCAGATTTTGATGGTATTATGCTTAGGGTGAAATAATCGCTTGTTTCAAAAAACAGTCTCTAATATCCTATGTGAAGGTCGGTCTCATAGATTTCATTCCTTAATATTCTAGCTGACATTCCCATTTTCTGAAGTATGAGTCTTCAGATACATAAGTCTTAGATATTGTAGTATCAAGAAGGTGACTATGTGCAGCATTGCAATTAGGTAGAGAAAATCCTTTACTACGGTACACAGGTAACTGGTAAACCAGAACTTCCAAATTGTTTTTTTTTTATTGATACATTTTTACTAGGACTCTTGTAATAGTGCAGTCATGTTCTAAATATGAGTGCTTTTCAATTCAGCACTGTAAGACTTAAAAAAAAATAATAATTTAATAGAAATAGCACTGGAGTTCAATGTAGAAAATAAAATACTGACATCTTCTTACACAGCTCTTGGGTGCGTAGGTTCAACTTAAGAGGTATTTTTCTTTTCTCTTGAAGTGACATGACATTGAGTTATTATTTCAGAAAGGGAGAAGTGAAACTGTTATTTTATTCATTTATATTGCAACAATATTAAACATGCTAGTTTAAAAACACAAGAATCCCCCTCTTTGAAACTAACAAAATAGTCAAATGCAGAAGAAGCTATTCAAAATTGTCTTTTAATAAAAGTTTAAAGTCTTCAAAATATATTTGCCCCTCGAGCAAACTTTTTTCATTTAATATTGTGTCTGTTAATTAGTGCTTCAAATTTGCAAATTCTTTATTGGTTTATATCAATGTAATACCCAAAGCTCATCTCATTGCCAGATTTGAATGAAATATGATCCTGTTTATTCTATTAAAACGAAGGCTTGAAATTGTTACCCAAATGCCACAGGAATTCTTGCCATTTTCTCATCAAATTCCTCATCAGATTTTTTGTTAAAGTCACATTGTTTTAGATTTTGAGCCCTGGCATTTAAATGAAATTCAATGTGCCCCACTGGAGAAAACATCTGCAGGGACATATTATGTACAATATCCATTCCAATCAAGCAGGAGTGTACTGTGTGACTGAATGAGCAGCTTATTCTTACTCCACTTAGATTTACCCTGATGCGGCTATTGAGTCAGTCTGTGAGAAGAAACGTTTAGAAAATTAAACTAATAGAACAGGAAGGATTTTTTTAATACTCAGAGCAAATACTTCCAATTGCACAATATTAATTTAAGAATGACATTTTTTAAAAGAACCTGAAGGAGTTTGGTGCCAAATTCCCTCAGAAATGCGATGGGACTTGGGAATCGGAAGCCCCCAGGGTGCCTTGGCAAATTGCTCTGAGTGATTAGAATTAAGGGTTGTCTTTGAATATAAAATCATGATCTACAGAAGCTGAAGGGAATAAAGAGGTGTTGGGGAAGAGGAAAAGACAGACAGACAGAAGAAAGGAGAGGAGAGGATCAGTTCTGTAATACTATAACATATATTAAAAAGCTGCAGAAATTCTATAAGGAAGAGGTTAGCAATCAGTAAAGATGACCTGGAACAGGCCCTTTTCTTTTTGAAGCAGTTGCCTTACACATTAAGCTTGTCCCATGTTACCATTTGGTGGGCAAGAAAAGGCAGTATGGAGGAGCAAGCCCTTCTAAAGCAGCAGTGGGTGTTTGTGGAACCTGCTCCTTTTCCTAACAAGGAATTCAGACCAAGAAATAAAAAAAGTTTCTTTAAAATGTATATATGTGACAGAGCCCTTTGCCATCCTTTCAAAAGCTTGTTTTTACAGGCAGAGCGCCTGCCTGTAACACTCTTCTGCTGCAGAGCTGTGAATAAGAGCTGTCATTATGAGTTTTTCAGCTACTTTAAATAAAAACTAGAAGAGACATGGCAGTGGAGGTGAGGGGATCGCTCCAGAGAATCAGTAGAATTGATCTGTATTTAGCACTACAGGCCATGAGGACAACATCAAGAATACCAGGGCCAGTTTTTGTGCCCCCTGATACAGGAAAGACATTGTTAGACAGGGACAGGGCAAGGAAGATGAAGCCAGGCAGTTGACAGTGGTGCATGGTGAGAGGAGGAGAGACAACAGGCATAAGTTGGACAAAAAGAAAACAAAAAAGAGGTTCTGACTGCATGTAAGGTAAAACTGTTTCCTTCTGAGGACAGTCAGGCATTGGAATAGAGTATGCAGAAAGGCTGCGCATCCATGGAAGTTTTTAACACCAAGTCGCATGAAGCCCTGTTTAACCTGATCTGACTTCAGAGACAGCCTTGCTTTGAGCAGGAGTTTGGACAAAAGCGGGCACGTCAAAGCTTAGAAACAAATGGATGATGAAAGAAAAGAGCGGGTTATTCTATCACCTGACAAGTTAGACAAGTTGTTTGAGGCTTTTTGGTGGCTATGAAAGGATTGGAAAAGCTGATCAGAAATTTTCTGTTCTTGTCCTGCATGACCATTAAGGGCAAATTGTGCTCTGTGGAGGTTGCAGTGCTAGCAGGTTTTAGAGAGAAATGTGAAGCATAGTAAAATAGGTCTGTGAATATTTTGGTCGTAGTGGAACAAACAGGAAGATACACATGAACTAAAACATCACCATGCTTGTTCCACAATTCAGCTTGATTCTGCTTGCAGGAAGGAAGTTGGCTGATAACATAAGTGAATAAATATGTACAACAAGCCTAGATTGTTTATTTTTTCATCGTGTTTCAGCTTTTTCTGTATACTTCAATAGTACTGTGAAAAATGTAGTGCTAAAATAGGATCAGATTGCTTGTTTATTTGTCTTGGTGACTCTCTATTACATTTTGCAGAGATGATACATCATAGATTAATTTCTGAACTACTTTTTCACCAAACTCAACTGGACTCTGAATTTAAGACTCAGATTCTTTAGCTAGAACGCATAATTGTCACTAACAAAAGTTTCAGTATTTATACCTCGGCTTTCAGTTACAGCCAGGTAATCTTACCTTTTGTAAGAATGTCCTGGTTTGGAGTGAAGCAGAGCCACCTTTCTGTTCAGAGAGGCAAGCTCTTGCTCACACTTGTTGCTGTGGCCATCAGGGTCAGATGACCTGGGTGCTTACCCCATGGAGGGGTCACACCTGTGGGGAGGAGGGGACAGGCCTGGTGACCCAAAATGACCAATAGGATGTTCCATCCCAGCTGCCATGCTCAGTATAAAAGCTGAGGGAGCAAAGGGGTTAGGTTAGCTCTTCTTCAGTGGGCTGTTTCTTCAATGTCTCTATTTCTTTAGTGACTGGTGTCTGAGGAGGACCCTGTCAGCACATCTGCCTTTGATCATGGTCAGTGTGTTCCAGTTCCCATTTGTTACTGAGTCCAGTCTGGAACTTACCCAGTACCTGCTAGTGACATCTCCCCGGGAGCTTGATGTGGTTTTGTGTATATTTGTAGATATTGTATCTATTTTATTATTTCCTTTTTTATTTTATTATTAATATTTCCTTTTTATTATTAATATTTCATTAGTTTAGCTTTTCTAAACTTGCAAATCTCTTATCTCTCTTCTTCCTCTACTTGGAGTGAGAGGTGGGGGAGAGCATCTGTTGTCTTGTCATTGGCCAACCTGGCCCAAACCATGACAAAATAGAACTGAGGAAATTCTTTTCTTCTTGGAATGATTCGATTTTGGTCTTGCATTTGTGTTATAAAATTAACTCTTCACAATGCGTGTGTTGAATCTGTCTTGCTTTCCTTTAGCTACTGTCTCTGCAATGCTAGCATGAGTAAAAAGACTAATGGTTATTTATTTGTTTTGGTCACTGAAGTTAATAGATATGATTCTGAAAATACAAATTTTCTTGTAAGGAGCAGACCTATTGAATAAGTAGTCACTATTTTTACAGGCAGAGTACATTTTCAAAAAAGAAAGATGCTAACACCACAGAGATAAAAGGATAATTTGCACTAATTTATGAAGCTAATTAATCAAATGAACTGAGTATATTAACCAGTTGGTGATATTCTGCTGAGCAGGAACTGAAACAGTTAGAAACTTCTTCAGACTTTTTTTCTTATTACCATGACATACTTTAACTTTCATTGCAAGTTTCCTACAGTGATAACCCTTTCATAAACACTGACAGCTTAAGCAGTTTTAATAAACAAGAAATGTGAATGCTCATGATGTCCAGGCAGATTCCTCTTTGTATTGTATCATTTTCTTAATGAACTACCAAGAATGAAAGATATAGTATGTGAAGACCCCTCTGGCTGTAAATATTATGGGTATGAAAGTATTTTAAATGATTTATCTGAATTTATAGCAAGTTTAAAAAAATATTAAAGTTGCCATTTTGTACAGCCTCAGAAGATTTTGCAGTGGAAAACCATGTTTCTATTAAAGTTATGGTAACTAAAAAAACCAAAGAAAGGCTGGTTTATATTGTCTAGCATCTGTATGAGATTCAGAGGCAATGTATTTCAATGTTAGATTTGTTGGTGAAATATCAGCAAAGATGGAGCAAAATGTTTCAAGATAGACTCAAGCGTTTTGCAGAGGCAGGCCAGATAAGGCCATCTAAATCCTTTAAAGCGGAATTAAGGGTTGCTTTCTGATGTGACAGAAATGCTGTGTAATTAATTCAATTTGTCTCTAGAAGCCAGTGGGAATGAGACATGCAAAATAAATGAGAATTTTTCTCCAAGTGTCCAAGATAAATCTGTAGAAACACTTCGACACGTTGTAGAGTGCATAGTAGAGGTGTTATGGGAACTGCTTCCCAGTCGTACAGCTGCACAACACCTTGTTGACTTAAGCAGCTGGGCTACAGGCATCTATCTCCTATGCATGTGCTGGTGCATTGACAACACCTGTAGTAACCTGGCAAGAAATGAGACCTATGTATCTGGAATGAAGTTGTATGGCCAAGACTGGTAGGGAAAAGTTAGGTAAGGGTAGAGCCTGAGACCTTAATCTGTGCAGGTAGTTAATGGCATGTGTGGACATCTTATGTCGGAGGGAGTGCGGTTATGCAGCAGAAAGTTTTGAGGTAAGATAAGAGAGGGAGTGACAGCAGTTTATCTGCCCCTTATTTAGTGCCACAACAGTAGCTGACTGAAATAAATTTAGGAATCCCTGCTAGCAAACATAAAATTCAATGAGATGAAATCCTGGTTGTCTGGATTCAGTAGTACCTTCAGTAACCTTTGGGGATTTGTTTTCCATTAATTTTTCATTCCTTCTTCTCTTGAACTTTAGTTTCCTGCACCTTCATGCTAAAAACTGCCTGCTCTCAGTGATGTGTCATGCTGGTAAAGAAAGAGCACAAGCAGAATCTAAACAGAAAGGTCAGTTCTTCCTGACCAGTCCATTTCCCATGTTGGAAGAGTTGAAAGGAATAGTCTCTCTCATATCCTTTGAACCTCATGTCAGCTGACATGAATTAAAGCAACCCTTAAACTACTCAGCTTTGTTTTGTGGTCAAAACTGAACAGAGTCAAGAGAGAATAATGTTCAAAAGTGGACTTCAGGGTCTTATGCCACTGTACAACACCCACTGCATAATGAGTACAACATGCCAAACCAGTATTTCCAAGAGTATTGTTACAAGAAGTTGAAATATATTCAATATATTTTCAGACGTAGGGAAAAAAGTTTGGTGATGAGTTCCCAGTAGCTTTCAGAAAGAGAGGTGTCCTTAAGTTTTCATTATGTCTTTGGAGGTCTCTCCTTAACATATTTAATGCTGACTAGTACAGCAGTCTTTGCCTTTCTATATTAAATCATTAACTGATATCCAGTTTGTAGTTTCAAGGACACTTCAAATTTTTTGCCTCTTTTCAATTTATAGAGTAGTTCCTCCCCCTGGTAATTCCCACACATTTTTATTGCATACTGAGTGGCTTCAATTCAAATGTCTTCTGTGAACTTGAGCATCTTTCAGGATCAAACCATAAACCATGAGTTTCAGAAATAGTTATAATTTTAGGGATTAGTGTTTTTCAATGCATAGAATGCATTTAGTAAGTTTGTATTGTGAGAGAGTTGCTGGTATCTTCTTAGAAACAGTTGCTTCAGATCAAAACCGTTTCCCACTCTATTGTCCTTTACCATATCAAATAACAATTGAAACAGCAGCAGCAGCCAATGAACACGGATCAATGATATCTTCAGCCACTGCATTTATGTAGGTTTAATCCATTTATGTGAAAATCAAGTTACTGCTGGCCTGTTTTTTCTTTACTGGAAACAATTGATAACATTACTTCAGAAGAAATTAATCCAGAGAATTAATTAGCAGAATCTAATATCCAATAAATGTAGTCCTGAGAAAGATTTCATGGGTGGTCAATTGTGACATTAAATGGAAGGTAAAAAAATAGATACCGTTAGCTGTTTTCCATAATCAAACAGAAGTGCCAGAAAAGGAACAAATAGGATGACATTGACTTTGGAGAGAAATAAATGGGTCAGTTCTTGTAGCTGTCACAGAAGAGCTTTGAGAACAATTTTTTGGGTTTTTTTTTGGCTTAGGCCCATATTTAGGGGCTTAAATTTTTGGAAGAAATACTTTGACAAATAAAAAAAAATAATCATTGTTTCCAGGCCAGTGAGTTTGATACTTGGATACTGCAGAAGGTGCGCTAGCATTTTAGGATCAAATTCAGCCCCAGTCAGTGGGAGCAAAAAAAGTTAACACTTACTACCTTCGTCATGATTCCTGTGGCTTTTAGTAGTTTAAATTTTTTCAATTGAGGGAATTGAACCTTGAATATGATCAGGTAATGAAATTTGGCTGATGAGTGGTAACCTCCTTAGCTGTAGTATTTGAATTTTTGATTTTGAGTCCAGCCCCTTTTATTGTTTTATTGTTGTTATTGAAGGATTGCGTTTAGAAATGCAAATGGAGATCAGTGTGCTATTTCGTGAGGGCTGTGTGTATGTACAGCCAAGCACTTTGAGCCAGATTTTGAAAGGTATTTAAGAGCCTGAACTTTCAGAGAGATGCCTAAGAGGATCTTTGAGAGACTGTCTGCATGTTTAAGCAGCTAAATGACTTTAAATATCTCGGATTATTTTTGAAAGATTTAAGCAAGTGTTTAAGCACCTTCTTGAAACAGGGTTTTAGTAGGAGTGAAGGTCTCTTAAAATCCTGAAAGGCCATATTTTTATGGGGATGGGAGTTGTTCCTGCACCTCCCAAATGGGCAAGATGTTTCTAAAAATTGGTCATATTTCATTTGAGAACTCTTTCTTTTTTCAAACTGTCTTTTGCTGCTGACTACGGTAGATGTAACTTTAAGGAAAAAGAAACCACTTTCGATAGAAATTCTATTTTAAGCCATTTCTTTCTTGACCCATAGGCCTGTGTATCCCTGACTTAACTTTGTAGGCTGTAGCTTGTCACAGAGAATGATTCTGCTTTTGGCAGCTGTGCTCATTCAGCGTGTTTGCTAACTTAGCAGCAAAGTGCTTCTGTATTTGCTTTGTGTTGGTTTCTGAGCAATGGCTTATTTACTGAAACATTTCTTTTTCTCTCTTTTCTTACTTATTGGAATTGATTGTGTGAGTGAAATTCAGGATGTTGTGACTGCGGGACTCTGCTGTTAGTTTTTCTAGGAGGTATTATATACTTGTAGGACGTTGCCTTTCACTCATTACTCTGACTAAAAGAATAACTGAAATGGGAAAACATGTATTAATATTCATATTAAATTTTTTTGGTGCAATCTTACTTGTAAAATTAGGGACTTTTTTAAGATGTAAGGGTTTTGGATGTATTTAAATTAGTAGTTGATTTTTTTTTCAGCAAAAAAGCCCTGAGGCATGTGTAAAACTAGTGGCTACATAAAGCTGAAGAATCAGATGTCTGCTGGGCAAATTGACAGAACTCATTAATCTTAGATGCAGTGTACTATAGAGTCTGTCCTTTCATGCACCTGCCCATGCCTAAAGTAATTACATGATGGCACTATTAATACTGAAGAGCTTGAGTGGGGATAGGGTTATCTCCTCTTCTTAGTAATTGATTGCTAGCTGATTAGTGGACAACGTTTTTCCTACAGTATAATTGCTTTTCTGCTATTGTAGCCTCTCTAACCTGGGGGTTAGGCCATCTTACTGGTTTTGAGGCCTTGACAATAGCACCATTGCCCTCAAAGTAATGAACTGGAACTCAGTCACTGTGAATTCCCCAAACAGAAGATGACTAGTTAAATGTATTTCAATGATAGCGTATTTTACAACAATCAGACAACAGAAGATTTGTTGCCTCCCCCCCGCCTCCTCTTTCTATGCAGATATTTTCAAACCCTCTGATTCCTGTGTGGAAAAGCAGGCAGTTGACTGCTATTAAATCACATCTGTTGCTTGTATAAAGTTATTATCTAAAATGTGTCAGAACTGTGTAATAAGCTTGCATGTTTTTTTGTGACTCTATAGAAGTAGCAAATCTATAGATCTGCCTCTTTAGGAACAAACTGGTGATAAAGGAGTGTATGAATTCTGCAGTGGGATCCAAAGATCTGCTGGTGTCTAAAAATGATTATGTTTTTATATTTAGAAAGCTGACTCTGATGTTTTTGTTGAAATCCAGTAGATATTAGCCTGGTGCTTGGGTAAGTCTTGAAAATGAGCGTCTTTTACCATGAAGTTGCCTGTAGAGGGCAGATGATTTCCAGGACTACATAGTGCTTCAGCATTTCTTCCACACTTTGACCCTAGATGCCAGATGTACTGGCTTTGAGACTCTTAGATCTGCTGACCAACTGTACATGAAGTTGGAGATGAAAGATTACACTGCAGGAGACTTGGCAGATCTGAATCTTGGGAGTAAGTTAGACATGAAATAAATGCTAATTTCCACTCCCCAGCTTTTCTGTGTACCTGAAAAATAAAACTTACCTTACATCAGCCTTCAAGTTATCTTATTATGTTTCTCTTCTAGTATAAGTGGGTGTTTTTTGTAACTCTGCACTAAACCAGAGTCACATTAATCTTTGAGCTTTCTTACTCTGGTCCTGGACTCAAATGGAATAGAACAAAGAGCAAAGAAATCTCTAATCTCTACCTGAATGCTGAACCATATATTTCCTTGTTTGATTATCAGTTTATTCTACAGTACACTCAAAAGACTAATTTTATTAACATTTTCTAAAGATTTCTGATTGGCCCTGTTCAGGACAATTGCTTAGCTTAATCACTGAAGTGGATGTCTAGGTTTAAACTATGGAGCTAGTTCCCTAGATTCCCATTTCCAAAGGTATTTAGGGGAAGTTAAAAATATTACTCTCTGATTTTTCAGTACTCTGTCTATGAATTCCTCCAGAGGGATATTCCTAAGAGGGAAGTGCAAGAACATGCAGTTGTCCACTGTGTGATATAACCTGCCTGGAAGGATATTTAATTTTCTAACTTTTGTAGATAACATAATGGAATGATAGAGTATTCTGATCGATGGTTTTGTAGTAGCTTGTGGGCTGTGGGAAGGTTCATATGGAAAACAAATCCCATGACAACTGACTCTCGTGAGTGCTAGTTTAGGTCTCAGACATGCTTTCCCTCAGCTAATGGAGATTTGCACCTGACTGGTGATTCTCAAAACAAACTGCAGACAGACGTGTAGCAGGTATAGAGAAACTATAGAGTTTCTCTGAACAGGTGAGAAGAGAAAAAGTGTTAAAGGCCTCCAGACCTCGGAAGACATGGAAAGGTTCAGAGGGTTAGGTTGCTGAAGAAAATAAGGAGAGGCAAACTGAGTTTTGCATAGGGTTAACTTGTGACATAACTGCTATTACAGATGCACCTTTCAGATCTAGAAAATGAGCCTCATGTGAACTGGAGTTGAGAGAGAAGGCAGGTCTCCTGTGCTTAATGGCA
The DNA here is from genome assembly GCF_963924245.1 of Chroicocephalus ridibundus. NCBI lineage: Eukaryota > Metazoa > Chordata > Aves > Charadriiformes > Laridae > Chroicocephalus > Chroicocephalus ridibundus. The sequence goes on along the minus strand of NC_086291.1, from coordinate 17,827,534 downwards.
TGGTCAGCCTTCAAGAAACTGGAGTCCGTGCATCTATGTAGATTCACCACACAAGCCCATTTGTGCTGAGTTGTTTAACAACCGCATATCCTAGTTAGATTTTACAAGGAGACACCCTAGTTTATGCTCCATGCCCTTATACAGTATTCAGTTGAGTTGTCCTTTACACATTCACCTGGGATTACAAACTGAGTCTCTACTGTTCTCAGTGAGTTAGCATTCATATAAAAATGTCTAGCACACAAGCTGATGCAAATTGCAGCACTTTTTAGCATTTACAGGAGGATGACAGGGGATTAGGGATGGATATTAAAGAGTCTTCGGGTCATAATAGAAGTGTGTTGTCAGGAAAGGGGAAAAGCCTTCTCTTTTTTTTTCCTGATTTCCTTTGTTTTCTGCAAACATAAAACACCCTGTTCTTTGTGACATAAAATTTAAACCAAGAAGCTTGAACTGCATAATTCCTTAAAGCAGTCCTTATAGCTGTATAATTGTTAAAACCTCATTTGTTGGATAGAAGGAGAAAGAGCAGTCTTTCCCAGTAAATGCTAAAGAATTTTTAGAAAATATTAATGTAATATATGCGTGCACTTATTCTAAATAGGCCTATATTATGTGTTGTAAAAAATCTTGAAAATGTTAAGGTTGCAAAATGAAACTTTCAAGTCACAAAATGCCAGCATTAAGGTTGCTCCTTTAAAAGCATTTGCTTGCTCTGTGGCTGTTTCATGAACAGTCTTTAATTACTGGATTGCATGCTGGTTTTTTTCCTACGGACCACTGCCTCATCCACTGCACAGATGGGTTATGTTCTCTGAGTTCAGAACTTTAGCTGCACTGTTTCATGTGTGGCCCTAACTCATGTTATCTGGGAAATCATAAAATCATAGAATAATAGAATCATTTTGGTTGGAAAAAACCTTTAAGATCATGAGTCCAACCATTAACGTAGCACTGCCAAGTCCACCCCTGAACCATGTCCCTAAGCACCACATCTACACATCTTTTAAACACCTCCAGGGATGGTGACTCTACCACTTCCCTGGGCAGCCTGTTCCAATGCTTGACGATGCTTTTGGTGAAGAAACTTTTTTGAATATCCAATCTAAACCTCCCCTGGTGCAACTTGGGGCTGTTTTCCTCATGTCCTATTGCTTGTTACGTGGGAGAACAGACCAACCCCCACCTCGCTACAACCTCCTTTTTCAGGTAGTTGTAGAGAGAGATAAGGTCTCCCCTCAGGCTCCTTTTCTCCAGGCTAAACAACCCCAGCTCCATCAGCTGCTCCTCATAAGACTTGTGCTCTAGACCCCTCACTGCCTTTATTGCCCTTCTCTGAACATGCTCCAGCACCTCAATGTCTTTCTTGTAGCGAGGGGCCAAAAACTGGACATGGTACTCGACGTGGGGCCTCACCAGTGCCAAGTACCGGGGAATGATCACTTCCCTAGTCCTGCTGGCCACACTATTTCTGATACAATCCAGGATGCTACTGGCCTTCTTGACCACCTGGGCACACTGCTTGCTCATATTCAGCCAGCTATTGACCAACATCTCCAGGTCCTTTTCTGCCAGGCAGCTTTCCAGCCACTCTTCCCCAAGCCTGTAGTGCTGCATGGGGTTGTTGTGACTCAAGGGCAGGACCTGGCACTCGGCCTTTTTGAATCTCATACCATTGGCCTCAGACCATGGATCCAGCCTGTCTGGATCCCTCTGTAGAGCCTTCATTCCCTCAGGCAGATCAACACTCCCACCCAACTTGTCATCTGTAAACTTACTGGAGTTGCATACTCTTTATCCTGCTCTAATAAGAAAAATTTTCACTTCCACATATGCTTATCTGGGCTGCTCATCACTATTCTCAAATACGTCCATTTTACACAAGGAGAACTGAGCCACAGAATGATTGTTATAGACTTCCTGGGTATTTTGTCTAAGATATTCAGGACCTGATTTTTCAGGATGCTTACTGGAATAAGTGATAATGTCCATATTGTCTGGTAGAGTCCCTCTTGATTTTGGTCAAGCGTAGGAGTTTTTAGCACTTCTGGCAATTACAAATTGGACATTGAAACACAAAGGGCATGCTCTTTTCAGCCACTTGAGCTGTTAGCACAGTCACAGATTGTTACACCTAGGAGATAGCTAGAATATTCAGAGGACATTCTGGTGGTACCCAAGACTATTTACTGCAAGTCGCAAAAGCTTGCCATCACCTTCTGTTGAATTTAGGACCTTTTAAACAAAAACTAATTCCCAAGAAAAAAAGCAGAACAGATGAAAGGCATTTTCACTACCCTTAGTTACTCAAATAATGGGTTAAAATGGCCAAATTATTAAAAAAATGGACTGTGCCTCATGACAAGCACTCCTCCTTAACCCATGTTTTTGCTAAGATGACCTTGGGTAAAATGTATTTCTGAACCTTTGATCTGATTGATTTAACATTATCAGGTGAGCAAGACCCAACTCCTGAAAATCCCAGATTAATTCTAATTTCTAGTCTAACTGTGTATTTGATGTCTTATTAATGCGACTCTTTACATTAAATAATCCATCTTCTTTTTTAATATTTGCTTCCAAAATTCATGTGTTTACTCACTGAATCTAGATATAAGCTCCACAAAAGGAACTTCTAAGATCCTTTGGTAAAGCAGAAGTCAGAATGAAGTTCTCAGTCCTTCATCTGTCTTGAGTACAAGGCCATCTTTCTTTTTTTTTTTTGCTATGGATCATAGGAATTACATTTTGCTGAATGAAAATAAACCAGAAGACGTACATCAGGAGCATACTTAATACTCTCCCATGCTACTGGGCATTCAGTTTGAAATGAGAAGCAGATGTGGAAATTGGAGTGTTAGCACCGAGGGCTTTTGTGTACAGATCGCTTCCTATTGATCTCAATAGATGTTAATTTTGTCATACTAATTGATACACTCAGATTTCAACACCAGCAACATTTCTTTAAATCAACTGCATAAACTTTTGCAGTCAGGAATGGTAACTGTTAAGAGTAGTAGGTTGCCAACACACAATTTGGCATATGCTTTATTAATTAAGAAATTTTTTTTTTTTTTTTAAACAGCAGACAGATGTGGAGATTTGTGAATCATGGGGAAAAAGGGTTGGCATACATGTGACATGGAAAGGAAAGGGGTTGACTCAGTGTACATTTACAACTCGGTTGTGCCTGCCTGCGTGGGCCTTTGGGCACAGGACTGCATGGGCCAGGTTTATTGTCCATCTAGAAGCAGAGCAGACATGGTGATTCTATGCTGAGAGGAGGAGCAGACCTACTGCCGAGAGTGTCACCAGTCACCTCCAGGGTAAAAGTTGTCTTCTGTACCTGCTGCGATGTTATGGTAAAACCACATTTCCCTTTATTTTCCTTCTTTCTTTAATGTCATTAATTCTTATGTGATGATAAAATAGTAACAAAAACCAGTAAGCTAATGAAAGAAAAAATAAAAATATTAGTCAGAGGAAGACACTTTGTGTAGAAAATTTCATCCCGAACAGTTGAAGCTGGACGTAGTGGCAAGGGAGTTCTCATGGGAAGCGCTGGGCAACCTTAACCACAGGTGATGTTACTGGTTCCACCTGTAATATATATTATCTAAAACTATTTAAGCAATGTTGTCCTTCACTGTCATGTTTCTTATGTTGCACTTTTTGAATAACGAGCCTGAAAATAACAAGCTGAGCTCATTAGTAGATTAGATGTTGCAGTGAATCCATGTGTTCAGTGTTAGTTCTTGTTCTTCAGTTTGATAGGGTTTCTTTTAGGGAGCAATTACATCTGATTGACAGGTTTTCATGTGCCTCTAGCCCTGACTCCTTCTTACTAAACAATTCTAGATCAAGGACAGTGACTTTTCTATTACCATTAACTAAAATCAGGATCCAGGAGAAAAAGTTAAATACCTTTTAAGATGCGACTTGAAACAAATTATAAAATATGTATAAAGAGGACTATATTTTGGTTTCGTATACTGTAGTTGTTGAAAGTCAAGTAAAAAACACAGTTTAAGGCATGGACATGCATTAAAATCAAGAAACAAATTCTGGTTTTTCTACTTCAGATAAGAAAAATTAAATAAAGGGACAAGTCCTATCACGAAATGTGCATATAGCTTTTCCACGTAATTTGCACTTTGTCATTCACATTAAGTGATGTAATTTAGTGAAGTTTTATACTAATAATGCTATTATACATTCTGAAATCCTAGTAAGTAGAAATGACTTCTTTTTTTAATGAAATGTTTCACTGTAAAAAAATGAGTACTTGAGGATACCAAGTGTTCTTGCCCACTGAATTTTGCTGTTTATGGAAAAAGCCTTAATTTGAAAAGGATTAAAGGCTTAAAAAGTAAACAAACAAAAATCATTCCTCCCTTACTAAACCCACTATAGCTGAATGTTTGCTTTAGTTTTAATTCAATTTGCTGTCTTGTACTTTGTGAGTTTATTTTTTTAAATTTAAAATGTATTTATGGGTTAAAATGAAACAGAAGTCTATTCCCCCTCTCCCTTTGCACCCCAGGCTCAAGAGATGTATCTTTACATCCCTTGCATTCACCTATTATGATCTGCTAGCAAAAATTATTTGGTTGAATTTGTGTTTTGATGAAGTTGAAAGAATCTGTCAGGATTGTCCAGTGGAGGGTTTTTGCCAGAACACAGCAAGTAAATATAAGCAAAAACTATATTTGCTCTCCTTTTATAGCAATGGCTTTTTTTCCCTGTTGCCTGTCTTGGGAAGCTGCGTAACAATTTGTGTTACTTAAATGAGTTATCTTAAGTAACTTGTCATGCTGTAGCTTGTAAAGATATTCTGCCTGTCCAGGGAGTGGATTTTTTTTTCATTTGAGGGCCTATTTGTGAAGCAAAGAACATTTTGCTCTGTTTTGGATCCCGTTTTCACCTATCTGCTATAAATTTGCCAAACTCCCTCTTAATTTCATTTATCTGTTTCACAGGCTAGCATATCTAGTACTCTATATCAGACCTATCTAGTACTACATATCAGACCTTTTTGACTGCTGGGTTATTCTGTTTGAATGTAATAGCTAGTCAGAACTGGCTTACGAATTTTTCTTACAGTGATTGATGTGCAGATTTTTGCTTTTATTTTCTTTACAATTTTGTTTCCCACCTTGCACTAATTCACTGCTGAATAACAATTCTTAGCATTGGTATCATGGTAGGAAGTTTGGGATTGTGATCAGCTGCTTTTTCAAGGGAAATGCAGCTCCATGAGGGAAGTGCAGATGAAAAATGGGGTAATAAATAGCATGGAAAAATAACCAGTAACACTCCTGCTCCTTCCTGTTGGCCCATATTCTATCACAGGCAAAAGTTCTGGTCTGTAGCTGTATCTGGAGACTATGAGCGCACATCTTCACATTATGTTTCATGCCCATGTTTAATGAAGTATCTTAGAGTTGGATTCAGAACTGGAGGCATGTAAGGCTCTTAAACTGGGAATCCAATAGGTAGTCCAGGTCATGTGGCTGGAGCAGATGTTGACTAAAGTATTGTACTTGATGTCTGTCTTGCCCTGAGGATTTCTGCCCTTAATAAGGATTATTTATCCCTTTGATTTTATATATATATATATATATGTAAGAGTATACAAGAATGCAACACAAAAATAATTTATTGGCTTTACCAAAACCAGTAGTGCTGGGTCATACCATGCAAAGCAACAAGGGCCCTTTTAGTCATTGGATGTTTTGTATTGAATTATCCTATATTATGATTTATAGTTGTATTAATTTAGCCAAATGTGGTTGCACAATAGTTGCCTTGCATTCTTCCTTAAACTAGTTGCTTTCCTGCTGATTTCAGAAGCCTCTTATGTTTCTCTCCCTGCTATTACTCGCACTCTGCCACTCAGTTATGTGCTGTGCTTTAATGATGTTAGTAACTACAGAGTATGCCAGGTGTACTTTCCCTTTTGACAACAAAAGGCCAGATGACAAAACTGTTTTGTTTCTATGCATTTTTTCTTGAAAACTTAGCCTAAAAGAATTAGTCCTCTTGCCAAATTAACAGTTAATATAGTAATTAGCAAGTTCTGCCAAAATATCTGTTCCAGCAAGGAATTGCATTTGGGAGCTTGTCTATTTTTTCCCTTAAGCACTGACCACAGAACTTAATTAACTTTCTTTTCCATCATAAATTCCAGTGCAGGCAATGACCACTGTGTTGTCCCCCACTCCTACGTGTTCAGTTATGATAAATTGTCCCTTACGCAGCCAATCTGGAGGCAGGTGCCTGTATGAATCTCAGGGGTTATACATACCATACTATCCATAGGGCTGATTAATAACAATCTTTTCACTGACCCCCCTTTCTTTAGTCTGTGTTTACGCTTCAGTGAAATAGGGAGACGTTTATGGTAGAATGAGAGGGTTCCTCCTCTCCCGATTATACTTCTCATTTAAACTAATCTCTTTTGGAATTGATTTGCATGTGCATGCTGCAGGGTACCTGCATTTAACCCCTTGACCCACATGACCACTCCTGTGGTTCTATTGTAAATGCAACCTTTGCCCCCTTACTTTTTCTCAGTAACTCCTGTATTTGTATACATTTGCATCAATGTATTTAGTCTCCCTGCATTTCCCCTTCCCTTATTGTCAGTACTGCATTTCTGGTCAACTCTAGCTGAACTGCTATTGCCCAACAGCTTGTGTAAAGGGTCTTGTATTTTGTTTGTAACTACCTGTGAGGTTTTTATCCATAGAAATCACTAAAAGTTGTGACCAATTTGTTTGAACATTTCAGGAGACTCTTTCTAAGAGTCTGTCTCTGTCTCAACATACACATTTGTAAACATTGTCATTAGACACATAGGATCCAAAAGCAATGGAACACGAGCTCATAGGTTTCTGTGGGAACACCTAGATGCTGCCATGGACATCATGCTGAATTTTCTGGGCTGCAGTATTCTTGGAAAGCACTGTGGTGTTGTGCATGTGCACCAGCCTGGGTTTAAAGAGAAAACTAGAAGGGCACAGTAACTCGGGGCCAGTGCTGCCATGCACTGTTTGCTTCTGGATCTGGGTCTAGCTCACTTAAAAGTCTCCACGCCACGCTCCTTTGAGGTGAGAGTCTCTATCCATTGGATCTGATGCCTTTGCATCTGAAGTGTAGACAAGGCCTGAGTTACTTTGGAAATTAGAAGTTGCTTTCTCCTCAAATTGGGTCATTAGGCATTTCTGAAAACTTCAGTTCTTTATATGGAAGTCTTTCCAGGCCTCTGATAGCCTCTTTTTTCCTTTTTTTTTCTTTTTTTTTTCTCCTCCCTTTTGCTTTTTCTCCGCTGTTTTTGAGCTCTGATTACGCAACTAGAACTAGGAGTTAAGTGTTGGAAGGGTGCCCTTGAATTAGATAGATATCTATATCTTTTTAATGCTTTTCCCTAACTTAATATAGCATTATGTTTTTGTTTGCTTTTGTTTTATTTAAAAATCTTGCTGTTTCTGAGCAGACAATTTAATTTCACTGATTGCAAAAATGCTTTTGTATTTCCTTTATGGTAGCAACCTTTTGGTCCCCAAATTGTGTGTGAATACAGCAAACACTCAATTTTTCTTTGATAGAATTCCCAAGTGGCCTGTTAAATTTATTGTAGCTGATCACTGGGGAAAAGATTTTGGCTGTGATTGACTCATGTTCTTCGTTTATTTCCAGCACTAGAGAATTTGGTCTTTTCGTTCAGTGTCAAGCATGCTGCAGACCTGACTGGTTTTGATATACTGCTCCATCATCCTTTATTTTAATCTTTTTCCTGAAGTTTGGTCTCCAGGACCTTTGCATATTTTAGTTCTGTTCATGAAATTATTAATTTTTAAGTCATTTTCTTCTCTTCATTTTTTTCAGACGTAGCAAAATATTTTTTTCCCATTCAAGGCAGTTCTTTTTCTGTCAGCTTCTTTTCCTTTCTATTCCCACCACTCACATGCATGAGAAAATACTGAGGAAGCATAACAGAAAAGGCAATGTGAACCTCCATATAGTCATTGTTGCTCTTGGTTCAAAACCAAAGCAATCCATAATTAAATCAAGCTCAAATGTCTTGTCACCAGATTGCCGATAAATGTTTTAATTACTAGCAGGTTCCAAAAGGGGAGGGGAAAAAAGCCTATTTGAAAGAATAAACTTTGTTATCTCCTACTGTTGTATGTGTCTTCGTCATATAAGGCTGTCAATTTGACTTCCCTCTCAAAAATATCCTCATGAAATTACTTGATAGCTGGTGCAGGGTTAAACTGATGTAATATGTAACTACAGCTTGTGATTCCCTTCGTTTTGCTAGGCAGAATGTCACTAATGAGAAGTAAGATGTTTAAACTCCCTGCATTTTTCACTTATTATCCAGGTCTAACTACAGTTTGGTTATTATCTTGCATTCAAAATAAAAGCAGGACATAGAAAAAAGTAGATGTCATGCTGAGCCCAAACATCATCAAACAAAAGGCTTCTTCATACTTAAAGGCGTCTCTCTGATGTTCAGATCAGCCCTTAAAAAAGCATAACAACAATTAATGCCAGGGGTTTTTCTGAGTTACTTTGATAAGGACACTCTAAAGCAGGAATACTTATGGTAGGTGGAGTTGATGTTGTTTCCTTGTTTAAAACAGTCATATTCACATGCCTTGGAAATGAAAGTTAACATTTTTCCATGAAGTAAGCTTAGCTTCTTAAAAAAGATGCTGGATATTTTTAAGGTGCTACATGATATCATATTATAATGGCATAACAAGTGCAATCTACTTAGGAAAGTTGCTTCCTGCCTCTTGAGGTTCTTTCTAAGGATGAAGGAATATTACGATCTTTTCTGACATTATTTATACTATATTAGAGTGGAACTTGTGCTTACAGCTGAAAATCCTAACAGCTATCAATAGCAATGAATTCAGTATGTGGTATAGTTTTAATTGCATGTAAAAGAACCTATTTGCTTTTACCACTTGAAAAGCCAAGGACTAATTATTTCCATTTGGGTATTATAGTAGCAAGCTTTGGCTTTTGCCTCAGGTAAAAAAGAGTGTTTTATTTATTTTTTTAGTGCCTGATGCTTTTACTGATTGCCGTAGTTGAAATGCAAGATGAGGTTCCAGTAATTTCCACTGTGGCAGCCTGGGATTGGATGAGCTGTGAACCCACTTCTAAGAGAAATGACTGTCGTCTGTGTTATTAGCTACATTGTGTGTACTATTGGCAGCACTAATACAAACTCGGTTATGCCTCTGTATGTTACTAATGTTTGGATAGATCAAAATGCATTCCACACAGTACTCTCACGTGAGTCTCCTTTGGCACATACTTCTTTTTCGAGCAATTTCTTTTCCTGCTACAGAATATCTTTAGATGAGAATACAAAGTCATTGGTGGGAACTAAAGTAGCAAGGAACTTGGTTGTTGCAATTCAGAGTAGAATTTGTTCCAGCAAGTCCTAAATTGTCTAAAATACTAATCTATGAGTTTTTAATGAGATGCTTCTTGTTAAAACATACCTTGAAATGTGAACCTGATAGTGAAGTCTTTAGTGTGTTGGGTTCAAAGCTGTTTAGATGATGATTGGATCTTTAAAAAGTAGCACAACCTATAGCTTTATGTGAAGTCTAGGTTAGCAGTTGTTCAGTATATTATGCGGGGAGTTGATGAAAGCTGCTATGTGTAAGAGCTGCCACTCATTTAAGATGAACATACGAATCCATTAAAGTGCTATGTAGTAAGATAGCCGAGATACCCTTGAAAGTCTAAGCTAAGGCTAGTGCAGGCAGGAGCTGAGCTACATAGAGAAAGGAGTTCCATTGTGGACCAGACACAAGCCAGAAATTGGGAAATTCATCCTTGTGTGGGAGAAGGAAGAGGACATTTGGGTGCTATGGATGAAGGAAAGGGCAGAGCCAGTATGGCAGAGGCAGAGGGAGGATGGGCAGGAAAATGAAGACACTTGTAACTGAGAGAAAGCTAGAAGAGAGCCCTTCAGCACAGGCTAGAAAAAAGCAGCATACTGCACTGAGCAAGTGCTGTTTTCCCACTGCATTCAGGGGAACACGACATATATATTTTTGAAAATAAACAGCTTTGCACTAAAGAAATACCTCTCTCGTCAACCTTTCCATGTAAAAAGGGAAAGAATATGTAAGATGCTGAATGTTTGCCACTGCTCTGATCAAAAAATAGCATTATTTGTCTCTCTGTCTGTTCCAAAGAACATATGAGGCTGCTGAAGCTACCTGCTGAGGGCCTTATGGCAAATTTTTAAAGGTATTTAAGATCCTGAATATGTAGAGGCATCTAGTGGAGTTTTTAAAAACACCAGCATCCTAACTATTTTTGTAGACAATGGCAATTAGATTCCCAGGTGGTTTAGAGAGATTCTATTAAAGGCCCTCTAGGTTGTTTAGTGCTTTGGAAAGGATGCACCCTTGTCCTTTAATCTGAACTGCTTTTGACTGTGGACATCCTGTGGCTGGTCTCTAGTGCTGACAAATATATTGGTCTGTTCTCTCTGTCACGTATTAATTCCAGGTGACGATAGAAATAGACCATAATTTTTGAAACAGGGCTTTAAGTGGAAGCTCAACTCTTGAATGGCTTTTTAGTTTTCACAGTTCTTAGAGGTCTTAATAGTAAAAGCAAATAAAAATATCCACTCAGCTGTATGAGTGTTGTGATGCAGGCTACTTGGGAACTCGTGTGGAGTCAAATTCCCGAAGTGAGATCTTTAGCAAGGAAAATTAATAATATAAATGTAAACTGTTTCTCAAAGTACTGAAACCCTGCAATTATTAACACAATCAACATGTCAGTGTTCTGTTTGAAATGTTTATTAGACTCCGTTCTTCTCACTTTCCAAAACTCTGTTTTGTGCAGAAGCCACTCTAGTTTACAGGAGTTGGGTTCAGCTTTTTTTATTTTCTGTATGCAGCCACATCTTGGCTATGTATTAAGACAACTTAAAAATGGCAAATACTTAGTTTTAGGATAAGTGCACAGTATTATTCACAGGTAGAATCTAGGGAATGCAGTTGTTAAAATGATTCGTATCTTTTACCCCAGACATCCTGTGAAAGTAATACTCAGTATTCAAAGCAGACAAAAATAGTAAAATCCAGCTGTAAGTGAATGAAACCTGATCATCTTTTCAGGAATTCCTGAGTGTTGGCTTGCTTGCTGAAAGAGATAAGTTTTATTGTTGTTAAATTTAACTAGAAGAATGCAGAATATTCTGTTGTTCCTAAAATCCTTTCGTAAGCTCTGCTTTCTGCCTATCTGTGGCATCTTAGTAATTCTGAACATGAAAAAATCCTGAAGTTATTTTCTGTGTTAATTTCAGTGGCTGCTATTTGCCATTTTGATTATATTGCCAAATTTTGAAGGTCACCTTGTTCTTAGCAGTCCCATCAGAACAAAGTGCTAATGCTGACTTTTTTCCTGACAATGTGGAGCTTTAGCTATCACACGAGAGGAGTCCATCAAAACTTTATCCTCCACTGAGTATTATTGCATTTGTAAAGATAATATTAATACACAGTTCTAATGCTCTATGGATCATTATCTGGCAGTGGACCAATAATTGGGTATAAAACATTAACAACTAAAAAGGAAAACTGATTCCTTTGGGTTTATAATTGTTGTTCATTACAAATCGCTACCAAAATAGACCTGAGCTGATTCATAGAGAATTAAGTAGATTTAGTTAGTAATGTTTTCAGGTTTCTGAATAAATTATGAATGCTTCTTGACTGTTAGAAGGAGCCACTGACATTATGAAACAGTAATGAACAGATCTGCAAGAGAAAAACAGCCTCAGCTGATCATCCTGTTCAAAACCTATTAAGGTCTGATGAAATGAGAAGGTTTTTTCCTTCCATGTATAGATGTGCAACAAGTCATAAGTTGTGGACTTTAATAATATATTTTCTTCACAAGCAATAACACAGCAATTAGGAAGTGCTCACTGAGGTAGAAATAATGGTAACCGCTGCACAGATTAGCTTAGCTAAAGGGAGCTCTCAGACATACAGTAAAACAACATATTCCAGGTTCCTGTTGGTGTGTAATTTCTACTTTATTTACTTATCATCTCAGTTAAAGAGGACTCCTGGCAGTAATGAGGCTACATAAATGCACATATAATACTGTAAGATGTTACAAATTATATAAAAGATAAATCTAATGATTACCTATTATAATGACAGTGCAATCACTGGGGAAATTGTACGGTTCTGAGAAGCCCATGTCTGGCAAAAATGCCACTGCACAGTGTATTCGTTATTTCTGAGCTCTTGCGTCTGCATGGCTGTTGGTAAGAGATGCGTAATTCACTTGGAAGGGTGCTGCTAAACACAATGGCTCACAAATCTTTATCTAGTACAGCAGTACTTAGAAGTACTGTGGTAAGTATGAAAATAACAGTCCTGAAAACTTGGAGGGATTTTCTTGCTGGAAATTCAGGGTATTTGTTACCACTGTGGTAAAAATGAAGATAATATGACTGCCAAAATGAGTCTCTTATACTATAACTGCCTTAAAAATAAACATGCAAAGAATGCCACATAGTGCAAGTTCCTTCGCGAGAAGGTATATTTGAGTCCATCAGTGCTAACTCAGGGAAATGGATATTAGTATCTCTGAGCCCCAGCAGAGTTTTAATCTTTAAAATCTGCAAGGACTCTGACTCTGATGCCTCTGATGTAGAACATTAAAACAGAAGTCAAACAGAATTTAGTCATAGATTAAGCATAGAACATTTAGCATATATGCTTACAGTAAAACATTTGTAAAATAGCAAATGTTAATTAAAATAAATTATAATTAAAAAGCACTTCAGAATTGTCAAGGTTATTTTTTTTTTTTCTGTTTATGCTGGATGGCAGTGCTTGAATCCTACCCCCTCCTCCTGTGAAGACATTTATATATGTGATGTTGGGTGGAAAGGCAATATAGGGGATCTGTTACACAGAGTGGTATGAAGATATTAGAGGCATTCTGTGCTCATAAGTTATGATATTTGTGTAAGTGAAATATGTGAAAGAGGGTCAAAACTAAAATTTTAAGAAACAAGTGACTAAAGTGAAGCTGTTAGATATTCTCTCTAACAGCTGAGAAATTAGTATTTAAAATCTGAGTGCTTACTAGTTTAGGAAGCTAAATATGAATTTACTAACTGTAGCCGTATTGTGTTGTGAAATATTGACCTGACGAAGACAGTGTCTTGTGTTTGTGTGTGTGGTTTTTTTTGTTTTTTTGTCTTTTTTTAAAGAGAGAACAACGGGCACATCACCTCTTGCAGTGCTGTAGTAGGGTGTAAACTAGAGATGAGTGTAGATTCCATGGACATTTTTGAGTAAGCCCTGAAAATGAATGGCAGAGAGGATGGAGATGGTGTGTTCATGCTCTCTGCTTTATGCAGTAATGCTGCAGTAGTTGAAACTGGAGCTGGAATGGAAGGGTGCCAGCAGGATAGCAGTGGTGTAGTCTAAGAGAGGACATGAATGGGAAATAGTAAATATTTGCTTTTTAGGGTTGGTATGTTACAGACTTGCAGAAACACTTGATGGAAGAGGAAGTGAATGAAAGTCAATGACAACACAACATGAGGAATGACAGGGACTAGTCTCCTGGAGCTGAAGAGGAAGATAAATAAGACACATTTGTGTTTGAGAATGCTCTTTTTATCCAAGTAAAGTAGTTACGCCTCCAAGATATTTGTCAGACAATGAGTTCTTTTCTACTATCCTCGTCCACTTCTGTAAGTTGTAGGTTGGGACTTGCTTTTTTCCTTCTCATTTTCCACCCCCCCATGAATACTTTTACAATGAAAGGTACAAAAATAGCATCCTTTATGGAGATATCTAGGAACAACTGCCGTCCCTCAAAAGGGAAATATCTGGAGAGGAAAATGAAGGCACTAGTTAACGGGCAGCAAGGCTCATACGAGAGGAATTGTTAAAGTAATAAGCAGTTGAGTAAAACTACCTAAATTTTGTCTAATAAAGGTGTCTATATTCAGTTACTTCAAAGAAGTATATGTGTTGTTAAAGGATATGACCTGAAATCAGTGAACTTCAGATGTTAAGTCTTGCACTGCGTTTGCATGTTTGAGAGTTAGAGAAGACTGAAATGGCATAGTCCTGCTCCCAGTTACCAGTCCCAATACTTTGAGATTTGCTTTAAACTGGTCAAAAGAAAAGTCATCAAGGGAAAGATGGACAGCTGATGTGTCTGTGTCAGCCTATTTTTCTCAGGAGCCTCCATTTCTGTTTGCATGACACAGGCATACATTTATTGCTGAAATGTCCATTTCAAAAGTTCTTTCCTTGGGACAGGATTTAATTACTGCTTTAAAAAAATGCAGGAAGCCCATCTTTCATAACCAGTCACTTTTGTAGTATCTTTAGTGTCTCTACAAGATTATATCAATGTCAAGAATAGTGAGCCAATTTTCATATGACAGCCAGAAACTCTTCCAGCAGCTCTTGGTAAGTGATAATGTCTGAAACTAAAAGGCGTAGAAGACTCCCTGGTTGCTCCCCTGCAGTGACAGTCATGTGATTTCCAGCTCCTGGCTGAAGCGAAGAAGATGCTGTCTTCACTTCCACACCAAGTTTTGCCTGGTTTGTGAGGTATAAACTAATTCCCCTTCATGTGTATATATCTGGTGGTGTGGAACTACACTATCAAGAAATGTATGTCTTCAATAAGGCATGACAACTTATCAGTACTATAAGCTATAGATTATACCAGCGTACTGTGCCTGACTCAATCTCCCTGTGCTAAATCATGTCAGGATCTGAAATTCACTGTTCCATAAAAAAGAATAGAGGCAACCAAAATATCTGTGCACACAGGTATATGCGTGTGTATAGCAAAAAATTATAAGTCATTTGGAGACTCTAACAATCCCTGCCGAATCCCCTGGGAATAAGTTTTTGCCTGGTTAGTATTCCAAGGGAAATGACAGAAGCCCAGTCATCTGGGACTTTTACAGCTAGACCAGACAAAGCACCTCAGCATTTTAGAGCAGAAGGCACTCCTGCCCTGGCAGAGGAATGTTATTAATGACCATTAAGTCTTGTGCATATGTAAGATAAATTCTGTGAGTTTCTGCTCAGCACAGATATGCCTCAGTTTATAAAATCATTATTCAGATTTTAGAGTGTCCCTTATTATTTTTCAAGATCAAAGCCATAAGATGCCAGGGACAATAAATGCATTAGTATAAGTAGTCCTTTTTAAAAGTTTGGGAATTAGAAATAACTCACATTGTATAAATCATATGGCATAATTATTGCATTTAAATGTTACATTACACTTATGTTTACATTAATTCTTAATAGGTCTGATTTTTTTCCTTCTGAAAACATAATTGGAAACAATATTTTCCTTCTTATTCTAATTAAAATATTTTAATAAATGTTTATTTAGATACTATGTCATGGAAGGTTGCAGCCTTGGCTGCCTAATGTAATGTAAAAATCAATTAGATACAGAAAAATATCTGGTTTTAATTTACGAAGACTAGATATCTGCCTGATCGCTGCTGGGTAGCAATATCCATAACGTTTTATATATTAAAATACTAATGATTAGTATTAATCTTGGACATGCTGTAGTATTTACCTATTCATATATTCAAAGGTAATCTGTTTCCTTGAACGCAGCTTTTGAGTTGCCATATTGTATCATTTCTTTACCACACTGTCTTCTACAGTGGTTTGAAAGCAATTTCTAACATGCATCATATACTCGAGGTTTATTTGTCTCATGCAGAGATCAGCATGCAAACATAGCTGCATATGTATGCCTCGTAACTAATTGCATGCAAAACAATGCAAAGATTTGAACATTGTGCAGCAATTAATAATATCTCTGCTAGTGTAAGTATGTTTCCTTCTCCCCATACTCTCTTCCTCTGTGCCCCCCCATCCATAAATCATTTCCAACCTGTCAGAATGGATCTGTGCTGGCAAAGAAACAAGGGTAATGTTTCAATTTTCTCCATCTGGTAAGATATTTTCTGTTAGTTTTTCTCCGTCTCTGTAGTTATTGAATTTACATCAAGAACTATGTATTGTAGACCAATAAGATTCCCTGAAAGAGAGTGGGGGAAGCAAGGCCTGTCTCCCACTAAATCTGGGGTTGTGTGAGATGGGGTAAATTCTGTCATTTTAATATAATTGAGAAACATAGCTGAGGACCAGGCTGCCTTCCTGCACCTCCAGTGCTGGGGGAAGGATGCTGGTATACTGGCAGAGAGGCTGGGATTGTGGCCGTAGGCTTGTGAATCACTGTGCTCTAAGCGCATCATTCCATTCTTCTCAGTGTACAAAATCAATTAAAAATTAATTATAATAAAATGATTCTTTCTTTTCCTAAATTTCAGTCATTCCAGCATCTGGGCTTTCACATCTGTGTCCTTTTTGTGGCTTAAACTGCAAGATTGGTGGGTTACTGTTTGGGTTTTTTTACTTCATTTATGTTAAGTATATTATTAATTACTTTAAAAAAAAAATAATTCCGCATGGGAAAAAGCAATATCCTCCCTGAGTACAAGATCCTGTGTTCATGATAGCCCTTGTGAACAGTTCTCTGTATTGCTGTGGGAGTCTCCATTACAGACTGGCTCACAAATGATGTACAGTTTTGTTATAGCCATTAAAAATAAAACCTAACTTTACTTACTTGCACAGAGAGAAATTTTTGGTCCTTCTGAAGTAACCACATCCTGTACTTGTAGGATCTATAGACAAAAAGAAATATCTGGATGTACAAAATAGTAAATGCTTTTTGAATAGTTCAAAGCTATTACTCCAGCTCCGGGCCAGAAATGCTCTCCTAGGGACCTGATTCATGTCCGAAGTGGCAGAATTCCTCCCTCTGCTTGCCCTTGTTCCTTACTTTGTAGTGCCCAGCGTTTATCTGAGGATCTTAGCCAATTTGCATTACTTGCCAAATCCAAGTGTTTGGGATTGAGTTGAAATCAAGAAATTATATTAAAATTATGATGTAATTTGACATCCCTCCTTTGTTTAAAATTAAATTTACCTTTGGTTGTTTTAGCCCTTTTGTGTACATTCGCTTCATAGTTACGGGTTTCACTTCATGTTTGAGAAATCTAGACACTTTTTTAATGGAAGCTTAGATTCACATTTATTCATATGATTTCAGCAGCCAGGGCTTTAAGAAAAATAGCAAATATCACAAGATTCGTAGGAAAATAATGAGAGTTGGCAATGCTATCAATTTCTTCTGAGCATACTTCCATTATAGTTAGGTTATTGGACACAGTTATTTGTTATTGCAAGGTTTCCTCTGTATGGAAAGAGCAGAGAGCCTTGGTCTGAAAGAGAACAAAACCCAAGAAGCAGCAGATGTAAATTCCCTGTGAAAGAGCAGAGAGATGGTGTGCATGTGCATGCATGCCTCTGTCTCCATCGATAGGCAGCACTGAACACTGAAAACAAAATGCTGTTTGACTTAACAAGTAGGGAGAGTACTTAGAAATGTAGAGGCACAAAAAATGTCCATGCAATTTCACAGCTAAATACACTACAATTATAATCTAATGCAATAACAATTTTAAGGGTCATTTCATAGTAAGAGATGAGATATCTTTTGAGTGGTAGAAAGCTCCCACCCAGCCGTCATCTAAACAATAGTTGCAGTTCCCTGTGAAGGGAAACATTTGGACCAAATTGCTGATACAGGGATAAAATACTTTTTCAGGTGTTTCTTGGTGTGCCTGAAGTTCTTAGATGATAAGGGAGACTTTAAAATCACACATCCCCATACACATCTGGAGTCTCAAACTCAATGTCCTCATCAAAAGGAGGTTAACCTTTCCTTATTTGTGGGTTTGATGTCTAATTCTTAATTAACGGTTAGTTATTGCTGTTGTTTTTTGTTTAGGCTTTAACAGCTCCACAGTGCACTGTGTCCAATATTCCCTGCATCTGGAAGAAAAGTATGCATGTCCCAGGACGTGGAGTTGTAGAACTATTGATAAATAAAGGGTAACTTTACTTTTTAATGAGGTCTAAGCATATGGCAAATAGTGCACTATACGTAAAACATGAGGACTCTCAGTAAGATCCTAACTAAAGACAAACGTAATGGGAAGACTGCTTTTATCCTGTAACTTCAGTCTCAGCTTTTTCCTTTTTATGTGTTTGCAAAGTCTGTGTAAGTCTTATTTGTGATGATGTTCATTTCAGCCCCTTGTGTTGCTCTGTGGTCCAGCAGTGACTGGGAGCACTTCAGAGACAGCACACTTTCAGGTGTCACATTACAGCATCTCCTCTCGCTGATAAAAGAGAAGTATTAATAAGCTCCAAAAAAGCCTCATATCCAGTACTTTCACCACTGCAATGGTGTTCATTAACATGTTAGTAAGCATCAATAGATGCCTCCAAAGAGACCAAAAGCAGCCAAAATAGAGCTGCTTCTTCCAAACATAAGCAGTGGGATAGAAATACTAGGTTTGAAAGGAGAGTTCCATTCTGATTCATGGGTCTTTCAAAACAATGATATAAGTCATCGTTATTAAATCAAAAAGGCACCCTCTGTGTCTGCCAGCCTTTATGTCTGCCAACCAGATTTCTGGAATGCTGTGTTTTCCCTTAGAAAGCTAAAATGTGGTATGATCGGTTGAGAAAGGCAGAAAAGAGGAAAAAAATTTTTGAAGTGATCAAAATATAAATCAGGAATTGTTAAAAAATGTTCGTGAAGTATTTCACCAAACTTTCAAAATTATGTCTTCCCAGGTCTCACTTTCTGCTTAACCAAAGTATGTATTTCTTTTTATTCAACATTACATCTTCTTCAGAGAATGTTACCTGACTTTTCAAAAGGCAAAATAAAATGGAAAAGCGGCAGTTGTAAGAAATGTCGTATAAAATAATGTGCTTGTATTTGAGTAAAAAAGGAAAACCATGATGAAATTGATGTCAGTTTAGAATGTGAGGAATTATAAGCAAGTCATTGCATTAATTTAAAATTATGTCTTCCAAGGCAATAAAAAGCAGAGATTTGCTTATCAGGATTGTAACTACTTGCCTTTGGAAATGCATAATCCCAATGGAAGTAGCTGAGATTTACAATGCAGCTGTATGTGTGTAATGTGATATATATTGCAGTTTGGCCAAGAAAAGCATTGAAATGGTCAGCCGCTGGAGTTGTTGGTTCATCTTTGGTAGTTGGGACGTAAGTTGGTCCTAAGACTTTTCATTTCCGATGGGTCTTTGTTAGATGTTTCACACCATTGAAGTCAATGAGACTGAAACACATGTTAACTTGAGCATACACCTGGTTTTGGATTTAGTAGTGTTTGACTGAAGCATTTCTGGAGGCAAGATCCCAAATTCTTGCTTTTTTAGAAAGTTATTTAGATTGTATGATTGCAGTTGAAGTAAGTGCTTACTCAGTGTTATCATTCCCAGTCAGTTTTATTTTTCATCTACTGTGCAATGGGCTATTGCTAAATTCCCAGGCAAACCCAAATGCGAAACGCTGGCATGCTTGTGAAGGAGCGACAGCAGAGTGTTAGGGTCAGGGCACTATTCAAAATACATTGGTTTCTGAATGCTCTAGAAATGCAGAAGCACAGCTGAGAAGTTCGGGATCAAATTATAATCACAGCTGGGCTATGATTGCCAAAAGGGGAAGTTGCCTTCACCTCCCCAGGCTTCTTCCTAGTGATGAAGACCTGCCCCCTCCTTGCACAGCTCTGGTGCTTGTCAAGCTCTTTGCTGGACTTGATTCCCTAGGCTGGTCCTATCCACTTGCTGGGTCAGCGTTCCACTGTTTTGCCTGGCTGAAAGCGCTGAAGTCCAGGAAGAGCCAGAGGCAGGAGAAAGGAGTGTGTGGTGGGGAGCGCACAGTTGTGAGCAGATGGCAGAGTTTTTTCCTTTTTCAATAGCAGTAACCAGTGGGATCATCTCACCATGTAACATATAGCTTCACACAAAGCAGCAGATTCACCTTTGACAGCATTCAGTTGTGGCAGCTTTGTTTCTAACATGCTCATAACTGATGCAGATACAATTACTTTTTCTGACATATATTATCACATTGGAGATTGATGCCTGATCTAATGAAGGGGGATAGCAAAGTTACTTTGTGTTATCTGATCAAGAATGAGAATGCTTATATTTTTCCCAGACACTTTTTTGAACAAACTCATTTCTGACAGCTTTTGTTTTCCTCTTTTATAAGCGATAACAATCAGCCAAATAACAACCTGCCCCAAAAGGCATGCTTTATAAAAAAACCACCTGAATGCTAGTGCTTAAAGTAAATGGTAAATTGCATTTTAAGAAAACACTGTATGTGTGGAACTGGACCTTAGTCTTCTGCTCTGTTGTTCTGAGATGGCAAGGTTATCTAGTTACTCCACTGGACGAATCCCTCACTTAATGTGTTTCAGACTGAAGTACGTTTCAGTAATCTGACTGTGGACATCTCTAAGTAGGTTTATAATAGTAAAGCTAAGATAAAGCTAACTAAAAAGCTAACTAAAGATACAGTTATAAGAAAATGCCAGAACACTGCCCTACATCTAATTATGCTCCAAAGTAGTTTAATTTATAGTTTCGTTTCGTGCCTTGAACTTTGGTAGCACATCTTGGAACTATATTCAGACTACTTTGAATTTTAATTTATTCAGTTGAAAGCCAGGCCAGCGTTGCTTACTGTGTGGATTATATTCATGCTTTCTGACGAATTCACTAGCAATGAGTTTCTAATTATTGTTTTTATCCATGCAGTGAGTTGTTTTGCATGTTACCTTCTGACCACTGCCCAACTGGAAGTAATTTCAAGTTTCATAGGGTTTTGGTAGTAAAGACTAAGAATTTTGTAAGGTGCGTTCATGTCTAGTACTTTTACATAGCTCTCGTCATTATGTTAGAATATTTACTGGAAATATATTATACGTTTCTTATTTCCTGAGAAAGTCGATGATTCATGGGATTTTTGTCCTGTAGCACTGACTGTCTGGCCCAGTGGTGACCTTCAGCATCATACATGAAAACAAGATCTATGGCATGGAAACTCGTTTAGGTAGGATAAAGCAGAATTTCTCCACAGTAGAATTACAATTCTGGGGTGTAGGACAGCTAGTATAAATAAACACCTCACTTGCTTTGGCTGCAGTTCTGGCTAGTCCAGCAGAGAAGTGAGTTTCTTTAGTGCTTTCTTCAGCTTTAATCAGAGGTTCATTTGCTGTGCTGCTAGGCTTGGGGAGAGAGCTCAGGCACTCGCTTCATCCAGGTATATCAGAAGGAACCTTTCCTATGTTGTAGCCATATAAAGAAAAATGTTTTACTACTTCCAAAATTATATACTTTTTTATTGCAGAATATAGTCATATGAGGTCATAAATTCAGCTGTCAGCTTTCTTGATACAATGTTTGAAATATTCCTGTCCGTAATAAGGACATTTGTTTTGTCTTCATTAAGCTCCCTGCCATTTTTTGCCATCAGATAATGTAAAATCTGCTATGTATGGGATTTCTGTAAACAAAACAGTGCTTAGTTTTAAGCACTCTCAATAAACAACCATTAGGCTCTTTAACAAGATGTTTTAAACTTTTCTAAAGTTTGACTTTTACATTTCCCAGATGCCTGCTTTCAGTCGTTACTCTTAAAGTTCTACTTTAATGTCTCTGTCATGTTTTTGGACTTTTTGATCATTCATAATTTTAGCATTTTGGGTGAGATTTAAATAGTAATAATTTATTATTTTCTATAACTGTTCATTTTATGTGTGTAGACATAATTTTGTTTTGCTATATATAATACTGGCTATATTCCCTTTATTTTACTATTGCGCAAATTCAGGTTCCTGCCTGTATTTCCTTCCTAGTCTCCCAGGTTTTTTTCACAGGCAAAGCTCTCATCATCAGTGGAAACTGATTGACCCAAGAGCCTAAAAACTTCTTTTGCCTATAAAAAAGGTACCAGAAGAATACAGCACAGTTAATGTGGTGATTTGTCTTTGCGATTCATTTCAACACCTTTCTTATCTGTGGTAGCACTGTAGTGTGTGTGTTAATGTAGTACATTTAAACATCAGCAGATGGGGCCCTTGTTTCCTTTGAAGAATGGTTTGTCTTTGAATTTTATTTTTTTAATGTCTGTGGCAAGAATGAATTTTTCTTGTTATAACACATTAAATTAATGTAGTCTTTGTAGCAGATAGGGATCTAAATGCAGATCAGAACGCCTGAACTTCAGTGGGAAGTGAGTGTTTCCAAATCTAACTGGAGATCTAATTTTCATGGCTGGCCCTTATTTCTGCAACTGACTGAACAAAAACCTCTGCTTTGAACACCTCAGAAATTTTCTAGGGTTTGGAAATGAGCTGTCTGCCTTGTGGTTGAATCCATCTTTCTACTTTATTTCATAAATCTTTCTGTAGGCAAAAGAATAAAGCAAATTTCTTTTGTCTTCTCCAGAGCAGGTAGCACTTTTCAAAGTTATTTACAAAATGCAGTTTCCCTTCTCCCAAGGTGAAATAACATAAAGGTGAAGAAAAAGGCATTGTAGAAACAAAGCAGAAATCAGTGTAGAGACTAATGCTTTCTTTTAACTGTTGCATCTAGGGGAAAAGCACAGGAACGTGCAGCTAAGGGTAGCATATGTCTTAACTCAATTTCCTTGCTTTTGAAAAACTTGAGTTATAAGTGGAATAGGCTGAATATTTGAATATGGTGGGTTTGTTTCTAAGCTTGGTTGTACCCTTAACTGATTCTGTTAGACCTAAAATACATGCATTTTATTTGTAAGTAAAAAATTACATGGAAGGCAAAGCAATATACTCTGATGCCTTAACCAATCTTAGGAATGTATTACAAATTTATACTTGTATTTTGCAAATGGGCGTCTCATAGTTTGGAATGACTTTTTCAGAGTTGTTAATCTGTCTGATCTAAATAAGAACCTTATTTGAATGTGGCTATAAAGTGGGTTTTTAACATAATGTATCATAGAGGGCAAATCTTTTCTATTATTAACTTGAAACACCAAAATTGCTCCTGCTGTGCCATTCTAATCTGTCATGTCAAAATGACTGCTGCTTGCTTATGCCAGCTCTTCATGTGGTACAAATGTGCACTAACTTAAAGACTGCAGGTTTGTTATTTTGGGG
This sequence comes from Chroicocephalus ridibundus, assembly GCF_963924245.1. NCBI lineage: Eukaryota > Metazoa > Chordata > Aves > Charadriiformes > Laridae > Chroicocephalus > Chroicocephalus ridibundus. Next base: position 17,804,358 of record NC_086291.1, on the reverse strand, counting down.
GAAAAAAGCAGAATAACTAACGCATTAAAAAATTCAACATGTCAAGAAAACAAGCCATGTTTGGAAGAGGCACACAGTTTGCATTTGTTGGTTATTGTGCCACTACCCAAGGGTTGATACTAAGGGTTAAAGTCCTGCTATTTTAAAATTGAAAATTACATAACGTGGAGACAATTATTAGATAAAGCACATCAATTTGGTACATCATTTATTGTTGCTTATACATAAAAAAATGACATTGGTGCAGCCGTGATTTGCACTTGTTCTTTGTTCTACGTGTGAGACTTTTTACTAACATTAATGACATTTTCAATGTCTAATGGTGCAGGCCATGCCAGGCCTGTCAAAAGTTATTAATATTTTAATTCTGTATTTTAACTCCATTTTTTTCTGGAGGTATGATTTGTTTTCTAGAATTCAATAGGGAGCAAACTTCACGTACACTTTACCAGTTGCTTATTTAGCTGATATGGGTGCATAGAATCACAGAATGGTAGGGTTGGAAGGGACCTCTGGAGATCATCTGGTCCAACCCCCCTGCCAGAGCAGGGTCAAATAGCTCATAAACTGTGTGTCCCATTGAAAGATCAGCTAAGCATACCATCCTGCTTGAGTTAAAATGAATTTATCTTCATCATATGGTATAATCCAAGCATCTCAATGCTTTCCTGTACTTTATTACTGATTTTCCCCTATATTCCCTTATATATTTGTCCGGATTAGGCCAAATTGTTCTGTTCTTTACACAGATAAAATATAGGGGGAAATAAACTGATCAAAATCATTGGAGTTGTACTGGATTTTTACTGGTGTAATTCCCATTAGAATTTTGTTCCCTGCAAACATTGTACATGGCAGTGCTTTAACTCAAGAGGGAAAAATTGACTTGCACACACATTGACTCTATTGGCATTTTCTTCCAAAATGGCAGTGGATTATTATTCAGGTAAATAAGAAATGACAATTTTATTTGGGCAACAAAACGCTCAGGAAAATTTTTTTCTTTCTGTACATGTGAGAAGGAATGTTTTGAAGGTGTGTGTACAGTTTATAAAGAAAGAGAAAGCGTTCAGGTTAACCATGAACTATTTCTTATATAGTGTATTAACTAAGTGGTGTAAAGAGAGACTAAGATCCAAGGATACAGTACAGTTGTCTAATTTAAATGATTATTGTAGTGGCTTATTGATCTTTTTACTCAACACACTCATTTTTATATCTCTTTTTAGCTGTGTATTCATCATCCAAATGATCAAATGGAATTTTACTTCCTGTTGCTCAAGGGGGAAAGAAAAGAGGTTTAAACCTTTGAGTAGGAGGAAGGGAGGGAAAGAAACGTAACTAAAAGGGAGGTTACTTTCTTTAGAAGTAGGGAGCTCTGCTTTAGTTGGAAACTGAGACAGTGCAGCTGTTCAGAGCAGCTTACATCTTTGGAAATGCTAATGGTCATGATTTGAGTGTCATTAGAAACTGTTCTGTACATTGTTCAGTATAAAAGAGTGAGGAAGGATGGGAAAGAAAGGGGTTTGAAGAACAAGGCCCTTCTGGAGAATAATATTCTATTTACGGTAGCTTTATCAAGGAATTTCTACACATATAATCATTACTAAGCATCCGTGAGACTATTTATCTAATTGCACCTAGTGGATCTTCTAAATCTAGAGCTTATCTTGCAGTTTGCACTCTCTTTTTTTTCTCTTTGAAATGTATTAAAATCAAAATATGAAGTAAAACGTGAATTGTGTAGGTTAATCTTAAGGCTTTCTCTGTAGCTCTTTTCAAGGAAACTTCTTTGAATTTTCCTAATGGATGTTGGTTTAGGGTTCTGTCTTCTGGTAAGGCCTGCACAGAATACATTGAATAAAAGCAATATGTAGATAACCTCTTTTTTTTCTAATTTGAGCAAGTCTGGGTGTGGTGGAGGTGTTCCTGTGTGCTGCTTTTCTTGCTAAAACTTTGTAAAAACCCTTGCCACAAAGCGTAACAGTGAATGGCTGTCTGATGTAACTCAGTATGGGGTAATTTTTAGACCCAAATGGACATGTTCCATTCTTTGCATTTCTGAGGGTGTAGTTCTATGAAAAGGGTGGAGGCTTTAGGTGAGAAGAGCTTTTGTGGGATTTCCTAAAGGAGAGCACTATATGCTGCTGTTGTAAGAAACTCCCAAACACTGTGGGTCAAGAAGGAAACCTTCTCCAGATCAGGGTTCACACCTCTCTGCATCTCTGCACCTTTAAAGAGGGAAGGTTGGGTATATTTGGTATATTCTTTTTATTCCCTGCAAACCCCTTTACCTTAAAATTGCATAAAAGGGACTAATATAAGAAAATATGTATTTTTATTTACCTTTTGGAGTATATCCGCGGAGATGGTTGTGCTTAGAACAGTATCCTACCGAGCTTGATATTTCCCCAGGTGTCATGGTTCAGGCCCTCAAACCAGGACACCAGATGAGGAGCTCCAGCAAAGCCGGTGCCAGAGCTGGATACAGATTTAAACAAATTTTCATTGTGTGTCACTGGATCTAACAAAATGTGGCAGGCTTGAATTCCAGCATATCAACACCCTGCTCTTACAGCTGGATTTTAGGTAGCACTTAGCTGTGCTCCTGAGGAGCTCAGCTGATTCCCAGGGCAATCTGCTCAAGACTGCGGAAAGTTTGACATTATTAATTGTAACTCTGGATTGTCTGACTTAAAGTTTTAAAACATGAAGTTTTGTTTACAGCATGGTTTCTTAGCTTGGTTTTCACCACAGTGTTCTAAATGAATAATGTTTGATGTTTCACAATACTTCAAATTAATAGATAACCATTTACAATGTTAACGCTGTCATAATGAATATTTTTGCTTGGGATTACAAACAGCTGCTGGAAATACAGTTCATCTATCATTTATAATCTTTTATTAAATTTGCACCTGGCAATGCAGATATAGTTAAAAGTCTGTTAATTATGAGACCCGTGTTTGGGAGGCCTGTAAGTCTCGTTTCCAATCTTATGAGGCTAGAACTTTGTATGCAATCTTTTCACTAGGGTGGACTTTTTCTCTTTGAGTGGGTCAACATTTAAATTTTTCCCTTCACAGTAGGTAATTACTCAAGAATTACCTGAAGATGCCAAGTAAGAAAAAGGTTGGGTGCTTTTTTTTTGCCTTTTTATTCCTCTCTTTCTGAAGCTGTCTTTGCCTGGAATGGGAAAACAAATAACAGAACAGAGATGAAAAATAGTTCATAATAAATGATTTAGCATGTATAACTTTTTTCATTTGTGAATTGTCTGCGAGCTGCTTTTGATTCTCTCAAATGAATTTGCTATTCAAAATTATTCACCAAATACTTTATCTGAATAATTTTTGGTCTGGAGATTGTTGGCAAGCAGATTGTTGCATGTATTTGAATTTCTAATTTCAGATATCACTCTGTATATGTTGATTAGATGTAGTAACATTTATGTTCCCTATTTGGAAGAGAAGGTACTAGAACTCTTAAAATCAGATTTCCAAGCTGAATCCTGGTGTTTGCAGGTTCAGAGTTATCAGCGAGTACATAGTCTCTGACTGGATGGGCTGGTGACTGCACCTTGAGTGTAAACCCACTTGACAAAGTCTAAGTCTGTTGCCTCTCTCAGAAACAGTTCTCACAACAAACCACCACAAATTCACCAAAAAAATTATGCAAAAATATGCATATTTTAAAAAAAGTATTAACTGAGCTTGACCTTATTTTGTTAATATTTTTCATTTTTGAGATGCAGTAGAGGGTACAGATTGCCTTTCTCAGGGAGCTGCCATTGTCAGGAAAGATCATGCTGGAGGCTGGAAGAGCGTACAGGAGCTGGGGGAATAGGACTTGAAAGGGAAAGCAGGATATTTCATAGTAACAGAATAAATAAACCTGTCAATTTAGGGGCCACATTAAACTGTCCAGTATTGCATTATTTTAGGCTGACAAATCTAATGACGAGTATAGGAAGGATGGATGGGCAGAGAGAAAGATGATTCAATGTATTGTTTTTATGTAGCAGTTTCATACAAAGTATCTCTAACCAGCTTACCAATAATGAGATATAGCTATATGGAACTCAATACAATAGCTTTTACATTTGTCACACAGGAAGACAAGACAGACAATATCTTGAAGGAAGAGAGGTGGAGAAAATGATGAGGAGTATTAGAGAAATAGTACAAGTTCTCTTGTAGGGAGAGAAACAGAAAAGTGTAGAAGAATGGCTAAGAATGAGAGGGGATAATGCGCACAGTGGAACTAGAACTGCCCTGCTGGATCATCTAGTCTGACATCTGAAATACATCACAGGAGCGCTTGCTATCTTAAAGATGATGTGGCTGGCTTTCAATAGGAGTTTGTCACCCAGCTTTTGCTTAATCCTGTGACTTTGGAAGTTTTTCTTATACTGTTTTTTTTTTGTAACATTTCACCGGTTTTTTGCTACCACAAATGCTTTATCTGTCTTTGTTGGCAGTATATTCCATACCCAATGACTGGGTTAAATACAGGTGAATTATAAAGTGCAGGCTTGGTTTAAAAATACATAGTGATTTCTTAAGGAGGACCAAAGTTTTTAACTAGATGGGTTAATACATTCCTGTGAAAGAATAACTGCTAATTATTAATTGTCATGCTGATCTGGTAAAAAAGAGGTGCAGTGGCATTAGGAAGCAGGTGTAGTGGTCAAGTAGATTCCCAAAATTAGTCCAGAAGAAAAATTGTCACTGAAAGCATCTTTTGTTTTGCTTTAATAAGAAACTTGTCAGTGATTGCTGCTGTTGTCACACTTCTGGATTGGAAAGAGTCTGTAACCCTTTGGACATTGCTGATATTTAGACTGACAGAGCAAATTCGTAGAAGATACTACCGTATTAAGTAAACTGTTGAGTACTACGTGATTATTTTTGAAAACATGATTAATAGAGGGAGAAATTTTGGCAGTTTTTACTGGGGAGTAAGCAGGAGACCTCAAAGAGAATTATGGAGAGGGAACTTTAAAGAGAATTTTGGAGAGGGAAGGAATGTTTAAGGCTCAGGGCTGATTTCAAGAGTTTTAATCTCATCAGTAGGGTAAAGATTAACTGTGGCCTGGCTTTACATACCCACGCAACTCACTAAAGACAAAAGGAAATGTGCTGACATCAGTAAGCAGAACTTAGATCCTTCTTACAGTAAGGTGGCCAGCATAGTAGATGATCCCACTAAAATCCAGTGCAGTACTGAAGCTTGCACTTTTTTAGTCTCTTCCTAGCTGGACTCACTGTTCCATTAGAGGTTGGGTTTCATAATACTTATATGCTTTTTTTTAAAAAAGTGCACTTTCATGATAAGCCTCTTTTCTTCAGTTCTGTGTGTTCTTGAAGCTTTTGAGATCTTCCTAAGCACTTTTATGACTCTTTTATACGTACCTCTAGTTACGGCCTGATTGCTGAATGTTTTGGGTGAATATTTGCAATTTGGATGAATAGCTGAAGGTGCACCAAATGGCGGCATTCAGAGGTATTTGACCAAGAATGATTGACAGTGTCTGTAACTACTTATTATGTCAAGGCTTCAGCACACCGATTGATGGGAAATGATGTATAATAAATTAGAATGATCACACATCATTTCCCATCGATTGAAATGCCAAATCCTTTGATGGAGTAATGAGTTATGGCCAATACTACTCACTGTCTTAGTGGGAGATTGATTGCATATCCCTTCATCAATGTGATCAAACAACTAAGGAATCCGAAGTACACATGTAGCATGCAAGTTGTACTGCATTTTCAGTATAAAGTGAGAGTAATACTATAAAGTCAGTGTTGCTTCTGTGGTATTATCGGTACTACCTGGGTATATGTGAAACATGAGCAAATGTGAAAATGTGGCCAAATTCATTCAATACAGACACTTTAAAGAGACGTATGCTGACTCCCTGCCAGTTTCACATACCAACAGAAGACTAGGGATAAGATTGACCAAAATCAGTGGCACAACACATTTTAATTAAGAAAATCCCAAATAATGAAAACTCCAGGTTTTGCTTTAATTTTTTTCTGAATTGCATGTCCTTATAGAAATTAAGCTTAATTTTCTCTGACTCAGGAAAGAGTAGGTATATCTCCAGGAAAGTACATGGCCCCATATTAGTAAAAGGAAAGAAAAGTTTCTAGCAGACTACTGAGAAAATAAATTGCTTTAGAATTTTGTATTTTTCTTCACTTTGAGAAATTCTCCATCCGTATATTATAAAATTAATGATTTGTACCAGCTAGTCCCTCTATCCTCCTTTCTCAGGAAAGATGCTTCAGTGCAAACGCATGCGTACACGCACATATTGAACAGTTATTTAAAAGGCTCCACTGTAGCGTCTTGTGCCTACTCTGGTGTGGTATTGCTTATAGACTCAGTGTTTCAGACATTCAGTTTTACTTCACGTATAGTGGTACTCTCCAGTAGCCAAAAAACCCCACCAGAAAACATTGGCTAACACAGAATTAACGTAGCTGAAAAAAGAAAATATGATCTAGAACAAAAGAAGAATTAGAAGAGCTTTTTCTTGAGATCATGGATTGAACTCAGAGGCCATTTATTTTTCTTCACTGTTCTTTTCAACTGTTGAGAAGTGGGTGTAGTCTTCCCGTGATGAAGGCTTCTGAAGCGGAAATTAGATAAATTCCCTTAGGGAAGGAATTGCAATAATTTTTTATATTTATATGTTATTTTATATGTGCATAAAACCTGTTTTTGCACAACTGTTCCTGTGTTGTCTTTGAAAGAATGTGATGATGAGGAAATGTGGACTTGTTATGTACTTTAGCGAGTCTAAAATGTTTTGTAAATTAATTTTCATGAGAAAGAACTATATTAAAATGACTACTTCAGGATTACAGTTGCATAATAAGGACTGGTCAACAGAGTAATGACAGCAGTATGAGATGAATAGATGGAAGCTAACTTTAAAGCAGGTACTGTTGCTGTCTTGCCATAGCAGCATGAGGTTTAATGTGTGCCAATTAACCCCACCTGTCGTGAGGATTTTGCAGCAGGCAGTCACTTTCAAAGTGCTAGAACAAGACAGCTACCGAGATTGGTGCTAGCTAAGTTAAGTTCTCGTGAGCATCTACACAGCACTACAATCACTACTCGTACAGACTATGTAACCTCTGCAATGTGAAAGCAGTGTGGTCACGCTGCAGTACCGAGGCTGCAGGCAAGTATTTGTAAATTCAGAAATGTTGGAATGTAGGTTGCTTGTGATACTAAACTGTTGTCTCTGTATGCATATTCACTACAGCAGAGCCTTTAATTACATGATCACCTGCTATGTTTTTCTACCGACTTCTGGCTCATTCAATGCATTGCATAGGTAGCAATCATAGACAACAGCAACTTTTTAATATTTTCTTAATGGAAAAAGAGAAGCACAATTCTACAATTACACGGGTCTCAAACGCAACTACCCTAGTCCCTGATGAGAATTTGAAAACTGAACTTTTGCTCTTGAAATGTGATGAACTTTTGGACTAAATGAGTACACAGTTGGAAAAGCCTGCTTTCCTGGCATGATTTGCTTAAACTGTGACCTAGGTCAGATGGGTACTGGAAGGTGGTCCAAGGCATCTTTCTCTCTCTTCTCCATCCGTCCACTCACCCACCCAGAAAGGCTGGCTGTTACTGGGGTTTCCAGTACATCGTGGGCAGTTGTTAAGTTTCTTTGGCTGGGCATAGACCCAGCCATAGATTACAAACAGTGTTGCGCTGCAGATAATGTTCTGACATTCTGCAATTGCTGACTGCTCATCAGAGACAGGAAACCCCTCTATTTTTCCAGAATTTTATAACTATCCAAGACCTAGGCAGAATATAGTGACAAAAAAAGGATAGTTGTGTGGGTTAAGAACCTCCTCTCTGTCACACTTCTAAAGCTTCCTATAACAGTGACGTTATTAGAGTTTATTATGGACACCTCCAGAAGACCTTGATGTAAAGAATTCTGGTAGCTATTACTGGTGACAGCAGGACAGACTGAAAAAGTAGCTACTATATAATAGTTAAAGAATTAACTTTGAGAACTGATTTTATATTCACATAATATGTGCATGGGTACATAAATAAAGGCATTTTTAAAATTCAGCTCTGTATTAAGATTCAAACCCATTATTTCACTTATTGCCATTTGCCTTTTATCCATTTGCTCTGTTAGAAGCCATTCTCCTGCATTACTCATTAGTACAACAGCAGCACAATGTACACAGTGCATAGCCTGCTCTTGAAAAATATATGCCAACTTCCAAATTCTTTTTTAATATTTTTTTTATCTGTGAGAAAAGGCTAAATACATGAAAATTGGTAGAGTTATTATGCTTTGGTTTTTTATACCCTTGTAAGTCACAGCAAAATTTGACCCTCAGATGTTTAACTTGCCTCCCATGAAAATCAATGTGGTTGGCACATCCAAGTTCTCATTTAAATGTACATTGAAACAGTGAAGTACTTTTTATAAAAGTGAATTTTTGACCAAGTACAGTAAATTGTAACAGCTTCTGACCCTGTTACAATAAATACATAATTTATCACAAGTACTCTACTAAATACAATTTTTCTGAAGTATCTTGGAGAGGTAGTTACTTGCTATGCATATGCAATTGCCACTTTTTAATATTTAAATATCCTGGAAGTTTTACTTTTTTGTTCAAAATGGGAAAGGCACATCCGCTTTCATAGCTGAATCAAAACCAATGTTAAATAATTACAAATGAAAAAATCATCTGAAGCTATCCAACATGTATTTTTATACGTTATCTCAGAAGGTCAAAACTAAGATTGAGAAAACATGCATGAATACAAATTGCTTTGCCATATTCAGGTTCCTGTGGGTTCCTTTAGTTTTTACGGATGGTTAAAAAAAACTTCTTCAAAATGATGGGGCTGCAGGCGAACAAGTTCCAGGGCACCTCACAGTGATGCAGGATTCTGGAGAGTTGTCCTGTTACCAGCCTCCCCTTTGTGCAAATGCCATGGAATTCCTGCCAACTCACAGTATTATCGGGATTTAATTAGCACTGAGAAATATATTAGAAGGCTTTGAACTTTGGGATAGAGAAAAATGTATGAAAATCCCATAAGCAGCTGAACGTAAGGAAAAAATTTGGATAAATTTAATTGCCATGCTACTATTTAGGTTATCAAAGAAGCCAAAGATCTGATGAGGAAAACACATTGTGATAAATTAGCCAGGGCAGACCACTGTGTTAGTGAGGCCACACTTTGTCTATATTTCTGCAGTACTCTACCTTAAGGATTACAGGTAATTGAGGACAAAGAAAACGGGAATATTAATCACACTGTATATTTTGGGTCTTTATTAGTCCTACCTGTATTCCACCGGTGCTTAGAAGCCCTAGTCATAGATACCATTTCATATACTTTATATATGCTACAAAGGACAGTCCCTGGCCTAAAGCGTTTGCATTCCTATGTATGAGCCAGTGCATCCCAGATGGGTGCAGGCTTACACACAAGTACAGGAAAATAATAACATCGTCTTGTTCAATAGGGTAGACAGTGGCCAAACCTTAACAGCACCATTGTCATTGCCCACTGGCGTTCCCATGTAAGCATTAGGAAAACTTTTAGGCAGGGGATACTTTATTTTTGCAGGCGTTTGAAGGTAGTACCAGCCCAGAGGGATAAAATGTTGAAGTGCTTGTTTTAAAATTCATCAAATCCACAATGAAACTGGTTTCCCCTTTTGTCTGATTCTTTTCATGGGAATGAGGAAAAACAGTCTTGTGTCCTGCCAGCTCTCTGTAGACTACCACTGAGTCTTCGTGTTTTCTAGGCAATTGCTTGGGAAAGCGTAGATCATTTACAGATGAAACCTCTCAGTTTTCATTACTCAATAAAATGCACACAGACAAGTTACGCAAATAACAGTACCTTTAAAAGCATTTTTTCAGTGCTATAATGATGCTCAAATTAATTCAAGTGATTTTATTAGAGATAAAAATTATTGGAAATCCTGGTTTCTTCTATGATGCTTTTAAAACTATACCTAAGTGAAACATTTTTACTTTAGATCCAGAAATAAAAACTTCTGGCATTGCTCATCATTAGAATTTTTCCCCTCAGGCTTTGTCTTTATTAGCAGCTTAAGAGTATATTTAGCACTGTCATATGTGAAATCTCTTCTGTTTGCTAAACTAATATGGGATAAAATGTCTTTTTTTACAGTGTTACTCATTCATTATATAAAAATGAAAGAAACTACTTTAGTGTGTATATAGAACTACTCTCTATTTTTATGACAAAAGGGAGGTGACAATACACATCCCTTAGGCACCCAGGGGTATTATGTAAGAGTCATTAGTGTAATTGATATCCATATAAAGAGTGTTGTATCAAACATGATTAAAATGTGCGATATATTACAGAGGTTCCAGTGTTCCAGCTGCTTTGTTATAATCCTTCTTCTGATAGATATGTTTCTGCTTCCTTGTAAAAAAGTAAAATTATTTCGAAGAAGGGATCTTTTCCTTCTTACTAATTTAAGGCACAGTTTCTGAAAGGCGTATCTTGTCCTATATATTTGATTTTCTCTTGTACCAAGAGGTGAACATTTACTGTATATCCACTCATGCAATAACAATTTAATCAAGAGAATTCCTTGTTTTATGAAGACTTTTTATTAGGGATCATTTCCACAGACTGCTAATAGGCCTTACCAATTCTTGTAATAGAATAAGATTGTCTCTTCTTAGCATGCTACACCTTGTCAAGAAAACTAAACTCAGGAGAATAGATTTTACGTCTGCTTACAACTCTTTCACACTAGAATGGTAGCTCTGTGTTTATTCTCCCCAGAGATGAGGAGGTATACATTTCTAGATAGAGGTTTTAACTTTCCATTCTTATCTTTCTGTTTGGCTGCTTTTTTTTTAGGAAATTTTACAGTATTTTTAATGTCTAGTTTTAAATATTGTTTTCCTCTTCTCTGAATGTGAAAGAAACATCTTTCTTCAATTCCCTTCTTTAAAGTCATTCGCTCAATGCAATTTTTCAGTAAAATCTGATATTAGAAAGCAATCCTTAAAGCAAAAAGCTTCCTGTTTTCAAATGTTGGGCAGGCAGAAGGTGGTCGTCAGATAAGAGGCAGCCTGTCTAGAGTTCAAACTGCAGGGGATAATAGTCACAGGACCAGATTTCCTGTGGCAATAGCAGTTTCCAATGGATGACCAAGCATGAGTTTTTCACATTCATCTCTGCCCAAAACTGGCTAGTCACTATAGCTCCAGCCCTGCAGGGTTCTTCAGCTCACATTATCACAATCTGTGCCTTTTAAGATTCAGGGTCCTTGATACAGTGCTACACAAGACATATTCTTTGTTCTGTGTCCAATTTAGATTGCAAGGTCTTCATTCTTTTCTGGTTATAAGCACTGAGTTTCTTGTTGCCAAGTGAAAGCACAATGTTTACGTGTGAATCTCTCATTACGTTTCTTGTCACAACTGTCAGAGTTTAGAAATAAGCCACTGATAATGGTCTTTTATTGCTATTACTGAATTAATAGTTTATAACTCTACCAAACTTTAACATCTTAACTGGCATTTTCCATGACAGGCATCTGTCCCAAACACAATGTGTTTGATGATTAAGCTCTAACACTTTAGTCATTTCCAAGTAAAAGGTCATGAGGAGGCAATTTCTCTCTCTGCCTGTGGAATATTTTTGCTTCTTGAAAAACTCTTTTTCTGCCATGGGTATTGAAATTTGGCAGGGTTATGCTGGTGTGAAAATTTATCCTAAATATGCTCCTATTACATGTATCAGAAAAATCGTTGCTTCTACAGGCTGAGTAGGGCGCTTTTTTTTTTTCCTCTCTATTTACATTCCTTGAAGAATTCATCTGCACTGAACGCGCTCTGCTCCAGGCCTGTTGGGATACTAGACAGGATTGTCCCCACACCTCCAGGTACAACTGTGATGCTGGGCATGGGAACTTCCTGTTGGGACAATCCAGCAGAACGTGGAGAAAAGTAGAAAAATCTGGTGGACTCAGAAATGGAAGCATGAGAAGTAGAGGGAAGAAAAGAAGCAAGCTACAGAGGATACAAGAGATTTGAACTGAAGAGGATGGGTGTTAAGAAAGCAATGCAAGAGTAGCAGAGACATGTCAGTGCAACGAGGAATGGAGTGTGTTTGGAGGCAAAAGAACAAAAGGTGAGAAGCTAGAACGTCCTCCAGAAACCTGTATTTGAAACCAAGAGTCTTGAATTTCTTCCTGCTTCTGCCATCAACAAGTATTTGGCAGAGAGTGTATCTCATCCACTCTGCCATCTGAGTGCAAGTCAGTTCAGAGACAACTGCTGCAGGATTTTGCCTTAATGAGAGAAAAAGCTTTCCCCGGCTAATAGAATAAGGTGACATTGCTGCCTCAGCCATCCCCCTTCCCAGTTCAGGTACAGGGATAGGATTGACAATATGTATAACATGCAGGATTTAGTTAGGTTTGGTCTGCTAAGGCTGAGTTCATACATGCTGCAGTGGTTCTTTTTCCAGGATGCACAGTCTGACTCTTCAAAATTTCTTAAAATCTGTATTTTCTAAAGAAGCTTTATGCAGATTTGACAGGCATCTGTCATACAATAACATATACTTTCTGTGTGCAAATATACTCGGAAGTAGGAATCATTATTTTTGAAAATTCTGAGGCTACCATGAGTGAGATGATAAAAATATGACCAGTGGAAGGGAAAACCTTCACAAAGGGAAAAACAGCATCTGCATGCAAGTACCGTCAGCAAGAACTTTTGGCAATGCCCCATCTTATTGCTTGTTATTTTAACTCGAGAGTTAAATAATGGAATGTTTCCTATGCCTTTAGTGCAAGTTGGTTATAACCTATACGGTAAATATATATTTATATTGTTTGCAATACTACGTAAATAGTGAGTTTGCTGTAGGAGACGACAGCGGTATAATAGCAACACTTAAAGTATGATCTTTCCTTTTACATGGGTGGAGTTATTGATTATACAGAACCAGTTTTACAGCCAAGACAGTGACTTTCCTGTGCAGTAATTGTATATATGCTGCAGTTTGCTAAGGACATATGTGATTGCCTGAGAGCAGTATTGCCCTCTACTGTGGTAACCTAATTTCAAATCTGGTGCTTCTGGTTTGCATTATGAACAAAGTAACACGGCAGAGCTGCACAAGAATGTGTATGGGAAAAGAGCGGAAGCTTCGCTTCTTGTGTATTCTGTGTGGAAGCTACTTTACGCATCATGTTTCTTTTTAACCTCAGCCCTAGTCAAATTTATGACAACACTTGTAGGGGTGAAACAAGCAATCTGCAGGTCAGGTTCAATGGAGAGAGAACTGGGTAAGTGCACTTACTTTCTTGTAAGCCTTTATTACTAAGTGTTTGTTTTCAATAAAGAGAAATATATGCTGCCCAGCTTCATTGCAACTTCTGGACTTACAGTTTTGAGGAGATGATGAAACTGGAAATCTCTATTGGCCAATAGAGCAAACGGTTTATCTTTTAGGGCTGGCCTTCATTCAAACAATATTTCTTTTTTTCTTTTTGGCCTCCTGATTAATACACAAGCGCACAGTCTCCAAGGAGGGACTGGCTTGTTGTTTTTTTAAGCAGGAAGCAACAACAAAATTTTGCCTATCCCAATGCTAATGCATGCTCCTCTCAGGATTCCGATTGTTTTAGACACACAATAGGAAGTGCACGTCCAGATGGGCGCTTTGAGAATCAGCCTGTCCCTGTGTTAGGTGACATAGCTTTCACATTCGAGGAAAGCCTGAGCTTCACACGCATGAAAGTGTACACCCTCTCTGGACTTAGAAATCAGGGTTTGAGAATAAAACAAACTCGAATTAAATTGGTTTCATTTTGAAAAGTCAAACCCCATAAGACTTTAATACTTGGGTGTATGCTGATGAAATACCATGACTCTAAAGACTATTAATATTCATAGCAAGTCTGAAATAATTCATGACTTTCTGGAGTAATGTTAGATGATGTACGATGGTAAACAGTATCATTTACACTGAACCTTAAAAATTATTGACAAAGACAAGTTCCTAAACACTGGCTAAACCTTGTATTTGTTGTTATGATTTCTTGGTTTTATACTTCAAGCAGATTTTCAATTAACTCCACTGTATTCAGAGTAATTATTCATTTATTATAGTCAGTTTAGATATGGTAAAGATTAAAGGAGTAAAACAAATCATTTCAGTGACATAGGCTAGTGATACATTGTTATTATTCTGATTTCCTTGCCTCTTGCATAAGGAAGATTTATAGCATCCGTTTTTGAGTGATTCCTTGTTAGCATATATTTTTATAGGTATTTATTCGCTAATATAAAGTGTTTTGATAAAGTAAGAAGCTATCTTCCTTCCTCTATCGCTATTCTTTTAGGAAATATAACTATTCCTAGAATAAAAGAAAAAAGATTGTAGATTGAACAGCATACATATTATACATGCAATAAAATGTACTTGTCTATTAATAAAAAAAAAGATGGATAATATGACGCGCCGCTATTCTAAGATAACTACATGTGTTCGATGTTGGGAAATTAATGGCATGAAGCAGATGCCTTCAGTCATCTAGGAAGTGTGGCTTCCCAGTGTACTGCAACTGCATGCCCTGCAGTGTGTCATCTCACTTATAAAGGGGTTTTACATGTTTATAAAAGTGTGTTAAATATTGGTAAAGTTTATTTTATGCATTATGCATAAAAGTTGTCATTAGGATTTAACAAAGCAGCTTGCAGAGAAAGATTAGAAATAAAATCTCTGTATACAAAAACGATTTGGATGGTTTAGCTAGATGGTTCTGACTTAAAAAAATTAACATTTCACTTACTGTTCTCAAACATTCAGAGAAAGGAGAAAAACAGCAGTAACTGAAAAGAGTGAAATACATGTTATAGCAGTGCCTAGTAGGATCACTATTACAGAGGTTCTTTTAGTATTTCCATTATAAATCCTCTTTATTCAGTGTAATATCGGGTAATTTTAAATCACATTTGGCTTTAACTTGGCAAATAATCTGTCAACACAGAATTTCAGTTCATTTATATGTATGCATGCATTTATTCTTATATGTGCATGGACTATATCATGTTCACACATTGCTGATGTATAGATTCTAAAATAAGCAATGATTGTAAAGCTACTTGTTTTTTGGTCCAGTTTTCCTAACCATCAATTTAAAAGGAAATTACAGATGGGATTTTCAGAAGCACTTAGCATTGCCTTAAATGGTCGCATTTAAGTTAATGGTAAAATTCCTATGACTGAAATTGCAGTAAAGTTAGGTCAATGCTGTTGAAAATCTCACCCCATATCTTTTCAAAATATGTTTAGGGATCCAGCTGTAGGTGTGTGGTGTAAGCGACTGACTTATGGGCACAGTGACATTTTAGTGGAGCTTCAAGGAGAGTATTCAGAGCTCTTTTGTGCCTCCGAACGTTCCCTGACTAGATAAAAAGCCTAAAGCACTAGTCTAGGCACCTATATTAGATGTTTAATTGATTCAGTTGGGGGAAATTGTTTTCCTCTTTAAAAACAAACTTGAAAGGATGCTTTTATGCTGGATCTAAATAAAGTGAAAAGACCCATTAGGAAGTGAAGGATGCCACAAGTAAACAACGTGGATGAATGTCATGGCTGGAGCTATATGGCAGTAGTGTATGAGAGGTGGAGGTATCAATAAGAATATAGAAGAAACTTGCTGACAATAATAAAAAGGCACACTTTTGGCAGCCATACTTTTATTTTTATGATGTTGTATATTCTGATTTTTTTTCCAGTTGGATAACTTCCTTTTTGCTGTATTTTCCTCACCCACATGCATCTGTGCCTAGTTAAGACATTACCCGGCAGGTAACTTTATTTCTATAATTTTTGCAAGTTAGAAGAGAACTTCTCAAAAACCAGAAGAATATAATTTCAAATCAAACTCGTCCCTGCTGATTCTGTAAAAAGATATGGTGCTAGTTAAAAACATAACACCACAAAAAAAGAAATGTTGAAGTATTTAGTTAAATGTACAAAAGTAGTTGGGGATTTTTTCTCTGGGTACACTAGCACACTTCACTTCCATTTATGCTTTGGAAAAAGAACAATTCCTGTGTTAAAATAATAAACTACAGAAACAAAAAGGCAGTTCTGTAAACGACATGATTATTAGTCAATGTGTTAGATGAGATCAGTGGTGCAATGTCTGTTCTTGGCTTCTATGAAACAGGGCATCACTTTAGATGTGATTCTTTGAGCTTGTAGCTACAGGCTATTTCTGTAAGGGTTCTGTGTTTCTCTCAGGCTCCTGCACTGGCTGGGACAGCTGACAGTGGCTGTCGTCACTACCTGAGTTTGTCTCAGGGCTCCGGCCTGGATGCTAAGACGGTAACCTCACTGTGGTAATGACATAGCATCCTCCTAGGTAAACTGCTGATGACATGCCAAATGACAGACGTAATGATTACTTATTGGGGTAGCAGTACCTCTGGGAATGTGCATCAGGACAGCCAGGTCTGCTGTGGTTTGGGATTTCATTTGAGCCAATAGCAGTCTTCTAACCAAGGCACTTAAGAATATGCTTTTATGCACACATCCAATTGCGTTGTTTTTAACAGAATGCAAGAAAATCCATAAATAACTGGGTGATTAAAAGAGGAACCTACATACTTACTTAAATACTGAAAATGAGGTTTGGCTCATTTTAGTCAAAATCAGAGGAATTAGGATTTTGGATTACATTTTGGGTGGTAGGCTTTAACAATTCAGTTTCCTTCAGCTGACTCGCACCCAGAGGTTGGAAGGTGTTCAGAGTTCATCTCAGTTACAGATTTGCTTTCAATTAACAGTTATTCAGTACTGTTGCTATCTACTACTGTTACTGTGTAAAACGTTAATGGCTTTCATCTCACTTTCCTGAAAGACAATCAAAGCTGATTATTTGATGAGTTATGTGGCATCACTGAGCTCTTGCATGATGGCTTACTGCTTTTTTTGAGCAATTCCCTGTTATTCAGAACTCTATGTTTAAATAAATGAGGATATTTTAAAATATTCTTACACCAAGGACATTTGGGATGTAGGGATGACATGTTTGGTCTGAGTTTGTAATCTTGTGTAATATAGGACACCCTAAAAGCTCATCCTGAATGGAAGACTCTCTTCTGTCCCTTGTAAACTGCAATGAAATAAAAAGCCTGGGTCAGTCTTCCCTGCGCATATTGCAGTTTAAAACAAGCTATGAAGATAAGTACTGCAACTTTATTTTTCCTTAGTATCTTAAAGTATGTTGTACCATAGCTTGAAATTTCATGTTGGTTTCTTTCATGAAGATCAAAACCACTATATTGGTAAACTTCAAAGCAAGAAGTCCAGAGAAAATATTTGCTCCCCAAGAGGCTATTGAAATACAGTTATCATGGGTCCAGACGGCCTGGCACTGAGAAGTGGTCGTGAAGTTTTTTACCTTTAGAACAACATTCAGATCTAATCAGAAGTGGCTACTGGCTAAACCTCATGAGCCTCACGTAACTGCTCTGAGGCCTGCAGGAAGCATTCAAATCCAACATTCAACTCCAGTTTCTGCCACTGTTCAAGCACAATTTCTGCATTAGCTACTTACCATTGCACTTTCCCAGCTATGAGACATTCCAGGATTTAGAAGGATCTCCAATATAATTAGTCTCAAGGACTACATAAATTACAATTTGTATGGGATAACACATTGCTATGAATTCCCATGGAGCTGAGTGCTTACCATCCTGCGGAACACTGTTGATCTTCAGAAAAGTGCCATTCTGGCTACTTTGCTTACACTTCACAACAAAATGTACTTGCGAGTGCTAGGGTTTTAGGTACCTTTTAGGAAGGTCCGACCTACAGTATTAGGAAATAGTGATGTCTATATCATAGAATCTTTCATTATCCTGGCCAAGTACAGTATAATTATGCAAAAGGAAGCATCTTCACCATCCATGCAATCATTTATTTGTTTTGTCCTGCTATCAAGAGATCAAGTGGGGAAGGAAATTTATTACATGTGTTTCTGTTTTCACATTTTCTGAGCAAGAAATTACAATGCTTGGTAAATAGAGCAGGTTCTTTATACTCATTATGGACTATTGTGTGAAAATGCTTTGATGACTTTGGAGGAACACCCATAAATTTGTTAGATGTGTTTTGCAAAGTGTATATTTGACCCAGAATGAAAATAATTACTACAAAACAGACTTCTGAAGAGTAAATGGTAGTTATATGTTATTTGGTCTCTGGAAATCGCAACTTGCGTGGCTGTTTGATCTGACCAATGGCATAATAAATAAGCACATAGATGTTAAAATGACACAGGCTCGGCAGGCCAGGATGCACACAGAGGGACTGGGACTATGTTAGTACTTGTTTCCTCTAGGAAGTTTAGTTTTCTTATTTCTCCACCCCCCACAGAATATTCTACACTGTTTGTTCCTCAGTGGATATGGAGTAATGATGGTTTAGTAAACCATTAATGGTCTTTCTATATGATTTAGAATGGAGTTTCATACGCTTACTAGATCTACACTTGACACAATGGGAAAACAATGGGTACGTCAGTGATTTTTCTGCACTTTTCTGATGCCTTGACCCTAGAGATTGCTGAAGGAAAAAATAGTCTCCAGTATAGATAGAGATAATAGTGCCAAATTGAGTAACAGCTGCCGAATAACTGCTCCGCTAACCATGCTGAAGAGATATTTCACGTTCTTGCTGTGTTTCTTCTTTGGCCTGTTCTGCATGGTACTCATGCCCTGAGATCAGGTGATCTAAGTTTTGTAGTGGTCTGAGGAGCTTCTGATGACAAGGACGTTTTCAGCCATGTATTAAGGTAGTCTTTATGTGCCCTTTGCACTGCTGGCATAACACAAAAGGAATGTAAAAATATCTGATGTTATTTTGGTCTGGTTTTCATAAAACAGAATTGCATTCTCTGCTTGAACCATTTTATTTTTATTTTTCAGTTCCTAGTTCTTTTGCTAATCAGAGATTTTTGTGTTTTGCAAAAGAGAGAAACTTGCAGCAATCAATGTTGTGTCTTGCAACATCTTTTCTTTGTGAAGTAGAATTATTGCCTAACAAAAAGCAGAGATTGCCCTCAACTACTATAGACTAGGACATCAGTGGTCAAATGAGGATTTGGCAGCTTGCCCTAGAACAGGCTGCCTAAAATTCTGGATCATTTCTCTCCCCCATCGTCACACATCTTGTAAAAGAGCTGCTGATCCTTACAGGCTCCAAAAAGCATAAGGAAATAGGTTTGTAAAAAAACCCAACGTGAGTACATTATGCAATTGTTGGGCATTAATTTGATAGTAGTATAATCACCCTTCTGATTGCACCACAATAAATAGACTCGGAGTCAAAAATAGCAAAATCTTTTTTTCCTCTTTTTGCTGGCGTGGATGTATAAGAATGATTTCGTTATAGAAACTCACAACTAAGGGAATGAAGTGATGAAGTGAAAATGGGCAGATACTGAATTTGCACCAGAGGGTACTGTTTTTGACACTGAAATACTGTTCTTCATTAGATGCTCTAGAACAACATTTTTTGGAGGGGTACTGACACTGTGTGACTGAAGTTAATACATCTAAGTGGATCTTAAATTGCACTCCAGTAAAACAAACATTAACTCCATATGTTTATATATCCAGCTAGTGGGGTTAGTAACAGAGTGAAAACTAAATGCAGCTCTTCTGATTAGAGAACACACCATACTCTCTAACAGCAGAAGGAACAGAAAGATTGTTGTAGGCTTATGGTTGTGTCATAACTGGAGTATTGTGCCCCTGTAACAGTAGTTTTGGTTCCCCAGATCATTTCCATCAACGTGTTTGGCAAGACACATCTTCCCTAGTTCTGCATCCTTCCTTTTGCGGGCACGAAATAATAAGAAAAAACAATACACATGGGCAAAAGAACCTGCAGCCAAAATGTGGTACTCTGGACTTCTTCCAGCAGAATGTGTAAGCTTGCAAATCACTGCGAGATCAGGCTAGGGTGGCCCGCAGACAGAGTTTCAGACTAATATGTCATTCTTAAGCCGTTGGACTTTAAGGAAATAGCTATGGTGTCTCTTTCCACAGACTGAATATGATTTGCCTGTACTACAGGGGCACGATTGGCTTACATGTATTACAATGAACTGTATACTGGGAATATTATGGGCTTTTGCCTTGTGTCTACTTTTGCCTTTTATCTAGGAGGTGACGTAAATGCTAAGCTATCTGTTGAATTAAATAGATTAGGGTTGCCTCACGGTTTATATTACAAACCACCTACCTGATGTTGGAACGCAGAAATCAGTAGCAGCATGTGAGCAAAGTTGCTATTAAAGCATTTGTGCATTAATCGTTTCTATCTGTAATCTATATTACATGATGATGAGAAAAGTGAGGTGAAACAGAAGATTAATGAAAACAATCAATGGTAATTTCTGTACTTTTGCTAAATAAGAGTCAATTTATAGCTTCAGTGTTGAAATCAAAGTAACGTTAAGTCTTAAACTAAAACCAGGCCTATGGTATTGGAATGACTCGTTCTACATATTGGTCTCTTAATCCACTTGGAGTGCCTTCCAGGGCTGGAACATTTTTCAAAAGAGTCAAGTTCTCTACAGTATATTAACTTTTTTGTAGGAAAGGAAATACATAATTATTGTAACAGCAACAGCACCTATCTTGGAAGTAGCTAATATTATTTTTCTGTCTGTAATCTGCAGTAAGATGATTCTAGATTTCAGGAAAAATGCGGCAGAAATATATTTCTTCTTTAATTTCTACTGTTCTTTCAAACGGCGGTTTGCAGAATGCATCTGGGTGTACAACTAATGACCCATGAGCAATAAGCAACTGTTTAAGTAAAATGCACTATGAAAAAGCTTTTACCAAACAGCATTTTAATATTTTAAATAGATTTTCCATTGCAGGCTCTTTGTAACTGGATTAGTTCTCTGATGTGTTCTGACAGAGCTGTTGTTAGGGATACTCCATTAACTTTGTCTGTCATCTTATTTTCCCCAGTATCCAGCATAACACCCTTATATTTCATAATTTGTATTGCTATCAGTGCTGATTTGTAAATGTGCAAATTATAATTAACAACGGCCACTACTTCTATTAAATATTAAATCATTCTTGCAGCCTGTATTTTCCACAGCAGATGGAGCCCTGTGGTATGCAAATAGACTTTCCTTAAGTAGTCAGCAGTTTTTACCAAAATTTTGGCTTTAAAAATGCATTTTTTTGTTTGCTTTATGTTTTCTATAGCATTTAGGTTAATATTTATTCACTGCAGATTCCCTTTCTCCCCATAAGAATTTCATGGACTATTACGTTCTAGCACTGAGGTTTTGTTTCACTTCATTAATAGCTCCTTAATCATATAGCCTGCTTGTAAAGTACAGACGCTTGTTATTTGTACTTATGCTGCAGTATTGCATAAGAGGCATTTAGTTATATTTTAATATGTATAGCAGAAGCAAAAATGCTGGGTACACCAATGTAGTTTTTAATTTGAAAACCAATCTACGTGCACAGTTTTTTCCCCCAGAATAAGCAAAACCATTTATGGTTTTATACTGTGTCTTAAACATTCCATTAAATGTCATCAGCTGATTCAGGAAAATGTATTGCAAAAATACTAGAGAACTCTAAAATTTGTAAATGTAATGAATGTTCAGGACATAGAAAGGATCGAAAGCCCAACATTTATCATGTAACTATAAAACACCAAGAAACATTGGGAGAACATTATATTTTTCTAATATGTAGTACCTTAAGCATGAAACTCTTATTTTTGGTGTTTACTGCTGTGCTCTTTTATTAAAGAACATTGATCCAGAATCAACATAGCTTTTCTAACATGGAGAGGAATCTGAAAGGCAAACAGTGTTAGTCAGGAAATGGTTTCACTATCCACTTGAGCAATTGCAAATGAAGATTTTTCAAATGATCGACTCGGAGATTGTATCCTAAATAAGGGCAACCCAGTTTTTTTCCACATTTTTAAATGGACACAGGAACATGCAGCTCAAGGACATTAACTGCCACATTAACCGAAGAGTAATGAAAACTTCTCTGAATGAACATTTCAGTGAGCTGAAATGGCCTCAGCAATATAGAAATTAATTGTAACAAGTTAGGGTCTTGTCTTCCTACCATTTTAGTAGGAGTTGGAATTAGCATGCTAAATGGGATCAGCAGCAGTAAGCAACTGGATTGGAGTATCTTGGAATCCATGCTGTGAATGCACATCGGCAGTGTGATACCTCTCATAACTCTGAGGTACCATTTTACTCATAAGTATTAACCTGTTTTAAGCTGTAGTGGTAGGTGATGCTGGAATAGAATGCTGGGCCAGTTCACCAGTGAGAGCGAGAGCAGCTCTGGCCACTGGCCTTTACATCACCAAGAAGGTACTTGTAGGTACGCTCCTATGAGGTATGAGGAGGAGTTCAGATAACAGGGGAGCACCTGGTGCTAACCATTTGGGAACAGTTACTGTGATTTAAAAGATGTTATTTGCACAATGAGCGCAAGTAAAAGACATGTTTCCTGTTTGTTCAGATTTATTAGCTTTGTTGTTGATGTTAAGAAGAAATGTGATTTGAAGGGTGCTGCAGAGATGGTATCTTCAAAAACAGAAAATAAGTTTTAAAGTGAGCAGCAAGCAGAGAAGAATTGCTATATGTGGGCTCTGTTTGACATCCATGGCATGTCTGTCTATGCAGGAGAGCATAGATAGACTTTAAACAAACCAATGGAAGCAGTAGAAGCGGTCTGCCTGTGGCAGCCTGGAACTGCGTATGGGTTGACTTATGTGTTAGCCAAGTGAATTAGTCTCCACAGAACTTGGGCTTGACAGAATAGCAGTTTCACCAAGAGCCTTCAGTCTGTGCTTCCCTAGAAATTTGCTATTATATACCTGGGATGGTCTGGATATCTTTGATATTTCTATGCAATTTCTACTGCAAAGAGAGGTTCAAGGAGGCAGAAATTCGACCAGTTTATTGAAATGAAGGGGGTACATATACCTTTAAGTATTACAGAAAGTTGAATTTGAGCAAGATTTCTACCAGAGTCAGGCTAATATTTGGCGCAAACAGTTTATTCACTGAAATATCTAAAGTCTTTCCTTGTGAAAGGAACTTCACAGGAATTTCCATGGGCTTTCAAAGAATTTTGAGTCCAGAAACTTTTGTGCTGTGCCTAGGGAATAGATGTATCCTTGTCTTTATCTCCTTATAATGTCACACTGCAACTGCTGTTACTCACATGCACAGCATGGAACTAATCCCTCTCCCTGCTTTGAACTCCAGTGTGCCCTGGTGCTTCTGCACCCCCTGCACAGCTTTGCCCCTTGGCTTTTGGCATCAGCCCTGCTCTTTGAGTCCAACTGTTTAGAGCAAAGAAATGTACTTGCTTAGGCAGCTGGGCATGGCTGCGCTTTAGCACGTCCACTTTTGTAAAATGATACTGATGTATTTGGTGACTTTCAGTGTAATATATCATTGATGAGGATGTTAGACCTCACATAGATACAATCTTCCAGCATACTCCCCTCCCTCTGAAGCCAGAGTTCTGGTACACAGTACCTCTGAAGATCTCATATATAGTGGCTAATGAAAGAATTTACAGGAAATCGAATGTCTCTTAATATCAGATCAAAGCAAGACGTCAGGGAAGAGGGCCTACTTTCTTTAGGTTCAGAAACACAGTTGAGTGAAAGCCATTAGACTATTCCTATTTAGAATCAGAGGAAATTCTCTCTGGAGAAGCTAAGGAAACATGAGCATATTTCAGTCAGTCACTGATATCCCACTTAAGCCTTATTTAAAATCTGTCTAAGGAGGAACTGGTATTTCGTCTGTGAAACTGTAGTATTTTTCTTCTCTAGGAGTAGCTAGTTAGAAGTATTTTAATTATGTTGAACAATTTAAATGGCTATATTTCTTCAGTCCCTTCAAGAAACCTCACTGTTCTAAATGTAGGAGATTTGGATGTTATAAATTCTCCAGGAAGCACTCTTTAAATATCAATTTGTGTATCTTTGAGGCTTAAAATAAAAGTATCAGTAGGGGCTGTGTATCACTACCCTTGAAATCATTCAGTGCTTTTTTGGGAATAATCAGTTATATCGGATGGGCAATCTACAGGAATTTACAATGAGGAGAAAGAGAAGCAGGACCCCTAAGCATTCATTTCCCCTCTGCCTAAATCCTGAAGCTTCATTCATTCTCAGCAGTGCAGTGATCAGGAAAGCTTAGAATAAGCTTAGGAAAATTCGGAAAGATCTTAGCAGTTGTTGGTCGTAGTGGTGAATGTAAGAGGAGATGGCTGTTCCACAACGGCTACCTGTATGACTTCGGTTGAGATTCATGGCCTCAGTTAGGAGCCTCAATAACTCTGCATTAGATCTCCTGTTTGCAGCTGGACCCCAAAGGATCATGTCTGTAGTTTCTTAGTCATAGTGTGCCTCCCCATCCTTGGCTGTTCTTGTTCAAATATAAGAACTTTGCTTCTCCACGCAGTGCATATGCAAAGTGCATACATAGTTCCAGTCATGTGAAATGTTTTGAATTGTAGACAAACTCTTCATTTTTTTTTCATGTTCATTAAAGCTATGCATTTGTTCAAGTGATCATGGTAATGAACTGTGTTGAGATCCAGAAGACTTTACAAGGGCAGAACCTCATTATTGCTTGGTTTGGACATACTGTTTGAAGAGTTTCTGAAGTGGCCTAGATTTTGATCAGGAATTTTCAAATTTGAGAATCTCTGAGCTCTACTTAAAGAGTGTGGTTGATGCATCTGTGGTAAATTTTATCATACAGTGTTTCCATTTAATTAGATTGTGAACTCTCAATGACTTCCTGAGAGTAAATTTTCTTGAGAGGAGAATTAGAAAACATTAGATGAGGTAAAGGACTTGAGAATACTTGTCCAGAAGAGATTGATAAGAACATAACTAGGACAGCTGTGAGCTGTGCTTTAAAATTGTAAATGATGCTAGTAAGTGATTTTCACTTCTGATTTTAAATAGTCTCAGAAATTGTCGTCTACCAAAGCTTCTTTGAATTACATTTTGTTTAGTAATCAGAACCACTATATATGAAGTATTCTGGAGCGCATTACATACAAGGAGAGGGTGAGGGTTGGATTTGCTCATCTTTAAGAAGAGAAGGCTAAGGGGATATCTTACTGCTGTCTACAGCTACCTGATGGGAGAATATAGAAAAGACAGAGACAGGCTCACATACTGGAACAAGTTACCCTGAGAGCTTGTGGACTCTGCTTACTTGCGGGTATTTAGAACTTGACTGAACCTTGTTGACTCTGCTTTGAGCAGGGGGTTGGATGAGGTGACTTTCTGTGGTGCTTTCCAACGCAAATTATTCTATGATTCTACTCTGTGCTGTATCTGGAGTTTCAGGAGAGCATGTTAGCACGTTCAGACTCTTTCAAGACTCAGTTTTCCAAATCCTCTTCCCATTCTCCTAGGCACGTATCAGCATTTAGAGACCAGCTGAGGGGTACAGATTGTGCAGGTAGTGACTCTGTAAACTGTGTAGAAGATAGACTGCTATATGAGGGCCAGCTCTTAAGACTACATGATAAGCTGGAGAATAATGGAGGATGAGGGACAGGGAAGAGGAGAAGGCTCTCTAAGCAGCACAGACATCGCTGATGCCCCTGGGTCCCCTCAGAAGCAAGAGGAGCCTCAGTAGCAGTTCTGTCCCTCCTGATGACATGAGGGAAGATGGTACGAAGCAGGAAGCAGGGCTGGTGTGGTAGTCACAGTGATGTAGTAAGCAGGTCGAGTGGAAGGAACCCTTCTGAGAGCTGTGTAGAGGGAAAGACCTTCCTTAAAAAGGCCTCTGGGAAAAGCATTTCATTTCCTCTTATAACAGTAAGTGTGGCTAATTTCCTTCCTGGTTACCAATATAGTTTCTAAGAGCCAAAATTGTCTTTAGTCAGTGTTCATAGCACGGTTTCCACTGATCAGAAGAGGCACTAGTTGTACAGATGGCCCAGCTCTTCCCTGTGCAGTGAAGTTGAGAAGAAACGAGATCTTGAAGCGTAGAAATATTAGTAACAATAGGTTAGGAGTGCTAGACAATACTTACTCTTTGTCAAGAAATCAGAGGTCCAGCTGTGATAGTAACTCAGCAAAATCTTCCCCAAACCTCCTCCAACTTTATTCCAAAACAATGTGCTAGATTTTCAGGTTTTCTGTAGATACAGAAAAGGGTATGTTTAAGCTCCTTGGTTGTGCTTCCTGTATTTTCTCTTGTTCTTTGAGTGATGTAGTGGCCTGATTTACTCCACTGTGAAATCCTGAAGCTTTTGATTGATGTGTCATTGAATCGTAAGGTAACTCATTGCCTGTTGTCCACTGGGTAGAAAATTAACACTGCAAGTGCTCAAGCTGCCATAAAATGCCGTTATAAATAAATGCAAATGCTCCACTTCAGTGTTATAAGATTGCATAACTAAAATACTAGTAATTTTGTTCAATTTTTGAAAACATTTTAATGAGGGAAACCTCATTTTACACTTCCTTTACCTTTGGAAGAGCTCACATCTGATGGAAGGGCAGATGTTGGAAGAGAAGCAGTCAAAAAGATTTCTGGAGGGTGGTAGGGATAACTTCTTGATACAAGTATTGGAAGGGCCAGCTTGGGTGATTCACAGCTGAATCTGCTGCTGTTCACTAACAAGGAAGGATTGGTTGAAGATATGGTAATCGATGGTAACCTTGGCTGTAATGATGATGAAATAGTGGATGGAGTTCAAGATCCTGAGGGCAATGAGGAAGGAGAGTGGCAGAGTGCAGTCCCTGGACCTTAGAAGAGTCAATTTTGACTAAGAAAACTAGTGGTCAGATACCATGGGAGGCAGCTCTGAAGGGCAAACATGCCCAGGAAAGGTGGCAGGTTTTTAAGAGTAGTGTCATCCAAACACAAGAGCATCCATCCCAATACGCAGAACAAGTGGATGTATTAGCTAAGGAGGGAACTAATGGCAGAGGTGCAAAGTGCAGATGTTCCTCTGGTAGCCACTGAGGATGCTTGCATGTTTTTTCTAAGAGAATAACACATAGACTATTCTGGCATACTGGAAAAGAATAGTCTAACTTCATGGAAGGGTCTGGCTGAACTCTTTGGTCTCTGGTGGTCGGTTCCTGCAAATTCTGTAGAGAAATCTAAGCATTGTCCATCTATACCACTTTATTTTCTCTGACAATGTCTCTGCAACATGCCAATCTATGTTATTCCTTGATATTTTGTTTTGCTTACTAAGAGCTATGCTTCTCTACCATGAAATACTAGATAATGTGAAAATGACCGAGATGACAGAGGCTGCATTTCTTCCAGACTGGAAGAACTACAACAGTATGGTACAGCATGTGAGCTGCAAAGCCCTGCTGTGATACAAAGTTCTTACGCTGGGCACAGCTGCACTGCCATTATTTTAAAGCTTCTGTATCTTAAGGCTTTGCAACATACTTTGCATGCTATTGCAAGCCAGTTACACGCGATGGTTTTTGTTTGAATGCTAGGCACTGCTGGTGTTGTCAGCCAAGCAACTTGCACTTTTAGCTTTGTAGCATGAGGAAGACATAAAGTATATGGTACAAATCCTGTGGGCCAAAGACACGCTAATGGCACTGTTCAAGCTGAATCCTGAATGCTTTGCTAAAACAATCAGGATTGGGCCCTTCTTGCCCTTGGTACTAATCTTGTCCTCTACCCACTAAGCCTTTTATGGGATGTAAATGATTTATTTCCATTCATCACATTCACAAGGTATGCCTATATCTGTGAAACAGATTTTTTTAAAAAAATGTAACACAGTTCATAATCTATATAAAAAAAAAAAAAGAAAAGCATCCATGTATTAGGCCATCAAGAGTCAAAAGCATAATTTGAAATGATAAACGTATCCATTTTAAGTTACACATTACTTTGCATAGTTAATATCACTATAATTAGTCATAGTTCCTGTAATTTATTGAAAAAGATGCTCAGCCCCTCTAGTGTACTACAGTGATGAATGTTGGAAGTGCAACTTTGGAAGCAGGAATCAAGAAAATTAGTAACAGTTGGAGAATTAGCATGTAAATCAATAATATCCTTTCTCTTGCATCTTGAAAACTGAGGGTATACATCACACGCTGCATAACGAACGGGAGGGCAGAAGTTAGAATTGTAACCTCCTTTACATTACTAGGTCTGCTTTTACTGCAAGGACTGTTTAAAATAATTTCAAACGTTAGAGTAAATCTCTAGTAAATATTTAAACTATGTATAACTAGTCACAAATAAATTAAGCTGATTTTATGCATTCTCTCTAATTAGAAGGGCACAGCATTTGTTGAAACGTGATTAGTATTATTCATTAAGCAAAAAATTCTCATTTGTATCTTATTATCACTATTCTGCATAAACCAACACAATTTGTCATGAACTCCCTCATTTGCTGTATCCTCAAAAAGCAGATTATGCTTATTTTTCATTTGGACAGTGGAAAATCAAGCCAGGTGTTTGGCAGCACCAGAGTGTTCAGGTGTAACTGTGCCAGTGATGGTACATTACTAGCAGCGTGGATGAAGAATGAGGCATGGAGAATCTTGGGACTGAGGTGCCTTGAGGCCCATCCCTTTAGAGTGGTCCTGCTGATGAGACAGGTGGTGTTGTATAGGACTAAAAAAAAAAAGAGAGAGAAACTTTTTTGTAAAGTCAGCCTTTCACCTTCAAGTGGAAACAAGAAGTGCTTTCCCATAGCTGCTGCCGCACTGAAATATCTGGACATGTTTGTGACTAAAGTCTCTATGGTTGATACTTTTGTCTTAAAGTTTTCTAAAGCTGAAAAATGACGGTGCACAGACATCACTGTCACTGTCTGAATTGGTAAAATATTGCACGGGCAGTGCAATGTACATAAATATTTATACGTGACCTTGATTGTGGTATATTATGCAGGATAACTAATTCACTATATGCATATTCTTCCCCTTCTTTCCTCTCATTTCTTTTTAAGCTTTGCAGAACATATCTTTAAATATTCCATATTTAATTCTGCCCTCATTCACATGCATGTAAACCATCAGTAATACTGCTGAGCTCGATGGTGCTGAGTCAGTGTGGAGTGTGTTGGAACAGAGTTGCAGGCTTTCTGTATCAGCTCAGTGGTATGGATTTAAAAAACGATGTGAACCCCATGTTCCAGCTGCAAGGATACAGGACTGGGCGTCACAAGGACGAGGTTCTTCTTCTGACTTTGTCACTAACTGATGTATCACATCCTTTGTGTCTTTAAACTGGGATTATAGGGGTAATGATATTCAGTGGGCACCAATATCTGTAGGGGCAAAAAGAGCTGTAAAATTTTTAGGCATTTTTATTTCTATGTTGGACAGATGATAATATTAAAGGAATCATCTAGGTTTTAGGGTTGTGTTTCCTACAGCATGTTTTTCAGGTCTGCCAGCATCTGTTTGCAAGGCAATGAGTTAAGTTGTTACACTGCCTTTGATAAATACTTGTAGAGATCAAGAACAGTTTTGGCTATATAGACAGAGTCCAGCCTCTCCGGACAGCAGACTGTTGCAATTCTTCATTGTTTTCTTAAACTTAGATGGTGGCGTGTGGCCCAGTAAGTTCTAGACAGCATAGTGGCCCTCAGAGACTAGCATGAGAGGCGATATACTTGTGTACTCCAGTTCCCTTTTCTGCCTTTGGAGATAAGTTACTTCTTTATCAAACTGGACTCTCAGAAATTTTACACTGAATCTGGTGTTTGGAGCAAGGAAACAATGAGACAGCCCTGTCTATGTTATGATATGGAAATATATTGACACTCTTGCAAGAGATACCACAGGAAATTTTCATCCCAGGATCAAAGCAGAGGAAAAGTGCTATTTCCAACGTAACCCAGTGGCAATGAAAATCCCTATGCAGAGCAATAGTGAAAAGGAAGGACTTTGTATATGGTCATGCTAAAATAATAAAAGTATAGCTACAAACATAAACCCCACATCTTGCCACTTGTCAATTCATTAATATTATGCATCTTTGCCATTGCTCATCTCTAGCTTGTCTAGGAGTTACTATGACTAGCTTATTCCATTTTACTGAAAACGTACTTGTGAATTACAAATCCAGACTATGAATAGTTTAAATAGCTAGTAAGAGAAACAATTACATTTTCTTTCTCTCTAACATGCAATTTTAATTTTCATAACTCTAAAAAAACATATCCCCCACAATGCAGGCCTGCCAGGAGGCCTGAAATCTGCAGGCTATGGCCTCTCGGGCTGTTTTCCAATGACTCATTTTTAATTTTAAAGAAGCATTATCTCTAGCTAGTAAATTAACAACAGCCTATAGTGCACACACACTGTCATCCATCTGCTTAAGGCTCTTGTCATTTGACACCAGTCTTGTATCTATAGACTTCATCTGGTATTCAAAAGCTATCAACCCTGCCTCCAAGATAGCCCACCTTCTGGCTCCAGGCTAGAAGAGTGACTCTCCATTTCCAATTCTAATGAACGCGTAGCTAGCAGCAGTTTTTCCATTAAGGATCTGGTGCTCGTAGAAAACAGACAATGTTGGAATTACTTGGATCCAGAACTGCATGGAAAGTGTTTGTAAAAGAGACTGAACTACTTGAAGAGTGTTCCTTAGGCAGCCTGACTTCTGTTTCCACCTTTCTTCCATCAAACAGAATACTTGGTGTTACCTCCCACTTGTAGTACGTTAGACATTAGTATTTATACCGCTGCATTCTGAGGACTGCAGCGTATTAACAGATGAAATTCTTTATATTATCTTCCAAATTATGAGCACCATTGTTAAGGAGTTTTGAAAAACACAGCTAATATCAAAAATCTCATGACTGGTATGAATCTCTCAAATGAGAGAAAGCCATGACATGGTTGGACAGGAGCAACTATTTCACAGTTAATAAATTTTGTGTAATTTCCAATTTGGCCTCGAATGAGGTAATTTGTATTCTTGCAAATAATGTCTATGTAATCCAATGTCTGCTGTGAAGAAGTGGTAAGGATTTAACAAAGAATTGTGTCTCGTTGACAAGCTTCAGTCATAAGATAGAACAAGTTCCAAACATCGACTGCTTCATCAAGGCTGGGGAACTTATTCCAGGAGTAATTGAAGAAAGGGGGCTCGTGTTCTGGACCCCAAAGGACATAATTTTCTTAGATTTCCTGATTATGATAGATGTAGTTGTCATGGGCACAAGTGAGAAGAATTGACACGAGTCAAACAAAATTGTAGTTAGGGATGAAGCACAGGTGATATCAGCATCTAAAAATCAAAGAAGGCAGGGAAGGCAGAGTTTTTGCTTTTATTTTCCCTCAGTCCACAAGCTTGGAGAAGTTCCATCAAGGCCGTTTGTTTTTGATTTTGTTTTTGTCTGATAATCTGTGCAGTGAAAAATAATCTGTGTTTTGATGGGGTTTATTTTCACTGTGTACCTCACAAAAAGCCTCTTTTATTCATGTGTCCTGTGTCCTTCCACAATGGATGTGGTGTCATGGTACTTGCAAGAAAATAGCGCTCTGAAGGACATATGATGGACAGTCGTAACTCTGCCTTTGCTGACTCTTTGGTCAGGTATGGAGAAGGAGTAGAAAGTACCCATATTAGTTTAACACACAAGTAATTCTACTTCAAGATGTGATAGACCCATAACGATATTCACGTATGTTCAGTTGAGGAGTGAGGCTGAGAGAAAAACAAGAGACTTAAGATAATCACGCTATTCTTAACCTTGATCTGGCACTGATGCAAAAATAGTGTAGTTCCATTGCTGTGAACTCCTGCTGATGACTTGTGTCTTGTTTCACAAATTTAAGGTCCTACCACTCTGCTATCTAGTCATCATTTCCTACTGAGTTATCTTTGAGAGAGTGAGTCCTTAACTGGTGTTTGTGGGCCTTTTTTACTTCCTTTTGAACAGAATGAGTCAAGTTATTTTGAGGAATAGTGACAGTTTAACAAAAAAGCGATGCTAGCTATATATATATTATTTAATAACATTCTCAGTTGCGTGTGTCATTTTCTTGTAATTTGTATGAAGAATACAAATAGTATCTTTAAAATGGGTGGGGAAACTTTCTTGTGTGTGCATCAAATATGAAACTACACTAAATAAATAAACCTTTGAGATTATTTTTCCATTTATTGGTGCTCTCCAAAATACTTTTTAATTTGATTTCTGTTGAGTAGTGTTATATCAAATGTTTCACTTCAGTACATAGTGAGATAATTTAAGAAGAAAAAAAAGACCTTTACGCTTAGTCTTTGTAATGTGTGACAACAGCATCAAATTAGAAGAGAAATGGCTTGTTGATTTCTACTTTAAGAAAGTAAGATCTGTATGTAAACAATTTAAAATAAGGCATCTAATTTTCTTCAAATTATATCGTATATAAAGCATTAGTAATGGAAGCAAATTAGGCATGATTTTTATTTATACGTTTTCAACTGGGAAGATTGGCCCTTCACCAAATGTAACCCTCACTCTGCAAATATTTGCTTCCTTCCTTACCTTTAGGCATCTAATTAATCCTCCTGAAGTCAGTGGGACAAATTCCGTGATTATAGTTTAGCAGCCATAAGTGTCTCCAGGTTTGGAGGTCAAACAGAGACTTAAACTTACCCTGGAAAGCATACAGAGAAAATACAATAGGGTGCCAAAGCGACACTGGGATTGCAGCGCGCTGTGTGATACTTCCTTGCCAAATATACTATGAATTTGCCAGACTTGGCTTTTGGTTCTGAAGGCTGAATAGTTTTCCAGTACCCTTCTCTAGGTAAGCAAGCAGGTGTTTATATCTTCATTTTACAAATGCGGGAAGTGGTTCACTTAAGGCTGAAGGCTCCAGAACCTGTTATTAGAGGGAAGATGAGAACTGAAGAGCTCTTGGTTCCTGGTTCTGCATTCAGTTCACAGCAAAATGCCATTCTCCAAGAAAATCTGTGGAAATATGTACATAAATTATAATGATAAACATGTAGTTTATTGCATCCAGTATATATTCATTGGTAGACAATGGGTATTAGGGAAATAATAACTAATCCTGTCTGATGGTGTGCAAGACTCCTTATGGTGCGTTATAAATAATAATCCATTCTGAAAAATATTATTATACCATGTAGCTCTTGCTACATAGGGCTGCATCCACAAATAGAATTAGGTATGCGGTACCCAATCTTCCACAGGATCTTTCTTGTATTGTTTGTGTTATCTGTTGTGCAGTTGATTCATCGGAATGAGTTTATCAAGCAGATAATGGGCAGACACTGTATTCTGTTTTTCAAATTATAATGAACAAACGACATTTCTATTTGTTGAAAGAGGAAAATGGATGAAAGATAAATTCCAAATTTCTGTTTCTGTGGATCACCATTGCTATGTAGATAATAGGACAATTTTATTTCTGTGATATGAAATGCTGTTGTATTTTTTTAAAAAATACAGACACGGACAAGGCAGTAATGTTACCCACTGACTTTGCCACTTTGTTTTGTAAGCTCTGACAGTACAGGATAAGGAGTGAAGGGACTCTCTGATCCAGAAACCACTAAATCTGTGAACAGGTTTCAATGAATGACGTATCAGGCCCAAAGGGTGAAGGGTGTGACTGAATAGCAATGGTATTTGGTATACAGAAAAGTCTGGAAACGACTTTTGGTAGTGAGAAAGCTTTTTAGCTATTCCATCACAAAATATTCTAAACACATTTGTAGAATGTTACCTTTACATGTGAGGATTTTTCTTTGTTGAAAATGTTTTATGACCATCCAAGTACCTCATGGGAGAAGAGAACTTTAAAAAACAAGGTACCTTCAACCCCATCTTTTATAATAAAATCTGCCTCAGTCTAACTGTAAATTACAGCTGTCTGTAAATTGCCCCATATAACAGCCTATGTTGATTTTTTTCCCCACTTGTCTATATGGGTAACTGTAGCAATAGTCACAAGGTATATTCTCAAAGGTTTGTGAAATCTCCATAGAGGTTATAAAGTACAGCATCAAATTTGAAGGACTCAGTGTAAGAAGTACCTTGGCTAGTCCAGTAATTTATTAATCGTTAGCCAAATTGTCTCGTAGGAAAATAATGCTTTAAAAATTGACCCATGGAATTGGCAGGTATGATTCCGTAATTAGCAAAGTACATATTCAGTATTTGTACAGTTAGATATTCAGTAAATAATGATAGTAAATAATACTGTACAGTAAATAATACTGAATATCAAGGGTACCAAATTAAAAGAAGTCCCAAGGAAAACACTTGAAAAGAGAGTCTATTAATGAAAAGAAATACTTTACTGTAAGAGAAATACTCTTTTTATAAAGAGAATGAAAGAATATTTCAAGCTGATCTAAAAAAAACCACCTCATCTCAACTTCTGTGCCTTTCATTCTGGAAATCTCAGCCTACCTCAACCACCTTCCAAAGCTGTCATGACTACCAATTTTTGCTTGACTAAGAGCTCGATGATACGCACATTGCACCCCTCTTGAAAAATATTCAAAAATTGTAGCTTTGGATTGAGCTACAGCCCCTGAATAAATGATATGTTTAGAGGACCTAGATCAGAGATAAAATTGTATCTTGGATCTTAACTGTTCCTTTTCAGGTATCTAACTCATGTGAGATTCACTCAGATTTGGACAATAAATTCCTTACGGTCTCTAGACTGTTGACCCATTATCTAAGAAATAACTTTGTTTTCAGCATAGATTTCCCTGTGTTTGAAACACTTTTAGATGTTTGGATTCATTTGAATAAAAATTTAAAGCTACAGATGCCTATCCATACTTTATCAAGCTATTTTCAGGCTTTCCTTGTCAAAAATTCAGATTAGTCTCTTTGGGTTATGTTATGTTTGAAATGCTGCAGGAATAGGACAGAGAGCACTGAATCAGCCATTCTCTACCTGAAGCTTTATTCTTGTTTTGGCAGAAAATTTATGCCCTTCATTGTATTATTTAGGATCTTTTTTGTCCATTTCTATGCTGGAATCTCTAACGATATTTGTAATCTGAAATACACTTCTGAGTGATGAAACAAGGCTTAGAAAGCACTATTTTGAAAAAAAATGGCTGAGTGCCTGCAATTTCTGTGATGTTCAGGACAATATATCTGTATTTTAATCATCTGTCTGCAAATGAAGAAGCATGCCGTTGTACAATTAATGAAAACTGCTGTTTTTCAAGTTATGTTAATAGATGTACGTTAAAGATTTAGACTATTTTTTGTAGTTATTAAAGTTTGCTATTAACATCAGCAACATTGTGCACTAACATTGGACTACTTGCTGTATTGTACCACCCTCAGCTTAAAACGTACTTTTATTCAGTGATGGTGCATTGATACTACAAAGTTAAGTGAGCATGATTTAACTTTAAACATTGTGCTATGGTTCCAATTAACCATTAAGTTGTCATTTACATAAACCTAAATGTTTTGATAGGAAAAAGCAATTGCTATAGTCAGAAAAAAAAAAAATCAGGCTTTATACAGATCAGTTCAATAAGCAAGAGTTCTTGATGTGTTATAAGTCAGTGGCTTCACAACTCTTGGGACAAATTGCAATTTGATCGACTGCCAATAAGTGAGGTCATACTCGTATCTTTTTTATTTGTTTATTTTTAATTTGTGGGTGAAGACTGTGCTCATTAAAGTGAGGAACACGGCATTAGTTTAGCCAAGCGTTACCATATTCTATATAATGAATTGTGTACACTTGTATCCTTTTCAATAGTTCGTCTAATTTTCCTTGGAATTGCATGGAGTACTCTAAGTATTTTTCCAATCTGTACTATTTATATTTATATGGTACAAACCTGCATTTGATTACCCTCGTATAGTAGATACTTTGTCTTTTCTATGTGTTCTTCTGCTGTGGAAGTGAGCTTGTTGCCCTTTTTTTCGTTTTGCTTTGTTTTGACAGGTAAGAGAAATAATTGACCAAGCAGCTGAGTTAAAGTTATTCTCTGCGTTTTGGGATTTATAATGAATACAATGAATTTGAATTACTGTAGACCTTTACAGCTTTATGTTGTTTTCTGGTCAAATCATGGAGTAGAAAATACTTTCATGATCTTCTTTTAGCAAAATAAGTAACTTTTTTTTCTTTGTTTCTTATTTGTTAATAATGACATGGCCCTTGCTTTTCTTCTTCAAATTTTGTGGATTCATTATTGAGCTTATCAGAGAAGTACTGAGAAGATCTGTTCTGGTGGCAGACAGATATCAGTGGTTTAATGCCTTGGCCATAGGGCTACGCAATATCAGATCACTGAGGCCTGTGACAGTTAAAATATCCAGATTGTGTCTGTAAATGTTTTCCCTTTTGAAAATGTAAACTTTCAGTTTTAGTGCTGCCATTACCAGAATGTTGCTGGCATTGCTTCTATGCTAGAAGATAATTACTGGACTCATTCCTGATATGTAACGTTTCTTTTCTTCAGGGAGGTGGGTGGACAAGCACACAGAGCTCACTGCCGAACTACTGAAATCGGGTAAGTTCTCCCATTGCCTTCATTGGTACTGCGTGGCTTTCAAAATATATAAGGAGTTGATGGAGAAAGCATCTGTGTAGTTCACATTACTAGAGAAATTTGTTTATTATACTTTGCACTGAGGTTGTTCTTATTCTTCTGTATATAGTGTGCCTGGTAAACAGTTTGATTTTTGACTGCCTTTTAGGCTTTTCAGATTACCTACATGGAGATTTTTATTTTGATTTCTACTGACTAAGGTGTTTTCTTAAGTTATTTCCTGCTTTGTCACTCTGGAAAAGCATACAAAATTCACCCCAGCTTGCAGGACTATCACAGGTGCTATGAACCACCTAAGACTTTGTAATAAATGCATTTCCCAGATAGAGACTAAAAATCTTTTGGTGGCCTCGATAAGTCTTACTTCTACCTAGATGGAGAGCTAATGCTGTGGACCTAGCCTATAACAAATGGAAAGAAAAAGAAAGAATTACAATGTGATCCAGGGATCACTTCTTCACCTAGTCATACGCTCATTTACCACCTTTCTGTCCCAGGATTTTGCCTGCCTCCTTCATCCTTTAACGTTCTTCCTCTGTAACAAAGATGGTTCTATGCGATGTCCCGAACGCATTATTTACCCCTTAATGAAATGCCACACATTGTTCTACACAGTGCAGGAGCGTATGTTCTGAGCTTTGGTGGACTGCCAGCTCCATTTACTGTGTGGCGCGGGGGAAACGCGCAGAAGTACAATCCTTTTCAAGCCTTTCCGGCCCTACAGAATGTATTAACAAGTTTGAAAGCATCTGGGCTTGCTCTGGCTGTAAGGATGGTAGATCCGAAAAAACGTAACCAGCCTTTCCCATGCCATGAGTTTCAGTCTAACTAGATAATTACGAAATAATTATCTCTAGCCTCCAGTAAGAGGGAAACTTAAACAACAAACCATCAAATTTTGGAAAGGTGTGAAATTAGAGAAAATGAAATGACTGTCAATTGGACTTTTGTTACTCTCTATTTATAGTAACCACGCATAAAATTGTAAATAATAAAGTAGAAAACTTGAACTCCCATGAAAGACATTTTGAACTGTACGTATTGTTGAGTTAATGTGAAGTACCTGTTTAAACTGTCTCTTTCTGTGGTTTCCTGGTCATACATTGTAATGTCAGCAACTCTGCAATGGAACTGCAGTCTGGATCAGTGCAGATTATCACCAGTTAATAAAGAGTCAAAAGCATGTTTTAGGTAGCACAATCTCTTCAGTTTATTTCTATGGATCATCTACACATATGTTTTTAATAAAGGCTTACATTAAACACAAAAGTTATATACAGCATGAGATGTGAATGACTTTATTATTGGCATAGAATTTGCTTGTCCAATATCAAATCCTACAGCTTGGTCTCCTCTTCTGATCTTAGCTCCAAATATTCCTTTTTCATTAACAGTACTCTAAAGAATAATTTGAGCTCTCATTTTGACATAGATCTCACAAGAGAGGTACTCTTAACTTTATGTACATCCCTATAATCAATAGGGAAAATATTAAATTATTGAATTCAGAGGATCATTCCTTTAACCCTGATTCTCAGAGTGAATGGAGATCATGGGGGAACCTTTCATCTTAACTGTGTAATTTTAAGTCATGTCATAAAAAAGATCAAAATTTCAATTTCAACTGGAAGTTTTTGGATACACCGCTGACTCATTAAGTGTGAACTGTAGTTTTCAAGGATGTCCAGAAATCACAACAGAAGAAAAGGAAACCATATTCCCCAGCCCCAGAAGCAATTTTCTGCCTTATCTTTGTTACCACAAGAAATACCTTTTCTGAGAGTACTGTTTCTGAAGGTGATATTTATCCCTGATTGATTGCCTTTGAGATGGTGGTACTTTCCATTTTGTAGAAATACTTTAAAGCTTTGAATACTGAGCTTCAGAAGGGCTCTGGGGGTGAGCAAACAGATAGCCGTCTGGGACCCCAAGATCTACAGGGTGCAAATTGGATAAATTAAACGGTGCTACAAATTATCTAGTGTTTGAATGGGGGGGAAAGATGGCATGCCTCAGTCTCTGCAAGTGTTCCCCACAAGGCTCCTAGCTTTGTTGAGTTCTGAATAACAGGTCAGCATTTGCTATTAGTCCAGCAGCCACCATGGACGATAGAAACAGGCCTAGCAGTTTAACATTTAGTTATAACCAGCTTCGTTTTTCTGGGTCTTGTGAGCCCTTAAAGTGCTCTCACAGTAAGTGCAAACACTGCAGGTGAATATTGTAGAGTCAAACAACCCACTGTTTTCAAGGAAATGCTTTAGGAGCAGAGATTTTTGTAGTAATATCCATGTTGTGGGCCCAAACTACTTGATAATCAAAGTTTTAAAGCAGCGTAACTTTCCCCTGGTATCCAAAGAGGTTTTCCATCCCACATGTGTTCAAGGACACTCACAAGAATTGGCTGGGGCCTTCTGTAGAAGCTTTACGTACATAGCAAACTTTTTTGTATTTGTAGTGCAAGGGAGCACCGCAAGTGCTGTATTTATTATTATTATTGTTGTTAGTTTTTAGTAATATAAGAATTAATAGTAAAATCAGTAATCATTGCATCTTCCGTGGTATCTGGTTGCTGTTATCCCGTGTGTGACCAAATGATGTATTTGGTCTTACAGTAGCACAATGTCACTAAATAAGCACTACATGTGCCTGTAGTGCATCCAGCTCTCCCAGGCAGTGGTAAGCGATACAAGCGTATGCGTTGTTCAGCGATATGTCAAGATACCCTAATACAACATTTTACTGATTTAAAGGGCACTCTGCTATGTTACATGCACCTAAAATAGGAAAGGAAAGGAACCACCAGACTCCGTGTTTGTATTGTTTGTAAGTCTTTGTTGATCTCTGCCAGGACACAAAAGTTGTCAGAGCTCAGTGGACTTTTTGCGGGCACCGAGTCTGAACATTCAATAGCTCAGTGTGAAAGCAGGAGCAGCATTGCACAAGCATTGACAATATGGAGCAAAATGCACTTAGATTAAAAAATAAACAAGATCGGGAGGTTTTCTTGCATACAGTAGGCCTAGGCCTTTCAGAGATGAAAATAAGCAGATTTCTGAGGTTCTGAATGCAAATCTTGATGCTCACCATTTGCATTTCCAAAATAAATAAATAAAATGTCCCCAAACGAAGCCCTGCTTGAAGCACCGAACATGCCAGTGGCAAGTTCTGCTTCAGACTCCAAGAGATAAAGTACGTTAGTGCGTATCAGTTAGTCTAATTTATTCAGTGTCATTGCCATATCAAAACCTTCTGTTTGATTTTCTTATAAACTAATAATTTCCTGAATGAACTAATAGTGCCACAGCCACTAGTACCTCTGCCTTGTAGAAGTTTTTTATTGTTGTGTATGCAACTAAATTGAAATATCTTTCACTTGAAATATTGACTTTAATATCTCATTTGAAAAATTCATGAAGCCTTTGATGTTAAATCCATACTCAATTTAGCCAAATGCCATTAGAATATGCAATACGCCTGAATACAGAAAGCATTATTGTCTGTGTTTCTGCAGAAGAATTACATTTTATGACTGTAACGTCAGGATCTTTTTTGGATTTGTTCATGAAGAAAAGAAAGGGAAAGGCAGCACATTAGAAGCAAAATGAAAAGTGGTATTGATTAGGCTCTCATTTACCCTCTCTTTGCTTCAATCCCTAAATGCATGGAAATAAGGGTTGTGCCACAGCAAGTAACAATGCTCTGTAATGAATGGAACAATCTTTAGAAAATTAGTGTAAACATGTATGATAGTGCACAGATGTTGCTCCTAGTAACTGTCGTACATTTATTTTACATCTCCATTTACATACGTCTCTTTATTTCCTAATAGTATCATAATAGAAACATGACAATAGTTAATGATTTCATAAAACATGGAATGT
This sequence comes from Chroicocephalus ridibundus, assembly GCF_963924245.1. Taxonomy (NCBI): domain Eukaryota; kingdom Metazoa; phylum Chordata; class Aves; order Charadriiformes; family Laridae; genus Chroicocephalus; species Chroicocephalus ridibundus. The sequence continues at coordinate 17,763,795 of NC_086291.1, read as the reverse complement.
AAAGCTGACAGAGAGGTAGAACATTAATTGAAACCTATAGTTATAGTACATTAGAATTACATCTCCTAAATGACTCATGATAAAAATATCCCTCTTTTACAGAGAAAGACAAAGACAGGTAAAAAACTAGGCTTTCAGCAAATGAATTTTCTTTTTTTTTCCAGTAAAACAGAGACTGGCAAATGTTGCAAAATCTCCTGAGTGCTAATAGAATGGTATTTGCCTTTAGTAATTTATGGGCACTTTTCCCCCAGCTATCGATCACATTTGAAAAAAGTAAACTGCATTAACATTTTAGGCAATAATGGCTCCAGAAAATGTTTGATTTTTATCACTACCAAAACTGATGTCATGATCCTTGGTTCTTTAGCAGATGTGGGAGAGCGGAGTGTGTCCAGCCTGCAGCACGTTTATGCAAGTGTCCAGGTCTAATTGAATGAACTGGATGTAAACCAATGCTTTGAGCTTGTTACGTTACCTTAAAACATAAAAAATAAGTTGGTGGCACATGTCAGGAGACTGCTGTGTATTGCAGGGTAATGAGATGTCCAGAGGACCTTGGTGTCTATGAGGATTAAAATTACCTCGATAAACCAAAGTGAGGAAGGAGGGAGGGAGAACTGCTCTCTGCCACCATCTTCTGGACAGTCCACGGGACATAAACTGCCTCTGCTTCATCTCCTGAGGGGTTTACCAGGCCTCCTGTTGCCTCAACTGAGAGAGGACCATTACAGCCATTTTAAGCAAGCTCATACTGGAAAATTAACATATTTTAAAAAATTTCCAAGGGGCAAGTGGATCTTAACAAACTCATGCAGATGTACATTAAAGTGGACAACGCGAAATGCCAGACTAAGGGAGCTGAAAGCTCTGCGAATGAATCCAGAGCATTAGTGTCTGTGATTTATGTGTGGAATTAGGGGAAAGTATGGTTTTGGTCAGCGATGATGACTCTTATGTGGTCCGGTAGTTCTGAATGCTCTAGAAACGTGTGTTAACATGTGATGGTGACTGGACTCGAATTCCTGCAGAATATTTATATATTGTGGCAGGAAATAGATTCTTTCCAATAGTTAGCACTTTTTTAACTTTAAGGTTAGTGTGACAGCTGTTCCCTGAGTACAAACCCTTGTGGTTTGCTTTTGCTGAAACTCGACAAAGGTGTAGAGAGGCAGCTTGAAGAATTAGGTCTGACTGACCCATTTCTGAATTTTTTTCTTGCTTTTGCTGATGTCCTTCCATTGAATTATTTGTTCACTCATTAAGTATTTGGAGACTGCTTCCAGAACTTACAGCTTTATTATTGGGAAGCAATGTTGTAAGGCAGATGAGATTGACACTGAAAGTGAAATTAGATTTGAAGATTCAGACTTTAGATTCCTGGTTTTACCATGGGCCTTTGCCATTTGCAGAAATCTGTGGTCTGCAGAAGTGAGTTGAAAGAAAATTCTTCTTATTTTATTTATTAGTGTTATTGTAGATGACAGCATAGCACAATAGATTGATACTTGATTCCTCTATAATTAATTATGACAACAACGAACACATGGAATCCATTTACAAAACGTGCACAAACTGAACCTGCTATCCTTCTGATTCCTTTCATTGCTCAGGTTATTTCATACTTTTATCTCTGCAGAGCTATAGAATTGTATCGCTGTTTGGTCATATGTTAGATTAATTGTGACAAGTTAAAATAGATATTAAAGTGAGAGCTCCTACAAATAAATTAACAGTTGATTAGTACAGTTTATATTTTTTTCATAAGTAGTAGAAACATGTATATTTTGAGTACAAATGAAGGTTAAGAATTTCTATATACTGGAAGAAGTTTTGTGAGTTGAAGATCATATAAATGGTAAGATCTGCATGATGTAGAACCAAATTAATATGCTTACTTGTGTTTTAAACAAATGTGCAAACATTTATTGGAGATCTTGTACCCTACTGCTTTTTCTTCAACTGAAAAAAACCCAACTTCAGAACATCTGTACATCCAAAAGAGATTATTTTTCACATTATGCCAAATAATATAAAATAGTCTGAAATATATATTAGGATGCAGCATATAGGTTATATGTACCACTGAATCTGATACTGATGAATAAAAACTTATTAGAGAAATCAATTTGCCATGCCTGAAGACTTTACTGTGAACGGTTTTACAGATCTCATTTTTCAGATCTGAGTTTTATTTCAGAAGCTTTGCAATATGCTGACTAATGAAGAATTGCGGGAAAGAACACAAAAGTTATATCAAAAAGAAAGAAACTTTCAACTACAATTTAGAAATATCACACAAATCAGCACGTGGCTATACACCTCTGCATATCAAACATGAAAGCACAAGCTCCCTAAAACCAATTGCATCCTCTATTTGAATCACTTACTCAATGGTCTTGAATTTCTGACTTTTAGTTCCAACCAGGTAAGATGAGGTGGCCAGTTCAGCCCATGTTATTAGAGAAATTGGTTCACCTATTTGATTTCATGTCATTGTAGTTCCAGCCATTCATTTATTCAATAAACAGTTTGGTATGTTCTGAGAAATAATGAATATTGATTAAAAAATCGATCACTTATTAAGAAACAGTCTAAGGGAAATTGTTTATCCAATCAATTTTAATTTTTGATTTGTTATTTATATTTTCCAATTTAATACACCCCTCCCTTAGGCTCCCAAACTACCAAGCAAATCAGGAAGAAGGGCAGAGAGACACTAGCAGCAACTTTGCAAAGAACACAAAACCTAATGCATTCATTTTAGATTAGGCTGGTTGAAATAGGCCGTAATAAAGGAGACCGTGATTGAAAACTGTGGATACATTACCTCATGCACCTTTGGCTATTGGACTGAAACTTTAACTTTTAATAGGATTTATTAGGCTTTCCGCTTCCTCCCTATTACATCAGTCAACTCTGATGCTGTCAAAACACAGAACACAGTAGTTACGAAAATATTGTGGGTTTCATCTGAGCTGGCAGAGATTCTGAGGGTGGAGGCTGAATGCACGAGGCAGTGAGAGAGACCTACAGAAGAGCTCTGGAACATTTATCTGTTTGCTTGACATGAGGCCTAGGCTGTGAACAGAGTTGCTGAACATCACTTTCTGTAAAGGAGCAGGCTGACCATCTGATCTGGTTTTTATTGGAATGCGTGCCATAATTCTAGTTTTTGTTCATTACACCAATAAAGAAGGCTGCCTTGGTACTTACAGGCAATAGATAACTACTTCTGCATCCCTAGTGACTAGTTTAATCTCTTTGGGATTTTCATACACAGGTTGGAAAAAATTCCTGTTACTTCTGCCTCTGAATTTGCCTGGAGTTATGAATCTTCCCTCTCTGCCGTTGTGAGTGTGACCAAATGTAGTTGTCCTTTTTAGTAAAGCAGAGGTGTGCTAATCTCTTCATATTTAAAGTTGGTATTAATTATGCTTTGCTCACCTGATGTTCTCCCATACCTAACTTTATGTCAGAATGTTATTTTTCAAGAAATATGGAGGTATATGTGTAAAGCATAGGGGAGATATTTTAAGAATGTAAAGCTGTGCTTCTGGACATCTTTTTGGGACAGGCACAATACTATAATCAAGAAGCTTCATGTTTATACATCTATATGTTCTTTCACAGGGAAGGATGTGGAAACTACCCACAATCTATCACGTTGCTTTTGTGGGCCTTGAGTTTATAAATAAAACCTCACCCTCCTGTGAACAGCTGAAAGGTGAGAATGCTTGAGCAAGAACCGAATAGGCAGAGGGAAAGGCCAGGGCTATGTGGTCTGAGATCTGCAAGGGAAAAGGTCATCATTTGTGGAGGATACCTTACAAAAGGAGCAGATACAGTCTTTCAGACCCTGTGGAAACCCAAGGCCCTGAGGCATGATTAGTAGTGTTAAATAATCAAGGGAAAACCCTATTCAGACTGGCTGTGTTGTTAATCTTTAAAGTATGGGAGAGTAAGGGAAGAACTAATGTATTTTTCTTTCTCTAATAAACACGTATTTTATATAGGAGTAGAGAGCTGAAATTATACATAAAAGCAAAACTAATGTTACCTGACTTGTGTAGTTTCCTTCTGTCTTTTAAAATGCTGTGGGAAATTTTGAGTGGCCATACTTATGATCAATTTTATGGAGAGTTTTTATACTAAAGTTGCCTTTATCCATTCTGTTTCCTGGAATTCTGCTTGTTGATGACCTCACTTTCCTCTTAATTCCTATCTTCTTTCATCAGTTTTTAAGGCAGATGAGGTATGCCTTGTCTTCCATTTCCTTTTCCTCAGTTTCACAAAAGAACTCGAAGTTCTAAAATATCATTTTTTTGTCCTTAAATAAAAATAAAATTTCAGTGTAAGAAACTATGAGCATGATGACAACATTTACATAGACGTATAAAAATACACAAACATAGATAGTAATACTTTGCTTTGCAACTGAGGGACGCAAACAACAGGCCTCCCTAAGGTCTCCTGTGGATCCAGTTCTACTCTCTGATGATATAAGAGCAGATACAATTTAAAAATTTTTGGCTGACACCAATTGAGAAGAGTTTGCAAGCACTTTGGTGATTATCTTCAGAATCCAAAAATCTTGATAAATATTGGGGGAAAAGAAAAACAAGGTGTGATTCCAGGTTGCATGATGTACAGAGCTGCACTGGTTGACCTACTGAGCTTTTCCACCCTTCCCTGGTAGCATTCTTTGGTTAGTTTAACTGCTGGTTACTTCTCCCAGATTATTCTCCCAATAAGAAATGGTTAAATAATTTGGAAGCTATAAATTGCTACTACTACCCGTGATTTTTAATGTCATTCATTTTATTTCATTCCTATATTTGGGGCCAGTTGTACATGGCATTAATGACTAGATAGAGGTATCTGATAAGGTAAGCTAACATATAAGGACAGTTTGGTATGGAGCATGTTAGGCTCAGGTGTTTCTATGGGTTTTTCCATAAGGCTAAGAGCACGAAAAGTTTGATCCAGACTCCCAGCCATTATTCCATGAAACCTTTATCTCCTGTAGATGTGGTCACTATAGAAGCAGCTAACCAATATTGATACTACCTGAATTTCCATCTGATGTCATGCCAAGGTAATCAGTAAATATTCAGGAAGAGTAAGACAATACTGAATTGCTTCATGCATCACAAAAATGAACAGCATTCAGTGTAACACATTGAAAGAGACCATAGGAGCACGCATATCGCCTCGCCTTTCCAAAGAACAGACATTGCTATAGGTCATTATGAAAAAAGGTCTAGAGATGAAAGTGCTCTAACCCTTTTTCCAAGTTTGCAAAGATTTTGATTAACTTGGAGCAACAGTAAGCTTTATTTAAAAATAAAGCCTGAACGTTGTATATATTTGGCAGTTCAAGGCTAGTTAAATTTAATGACATTACGCAGCCATGAAACAAATGTAACTGCCTGGAGAACTGTGCCTACTGCGTTTATTTTAAAGGAAGCCATGAGTTTGAACTGAGAGTCTTGTAGAAAATGAATGATGATTAATTTTCTAGGGCAGCTATCCTTTTGAAAAACCTACGTATACATTGATGCTTCTATCTCATGACTCTCCCAATACTTTTTGTAGGATTTTTCTCACAAGTTGTCCCCAGGTGTAATGCAGAGTAGTCCAGTTGCAGCCACTCCTGAGTGGAAGCAGTGAAGCCTGTTACGTTTACAGCATTAGGCTTAAAATGTAGTATAGTTAACTGATGGTGCAATAATTTTGAATAATTTAAAGAAGTTATTTGTGTTAACGTCTTCTTCATGAAAATGTAAAGAGCTGGTAAGAAAGTACATTTGTTCTTAATGAACAACCTTGACTCATTAGGGCCCTGTGTGTTAGTCTGTATGTACCAAAGGAGTTTAGACCCCTTAATGTGTGATATGACTGGTTATCATTGTGAATTGTTCTGTTTTATCATATTTTCTGCACTACTCTAATCTTCTCTGTACGAATGGAATTGCATCACTTTTTGCTTGACAGCAAAGACGTTCGTCAAGCTGTCCATAAGATAGAGTGCTGTTTTATTCCTCTGTTGAAATTCTTGATGGGATGGGCAAAACATCAGCAAACACTCAAGAAAAAACCTCCTGACCCTCCAATTATTCTTGCTGGCATCTTTAGATATTTTTAATAATAATTTCCTTTTCAAGAAATATTAAGGCCTTTGTGCCAGAACAAAAACAAAACCAACAACAACAAAAAAAACCCAAACAAAAAACAATCTCAACCTTTATTTAATTGCCATTTGGTCAGAACCCGAATTTTACAGTAGTCCTAATTTAAATTAAATTAGTACTCAGAATGTTACGTTTTCCCCACTAGAAACCTTGAAATTCAAGCAAAGCATATTATACTAGAATCATTATGTTAAAATGGCTATTTATGATTGTTTTAAAGCAAATGGTTTGAACCAGCTATATTCCCAGGCTCACATCAAATAGCATGCACACTGCTGCTGTGGAATTGTGGCAACACGTTTTAGAATGTTTCTTATGTGTACAGAATGGAGAAAAATCATATTACCACGTTATTCAACTTGAAAAACTATTAAAGCCTCCAATTCAAATATGCCTTTTTGAAACTATTGAATTAACAGTTAGATTAAAATATAAATGCACTTGTTAAGTAATATTTTATTTTCAAAGCCCATTTTCTCTTTATATTATTTGTACAGTTGGTGTGTTTGACCAAGAGAATTGATATATTGTCTCCAATAGGGTAAATATCCACAGTGATTGCTTCTTTAATTGCCAGAGCAATCTTTCTCCTTTCAAACAAAGCGGTAAGTCACTATTTAGGAAAAGAAGTCCATGGCTCTTTCTCCAAGTGCAGTGTTGTATCCAGACGATGAGCCTGTCCTTCCTGTTTCTTTGTAAAACCACAGACCTCACATCTGTACGTACAGTAGCTCGGTGTCTGTGCCCCTGTTAGAAAGGAGGCAGTCGGGCTTACTGCTGCCTACTAACACTGAGCTGTACATGGTGTATTCTTTGGAGTTCATGGTTGAGTATCTTGATAACAAGATAAAAATATTGCATGGTGTTAAAAACATCAGAGATCAATTTAAACGGATGGAAAGTATAGCGTTTATTCACATTCCCAGGCACAAAACCGAGTATGTTCACTACACAGTTTGGGTGCTTAATAAGCCCAAGTCCCAATGAATTGGTTCTTGACAGTTATGAATGGTAGACTAGCTGCATTAAAGCAATGAGGGAGCTAACAGCAGGTTTGAAACTGGGCTTGAATAAATCATCAACCAAACATATAACGGCATTGTAACAGTAGGCCAAAACCTCTACAGCCATGTGATTGCTAGTTGCCAGGAGACCATGGATCTTGGGCATTCTGGAAATATTGAAATAGTTTTAGCTGTCTCAAATTTATAGAATCTGTGGAAAAATCTAATACATTTAAATTTATTAAAATACAGCTACTTTGTCAGAGTGCATGTAAAGCTTTTAGACAAAATATAGCTTTTTAACTAAAACAGTTTCTTTTGCACATTGATCTGCTTTCTTCTGTATGATTTATAATGTATTTAGAAAGAATATTTGCAAAATGTGATGTAATGTTTAAAATCTTGACTGCAGTAATTCAGTGCCTCTAATGAACACATGCAAAAATACCGTTGTACTCTTGAGGCGTCCACCTGCCATCCCTTTGGTTACATGGGTAACTTCATACTTTAAAGTACTCCAGTGGAGGTCAAATTCACTGCTTTCATATTTAAATTTAATCACGTTAACGAGCCTTTAAAAGTGAAGATCTAAGACTCTGCAATTACCTTTCCTGAAAAAAAAATAAAAAAAAAAATAGATTATGTCAGTGGTAGAGGCATTACATCAAATCCAGCCTTTTTTGTCCCCTTTTTTCCGAAGGAATTTTGCCAGGTGTGTGTGTATCTGTGCCATCCATAGATGCAGCGTGTAAGTGATAGGCCTGATTTACAGTGGGATTTTAAGGCTGTCTTCCTATTTTGTGGATGAAACGTTGAACTTAATTGAATTGAACTAAATAGATAGATGTTTATTTGTCTGATGCGTGCCCCCCAAAAAGGAAAGAGTCAGATTGACTCCTTGTAGGCTGCTCCTCTAGCTCACAAGCCATCTTCTGAAAAAGAAGCAACAGGCGCTCATCACTAGCATTTGCTGCACAACCTGGGATAAGCGTCGGAGACCTGAGACTGTTCAGAACAGCAGAAAGATGGAGCTTTCTTGTTTTGATTTCTAGTTCTGACAGATTTTCTTTTGTATGACATTGGGCAGTTGTTTAATTTTCATGGCAATAGGGAAGACTTCCCTTTCTTGCAAGAGTCAGGAAAAAGTATTATTTGCTAATTGTAAGGCTGTTGTATTTTGTGACTATAAGTACACAACTAGTTGCTAACTTACAGTAAAAGAAATACCAGGCAAAAAATCTGATTTGTGAAGTATAAATTCATGGTGCGTTTAAATTCTGTCTAAAGTAGATACAGTGAATACACCAATTATATTCTTTTTTGTAAACTGAATTAATACAGACATAAGAATTTATTTCAACACAATACATTTTTGCAAGAATTCAATCAACTGAAAATACCTTTTTTAGAAGAATTCCCTTTCTGGAAGACAGCAACATCATAAAATAGGCACTAGGCAAAGCTTGGGAGAGAGCGAAATAGAGTGAGTGAAACTAAGGGCATGTGAAGAACAGTCAGTATCCAGCAACAGCAGCAAAACAGTTTCAATTTTCTGGATTATTAATTCAAATTCACACGCACATGCCAGTTAAAATTAAAGGCCTTTTTTTACTGCTCTAGTTTAAATTAAAGATTATATTCTGCTCCACAAGTCTGAATTAAATAGCTTATTTTGCACACCAAGCTCTCATTTTAAAGCTAATAAAGAAAAGACATAGCATGTACGTGCAAGCTCGAGACAGGAAGGGTCTAAATTACTACACCTGTTTCACTTGGGAGCTACTTTATTAGTGTTACAAAACTTGGCTTTCAATTTGGCAGTCAGAAGCACATTTAGAACAAGCATTTCTTTGTTTTGACAGAAAGGCTGTGGTAAATGAATGACGTTTGAGCGAGGTGTGAAATGTGAAGGTACAAAATTAACTGGTAAGATAATTACTGTTCTAATTCTGCATAAACAAGCGTTTTGAAAATCATTAATAGTTCAGGGAAATAATGTTAGTGATTAAATAAGGTGGTTTGCATCACTGAGCACAACTAAGCTGCTTTAATTACATTTGAAAGCAAGGGAAAGCAGCTAATTAAAATTAGCACAGGGTTCCTGAATGACCAGCATTGCATTGTTGCCCTAACCTGTTTAATTGCTTGTTTATTAATAATATGTCTTTATTTTCCCCTCTTCTGCATTTAACAAAATTATTAAAGAAGCTAAAATGTGTAAAGAGAATCTGACTATGTATACTTATCAGAATATGCAATGCAGATATAACCCAGGGAATTACAAGGCAAGCCAACATCATTCAAAAGTCATAACTTTTCTTCATATTAATAATGTTTTCTTCCTGAGTCACATTCATATGTCAATCACGTCCATGGACAAGAAAAATGGTCTCTGGCACGATTGCCGAATTGCAGCTTTTTGTAGCTGCTTTATTTTTAAAACCTCTTGAATACTAAATTGTTAGCTAAAATATAGGTAATAAATCTAAGAGTAACCAATAATAAATTATGGAAAACATGGGCAAAAATATCATCTAAATTAAAAGAAAGCTTTATATTGTCTCAGCCTTTTTTAGCAAATCTTGTGCTAAATTGACCATCTGCAATAGGTAGGTCTGTTCTCAGAAAAGATAAAACTCAGTATTCCAAGGTTTCCAGCATATTTGTCCTTCAGTTGAGGAAATCTGTATTAGGCATCTGACTTTCTCTTCCCAGTCCCTCATGAACTGTTTTAAGTTTCACTTTATTAGCATAAAAATATAGGAAATATAGGAAATGGTTGGGAGGGGTGTTAATCTACACACTTTAAACAAATACACGGTATAATACAATGAAGGGAACTAAAAATAGAGTAAAATGCTAATTTATTTTTTTTATATTTAGGTATAATCAAGTCAAGTTAAAGCAGACATGATGTTTTCCACATTGATTTAGTATTTATACTGTACCTCTGATGTGAAAGGCTCAGATGCATAATAATTTACATACATATACATTTTAAACAGTAAAAATTCATAAAAATGTGAAGTTCTATATGAAAAGGTAGCAGATCACTAAGAAAGCAGGTTAAATCATGGGAATTATGCTTATGGAACTGATAAGCAATTAAAACAAGAAGTTAATTTTAACTTCATGAATAGTAGAGAATACTCAGCAGACATTACATACATTATTTTATAGGCGCATGTTTTAATGAACAAAGAGGAGGATTCTGCTCTGTGTTATAGGATGGTAATGAAAAGATCCAAGTCACAGATTTCAATGGGAATTTTCTGCTTCATGTCTACACACAGTATCTGATCAGCATTTTGAACCACAGTATGTCACAGAAATAACTCTGAAGGTTGGAGAGAGATACTATTGGAACTCTTCAAGTGGTTATTGTATTTGACATCCAAAGCAGAGGAAGATATCTAGTATAACTTACATTAATAGTGGAAGTCCTTGAGTACTTTAAAAAAATATCTTCCTAAATTTTAAAAAGCAAAGAGCTAAACAAAAAGAAGTGAAAAGTAGAAAGAAAAGAAAAAAGAATGGGGAGGGGACCCCATGAGATTAAACAAATGACCTAATTAAAGCTTACAAAGAATTTTTAGTAGCATCTTATTGCCATAACAACCATCTTGCATCGTCAAAGGGATACATGACAACTTTTTTATTAATCAATGTGGTGTATAATTAATGGTGGCGTTTCTTTTTGCTCTGGCAATGGATAAATAAAAGTTTGGTATTCTTTTTTAATTGCAAGGTTCCTTGGCCTTCTGTTAGGTCCTGGTCATCATAATTATGACTAAAACCTTTCATTAACCTTTCTATAATCTATTTCCTCAAGTTAATATCTGTAAAATTGTAAAAGCGACAAAAAATCCACTATCTGAAGACTAACAAAACATTATTCCCCTAAGTGATGTAAATTATTCCTAGTCATCCTATTCGTATTCCCACTTTTATTCATATATGGTTCTGGTAAATGTGTTCCGGTAGATTTAAGTTGCAATGGTTTAAGACATTACAGTCCCCAAAATACCCACTCTGCCCCTCTTTTGGAGGCCCCTGCTCCAGTGTTGGGATATATCCCTTCCCAGCAGCCATAGTCCATAGCCTGTCGTATTTTTAGACTCATAAGGAGCCTGGACCTGTATTTATACGCAGTAGCATATTACAGCACATCTCTGCTGTGAGGTGGTAACCTCACACGGATGGTAGTAATAACATGTTAAGCTTTGCATCTACATATACCAGAGCCTTACTGTAGTTTACTGCTCCCCACCCAAAACATGACTTACCCATCTACTGCTGATGGGAACACATTTTCTCCTCCTTGACACATCGTGCTTTTATCTTAGTTTTCAGAATATAGATGTGACATGTAAATGATATTGTTAAAAGAAATTTGTAAGACGGGTGGTGAATCAAATTGTGGAATATGTTTTTACTTCATATGTCTTTTTGCTAGCTTCAGTTTAACCTGAAGAAGTTCTCCACTTCGCGGTGTTCTGTAACTAAAATATCTAAATGTGCCAAAATCTTTTAATTGTTTAACCCTGAAATACCCTGGAGTTGTAGTTGTAAGTGCTCTGAACCCTATTGCAGAGAGATAATTTCACTCAGTTGCTCAAGGCACAGAGGAAACGGTGACTTGAACCAGGATCTTGTACATCCAGATCTGATGCTGTTACTGCTGGCCAATATTGTCTTTCTCCCTCTGCAAGCCTGGGCTTCTTTCTTTCCTTTTATCCTCAGTAAGGACATCAGAGCATACTACAGCAAAAAGTGGGCTCTTTATGGGATAATTTATTCCTCTGACATGTGCTAGCACTATAAATATTTTGCAATTGAATTTTATTGATATGCAGAAAGAGCCAATCCTAAAATGTGATTGAGACCCTGCAGGAGGTTCAACTACTCAGATGTTTGCTTACAACTTAATAGAGTCAGAGAAATAAATACTTGAAATGGGAAGATGTGACTGACTCTGATGTAGTGCCAGACTTGCTTTTGGCATTTAGTGAGGTAAGCAAAGTACTTCCAGCATATATGGGAAACTTCTGTACGGTACAACATGGCTGCAAGGTGCTTGCAGCCTCCTGTTTCACAGTAGAACTGAGATTTGCAGGGGAATAGGGATTTGCTTGTACCTTACGTATTTATAATGCCATTTTAAAATATCAGAATTAAAAAAAAATATAAATAGCTCCTATATTTATAAACAATTAAGGATAGTAATTTGTGTGGCATCTAAAATACGCTGCCTTTATTTAGCATTAATGAAGAACATGATCATCTTGTAGAGCATCCCAACAGGGGAGTCACAACAACTTCTTAGTAGAGTGTTAGCAGTGAGCGTGATCTGATTAACTGTGGCATTTCACTGTGTTATGGCAGTGGTGTTAAAGGAATGTGTTGAGGGAGTTTAATTGTTAAAGCTGCCATTTCTCTTGCCCCTTTGCTTCATCATGGTCACTGCAATCATGACTGAAACCTTTCATTAACCTTTCTCTATTTAATTCAATCTTTTGAGCTAATAGCATTAGAACATGAGATGTACAAAATATGTGTGCCATTTTACACAGAGAAGTGCCTCACCTCCCTGCTCTCTGTAGTTGGGGAAAAAGGTACAATACTTACTGGCTTGTTAAAAGCATGTTTTAAGGGCATGATTTTGAGTGCGCTGGAGAGGTAGGCTTGTGATGTAAGACAGTCCTGGGGTTTTTTTCCCCTTTTACAACAGACAAGCACTGACAAGCTGAGTGAGTTTTGTGCTGACGGAGGGTATGTAATTGGCGAAGCGTTGTGCCAGAAATACTAAGGCTAGGTGAGAGATGAAATAAAAATTAGTTGGAGCACACAACAGCATAAAGAGGTGGAGAACCCAGTGCTGATGGGGTAAGCAAGTGACTGTATCATCCCACCACCATCAAATGACGCAAAACACCTAACAAAGGCAGGCTCTCTGTAGCCAGTTGGCAACCTGCACGGAAGCAGGTCCTGCTGTGAGCTTCTCACTGACTTTGGACAAAGCAAAATCCTAAATACTGTTGGAAGGCTAGTGCATTTTGTAGTAAATAGAGCTGAAATAAACAAACACGCTACTTGTATCTACCAGTTTAGAGTGGTTAAATGTCAGTAGCATTAGTGCCATCCCATGAGGTCTTCATTGCTCCTTATGGTAAAAATCTTTCTAGGTCATGTATCTTATATCTCAGTGCCCCTGTGTCGTGGAGCAAAGTGTGAGCAGCAGTCATCTATCACTGGCCAACTTTTGCCAGTGTCTTTAACACTTCTAACCTAGATTTCAGGTCTTGCAAACAAGCAGTGATGATCATGCCTTAGATGGTTTATTTACTTCCAAAAAAAAGGAAGCAAAAATCCAGGTTTATATGTTTTGTAGTCTTTAGGAGTGCCATATGTTGCCACCAATTTATATGTAGAATATAGTGAGCAGGGGTCAAAGGAGCCATCTATGTTTCTTTCTTTAGGCTCACAAAGGACAACTTCACTTCAGAGTGTATTCACTTGAGGAGGAAGAACCTAACAAGGCAAAATGTTTTCTCCCAATCATTGTTTAATATTAATTATGCTACATAAAGTTGTTATGAGTTTCTGCAGGCTCAAACAGCAGTAGTGTATGGTATATTCTGAAACAATGCAGCATCTATCTATATTTGAAGTAAATATGATCTACTTCTGATCTAGAGGCAAAAAAGTACATAAATGGAATAGTTGAATACAATCCAGTTTAAGTATGATGGAGGTGACAATATATGAGAGACAAGAATCTGGAAGTCATTTGGAAATGGTGGCTAATTAATATCAAGCATATAGGTATATGCAACATCACGAGTGAATTTTGTGCAAATGCCCAGGTTAAAACATAACCCTTTAACAGCCAGCTGGCCTAAAGCTGCCCCTGCTTCTCGCAGATATAGACAGGGCCATATTTATCTGTGGTTTTGGAACTTTAGAAATAACAGATAATCATGGGCATCCATTACTAGAAAGAACGGCATGTATTTTAGGCAGAGCAAGTGCGTATGAATCACTTGGGGAAGCCTGCTCCTTAATTTGGCAACCAAGTCAATACATAGGTCTTCCGAGGCTGAGAACTAATGACATAAAAAAATAATCTCATCCTCTGACTCACGATCCTAATTCATTCCTGTTGTACCTTGAGCAAAATTAGATGGGGGTGAAAACAAGTCATATCCTCATTTCAATGAGGACTTGTGAAACTGTTTGCCATAGGTAGGCATAACAAGTTCATGCCTTGCTATTTTCACAACATAAGGTTGTGAGGTGCACATCAGACCTCGTCATCTAACAAGACAGGTTTCCTTACGATGAAGTGAAAAGACTCTAATGAAACAAACATGAATGGATTTTGAGACTTTGATACTCATAACTTTCTCTCATATGAATGTTGTAGGGGGAAATGGAAGAACTCTGATTGACTTTACTGGGCCAGGATTTTATTCATAGAGAAAAGAATTAAAAACCCCAAACATTATGGAATCTGGTACAGCCATAACAACTGTGCCCCATTGCTACCATAATTGTGCTTTACAGGAGTTATCTGCATAAGTTAAGTTAATGTAGAGATCTGATAAAATCAGACCACTGTCACTGAATTTGGAAAGCCAAATCAAAAAATGTCCAATCTAAACATGGGGATGGTGCTTCGAATGCCAGTCAGAAGAAAAGAGCAAGCCATTGTGCATTGTAAATCAATCAAAATGAACAAGTTCATCTTCTAGAAGGCACAACAGTTGCCAATACAATATGCACAAATGACTTGAGAAAAGATAGTGCTCTAATAACTAACATCAGTAGAACCACTTTTATAGGAATCAAAGAATGAGAGAAGTATCATCCCAGCAGAATAAATGGTAGGCTCGAATGAGGAAAAAACACGTGAAACCCTGACATTTTTGGTGAGTTCTCACTCAATGGATTGAGTACACAGTAAGCACAGAAGCAGCAAGGACATGTGGACTGATTACCTTACCATAGCCTAGTAGATAATTTCCATATTAAAATTTGAGTTACCTTTTTTGTGTTCTAGATGTTAATAATGTGTGTCTGAGCGGTGCTTTTTTTAATCAGTATTTTCTGTATAGTCTACTGCCTAGCATTTGTGCCTTGTCTTACACATTTGGAAGTTGTTGGTTGAGCTCCTATGATATTAAGCAATTATTTGTGGTCTCTCAGAGCTGTACTGAGTTGTTTTAATTCACATCTCTTATGTCAAATAATGCCACTTGTGATGGACAATTTATGTCGCTATCTGCCTACCAGTAAATGTGTTCAGACCACTAGTCCTTCTTAGAAGCCAATGAAAAAGAAAATAGTTTTAGCATCCAACCCTATCAGCCCTTCTAGATTTTCTACTTTTTTTCTGTAATAGTAGCGCAAACAGCAAAGTATTTTTTTTCCATAGAGCTATAATGGCATGAGTTGGACATGTCTGTTCTGAAATCACCTGGCTTTGGGGCTTTAAGTAGGACCTTTAACATTGTTATTTGCCTTTAATTTTACATAGCATTGAAACGTTACCTTGCCCTAAGCTGTGGAAGACACTGCTATCCTTTCCAGTAGCCACTTTTTAGCACCCTGTTCTTGACTTCATAATCCTCAAATACCAAGTTTGGCAATCTGCTTCTGGCAGAACAAGATCTCTTCATCTTTGGGGTCACGTTCCAGGCTTTTGTTCAGTCGCAAGTTCTGTTTGGATTTATCTTCAGTATGTCTACTTGAATATTCAAAAAATCATCAGCTAGTCTAATTTATTTTTTTAAAAGTCATGTGAAAGACTGATTTGCTTTGACAGGTGGATCAGAAACAGAATTGGAGCTATTTTATCTGGACCTAATTAAACAACCTTCATTACTGGCAGGTATGTGTTTGTGATGACTAGAAATTAGCTTGATTGGAATTAAAACTCAAAATATAAGGCATTGAATTGACTTGTTTTTAAAAATATACTGTTTAAAAATATATCTGTGAAGTACATTTTCAAATGTGGCAAGTGCATGTCTAAATTTTAAATATCTCATCATGCCCAATTCCACTTTGTATTTTATGTTAATGGCACTTGTCACAGGTATTCATGAGGATATTGCCAACACTTATAAAATGGTACCATGCTAGTTCAGAACTAGGAGACTTTAATAAGACATTAGCAACAGTCCTTTTCTTCCTCTTGCATGCACTGAATTTCTGCAGTATTTTGTATGGTGTATTTGGGGTGAATTTCGGTCATGCAAATGAGGCCAGCATGAAGCAGATGCAATGCTGCTGCTCTCAAAGAGGGTTTTAGTGCACCTCAAAGTAATACATGTATGTTGGTCCTCTTTTACCTTCACAGAGCCCAGTTATTTCCAACTGGTAAAATAAACTCTATATCTGTTGAATTAAGGGAACATTTCTGTCATGCCCCTTGCAACTCCAGCCTGTGGAATAGATGTCACACCTCCTCAATGTCACTTGGATGGCATGCGAAAGTCATTAAATCCTATGATAAGTTCTGTCTGTCCTATTTGCCTTCTCCTCTGATGAAACCAGGCATAACTTTTTAGTAAAGTCTTCCAATGACCCTGACTGTTCACCCAGTCCAAATATGCTGCCTGAGGGTTTCGACACCTACTTTAAAAAAACTAAGTGTACACATACAGATCCTTACTGCTGAGATACTTGAGTGCATATTGCACTGCTAAGCACTTTTATATCATAGTTTTCTATGGCTATTCTGATTATGGAGAGTTTAGGGCAAGGGATCTTGGAAGAGATTTTTCAGAGCAATTGAAACGTTGCTCTGAGAGAGTACTAAAGAGCTGGTTCAACTGCTTTTAGTATGGATATGATGTAGCTGTGAAGAGGAGAGCATCATGTGGAGAGGAGAGTGTCATGGTGAGCTAGCCAACAAAATAAATACACCTTTCTTTCAAGTAAAAAAGAATAGTGGTGTAGTGTTTTCTATGCCAAATGGAAATATTATATCTTTATCTCAGTTTTACGGACCTAAAATGCTGCAAAGTGTGTTAAAAGTCCAAATGATATTTCTGAGAGGCATTTTGCCTTCTTCCCTATAGATAAGAGATGTGAAAAATACTGTATTAGAAAGGCAGTTCCTAAGGACAGGATATCTGAGGAAGTTCAAGCTATTCTGGTTATTGTCAACACTAATGTAAGAATAGAATATTCTCCCTTTCAGCCTCAGATGGTGGCAGACAAGTAAGGACTACGTTTTGCTAATTATACCCTTTAAACTATGTCATGTAGGGGGATGCAGCACTCACGCCAGTTACATGAACAGGAAATATAATTTGTCCTTCTGAAGGACAAAAATACATATATGCAAATCCCTTACGTTCTTTTTAGCTAAGGAGCGGCATTAAACATGACCATAAAATCAAAGACTAACACTATGAATCCATAGTGCAATTCTGCTGGATAAGATTAGGTCCATTTTACCAGTTTAGGATGTAACTGTTACCAATTTAACAAAGCGTGTGTTTAAGCTTTGAATTTCCAAAATGTGTCTCATTGAAAGTCCCAGGATGAGAGTACATAATGATGCAACAGATTACATTTTAAATCAAACATGCAAACAACTAAAACATAGCAATAAATGTCCTCCTGCTTTCTTAGTCAATGACTACACTGTCAGAATAGCCCCCAAAGAGTTGAAATTTCTGCTGTCTTTTCCGCCTCTTTCCCAAGAATAGCTTCTTACTTGTCTGAGAGGAGTGTACATATTAGTCAATCCAAAACTGTCAGGTAGGTCCTACTAATACAATGATTTCTCTGTATAACTTCTTATGCATGAAACTAGGACAAAAGGTCTTTATAGGGCTATCTGTAGAGCAGTGTATAAACTGCAAACCCTTTCCCCTCAGAGAACTTTTGGACTGGGGATTCCAGCAACTGCCATCAGTAGCAATTATCTGTGGATAAAATATCACTTCAGAACACGTTTCTGTAAGTAAATTAGAAATGCCAAGGCTAAAGCACTATCACAAATGCAAAATGAGAGTAGGCAATGTGGTCCTGAAATGTGCTGATCGAGGCAAGAGCCTTGGATTTTGTTTTTCTTGTTATTGCTGGATGATCTAGGGAATTTGTGTCATCTGTGCGGTTCCGTTCCATATCAATATAAACAGGAGTGAGACCTGCTTGCTTTTGTAATGTGCTTTGAGGTCTGTATGCATGCACTAAGTATCATAATTTTCACATACCGACGTTAAGAGGCAACAACGCCTACTCTGGAATGCACGTTTTTCCCATAGTTTAAAGGAAACTTAATGTGCTTACACATCCTTGCTGAGATGTGAAGAAAGGTATTTCACATAATGTTTTCTAGGTTGACTTGCAAGCCTTGTCTTCGTGCAAGCACAAACATCTGTTTGCAAAACTCCTATGGATGGATTGTATTCTCTTACACATTGGTCAGTGCCTGTGAACCTTATTCAGTAATAACTTGTGCGCTAGTTAACAGGGAATTCATTTAGAAAGGGAAGTGAAACAAACCCACAAGGAGTGCACGTATCATTACTTTAATCCCTCAGATATGTCTTTTCCCATATGCATTTGGCTAACTGTACCAGGCTATGATCAATATGCAGATCATGAAAACAGACAAAACCAGCTGAAAATGCAACCCTGTGCCTCTTTAAGAAAAAGGGAAAACTTTTCCAATTGATTTAGTGCTTCATAAATTAGCCTAGGGACAGCTTTAAATTGTGCTCTTATTATGCATACAGGATTCTACTCATCTAATAATTTTGCTATTCAATAAAAAAAAAAAGATGTTTTGAATAGCAACCAAACATGCCATAAAAATACACTATCCACATTCTGCAAAGAGTGAAAATGTAAATGAATGGATTGAAAATGTCCCCAGTATGATTTCTCTCTTGTTGACTTTCCAATTTAATTTTTCATGGGGAAAAAGATGTACTGGGAAATAGAATGCATGATCTACAAGTAGGAGTTTAGGGAAGTCATTATATACCCATTAGTTATGTACATTTATTAAATCTGTCTGGTAAAATTAAAGGAGCTAAAATTTTATGTATTTATTTCTATCTAATGAACCTAGTGTATCTTGTATGCCAGTCAGCATTCAAGATAAGGGAATTAACTGACCGTATCAGAGAACAGAAACCTTGAAATGGGAAGGATACATCCACGGAAGAAATTCTCATGAGATTCTGTAGTTGTGGTCTGTGGGTGAGTTTGGGATACTATCCGTTTTCATTTAAAGATCAAACTCTTTTATGACTATCTTTCAAAAACTATAGGAAATATAGCAACTCCTTCCTCAGCATTTTCATTCAAGCTGTAGGAAGTCCTTTAGGCTGTCCTCGAAAGGGGCACTGAAACCGTCTGTAGTTATGGTGTTCGGCCAGTGCATAGTCCTAAGAGCCTTTACTATGGCTGTAAGACCAGTTATTTATCCCCTAAGGCCCATGGTGGTGAGAACATTTATTTATTTAGATATTATCTTAATCAAAGCAAAGCCAGAAGAGCTCCTTAGACTCATATCTTGGCCTGAGTCTCTCCAGTAAAGGCCCTAGGGTTTTTAATAAGTACCCAAAACCCTCTTACATTAACCAATTCTCCCAGTTTAGACTTACTGATATTCATGGGAGATGCCAGGATTTGCATCTTAAATTTTTACTGGTCAAAAAAGGAATACAAATAGTATCATTAATAGATGTTTATTTTGTCACTTTCCCATAGAAAAGGGGATTGGGGACTTCTGCTAATACTGCTCTTTGCTTTCAGTGTGTCTGCTTTCTATTATAGTAGCATCCAAATGTGATTAATGAGCACAAGGAAAGGGAAAGCAACGGACAAGTAAGCATTTGCTTGTCACTTGGTTCACCCTGGCACGCTGGAATTTAAACTCAATAGGGTTAGAACTAAATTTTGTTTTAAAAGAATGCTCCAAAGATCCTAGGTATGGATGCCTCAGTCTTGCCTTGGTCAACTGTCTAAAATTTGGTAAAAGGGCTTTCTGAGTATAAATGTGAGTGACTCACAGTCTGGAAAGAAAGAATCAGTGAGGTTACATATAATATAGCACAGGTTCTGTCACACGCTGCCACTTCCAGGCCCCTGTCCCTGCAGGCTAGAAAGAACCAAATGAAAATGGCCATGATAATAGAGGCTAATGTCATAACAGCATGGAGCTATTGCCAAAGCTGGAAACATTCCCCAAATGTTTCACATATTCCAGTGGGAATAAAACATTTATAGTCTTTCTGGCATGTGTTATCAGCAGCAACAAGGATCTGGTTCAAAAACTGAAAGATTCCTCTGGAAATAAGCAAACCCATCAATCTGAGCTTCCCCTAAGTAAACTAGTTAAAATAAAATATTCTTGCTGACTGCCCTTACAGGGCAATAGTTACATTCCTACAAGCACTGCCTAAGCACAGGACAAAGAACACAATTCTTTAAAAGAATCTTTGAAAGAAAGAAGCTTTAGTTTTGGCAATCACAGCCTTAGTTTATATGAATAGTAGGTAAAAAAACTACCCCAGAGTCCCAGAAGTGCATTCTTTGGTATTTTGAGCTTTTTTTTAAGCTGCCTCTGTAGAAAGAGATCATGGCAAGCGATGGACAAATTATTGTTGATATCCTGGTTCCTGCCCTTCCCTTCCCTTCCCTCCCCTCCCCTCCCCTCCCCTCCCCTCCCCTCTATGATTAAGTCAGAAAGTTTACAAGTGAAGTTTCAACCCTGGCTTATAGGTTTTATGGCTTGTAAAGGAAAGCATTCCCTGTCCTTTCCATCTACCGTCCTTAAGCTTCAGGGCATCTCTGGGGTGCCATTACCTTTGGTTGGGATGGCCAGTCTAGTTACGCAGCTGATAGCCTTGCTCTTGTTATGCAGAGTATGTCTTGCTATTGTTACTGCTCCGTCTGTGTTTTCCTCCTGAAGCTGCATGTGGTTTCTAAAGATCTGGCATTGCTGTGTTAGTTATTTCATCAAGTGTTTTCTAAGGGAAGTTTTTTTCTGCTGCCCATACTACTTTGTTCTTATGCCTTTTGGCCCCAGTAAACAGCTGCTGTGTGGGCACGGTCAGAATGATATAGGGGAAACTTGTGTGCAATAATGAATAACTGGGTTTCTTAGGGGTTGTTCTGGCCACCAGCCGATAGACATCCTCCCTCTTTCTGTGTCCCAAAGGATGTTTAAGCAGTTTAAACGAAGTAGAACCGCCTCAATGAGCAATACCAAGAAAGACTTGCCTCTGAGGATCTTGTGTTGCTTGGGAGGAGGGAGACCTAAGTTCAGTCATTGCTCCAAATCAGACAGGGGAATTGACAGTGTGTCCCGAGTATTACAGCAGCAGCTAGATTTACTAAGCTGACTGGCAGCAACACGGAACGTCCAGCTTACTGTGTTCTGTGTGGGGTTGGCAGTGCTCTACAGACAGCTGTCTGATGAACTCTGTTGAGGTGATGGATAGGTGTCTAATTTTTGAAGGCTGTCAGGTCTAGGTGCGGGTCAGTCAGCAAGCTGTTTCCCATGGTCACATTTACGCAGTTTCGCCTTGCTACTGGTAGAAATTCAGGGGCCTTTGTGAAGGCATTGCAACAGAACAGTGATTTTTAAGATTCCCAATGGCACTTAGAGAATGGATTTAAGAATCTAAATCACTTTTACCCTCGAAGTGTGATGCCAATAAGGAAGTAAGAACTTCCTGTTCTTACCTGATGTGTACCTGGCAGTCTGAAAACACTGAAATGCTTCTCAAGAGGCCTCATCACTAAGAGATGCAGAATTCTAAGGAATAAAAATTTCCTGCCCATTTTTCTAAGCTCTAAGGCTGGGCTTGAAACACAGGCCAAAGGATTTCTCTGAATTAATTCCTCCTTCAAGTCCTATAGCTGTGGTAAAGCTAGAAAAAATATTTTAAGATGACGTCCAAACCATAGTCCTCCTTTGCTCTGAATGATCAGTACTGTGATTCTCAGTTACCAGAGGGATAGAAAACAGTGTATGTATAAGAAAGGATTCTGGTAATGTAAATTCTGTCTGAAAATGAAGGACTTGGATGAAAATACAGTTAGCTGTATGCATTAGGTTTTACAGCGATATTTTTAGATGTGAAATAAAATTCAAAAACATTTGTGAGTGTTTTCCAAAGATAATTGACTATTTAGCAAACAAAGTTAGAAAAAGAAGGTCTCCCGCTATCGTTCAGATACATGACTCATTGTTGGCATCCATTTTCCCTGGGGTAACAGGACTCAGGGAATACAGAATGCTGGTTAGAGTCCTACATAAATTACTTCATATCTAGTGACATGACCTCCTGAAGCAGCACCCTGAGCTGAGAAGTGTCTTGAAGCTCTTATTTTACCTTTTTCTGCCAGGGCATCAGAATTAACTCTTCTAAAATTCAATAAAAAGTAGGTAATGAAAAAAAAAAAGGAAGAAAAAGAGAAAACAAAAAAAAGGAAAGGTATGAATTTCTGCAGTTGAAAGAATAAATACCAACAGACAGCAGTGAATTTTATCTTTTCTGAATGTGTAGAAGGCAATTAGATCTTTTGATTATAGAAACACAAAGGAGATTCTCTGGCCAGAGATGGTGTAAGGTGTAAGGTAAGTACATATGTTCCAGCAGAGCATTTTATGCTATTCAGTCACTGTCTAACACATAATGACTCCCAAGGCACAATGAATATTAGCTCTGTTTGCTGCAGTTCATTGGACTAATTCTGAGAGATGCAGAGCTTTTCATGTGATGGTTTGAAAGTCTGCCTGTGTAGACATGACACTACTAAACTAAAAAGGAACCTCTTTCTTTCCATTTGCTGCAAGTGTAGCCCCAAATTCCCTTTCCTGTAATACATCCAATCGAAATAATGGCACTGAATAACGAACAAGTCTGATTAATTTGCATCCCAAATACCTGACTAAGTCTTTGCAGGTAATTGGTAGTTGGGTAATCTGCCTATTAATTTCTTCATTTCTAGCCAGTCTTTAGTTAATAATCAATAGTCCTCTTTTCTAATGAAGAAATGGCCTTGACATCTTGGCCTTTGTGCAGTGTTAAAATAACATTGATCGTTATCATTATCATATGTCCTTGATATACTGTATAAGGGCAAGGATATCAGTCTTACAGTACAGGAACACTTAATAAGCTTGGATAAATAATTGTGATTGGCCAAAGAAGTCTACACGGTTTTCTGGGCAAAGATGTGTGGGAGAGAATTAATAAAATGTGGTATATTAGTTCTATCTCCAAATCTAAACAGAAAACAATCTCCTCAAAGATATATGGAAGATGTATGAAGACATACGAAAGCACTCTATATCATAGAGTCAAGCTGGAGACAGGGTTATGTTTCTCCTCATTGTATTGGACATCTCCGAAGAAAAGATCTTGCTCGCTCTGCAGTTGGATACTCCCACTGGTCATTTTTCCTTTCTGTGGTTAGGGTGAACCCTTACCAGCTTTAATGAGGGAGGAAGTCTGTAAATAACACATCAGCTGTAGTAACTCAATTTTAATTTTTTTATTTATTTCTGTTAGTCCACTCCCACTATTAGTAGGGCTTCCAAACTTTTATCCATTGCAGAAGCTTCTTTTTTTCCTGAGAGAAATCAAAATGTTAATTGTGTCCTCTTGGACTCTTTAAGTAGAACTTGAGGACCATTTTTCATCAATGACATACTACAGACCAGAGCATGGTCTATATTTGGATCTTTTGACTAAGGTACAATATCTAATTTCAAAAATAATGGTACTGTAGATCTTATTTTACTATTCTTCCATAATAATAAGATCTTCTTCTACTTCCAGAATTTATACTCTGCTATTAAACAAGGAAAATCTTCTGTACAGGAGGTGTAAAATTCCATCACTGTCAAGCCATTACTTAAAAAAGAAAAAAATCAAGGGTCCTGTGCTAAGATTAAAAATCAGAAACGAGTTACATTTAAAAGGTCTACTGCAAAATGATGGTACTCACTGGCATGTCTTCCACAGCAACCTACAGAAACCCTAACTTTGTTTGGTGTTGCAAACTTGATTATGGTTGACATTCCTGTGTTTTGAATGTCAATTTCAAAAGCAAGGTTTCTGGAAATGGCATTAAAACAAGGACTTCTGAATTTTGTTGAAATAGGTTATGGGAATTCGTGCCTTTGTTCTGGAACATAAACACAATCTACAAGTACCATTTGTTTTGTATCTGTAAACACACTTATGTTCATGCGGGCAGAGGAATTTATACAAAATTTTTTTTCATAATTGATAGATAGGTTTATAATTATACTCAGCTAGATTATATCCACATAGGTTATGTTCCCCACGAGAAAGCAGAGTGTGCATGATTTGTACTAGTTCCTTTGTTGCAGCGTGAGCTGTGGACGCGCGGGGCGGCACGGGTGAGACGAGACGGGGAGACCACGGCTGCCTGGGCAGTGGGGGCCCGGCCAGTGAAATAAGCTTATGCTTTTTGAGATCCCTAAACCAAGGTATAACATTTTAAATTTATGTTCAGTAATTCGTATGTGTATATATGAAATACAGCTTGCTGTTTAAAAATATTAAAGGGATTTTTATTAAGCCTGCACAAGAACATCTTGTATGTGGGCTGAGTTAGCTAACTATAGTCTGCCTTTCTCTCGGCATGTGTGTGGTGCTCCCCGGCAGAAAAGAGCTACAGTAGCTCTATGATGTGCTTCTTTATTGATTGGCAAAAGAGGGACAGATTCCTAAATAATTGCCATTAGATGATTTTAAGACTCCCAAATATTCCATTTATAGCTTAAATATTTTATAAAAGTATTTTATAAAAGTTTGGACACCCAGGAAGTGTTTAATGTTAAAGTATAAGACGCTTGAGCCTCTTCCTTCAAACAAAATGTTTGTTTTCAAAAGTGAATAAATAACGAGACTCTTAGCACTTGGGATCGAGTCTTCTCAGTACTATTTGTAAGTGGAGTGAGAGCAGCTATTATTATCTTTACAAATATTTGTCACTGCACGGCCTTGATGCGCAATCCTGTCCGTTCAAAGAATGTCTAGTGAACAAAGGAACTGGTCTCAGGGCATGAATGTTATCCTGAAGCAACTAAAGGATACAAGCCTTGTCACTTCTTGTCTCATTTTCATTAAGAAAATCATGTGGTTTAGCTTTAGGGGGGTGGTGATGAATCAGCCATGTGACTAAAGGCAGGTGGCCATCCTAAAGCAGCTCTTATCCTGGGTAAAAATAAGAATTAAAAGGAAGGGATGGGGGGGGCGGGGCTGGAGTGGGGGTTCAGCTCCATAAAATGTTCACTCACTGGGCCGCTACGAAGTAAATATTTTTACAAATATATTATTTACTACAAGGGAAGCTTTTCCCAGAGAAGGCAGATAAATGTGCTTGCTATGGGAGCTTTATGGCCACTACAGGCCCAACTGTCATTCCTTCGGTACTTCCTGTCAGTCTGACTAAACTCTGTCATCCTTCAACCCAGTTTAAATTAACAGGTAATTTGTAAATGTCACTTCAGGTTAGGCCGCTCATTTTGTTTCTACTCTACCAATGCAAAGTCTAGGACTAATTTTTCTTGTCTTCTTTTAATAGGATTTTCATTTATAAATAGAATTATGTTCTGAAAATAAATTACAGTAAGTGATGCACAGAACTGGTAGCAGCAGCACTTTCATAGAATTTCAAGCACCTACATCAGAAGAGATTAATAAAAACACTTCAAAGGCTAAATTCTATTTAAGCAGAAGACAGCTTTTGGTTAATATTTAATCTGAGTAACTGAGATCTTGGTTGAAAATATAATTTTTTAATATCTAAATTAATTTGCAAAACAAAACCATTAATTTTGCCTGAGAGCTTTCATAGTGCAAAAGTTTCAGTAATTTATTTGAAAAAAAAAAGTTAAAAATGTAATTCTGTAGTAAAAGTCCCTATTTTAATATGGAATTTATTTCTAATGCAATATATTTGTTCAGCAATACTGCTTTAAGTCTATACTTTTAAAATGATTGCTAATGCGCTGTATTGAATAAGAAAAAGAATCAGACTTTTCATGAGAGGTTTTAATTTGTAAAAGAGATTGCTTTTAGGTTATTGACAAATAAACATCATCACCCATTTCTTTAAAGGTAGTACGCAATTGAAAATAGTACCACTTCACTATAATATAGGCATGCACGGTAGGAGCTGGTATAATATTTTTCATTGACAGGGTTTTTGAAGTGTTGTAGTTACAGTACACGCTTTGATTGTTCACTTCCCGGCAATCTCATACCCCAGTGAGCTGGGGGAGCTGTTTGTGTAGTGAGACTCCTTTGCCTTTCTTCTGCTTTCAGGGGGTAGGAGGCATCTGCTTTTCCCCCCACCCCTCAAGGAAACCTTGTATCTTGCCAGCAGAAAGAGAGACTCAGTTTATGTGCGAAGGGAATCTCAACACCTTCTGGTCCCTGTAAAAGCTTTCTAGGCTCGGGCAGGGGCTTGACTGTCCCCTCACAGCAAGAACCATTGTCTAATCCCCTCTGTCGGCTTCAGTAGTGACCAAACTGAGCTGCGGGGAGTGCAGGCCAAACTCCACTTCTTTTCCTTCACTAACCTCTCTCCGTGCTCATTTTATGCTCTTCTGCTGTCATCCCATTCACTTCTTTACACGTTCTCCCTCCCGTTACCTTATTTTTCCTCTAGTTCTTTATGTTACAGCATTTATTTGGGGTTTTTTGTGACCCTTTTTATTCTCGTTGATTATGTTTCTGATTTCTTCCAGCAAGTCCCTTTTAATAGTCCATCAGCACCAGGAAGTATTCTGTAGTAGTTGCACAGCTGGTTTGTAGGAGACAGAGAGCAGCCAGGCTATCTGGAAGACAAAGGTATTCACTGCGCGTAGTGAAGTAGTGGCAGGGAGTCTTCTCAGTGACTTGGTGAGCAGAAATTCAAGAACTGCAGCAAAAAGGTTTGGCACTGGGCCACCAGTGATGAGTGATTACATTGGCTGCTGCTCTGGTGATTAACATATAAGAGATATCTACATAGGAGATTGCAATTTAATATGACACGAGTTAACTAACTCTCCGTTAAAGAGCTGGATCCTTTAAGTTGGCTTCAATGCAACTGTGCTTTAAGTCTCTACTCAGACATCTGTATTATTTAAAGTCTTGTGTCTGGATCCTAGTTAAACCTGTAAGCACATCGTACATTTATGTAGACTGTTATTCTAAAGGCTACTTCAGGTGGTTTAAAAATGACATTTTTAGTGACATTAGCAGAATCAGAGCCCAGTATCAAATACTGAAAAAGCAATTTTCATTGTGCATTAATACTGACGTATTATCAGAAACATAACTTTTCTATGTAAATATTAACTGTTTTGTTTAAATATTAAAGGACTTACTTTATTCTGAATGTTGAATTAGCATTAATGCAGGAAGAGTCTAGGACTTGAAGAGAACCATAAGTACTAACTGAGGTTCCCCCACCCTGATTCATGATAATTAGTAGGAATGGATGCCTACTTGGAATGTCATTTATTTTCTTGTGTTTTGGTGGATTTTAGCTGTAAATGCAGCATCAGTCCAATTTTCCTCATAACTTACTTTAACGTGTTTTCACAAACTGATAGACTCAGATTTGTAACATTTTCCCACTGTGTAACATACAAAAGATTTTGTGGCGAAGCAGAAGCAAGCTTGGATCTTCTCCGTACGGCCTAATGTGAGTCAATATAAGGGAGTACAATGAAACTTAGGAAACTGACCTTTATGTGAACCAGCTGCTGGTGTTCATGAAATTCGAACTAAGACTCGGTTCTAGGAAGACTGTGAAAGAGCTAATATTCTGAAATGCTGACAAAAAGGAATCCACTGTGAAATAAATGCCTGTCTGCCTGTCTGACCATCAAAATTAAAGCAGAGAAGTAGAAATTTATTGCTACCTGTCCCAGAGACAAATATGCGAGATAGATGTGCGCTGCTTTCTCCAGGATGACATCTGGAGGAGCACTTATTGTCTATCAAAGTTATTGCAAAAAGAACTCCTATGTCAGTTGCCCTAATTTCACTTAAATAGATGGAGATTCTTGCAGCAATTAACTGAGCAGTAGTTTGGATGATTCTTTGAGGTGTTGGTGTTCACTCTACACCAAAAATTCACGGAAAGCAAGGTAAGATGCACTTTGCCCTTTTAATCAGAATATTTTCTCCCATTTTTTGCCTCACTTTTAGTTTACTTGAGAAGGTCAAATGAGTATGTACTTGACATTTATTGCAGGGAGAAAACTCTATGGAGTCTATGAGGCCATTGCAAAGGTCATTACTAGGACATAGCAGCTCCTGGATGTAGTTCACGGTATTTCTAAAAGTGCACTAATATTGAATCTTTGTTGGCCTCAATCCTCCATTTTATAGGCAGGAGGTTAAGCAAAAATTCAGAAGATTATCATTTCAATAATTTCATGAATTAGCTTTATTTATGCCTGAATTTTTCTTTCCGTGATAAATTTTCAATGTTGATATGTCTCAGTGCAGACGACATGAATATTCCCCAGACGACAACAAGAAGTCTCATCATACAGCCTGGCAGGTGTTTTTTACATGTGGTTCCTTTTTTCAAAACTGGATCACACTTTATGAGTTGCACTTTGTTTACCAGCTCTTGAGTGAGAGCTAGAGGACTTGGAGGTGGTGAAGGAATGTGGCCATATGACATTCGCTATTGACAGCATTGAACAATGTGATGTAGTGACTATTTCTAACACCTTTCTATATGACAGATTGGTCTGTTAAATATAAATAATGATAATTTAGTCTCATACTTCAGAATATATACCCATTTTATAGAATCAGCCTAAAAAGTTTTAAATTACTGCCACTGACTGAAACTTTAGCTTAGTATTAGGACTAGATATTAACCTCAAGCTGCAATGATAATAATGAATATGGACTTCCTATTATTTTATATGAGTTTTCCAACACTGATTTTTAGCACTTCAGAGGTCCAAGCGGAATCCTTCTTGGCTGATTTGAAACATGCTTGAAGAGAGCACTTATTCCACACTAAGGAAAACATAGGCCGAGATTGTCTCAAGTTTGCTAGTGTCTAGTATCGGGGAGATTGGAGGCATTAGGTTTAGCAAATAACTAACAGTTGAGACAGATGAGGGCAATCTTCCTCAAAGCTGTTGCATTAGACTGAGACAAGACCGTATCCATGTACAAATGAAAGGTTTATCTTTGCAAGTATGAATGCTATAGTTTGACTATTTTTCAATTAAAAGTTGGATTCCGTAGTGCATTGAATCTGTCACAGTGAAAAATGTAGGCTGATTGTTAATAATACCACTCTATAATTATTGCACTATACAGTCCAGATACCTCATGAGGGCTTGATCCCCTGATTCTATTTGATTTTGTGTAGACTGTAGAAGCAGCAATTCCTGAGCCGTAAGGTTGGTAAGCTAAGTATAAGACTCATGCAAGTAGGTTCAAGAAGGTTTTCTGTTGTGGTTATTGATGGTGTTGCTGAAAGCAATCTGTCACAGTGAGAGCTACCCCCTTTTAGCCTTACATTGCGTGCTTGTTTTCTCATTTTGACATGTTAGGTGTTGAATGGCTAAGAGTGAGCTTTCTTGTTAAAGAAGGTGATTTTTCTTTAAAACTTTTTTCTTAAATTTGTAGACAGTTTAATAAAAAAAATTTCAACACAAGATTATTGAAATGTATTGCCATCTTGAAAACAGAGTATTACAAAAACACTCTGCAGAATATGTTTAATGTAATTTTAGAGTGAAATAATTACTTGGAGGTGGCGGTACAAAGTTTAGCACCTTTTTCCCAGGGGTGTATAATTATAGATTGAAGAGGACAAGAAATTGGTGTAGACAGGTGTTCTCCCACAGCATCATCCCCCTTAGTGGAATGATGACAAGTGAGTGGTTGTAATAGGAGACAAAATTCAAGTTTAAATGTTTCTTCTCCAGTCAGATGACTCATAAAGGTGTAAAAATATATATCTTTGTAGGGCCATCTATCTGTTTGCAAGAGACACGTCAGTTGGCACTCTTGCTGTATTAGCCACAACCTAGACAACAAGTACCCATTATAAGACCCCTTTTAGTTGCTAATTGAAAGAATTAGATTGAAAATTTCCATTTTGCTTCAGAATTTTGCTGAAAGTATTTTATTTCAGAGACGAAAATGAGGGGAAGCATGTTGCTTCGTCTGTGTTCATTACATTAAGTTATTGTCTTACTGAGAAGCTCAGGCGCTTCCATGGAAGGAATAAGGCCTTGCCAGTGATAAGCATGTCAGGGTGTGGCTTTCACTGTTGTCACGAAGGAAACATGAAAGGTTGGCGAAGTCGTCAGCTGCTATAAAAAAATCCAGTCAGTGTTTTCTTGTTTGCTTTAGGGAGAGTTGTTGGAGTTCAGCAGCTAAATTCTTCAAATTTTGCTGTATTTTTCCTTTGGCGAGATTTAATCTCTCCCTCCTGGGTTGCATCACTGAGTGTGGAGGTCGCATCCCTAGAGAGCACCAATATTGCTTCCTTCCCCAGAGCTGCTGAAGCAGAACAGGCTTTTCCTGCAGTGATGCTGCAGCCAAAGGGTGGTCGCTTAGGCTTGAACACCAAAACTGAGAGTGAGAATAAACTTTCCCGTTATCTCAGTGCCCTTCTGCTATGTTCTGGGAACCCACTTCATTTCAATATGAAGAGGGTAGAAAAAGTAAGTTGGTAAATTGGGTATGGAAGCTGCGAGAAAATTATAGGAAAAGGGTGGAATGATGAGGCTTGGGTGAGGAACAGTAAATACAAGAAATACTCCCACTAGACAAGGAGAGAAAAAAGCGGAACAGTTAGAAGGCTGGGAACTGAATGTTGTCCTGGAGAACTGGATTCTTATTTTATATCTGTTAAGTTGGAGAAATGTTTTAAAAAAGCAGAGCAACCTAGGTCTACATTAAAAGCGAAAATCCCACGTTGTTCTTTGGTGCAAGAACCCCTGAGGCAGGAGAAGCCAGGAGGAAGAGCAAAGGGGAGACAGCTCTGCCACGGTCTGTTCCCAGCCTGAGACATGCTGGGGTTTGCATGCGGTGTTTTATTATGTTTGAATATAATTTCTGCTAACGGGGACTTGTGTCCTTAAAAGACAACAGATCCTGGAAGCTGGAGGACCGCGCCTGAGCCAGCATAGAGAAGCCTGGGCCTGCTAATTGTCTGTGTGTGCCCATGTAGGCGGGGAGGGGAGGAAAGGCTCACCCTCACCTACAGCAAGAGCTCCTGGCCCTGGAGTGCTCATGCGAAAGGGACGCCAAGAAAGTGTGTTGAGTTGTCAGTACTCTGTGCGGCATTCCTGGAGATGGAGTAGCAGAGGCTGTTGGTAAAAACGTTGGAGTTTTAGCTAAAGGCGCCGTCAGGGAAGTGAAGAGCGGCGCGGGCCATGGCTGGGGAGAGTGGTGGCGTGGGGCTTGGTGCTGGCACGAGCCAGGCAGTTGGGGCAGAAACATCCCACAGCCCTGGCTTGATCCAGCCCCGACTGGGCCTTGCTACCCAGCAAGAATGGGTTGTTTCAAACCATGAGCTGGAGGGGAAGGCAGCCTGCGGGCCCCACGTGGACTCCTGGAGAAACAGAGCACAAGGTGTGAAGTTAGAGTTTTATAAATTAGTCATTCCCTGCTTGTCTACATGGGCATAGTTCTCCGTTCTACTTTTAATGAAAATATGGGTTGTTAAACTGCTGCTTTGCAAGTGGGGAAATCAGGTTTCTGGTTTTAACACCAGAAAACTTAGTGTAATTATCTCTAGGTTCATTATGATGGCTTGAGTTTTTCTTGTAATTCCCATAAATTTAAACCCAACCCTTGCTGCTGCCAATGGCAACACTATTACACTTGTGTCAGCTGACCCAGAAGAAGTGTGTTTTCATTACCCCACAGAGGTATGCTCTGATTTAGTGAAGTGCTTCATAACTACAATAGGTCAATAGGAAGTACACTTGAACAAATACAGTCTTGTATAATGCTTAATAGTAAGGAGAAAGAGTGCTAGGCATCTCAGAAGAACCCAAGATGAGCAGATATTTTTAACCTTATTAGCTCTGTGCCTCAGCTTCCCACTTGTAAAATGGTTTACAGTTAAATGAACCAAAGGGATGTTCTGAAAATATATTCATTAATGTTTGAGAAATATTCAGGTACTGTACCACGGAGGGTAATAGACTATCCCAAAAGTAAACAAAAATTCTTTGTTCTGTAAAATACAGTTTGAAGAGAGTGTGCACTGAGGAAGATGGGGGACCACTCTTTGAACAGTGAGGATAACAAAAATATTGAATACCTGCCCTGCTCCTTTGTTGAGTACCATCTGCCCAGGACGCTGTCTGAAGTGAGTATTTCCTGTGGGAAAAATTAATAATGTAATCATATAATTTAAAACCATATTGTAAATCATGAATTTAAGGGGGATGAATTAAGATTATGAGTGTTAGTGCTGCCTTAATTGCTGCCACAATGAGCCATCTCACATTTTACACTCCTCAACTTTGCTTGAGTTTGCAACAGCAGTACTCCTTTAATCTAGTGATTTTTAAAAATATAATCATATAAGTTTTTATATATACATATTCTTCAAAGTCAAGTTACCAATCGAAATTAACTCCATGAGGTGTCCTTTCAGCATTTCTGGGTATTGAAACAGCTTAAAAAAGTTTTGAAATAGCCTTTGAAAAAATCAAAATCAAAAGGCAAAAAAAATAATAATCAAAAACCTGTAAAATCTGATACTTGGCGGTAATTTCAGTGTCACCCAGGAATTCGGGGGTGGAATAGCCATTATTGCTAATGGTAGCTGTTTGGCCTAATCCCTCCACATTACACTGAATATTTGTACAAGTCTAAATATATGAAGTGCACTAGGTGCTCCTTATGAAGTGCTTCCTAGGGGCTATTTATAGTACTTCTCAAAATATTCTGGTAGAAAAACTACTACTAAGAATATTTGCCACGGTAAGTCTGGGCTGTATTAGCCGTGCACCCAGCAGCCCTAAGAAAGGAAGAAACAAGATGAAATGATTGCCAAGTTTTTTCCTATCTACTCTTAGTCTGCAGTAGAACCCTACGTATTTTCTTTGCACCAAAAAAATGCTTCCACAGACACAAGCTTTGTGGCTACATACTCTGGACGAGCAAGTTGAATCCAAGAGTCATCCTCTGTCCCTGGAGCAGAGACGTCCCCATGAGCCTCCATCCTTTGCTGATGGCAGCTGTGGGGTGGAATGGGCGAGAGTACTTTTCAGGTGGTGGCACAGCTGGTGTTTCCTAACCAAACCTTGCATTCTCCCAGGATAAATGGGGGAAGGTGACTGGCACATCATAGTCATTTGTATGCCAACAAAGAGTATTCTTTTTAAGTGGCTCCCTTCAGGGTCTTGACCTGGAAAACCTGCTCTTAAAGATAACCAGATTAATAAAACAAGGGCATGAGCTGTTAGGAGGCAAATTATCTCTCCATCTGATTCAGGTAGTTGCACTTAAATAGACATGAGAGGCAGCATTAAACAAAACAAACCAAAATTTCATTTATATCCTGGTATCCCTGTGTGGGTTTTAAAGGAAATTAGGGAAGAAATGTATTGGACTGTATTTCTCAGGGTTAGTTTCGTTAAGACGCTGCAATGCAGTGACATTTTGGATTTTGTTTGTAACTTCACTGGTTTGTGCTGTTGTATTGTTATTAAAAATATTCTATTTAGACTGATAATGAAGTCAGATTAGGCTATAAAATCTTCCTGACACATAAAAAAAACCTCTACTATTTTAGATACTAGGACAGAAAATCAAGGAAATTTGATTTCTGAAACAGTAAAAGAGTCTTACCCCTCCAAAGTCTATGCTGAGTCGAAGCAGTACATAGAAATAATACGTGTAGAGCACAGCACAGCTGGGGAAATGCTGGGGATGGGAACATGATACCCATCGGCTTATGTTCCTCAGCAGTACATGCAGAGTGGCCGTAGGTGTGCATCTGGAGCAAGGCAAGGCCTGAACTCACTCAGCTGCTCCTGCATCCTTCCCAGTAGGGCTTAGCTAATCTGTATATTTGTAGATGTAAGAATTTTGGCAACTTCGCTGAAAACACGATCTGTTTGATTTCACTGGTCATTTAAAGTAAGCGGACTCCAACATCATTCATGTTGAGAGCTGTTTGTGCAGCAGCTACTTGTGAAAAATATGTCATCTGCTTAAGAAAATCACCGCAGTTCAAGACTAAAAATACCATACTGCATTAGCCAATTTGTTCAGGGAGCTTTTCTTTCAAATTTGTTGCTAGCCCATGCTCAGAAGATATAAACTACTAGCTGGTCTGGTCTCCTGAAATGCAAGTATCTAGCTGGAAAGAACAACTTGTATCAGTTGGGCAGATATAATTAAACTTTCAGGCTTACTTCATACCCAGGTGGAGACTTTGAAAGACTTAAGGGAATTTAGTGCTAATCCAAACCTAGTATCTTCCAACCAATGACATGATGGGCAGCATGGAACTGTAATTGGAAGGGCATTGGAGGGGGACTTGGAGAGATTACAGAAGAGAGAGGAGAGAGGATTAGACAAGCACAGGAATAAGTACAGCAACTTCAGAAAATTACCTGATGCAATGCAGTTCTTGTGTCTTTATGATATTCAGGATCCTAGGCTTGTCAGAGAGTACAATACCACACACCTTTCAGTTCTGTTACAGAAATCTGCATCTGAGAATGCAAACTGTCAAAGCCTTTACAAGCTAAAGGAAGCCGCTTAGGAAGGTGTAGGCAGTTCATCTGACAATGCCTCCTGTTAATCCTGCCGTATATTAAGTCATCTCGCCTTATCTTCAGATCTGTCAAAGCAGGACAAGTGATCAAACTTCAGGATGCCCTTCCTTACGTCACATGGCACATGGCCTCACAGGCGTGGGGGTCCGTGATTTACCTGCACCCACAGATCTTGCTTAATGTTCAGATAGCCTCTTTGAAAGGATTTTTTTGGGAAGGGTCCCTTTATTTGGCATGGCATCTTCCACTGCCTGGGAGTTCCTCTTTGCCATGTCTTGTAATCGTTTATTCCAACAAGTGCTCAGGAGCTACAGTTAGGGATTAAATCAAGCTGCAGGCACGTGCATCCTCTTTTTATGACTTTGCCTCCATCTTTTCCTAATGTTGCTTTCACATTATCTTTGTCTCTTCCCAGTTCTGCATTCCTTTTCTTTACTTTTATTGGTGCTTTTCTTCCTGATTCTGTCCCTCCAAACCATTTATTTCCTATCTCTGATTTGGAATGGATCTGTATGCTGTTCTCTCACTGCCAGCCTTCTTGCCTCTACCTGATGATTAGCCGTTTTTTCTAACGCTAACCTGAGTAGACTTTGGCATGCAGCAGAGTGCTAGTCTTAAGGAGCAGAACCTGCCCAGAGGGACAGCATGGAAAATGCAGTGAAAGCAGATGAAATCCAATATGACCACTTGAGATCCAAGTCAGAAAAGGCAGATTTTTAAATTAAATGTTGTATTGCAAGGTGGAGGAAGGAAATTAATGAAATCTGTTTCCCTTAGAATTAAGGGTGGGACATATTTTTCCAACTCTAACCTTTTCCAACCTAAGCGATTCTATATTTTTCCTGATTTTTCCTATTATTGTAATTTTAAGGAGCAATTGCAGATGAAAAATGATATCAGTCTAGTTGATCCAAGAAGGCAGTTAGAAACTTAGGAGCAACTGATAGCTACAATCAGGGAAGAAACTGAGATAGGCAATTCTGTGAGGTAATCCTGTTTGATGATAAAATCCTGTTGTGCTTGCACACAGGAGGCATCAGCCAGCCAGAAACAGTTCCCCTGACCACATCACCAAACCCCACATAGCAGCATTGCCAGGAGAACTCTCTGGGCTTCTCTTAACTTACACAAACTGCTGTTTGCTTTCTTCTCATTGCTTACACACCTCCATCATGCTTTCAAGCAAGATCCAGCAAAACCATTCTTTTAGATCAGTTTCTTTTCTGGACTCATCTTTGTCTTCTTCCTTTTTTTGAGCTGTGCTGTGAATCTTTCAGGTGTCTTAAGTGAGCATGAGCAGGCCGACACCAGACATCCCCTTTTTCCTGGCAACATCCTACTTTTTTTGCCTTTAAATGCTGCCTACATTTTATGGATGTCTTTCTGTCCCGCATATGCCTTCAGTACACCTGATTTTATTGTGTTTTTTTAAATCTTTTGCAGTGATAGCACCCTAACTTTATCAGGAAAGGCACAGTTTCCACCCCAGTCCTGTCTAATCTGTTTAGGTAAGATTCCGAGGCCTGGAGTGATGGGGTGTTTTCATCAATATTGTCACATTGTACTATTGGCAATGACGTAATAGCTTGGCTAATTAAATTCTGGTAATATGCACTTACATGGCTGATCAGTACTAAAGCTATTCATTTTATATCATTTTAATCTTTAAAATGTTACAAAAGCTATTTGAAATGAGTGGCTTACTGTAAATGAATGGACAGAGACCACAGTCAATAAGTAAAGTGCTCATTCACCAAAGTGCTTTAGCAAGGTTATATTTTGTTAAAGATTTTGAAGCTGGACCTAGTGTTGAATTGAAGCCCATCAGCCATTCCCATCATTTATTTAGATTTGCTAAATGATCTGAAAAGAGATTCAAATGCCAGCAAAGAGGGTTGGGCAGAAGGACTACCAGGCTAGTTCTCAGCTCTCCCGCTGTTGTGTTTTGGATGCCGTGGAAGACAAAATACAGTACATGAAATTATGTGACGCACCATGTTACATCAAAACTCACTTTTTAGCAAAACTCACTTTTTTCAGGGCCTGTTGTGGTAGGACAAGGGGTAATGGCTACAAACTGAAAGAGGGAAGATTTAGAGTAGATATAAGGAAGCCTTTTTTTACAATGAGGCTGGTGAAACACTGGAACAGGTTGCCCGAGGGAGTTGTGGGTGCCTCATCCCTGGAAACATTCAAGGTCAGGTTGGATGGGGCTCTGAGCAACCTCATCTAGTTGAAGATGTCCCTGCTCATTGCAGGGGAGGTTGCACTAGATGACCTTTAAAGGTCCTTTCCAACTCAAACTATTCTGTGATTCTATGGTTCTATGAAAACATTGCCTTTGTTTTATGTTGCTTTTAATGTGAATTGATCCAGTATATGACACAGGACTTGTGTTGCCCCATAACAAAATGGAATGCTACTCAGTGTACAACTCAAGTTCTTTCTCTTCCTTGATGGCTGTGATCCTTTAGAACTTCTTGTCCCGGTACTGGACCCATGAGTCCTTCCCTTCCTCCTGAAGCCGCAGCGCTCGCAGTTTCCGGCATTTGCTGTCCCCTGCTGGGAGTGCACAGCTTCCTGCTGATAGAATTGGCTGAGTATAATCCTTGTATATTTTATATTGGTATTGGGATCAACATTGGTTCTTTAGTATTATTAACGTTAATTAGTTTTCTTCTATTAAATCTGTACGTCAACCCCTGGGTTTCCTTGTTTTTTCCCAGTTCCCCTTCCCGGGTGGGGAGGGGGTCATTGGGTGATAGAATATTTGTCTGAATGACAATAAATTGTTGTGGGTTCCTCAAACCATAACATGCTGGTACTGGTTTGCAGAGCAGCTGTTTTGGCTTGAAATCTTCCTCAAATTTCAACAAGTGTCCTGCAAAGTTAACAACCACTTCCTAGTGACACAGGAGAGAGGAATACACAAGATAAAACAAGTATCAGCCCACAGGATGTAACTTTTCTAGTAATGTTTATTAAACATTACCTTTGTTTCAAAGCAGTACACTGGAAGAACATCCAAATGACTTTGAAACTTCAAGGATAATTTTTGTGTTATATTTTAACAATGTATTTTATCACTATAGCTCGCTTTAAATTTGCTTCAAATATTAAACAGACACTGGCTATAGTAGTTAACTGAATTGTTTATGGGATCAAAATCAAACTAAACGTTCAGAAAATTTTCAGCAAGAGATTCCAGTTAATGAAAGCACCATTTGTGATGTGCTAAAACATGTATACACATAGGTATTGCCCCATTTATCAGACATGAGAGCTAATTACCTCATCCACTGCTATATTTCTTCCATCCTCTGCATTTCAATTCCCAATATTAACACATAGGTGGTCAAGCTGACCATCGAATAGCCTACATGAGCATGAATGCATTAAATAATTTAATGTTAGAAGAGTTTATTAAACTGCCACATTCTAATCAGCATGCGTACCTGCCTTCATTAATCTTGCGCTGGTCCATGGTGTGTCTCTACAGCCGACATAGAGTGTGCTAATGTTAATAGGAGCTCTTAACAAACAGGATCGGTTAATCAAGGAAAATTTACTATTAGCCACATGACCATGCATACCGAAATCTAATTACAATCAGATTTAACCTCTTCATTACTGTATTCATCCAAATGTTTTTGTTATCACTTGTGATACTGA
Organism: Chroicocephalus ridibundus; assembly: GCF_963924245.1. Classification (NCBI taxonomy): domain Eukaryota; kingdom Metazoa; phylum Chordata; class Aves; order Charadriiformes; family Laridae; genus Chroicocephalus; species Chroicocephalus ridibundus. The sequence continues at coordinate 17,725,120 of NC_086291.1, read as the reverse complement.
AGTATTCCAAACTGAGACACGATTATACTCATTTGAACAGGAAATACTGATATCAACTCACTTTTATTAAGAAGGGGGACTTTCTTTTTGCTATGTCTTCAATGTATAATGTTATATGGGTTATATTTATTGCCAAAAGCAAGAATCTGAGTACCACTTTTCTCATCCAAAACCTGGCTACAGGAAATAATTGCTAGAGCAGAGTGTTGAAAAATGAACTTCAGTATTCTGGATTAATTTAGATGGAATTTAGCACTTGGTAAATTGTCAGTTAGCACTGGATATGGTGGGTATAATTTAGAATATACGGGGCTTTTAGCAGCTAAAGTGTTTTAAGTTCTTAAGCAATGCATTTCTCTCTGATATCAATTGAACCATATTATTTTATAACACTTGGCTATTTTCATTAAATCTTAGACTGTGATAAGCAATTAAGCTCCATCAGTGGCTGTGATTCTCTGAGTCTGTTCACATAATGCGAGAGGCTGGAAAGGACCTCTAGAGACTTAGTCCCTGATAGAGAAAGGGTAAATGGAGATAGTTCCATTTTAGAGCTATTGATTTTTATTTATTTTATTTTATTTTTTAAATGTCCTTTTTCTGTATGCGGAGAGAAGACAGTATTAGTTCAGAGCAGAGAAGGTCAAGTCTATCTCTTTAATTAGGAATCTGCATGACATTTTTGGTGGAAGAGCAATGTATTTTGAACCATAGTAGAGGGTAGGATTCTGAACTATTTTAAGTTGCTAAGAGGGTCATTTGCCTGGGAAGTTACTTGGCTGAGAAGCACTATATCACTGCGCCTCTGCTTCGTGATAAAAAGCGTGGATTCAGTCATAGCAATGGCATTCGCTGACTTTTGGGTAGGGACCAACCACCAGCTTTGGGGACACTACTGAGCCCTGCATTAGTCTGTGTCACCACATGGACTTTGCCATCACTCCTCTCCCTTCCACTCTTCCTCACGCTTTCCTGATTCTTCCTCCTTCTCTTCTACTCTGCTGTTTAAACTGAGTAACTTCTGCAAAGGAGATAAAGTCCTGGGATGGTTTCTTCCTCTGGGAAATCCGTTTGTTAAAAACCTGCCTTTTGGTGCAACCTGGTGCATTCCAGTGGTAAAAAAAGTATTTTTTGTGAGCTAGGGTAATAGTCGGCCCAAGAGAGTATGGTAGAGCTGAGTCTAGGAAGGGAAATGGACTTGTGAAGGCAGATTATTTTTTATTTGTTTGTTCCCTCTCGTACTGTTCTAACACTCTCTCTTTTCTCTCTGCTCTTATCTTCTTTGTTACTTAGATTTATTAGGTCCACAGGGTTTTGCATTTTCTTCCTTTTGGTCCTATTCTTCAATCTTTTGGTCTCTTTTCCTTCTCTCAGTTTCTTTTTGTATTTCTGTTTCTCATTTTGTTATCTTACTCTTGGGCTACTCTTCTTACCTTCGTAGCACCCTTAATGCAAGGTGCGTTAAAGCACTTCTTTGAGGGTGTGTGGGTTTTTGAGGGTGTTTTACACCTGTTCTGTGAAGATTTCTCTGTTACAAATAAGCCTTTTTATTTTTGCAACTGTAAGTTAACATTGCTTACTGTGCTTGATAGATGGAGTCTTACATCATAGATAAAGCTGGGACAATCCATGAGCTGGTAAGAACAAGGACTGTTTCTCCCTAACCTATCCTAGATCTCATAGTGTCATTCTCTGTAGTCATGGTTCAGCTTCATCCTTGATGAAAACTGAGGAGCCCAATCAATTGAAATTTTTATGTGTGCCAAAGGCCAGATGAGTCTTCATGTTTGCCCTGTCACAGAAGCCACTTTCTGCTAAACTATATACTTTTTAAGGTATGTGATTGCATTTGGAATGAATGCATGGCTGTCACCCGGTTGGATATCAGTTTGCTGCAATATACACACTCTGAAGGCATCATGCACAGTACTTGCTGAATTTTGGGGAAAATGGTGCATTTGTAGGTCACTATTTAACTGTAGGATAAAGAGAATTGGACTACCATGCATGGGATATACTGGTGGTGGGGTTCAGGAGAGAAGGCATTTCTTCCAACCTAGCTGTTACGTTGTTATACTGCTTGTTTTTTCAGCATATATAATACTCTAAATTATAACATATTTAGGGACTGTATTGGTATCTGGTGCTCTGAACAAACCCAATAACATTGTCAGGGCTAAACAGGAATAAATAACAGAGCATAACAAGAACAAGATCTGATTCTTCATTAGTAGAATATCCTTCCTATGCTCTGCTTTCCTTTGTACTTCTGGTGCTTTCGATTGCAATTGCTGTATAAATCTGACCACAAAGGAGAACGCTGATAACTTGCTAAATGTACAAATCCAGCATGATAGAAGAATTTAATGCAATAGTATATGACTCAGATATAATGTAGTTTGGAAATGTCATATGATAATCCTACATAAAACCCTATTCATCAAAAGGCTTCTGCTGTCAGGTCATGATGATGCTTTGATTATTTTACACATTATTTACACTGGATAGAGTTAGAAGGCATATTCTATGCATGATTCAAGATGAAAAGTAATCCTTTAAAAGAGAGGGTGTATTCTTTGTACAGATGTTAATTTTGATCATCGGGAAGGGGGGAGAAGTACTAATAAAATTGGTCAGGACATAACAGTATTTTGAAATTACTCTTAAAAAGCGAGCAGATGTATAACGTGAAAGTATTTTTAAAAATTTAACATTACATTAAAGTAGCTGCCTGAGTTCTGTGACTGAGAATTTGTAAGCTAAAGGAGATATGACATTTGCTGTAATGAAATCAGGATGGCTAGGAAAAATGTCTGAAAAGGGCCTAGGCTGGAGAAAAGAAGGACAATTCAGCAAGATTTGTGGCATCATATATCATGGGGCAATACTGAGCTCATAGCAGCTGTTTAACACTGGAAATGTGTGTTTATCAGTCCAACTGAATAAATAAAATCAAAATTAAAAGAGGGAGAATTTGGACACCAAGTCCTGGTGCTGAGTGTACTGAAAATTGCTGAAAGGGGCAGTAGTAGTAAGCAGTGTATGAGCGAGAAGGCATGGATTCATTAAGTGAGCTGGAGGTCTGAGAATTACAGGCAAAACATATGAGTAATGAATGCTACACACCACATTTTCACTTTGCTTCCCCTTGCCGCGCCTGCCTTGCCCTGCCCCGCCTTGCCCTGCATTGCATTTTAAAGAACACGTTTTTCTTCCAGCAGCTCCCTATAAGGAGCAGATGATATGTGTTGTCCTGGAGATTCACTACTGGTCTGTTTGGATTCCCCCCTGCTCTATGGATTCTGTTGGTTTCCACAGGAAAATGAAAAGTGGTGATGTAATTTCCCCTCACTTTTAAAGGATGTCTCCAGATTTAGCATTTTCCTCTATCCCTGACTTACCGAGCAGAATCCTACCTGCAGGCTGATAAATATTGATGTTGTATTGATGATGCTGAAATTATCTTTTTCCATAAGGATTTAGAGTAAAAATTCTTTATGTAAAAGTTCAATTTGTAGTCCATATATCAGAAGACAGTGGTAAATTAGAATCATAAGCTTTTCCTTAATTATGTACAAGGATTCCAAGGGCCTACTGCCACATTTTATTGAAGTAAAACACTAAGAAGTGTTTGCCACTAAATATTGATGCAGTTTTATTCCTATTTTATTATCACGTTTGCTGAATTTCCTACACACATCAAATAGCAGAGAAAACAGAATGGGGCATAAACAGTTTTAGAAAAGTAATGTTACAGGGAATTTGCTGAAGGAGCTGGAAGGCCAGATTAAAACATTTTCCAGACCTGCTGAGAGCTTATCTTAAAACATGACCAAGATAATTGTTTTATTTTCCTCTACTGAAACATCTGGAATAAGTTCCTAAAAAGATAAGAAGTGTATGCACAAAGTGCAACTGCAGCATAGTGTTACACTCCCACATAGCTTTTCATTTAATGTGTTTCAACTACCACCTGGCCAAACAGAGATGAAAATTTAGTAAAACATGTTCAAGCTCGAAGAAGTGTTCAATCTTTTGCTATTCCCTACCACTCCTCACATGATTTGTCTCATGCTTCTCTTTCTCAAGGGCTAAATGTTTCAGGGAATCACAGTTTCTAGCAGGCGGAGTAACCACAACAAAGCTCTTCTGGAAATGAAAACTACATCGAGCCTCTTCTGCTTTTATCTGTAAATGAAACACACTCTTGTGAGTCTGTATCTGTTGTTGTAGACTGTGATGTCTAAGGGAGTTAGGCACCTATTTATAAATCTCATCTTGGAAATCCCATCTGAAGAGAATTATTTCCTTATTCTTTGTGATTATATGGCATTAGAAGATAAAAGTGTTTTCACTGGGATAACTTATTTGTAGCTGAGCTTTCCATTAATGAGAATATGCTCAGTTTTCTACACTGTCTGTGATTTATATACTGAAGATGTAAGTGCATACAGCTTGAAAATATAGAAATGCTTGTATTCAAAATAAATGATAATATATTTCAGATTCATGGCAAACTGTGGGACGCTAAGGAGGTGCTTTTCAGACAGAAAGCTGTATCAGGTCTTTTGGCAACCGTAGAATACAGTGCTGATGATACCAAATACATCTGGAAGCAGGAGTGGGATACTTTGCTGGGTAGTTCACAATCAGCTCAGGCATCCCTGCTAGGATAAGCACGAGAATGATGCGAGGCTTGCAAAATCACACTTGTTAATTCTTAACAAGGAAAGGAAAATGGGAATAATGATCCAATTGTAGTGAATATATGTGTGACACAGAGAGATACCTCACAGCTTCTTGGTGCTGCAAACCTAATTGCACAAATTCTGGTAGCAATAGATGTTAAAGTTTGTGGAGACTGATACCAGTTTCTGAGCTACTCTGTTAGAATATCCTTATTCTGATAAATTTAAAAATGAAAGCTGAAGTATTCCTTATTGGGTAACGCGATTGCTTTGTAAGTCAGGAGTCTGACTTCTGCTCCTTCAAAAAGGAAGGCGTGCCAGCAGCAATATAATGTCTTATGTTCAGCTGGAAATTACCACCAGAATCGTTGTTTCAAAGTTTTTTCTTGGAATAAATGCAGTTTCTGTGACTGCCTCCTCAGCTCCTGAAACGTTGTAAAGAAGAAACGAATGAATGAGCCCAGAAGGCATACTTCAGCTTCTGAGACCCCAACCTTTTTATTCACCATTGGAAAGTTCCAATTTAATGCTAACAACAAATTCTGCAGGCTTACTTTTTTTTTTGTAGAGTAGTTTGTCAAGAACTGCTCATTTTTTTTAAGTCAGAATATCTAATTGCATTTCAAATACTTTCAAAACAATGTTTCAACATTTTCAAAATATAATGATACCATAGTTATTTGAAATAAATTCCTATTTTAAGAAAATGAGTTGACTGAGACAAAACAAAGTACACCTTTAGTGCTGAAATGCTATCTGAAATTTGTAATGGTCTAAACCAAACACTTGACTTCTTGGTTTGCTGAGCGTTTTACTTTTTATTTGTTTTCAGGTCATTCCAAAACGAATCCCCTCTCATCCCCCCTTTTCCTGGAATTGCAAGTGGGTCAAAAACTATCTTATTTTAACTTTAGATAACCATCTTATCTATCAGAAGGAAACAAAGAGAAGAAAAATATAGAGATAAGGCACACAGGAGTTACCAAGTGTAACAAATGTTCATAGAAGTGTGTTTCAGAGCGTCAAAGACAGACATTTAAACCCCATTTCAGATCATGTGTTCTACAGATCTCAAAGGCAGAAAAGCTCTGCCTTGACTCAGGGTTTTTCTGAAAGCTCATTCCTGGATCCAAGTACAGTTTTGACATGATTATAATTCAATCAGACGATAATGGTCCCATCTGGCAATAGACTAGCAAGTCAGCCGAGACTGATGAAGGTGACATTTTACCTTCTCCAAATTCTTCATTTAGGAGCTCAAAGGACCTATAAATTTGATATCCAGCTCTTCCTCCTCACTTCCTGGCAGCACATCCAATTTTCAGTCCTTTCCTTTTCCCTTTTTTTTTTGTTGAGACTATTCCTACATTTTATGTCCCGATGAATTTCGTAAAATCTTACTTATTTCCTCACTCTTTATAGTCCAGTAACTTTCCCCACTTTAAATTGGCAATATGACAGCTGCTTATCTGTGCTTTAAGAGTTGTCTTTTCTTACTTCTTAGTAGCCTTAACTAGAGAAGAAATTCTGTATGAGCTTGGCTGTGTCTATGCCATTTCTGCAGCCCTTGCCAGAGGAATGAAGAAAGCAGAACAAAGGCAGCTGTTTTTTTAATACCCATGCAGACTTTCCCAGAGGTAACCTGAACGCCATTACTTGGCATTGCATTGTTTAGACTGGCATTTAGTATCTGAATACATTAGTACCTTGTGCTTAATTAAAGTAAACAGTGATTAAAAGTCTGATGCTGCTTCCTAATTCAATACCAAGGTCTATACTCACAAGATGAGACTGTAACTGCAGATTGTTTTCCTCAGAAGTGAGGTTTGCACGTGAAGTGCCTTGTCTGTGCCATTTGCTTCTCTTTGCCATTTTGGTTGTGCCCATTCCTCCAGCTGCAAGGAAGCCGTAAGCCTTGGGGAGGAGACACGTGAGGGTGTGTACAGATAGAAGCAGGAAGAGGCAGAAGGATTATGTTAGGGAAGGACCATGAGCCTTCTGAACTGGCTTCATCACTGACAAAACTGATACCGTGGAAAGGATAATATATGGTAGAGAAGGAGTGCAGTATTTGTGATCTTGCATTGCTGGAGAGACAAGAAGCTTATCCTGCTACAGGAATGCTCCGTGTAGGATTCTTGTGTTGTTGGTCGTTGTCCACCCAAATGCTACATCCCTGAAGACAACAGCTACATCATTTTCTAGTGCTCTGCAAATTTCCCTAAGATTTTTTCAAGGAGCTCTCCTAGGCTTTTTTTTTTCTGTGCGCTGGCAGCAACAAACATTGCAGCAGGTTTTTCTGTCTGACACCTCTTGCTCATCCTGATCACTATATTTATCGACACACAGATTTGTTTTTTCAAATCGCAACTTCAATCATACTCATTTTATCATCTCTGAAGATTGCTTGGCACTAATCTGGGTTTGGTTTGGTTTGGGTTTTTGTTTTAAAGACGCTTCAACAGAGATCATCGAGTTTCGAAAAATAAACATTCCTTCCACCCTATCCAGAAAAACACATTGGAACCTAACAGAATAAACCTCCATCTTGTAGGGTCATTGGATATATAAACAAAACATGTATTCAGTCCATACTTTGCTGGAACTTATCTTTACTTCTAACATCCGTCCTTTGCCAGATTTTGTCATCCTCATTTTACTGAATGGTATTTTATTCCTCCAGTCATCCTATACGTCCTAACAGAACTATGAGAGAGCAGGAGTTTCTGTGCTGTGCAAATGTGTAAAAGAACTTGACTCACAGTGCTATTGGTTTGTTGTTGCCAATATTGGGGAGGGAGTGGGGGTCTCCTCTTTCTATTGCCTATATAGTCAATACAATCTCATTGACTTTTAAGATTTTTTGAGGTATGAAATACTTCTAATCCTACTTATTTTATATTAACCTTGTAGAATGAAACTTGATTTTTTTCGAAGAAAAATATTGTAAAGACATCTTTAGTGTTGAGTCAGCAGCTCTGAAATACTTAAAAAATAATTTTAGCAGCATTTCTTCATTCAGTCTGTAGCTCTGTCTCACTGTATGTGATACTCTGGATAGGGGAGGAGGCATTTGCAATGGGTTGGGAGTTTCTCTTTTGTCTGTCCTTTCTAAAGATGGTTTTCGGGAAGGGGGGAGGATGAGTGCTTTGGCTGTGGGGTTGCAAGTTCCACATTCCTACTCCTTCAACCTTTAGGAGATTGCTATAAAGATTGCCCTCCCTCTGCTTGCTCTTGTTCCCACACTCCTGCTGTTGACACCATCACCTCCCTACTCCCAGACTCCCCCTTATCTGCAGCAAAATGCAAATCTTGTTCAAATGACGATAGTGATCTCACACCAAGTAATAGCTATTTTGTTGCGAACCATCAGTCATGTATCCCTTGTGCCCAGTGTTGTCACCAGATACAAAGAATAGGCAGGTCAAAGCAGCTCTCTTAAAACTAAGACGTTAGGTCAAGCCTAACACTGAAAGCCTGGGTTCAGTAAACATTGTCTGAAGTTAAGTTGACATTTCCCCACTTAGAAACACTCATTCTGTGTGTGCAACAGAGAAAATTTGGGAGAGAATAGAGAATTTGTCCAAAAAGCAATATTAGGAACAACATATCCACCAATGCAAGTGTCTTCCTAACAGTAACTTTCCTAACAGCTTCTTCATGTAATTCCATGACCAGCAGGATACTGTTCGCTGGGTACATCCTTACTGCCTGATCTTCTCCTTTGCCTCCTGCAAGGAGTGCTGGTCAGCAGATAGCCCAGGCCCACCTTGTTCTTTGACTTCTGCCCATTCCTGCTGCCTTGCTTTTGAGTCTCTTCAGAATAGGAGGTTCCCTCACTGAGCTCTTCTGCGGTCCTCTGAGGTACCAGTAAGGACATTCCCCGTTCCCATCTAAAATCGTCTCTGTCCCATACCACTACAAATCCCTCAATGTATGCTAGATCTGTCTGCAAAGTCTTCTCAATAGCACAACGAGGCTCACTTGGAGGGAACACGTTTTAGATTTGTACAACGTGTAGTTGCCAAAATCTAGTTGCTTCCACCCCCCGACCCCTCTCACAGGTTGTTTCCCTGTCAAGCCACTTCTGAGTGTGTGCAATTTTATGTCTGTTGTCAGCGTTGCTGACAGGGTGGTGGACAGAAAGGGTATGTAGATGGAGGTCTTCCTGTAGCATCTTCCCAAAGAGAGCTTCTGCCATTCTGGAAGAATACTGAATGCAAACAAAGATCTGTGGTTCCTTGTCTGTTCAATATCGAGTAAAGTGAGGGGCTTTAGAGCTTGAAGCCATAGGGCCTATACTTTCCGTCTCCTGGTGGTTTTATTCTGCTTCTTTATGTTGAATTTAACCAATGTGGCTGCATTTCAGTAATCTGTAATGACAAAAGCCCCATATAAAATATTATTTTACAATAATCAGATATAAATTGAGGCCCATAAATATAAAGGAAAAAACACTGCTTTCTGCAGATCGGAATCTATTTCCCATTTGGTAACGGCTCATTCAATATCAGCTGATCCGTTCAGCTGCAATGGGTTGTTGTTTTAGTTTATAAGGCTTTTGAAAGAATGCTGTTATCATACAGTCTTTTAAAATAATACCAGTAATAGTATGCCATTAGCTAAGAGCAGAATGCCGTGATTATGAGATCTGTGCCTGCTCAAAGGCAGACAGCCATATTTATAAATTGGTGTGATCTCCTGGCTAAGCAGTTGTTCAGGTTTGCCTGGACTCACTAGTCTCAGTGGTAAGTAAGTGGACTGGTAATTTAGCTTCTCTCTAATTTCTGACTATCTTGACCTCTACACCTTCTTTTTACGTTATCGAGCTAGCATGGTATTTTGTATGCACTAAATAACGCAGACAATAATACATGTGTGTCTGTATTAAAATAGGGAGACATTAGGGGTTTTTTATATAATTTTATTACTTTCTTCCACTGTGCGTCAAAGTTCCACACAGAGTGCCTGTTTTTACTTAGGATTTTTTTCTTTTTATTAACCAGAACTTTTCAACCTTGTGTGATCTCTTTACAATTCCCTTTAGAATACATAATTGTGCTCGATCAATTTGTTAAAGGCTTTTGAAGTGTTAAAAAAGCTGCATTAAAATTATTTTCTTTCAGGTTTTATGTTAATGAACATAGGTGCTATTCAAAGCAAAGTCAGTGTGTCAAGGGAACTTTAACTAAAGTTATTCATACATAAACTAAAAAAGGAAACATCTTTAGTGGAGGAAAATACATTTAATGAGTAAGTGCAGCACACAATTCCTCCTTTCAAAAATGTCAGTTCATATTGAACCTCCATTCTAGATATCTTACAATTACTTTGTCAACAGAAGGTAGAGTAGTGATGGATGATACATTGGTTCTTGAAACCAAACTTTCTGTGAGTTACTTAGGCTGAAACTAAGTGCTTTTACATTCCAGTCTTATTGATGATAGTGGTTTTATATTTATCACCCTGTCATTTCAGTTGACTGTATCAGCCTCTTCAGTGCAGGAATATGGACACTAATGGAGGTGTGTCCTTAGTGCTCTAAAGGGTCACAGATTCATTCCACTAACGTGTTCACAGCCCTGTTATAAGCTCAGAAATTGTTTTGCCATTTTAAACAGTAATCTGCAGCTGTAGGTGTATGAGGCCTGTGAAAAACGGTTTCTTACTGGTCTTTTTAGACCACGCTACCTGTTTGACACTGAATATGCTTCTTTCAACTTTCACTAATATAATGTTACTGTTTTGCAACCTGCCCTATAATAGTCAGAATTCTACCAGGGCCTTGGGAGTCCAGGATCAGATTGCAACATTTATTTATAAGAAATTCTGTCAAGAATCAATAATAGTCTTGGGTCTCAAGTTCCTTCTTTAATAATACTTTGATATGATTTGTCACAAGCTAGCCCACAGTATCCACCAGATTTTATTACTTAGCTTGCAGCACAGTCTCTCATCTTTGAGTCATGAGATCAGCCATGGGGAGACCTTTAAAAAGCTATATTCTTTACTGTTTGGTTATTACAGAAAGTCTATATTACTCAATAATATCTTTTATAAGGTGTGCTGTCACATCTTCACATAGATGTTTAACCTCGATGTAGATATACTGAATGCCTGGAGGCCATTTTAGTGACATGGACATTGTTTTTCATGATTGGATGCCAAATGTATCAACAAAAACAACAGAAGTTGGGCCTTATTTTCACAGCTTGGTAGTTCTGACTGAATCTCATACTAACTGTCGATAGCAACTAAGATTTTATTTAGAGTGTAGAGTGTAACATTTTTATTACTTGAAAGTAGTAGAAATTCGGTGAAAGCAATTTAGATTACTTTCCACTGTAATATCAGTTCCTTAGGTTCTACTGTGTATCTCAATAAACAAGATCCTACAGTGTCACTCGCATATTGTGGTTCTAAATATATAAGATTTAACTCAGACCTGAAATTCAGATAGTTACAGTTGGCATTTTCTTATACAGGTGATTTACAAAATGAATTATATATATTGACTTAGGGCACGATATGTTTGATTCAGTGAGATTTTCAGTAAAGTTCGTTAAAAAATGCTTTGAGTGAATACAATCTATTCAACCTGTGAAATTCATATCCTCCTCTTCCATTTTTAAGAAAGTAAGAACTGAGGAATTATAGAGGAAAACAGAGGTTTGTTCTGTGTATCTTGTGTGTCATCAGAGTCATGCACACGAATAGTACCAGTAAAACAAATAATAGATAAACATGTTTTCATAAATCATGTTTTTTGCAAATATGTATTTTGAAAAAAATTATGTGCTTATAATTTAATATGTTTTAATTCTTAAAATTTTTCTGTTAATAATAGGAATTGGTTATTGTGTACTTCTCTGTATTTGAAGTTTCTTTCAATTTGCTATGTAATCATGTTGTTAGCAGAGAAGGAAAGCTTTAATTAGGGTATTGTTGAAAATTGAGTTGGGTTTTGGGCCAGGCAAGTTTACTTCAAGATAGAAGCACGCACGTTTTTCAGTACTGCTTATAGTATCTTAGAAAGAAGAAGGTGTGGTGATTTAATTTTAAGAGATTATATCTCCCTGGTTTACCATTTTTTAAAGCCTGTCCCAGTAAAACTTGTAAAGCAGGTAGGTCTTTGTGAAAGCCAGTCCTCATGTATAATGAAGTTACATGGCCTGTTTTAGCTCAGAGCTAATACAAAACTATTAATAGATCCATAGAGGGTTGTAATACACATATTGCAAAACAAAAACAATTTTAAATTCTTTATTAAGAGTGCATAGTAATTTTTGCCTTACAGAAAGGCAATCTTGAATTGACTCTAGACATTTCCAGGGCTTTATTTATGAAATGTGACATTTTCATGGACTAAAGTCATTCCAAGACTAAAAATGCACCCCGGTTAGAGAAAGGTTTTTACCCATGAAAAACTACTGAGATTCTTTCCTTAGTAGTGTTCGTTTTAAGGCACCCTAGTCGATTAATTTTGAAACGTTTTAAAGATTGTTGCCTAATTATGTCTCTGATGTTTGATTTATATTGAATGGGTGAAATAGAAAGATGAAAAATATCTTTTCCAATGGATATTTTGGAAAAGTTAATGTATCTGGTACCACCAGGGAGTTCATACGTACATGCACGCACGTACACACATATGCACATAAATATACATATATAATAAACAATTACTGAAGCAATTTTATTTACCTTTTATAGGTTTAGAGCCATATGTAACATATCTAACTTTCAAGTATCCGAATAATCTACCTGCAGGTAGCATTGACATAAGTAAGAAAAGATTAAAAAAAAGACATTGAAAACGAAGTCTGGGGTAACCTATGATAAAAGGGAAATGATATAAATTGGATGTGGACTTGAACAATTCTTATGTAAAATAAAGGAGAAAAAAATCAAGCAAGCTGTGGAGCTTATAAAGAAAAAATAGTTAGAGGTGGGCATTTCAACATTAAAATTAGAAACAGGCAGTGAAACCCTGGCTTCCTGCCTAAATTTCATAAACTAACCTGAGTTCTAAATTTATGAGAAACAGAGAACATGTTAGCCATAGACCTGTCTTTTCTAGCTTGACTTCAAGCCCGCAGGTTGAATCTGTCTCATCAGAACAATTCATTCAGCCCATGCCCTGCTCTTTTCCTTGGAGGTGTTATTGCCTTCCCTGAGGAATGTAAGGAAATATCCCCATCACATGACCAAAATGCAAATGGGGCTTATCATATGTCCTGATTTACGTCTGCCACATCCCTGCTTAGCAGGTATTTGGGTTTTTTTCAATAGCCTTCTCTGTACAGGTGGCGAGAGAAAGGCCGTTTAGCTGGTCTTCAGTGCCTGCAGAAAAGGATGTGTTATTAGATGCTTCCCCCTCCCAACAGAAAATGGTTGTTCTTTTCTAACATGCCTAACAGCTCTGCCAAACTATTGGTTTTCATTGTGCTCAAGTTTCCTGCAGTATATTGACTATCCCTCTAACAAGAGCAGGACGCGTGCTTATTTTTTGCACACCTTCTGATAGTGCACTAATAAGCAATAAGGAATAGAATAAAGCATGCATCAGTTTTAGCATTTTAATAGTTTAAATGTAGAGCAGACATGTGCATACTTTTTCAAATTAGTAGCAGAGTCAATCTGTTCAGGATCCTTCATTGTCACTGGTTCTGGAGACTCTTACCAAGGTAGTCACTCTACTGTACAAACCGGATCATACCAACTCAGATTCTGTATGTCTTTTTTCATTGAGTCTTGTGATTTAGCAGTCAATCCTGACAAGCCATTGGCTATTTCCATAGTCAGTTAGCTCTAATGTAATAACAGGCTCTGTAAAATCCCTCAAAATTCAAAGCAAAACAACATGCATGGACACTAATTGTGTGAGCTTGATGATTCTGTGAAATTTATTGTTTACAGGCATCATTAGTTTTGTTGGTAGCAGGCCAGCTGTGGCAGAGGTCTATTTAGTGTGTGATAGGAAAGCAAAGGAAAGTGTTAACTTGGGTTTTGATCTTATCAGCTTCAATCACTTCCATAAATCTGTGTTCTAGAAACGCATCTAAGTTTGTCCTAACTTTCCTGGGAAGCCCATATTTCCCTCTAGTCCCATCAAAGTTCACTTTATTAACCCAGGAGTTATAGGTTTCAGCAGAAATAAATTCTTTTAGCAGCAACAAAATGTACTTGTCGGGCTTTCCACCAGATTCTCTGAAAATCTCATTCTTTTGTGTAGGAGCTACATTTTGTATGCTTACCTCTGGCAGCTGCTCCTCTGTAGTATATTTGCCATCTCCTGCACCCACATCCAGACCAGTAATACTCATGTATTCGTCAACTTGTCTTTGAATTCACATCACCTCACTTGGGCATATAATTCACAGAGACCAAAATAAATGGTTGCCGTTTTTTTGAACAGAACTAGGACACAAAAAAAGAGCAACGGAAAAGAAAGGTTTTGTACTCCTGAGCATTTGCAAGAATACTGAACGGTGAGGGAGAAAATAAAACTGGATTTACCATTGAAGAAGAATCCTAAATCCTGCATACTCATCCTTGGCTTTCAATTGAGCAGAATAAACAGTCATAGTTTAGATAATGGCTTGTTTGCAGTTTTGTTCCGCTTACGCCTCATGGAACTATTCAAGTTCTCTTGCTTAGAAGTAGAAAAGTGCCTTTGAAAGGGTGATCCTCCTGAGCTATCTTTTGATTTTCGTCTTTAGTAAATTCACCTGAATTTGCCAGATCTGCTGACTGATCTTTTTGATGTTTTCTTAGGAGTCTGGATGTTGCCTATGTTATGTTTATAAACGTTGCACGTATATCTCTGTGATTGGCTTCTAAAGGGCCACTTCAGAGTTAAATCAGCTGTTCTGGCCTTAGATCTGAAGAACAGCATCAGTTAACAGGTTTTGATGCTCTTGGTAACAGGCAATGGCTCATAGGTTTTGAATATTTACTTTCTCTAATCTGAACCAGGGAACTGCTAGATCATGAGATGAGAGTTTTGCTAGGATTGCAGGGAGACACTTTCAGATTAAGAATTTGAAATGAATTAGAAGATAATCCACTGCTGAGGATCTGCTCCCCAATAGAACAAAGTGGGGGAGAGAAAAGACACCAAAACAAGGAAACCTAATTTGAGCTGTTTAGTCTCCTGAAATTAAGTGTAGATACGTCTTTAGTCTCCTTTTCTTTCTAGCCTTTTTTTTTTTTTTCCTGCAGTGATATTCTTGTAGCTAATTCCATTTCTCCCCCAGAACATCGTGACATCATGATGGTCACAGAGGGAATGGATGGCCACATCTACGCTGCACTGTGCTGTAGAAAGCAATATAGCTATAGCAGCATGGAGCTGTATGCTTACAGGGCTGGATTCCCTCCAGAATGTAAGACAGCTCATTTAAATTTAGCTCCAGGAACTATGTATTAGTTTACACTGTTCTATGACAGAAGATAAACCTGGCATACCCTGCTGGGATTAACATGGTTGATAACTAGGCATTTCTGTAACATTAGCATCTTAATCTAAAAGTTTTCTTGTAGGAACTAGAAGATTTGTGACTTCAAGTTGGAAAGAGGAGAGACTGGTAAGAAACGAAAAGGACAGCTTCATCTCTGAGCTACAACTGTGAGTACTTGGGAAGTGAATTCAGTGCTCTGAGTTTGACCTGAAATGATTATCCTTGTGCTTACTGGGACTTGCTGCGTGATAATTTTGCATTAGGTTGTTCACCATACAGAGAAACATGGCAATTCTTAACTCCACCTGAAAGGAAATCACTGTATTAGGATGCGAGGAGCACAGCACTGGAATGTGCACTTCCAGTAACTCATTCATTAGCACTGAACATCCAGGGAAGAACACGCTCACTGCACGCTGACAAACTCAGACCATTTGGCAGGTTCTGAGGCTTTTCGCAGGTTGGCGTCGTGACATGGGCTGAGCTTTTAACCTTGCCCACAACATTAATAATATTTAAATTGAAAGAATACATACTCCAAGCAGGGCATGTTCCCAAGTTTGTGCCAAGATCTAAGCCATGCTGTACCTCAGGACTCTGAGCACTGGAGTGCTTATTAATTTTTCCCTGTAATTCTTAATAAAATTGTATTGCAGCATGCAAGCAACAAGGGCCTCTGGTAATTTACCCTCTGCAAGTTCAAGTCCATGTTAGTGAAGGGAACTGTCTGCCTTATATTTCAAAAGTAATGAATTCAAATTCTGTTGGGATGGTAATTTTATTAGAAATTCTGCATATCTTCTCTTGTTATTATTTCTGGGTCAAATGGATCATTATATTGATTGATCAACACTTAATTTGTTATTATCCATAAGTACTCAGCAAATAATGAAAATACCCTGTCACTTTGTTAAAGAATGAACAAAAGAGACAGTATTAGGTTACTTTTTTAATTAATTTTTTGCATACATGTAGATCAAGCTTGTGTATCTCTGGAGCTTTGGCTGTCCGCTCAAACATCTGGCAGGAAAAGCTGAGTAGTAAAATAATTCATATATGTCTAGTAAAGCCTGCATTTTTACCAGTGTTCACTGTAAAAATAAACTGCATGCATGGAGTAGGGTTTATGTAAGTTAACGATCCTGAGCACAGCAACAAATTTTTGATGTTGCCATACTAATCAGACATTTCTGTAGCATAATCAGTTCAATCTATAAATCAAAAATCATGCAGCTCCATCCTAGGAACTATAAGGTCTGTACTTCCTAGCTGGAAAGAGGAGAGACTGGGAATTTAGTTATATTTATTTATTTGTATTTATTGATTTATGTTACTTCTTTTTTTAATGTTACAACTGATTTTCCCAGATTTGTTAGCCCATTTTCTCATAACTTCCACTAACTGACATCCCATACAATGTAGTGAAGCGGTAGAAGCACTGAAACACAGCATTCAGTACATGTAACGTACATGTACATATATATCATACCATTAGTTACAATTCTTGAGGGAAAGACACTGGGCCTTATTTTCAAACATTCTTAGTGCATACAAATCAAATTGAAGCTTATAAAAGCTGAAAAGAATCATGTTTCTGAAAATTGGGACCATTTTTCCCAGTGTGAGTAACCAGCCACCTACCTTTAAGAAGACCTCTAAATGAATCGTTCTTTATCTTAGCTTGCCTAACTACTGTCTAAAGTCGGAATACTCTTGCCATGATAAAAAGCAGAACTGTCAAGAAAAAGATAATAATTTTTTTTTGTCACAGTCATCTTGCACGGATCAGAATTAGAGGCATTATAGATTAAAATTATTGTTTTATATATTTTATCAATAATGCAGTATTAGGCATATCAGTACATATCATGTATTTTTTTCTACTGAGCAGGTCTACGAGTGTGCTCAAATAATACCACAATGGGTTGTTCATGAACAGCGGCACCAATAAATATAGTGGTTTTGCACATTGTATCCCAATTCCCTGAACGTCTGCACCAAAACAACTCCCTGTTCCTCTCTGAGTGTATTCCATGATGTGCTTGCACGTGGAACTTAGAATTACTTCATATGTCTCATAAATCCCTCCACAGTATCCTTGATTAATTACAAGTGGGCAAGCTAACGTATTGTGGTTGGCACTGAACTACCCACAGACTGGCCAGCTGAGAGGCCAATAGTCAACAGAACTGTTAAATTCTTGGTTGAAACCTTTCTTCCATGAAAGCACTAATTTGGCTCTTTCTCTACTACCCAGGTGCCAGTTTTCGTGAAACTTGGGGCAGACTTTATATCCTTACAGTTTCTACAATATTGCCCCATCCTTAAAGGAGGAGAACTGACAGATGGACGAAAGAGTGAACACTGCAATATTATGTATTTTATCCTTTGTAAACTGGGCTATAATGATACATAAAACTTCACTCACAAAGTTATGAAATATCAAACAATACTCACAAAGTTATGTAACAAACGCCACTCACAAAGTTATGAGATACCTTATAAATATAAAATAATTATAAATATAAATGTGAAACTGATTTATGCCAACAATCTCTTCAAGCACTGCTGTTTATCTAATGGATTCAGCTACCAAAACTATTGCATATGCTACAGAAAGCATTATAATTCGGGATTCACCTGTGCCATTATATCAAAGCTAAAATTATTCCATGAGACTTTGGAACGTTCCATGTTGGTTGATACTACGTGCTTTTAACTAAAAGCTTCTCCTTTCACTTTACATCAACAGAAGCGGAACAATTAATGCTTCAAAATACAAGAGAGGCTTTTGTTCTTGTTTAAATTTTTGTACCTAAGCTTGAAAGGTATCTTGAGCTCCTTTGAAGTTTTGCTTTAATATACTGCACCCAAACCACTTCTTTATAAGAGCCTCATTTAACTTCTACATTTTGAAGATCTTTCAATGCAAGCCCAAATGTAACAAAAGAAAGTGATAATTGTTGAAACAGGCAGAGTTCTTGAATAGCGTAGATACTGAATCTTATGGAAGCCACGTCTTGGAAGCATCTTGTGCTGCTCTGGTTTATAGCTGGCAGGTAGGTCACATCATGTAGGATTTACTTCATGCTTCATGCTCTAGACTAATGTTTTCTTGAATTATTAATCAAGTTTAATAATTCACAGAGACCCCAATTCCACAGAGCTTGTGTGGCCCCTTGCCGAGAGCCCCACTTGTCGCCAGTGGCATTCCCTCAGAGGTCTCCTCGTGCAGTTCTCAGATGCAGGCTTAAATGCCAGTTCTCTGTGATTTCAGTGCCATAGATTTCACTGGGCATTGGATTGGACTGTATGTTCTTTGATAAAAGATTGAGTTTTCTTCTCTCTGCATTTGAAAACAGCTACCACCCAGCTGATAGTAACAAGAACAACAACTGAAATGCTGATTTCAGATTTCAGTGAAGCCACTTAGGACTGCAGACAGAAGGTTGAGACAATCAACACTGAGGAGCGCAGGATTGTTGCAATTAATGCCGATACTGCCCTGGCACTCCCAGTGGCTATATAGTGGTATTCCTGCCCAACAGCCAAGTGCAGTATTTAGTAGCCCCTGCAGAAGTTGTGAATATTTTCATACCCCTATTTAATTCCCTGAATTCCTTGTAATTCCTGATAGTCAGAGTACAATGTATTTAAATTACCATATTAGAAATTTGCCATTTCAGATTTCTGATGACTGCCTGGCTTTGGGGCTCTGATGCTTTCATCAGACTCCATCACGAGTGAGCAAATGTTGATGTCATACTGTGGTTTATGAGCCACAAGCTCATCGTGCCTATATTTCTGCTTGTTTTTGTTGTTCTGCCAGTGTTGTGGGAACTCACACGCCATTTCAGACCTTTGAGTCTAATTCTCATGCACCATACTTTTCTTTTCTTTCTGAACTGGGGCAGATGTCCCTTTCTGTAATAATTTAATTAACACTTTGGAATAATGATGCATTAATTAATGCCAGATTACAATGGAAATGCTACAGAATTACACTTTCTATCAACATTAATGCAAAATGAGTTCTTCCTGGATAATATTTCTTACAGAGAATACAAAAAGAGATAATACTAATTAGGCCATCAATTTAAATTTACCATAATTTCAATCCATGTCACTTATCTGTTCTCTAGCACAAAAATTTCTGTTCTACCATACACTTTTTGCTGCACTGATATCAGTATGGCAGCCAGACTGAGAGTAGTTTCCTAATGTGCATCCTTATACATATAGTAAATTCCTGTACTGTAATCCTGGTTTTGGTGCCTGCGCTGTGAAGGATTGAACTTTAAAAATCAGTTGCAGGCTTTAATAATGTTCTGACATAGATCTTCTGTGAGTAGAGAAACTTCACTGGCAAAAAAATACCCTCACCAGAGGCACGGGATTTTGTATCGTGTGCGGTACGTTATTAGACTGTAGCACACAGTTCAGGTTATACTAATTCTTCCTGGCATGGCCCAAATTTGCTGCTGCAAATGCAACATCTGCAAAGTCATTCTTTTGTGAGCATTATTATTTTAACCGCTTCATACCAGAATGTGAGATGAATAAGAAACCAAGGTTTCTGTTCCCAAGTAGCTTCCGTCTCAGTATTATTTTCCCACTTCTGAGAATAAAATGGTTTATTTAAAGCACATCTGATCTCACTTGCACTTTGATGCTTTTTTCTTTATATGACCATCACCTAGATGCTGCCTCTGGTGCAGGCAAGAAAAGAGGATTAAATAATTCTGAAATGCAAAGCATGAAAAAAATTTAGTAGAGATGATTCAATTTCAATGAAAATTCAACAAAGCCTTGCTTTCCTCTCCGTCTCCCCTCCTGACTCTCTGGCAGTCTGTGTGGAACTTGCTGGGTCACCAGAATTTCAGGCTCCTTGCTCTTCAGCAACCTGTGTCGAAGACCAACAGAGAGTCAAGTCACTAGAGGTCAGTCAGGCTGGCTTGCAAACACTGATGTTCATTTGGAATTCCCAAGGTGTACAGGGAGTTAGCTGCACTTCAGTTCAAAATACGTAATGTAAAGCAGTCAGGGATCTGGAAGTCTTGTCTAGCACCAGCACACTAGGAGTTTGAGAGTTCTTCACCCGCTGTGTAAAGAACTTTGTTTGGAAATTATCAAAGGAATTTTTTTGGTATTCCAGAATGCAATTTTTCAGAATTTGCTGCATGATGAATTGTAACATATTTGGGTATTTTTATTCCAAATACAAACAACACCAAATTTTGAAATTTCCTGTGAAACACTCTTGCACAGTTCTAGTTGCTTTCTTCAAACGCTGAAATACCCTTCTTTATAGAAGTATTTTGCTCAGTAGATTTTAATTGTATGCTTTTATGCTAGCCATTTGAACTAATTTTGTTGTATAAAATTGAATCATTTAGTTATCTATAGAAAATGCTGATGCTCTCGTAGAATGTTTTCACCAACAAGGGGATTTCAAGAAGCTTTGGCTACTTAGCAGATCAGATCAGGAGACAGTAGTTGTGAGGAACTACAGTGTAGTGACAGACTTCAAAGAAAACAAACTCCCACATAGATGGTCCTGCTTTATGGTAAAATGTTGCAGCCTGGATAATAGCTCAGGAAATTCTTTTGCTGGCACATTGTGTATCTTCCCGAGAGGGCCATTCTTTTTTTATAGACATTTTGAGTGAAATGTATGTCATGTAAAGAACAAGCAACTTGAATCCAGTTAAATGACATTAGCCCTAAAACAGGAGTTGTGTGGGATTTGGCCATCACAAATCCACACGGTATTCTAGAATGAATTTCACACTTTGTACTTTGGCTTTAGCATACTGCTTTCTCTGGAGAGTACCATTCTGTTCTCGCTACCACATGGGCAAATTGAGTTAATGCAATAGCTCTTCTTCTTTGCAGAATTTATTTGGAATTTAGAAAAGGTCAGATATGTAAATCTGTGTGATTTGTTTTATGAAACTACCTCTTTATTTGGGACAGTTCACTATAACTGGCCATTGCTGCCCAGGACTCTTAAAAGAGTATGTAGTTAGGAGTAATGAAGTGAGCAGATTTTTGAAAATATGAAGAAAAGTTATTTTCCGAGATGCCATCTATTAAATAGTGGAACAGACTTTTTGGAGAACTACAGTAAGCCCTCATCAGTAGATGGGCTTATAACTCAGTGCAGAGTAGACAATGTACTAGAAAAAGTGCGATAACTACATGGGCTGAACTGATGTTGATCCCAATGTTCTGGAATTAAGAAATCTCACAAATGTTTTCTACCTCAGACTTCTGTGAGGACAGGCAAAGAAGGGCTTTTGTAGATCAGGACTCAAGGACGTATAGTAGAACAGCCTTGGAGAGTAAAACAGGCTGGCACTGAAGAAAACTTTGCTCTGTGCCAATCTACACAGTGCTTTCCCATCTCAAGTGCAATTAATCCCTTACTTTCACAGGCAATGAAGTATGTTCAGAAAAACTTAAAGAAAAAAAAAGTGAAGGTTATTTTTAGATTTTATATGTAACATCAACTAGAACCTAATTGGATTAAATATTTTAGTATGAAAATAGCACTCTTTTCCAGACTTTTTCTTTAGGTTTCCAGTTTTAAATATGCGTTTTTCTCTGTTTAAGTCTTCATATTGTATTTTTTTCTCATTAAGTTATATGATCTCAAAATGAAGAACTTTTAATCAATTTTTCAGATTATTTTAACTCTTTATTGCTAAGAATGTTATAGCGGAGATACAAACAAAGTATTTTAGATGGACAGCTGTCTGATGATGCTGTGTTTACCTGCAACTACAAATGAATATCTACAGGGGACAGAAGTAGGGTTGGATGCCTCACTTGAAGACAACATCTTTATGGAACATAAAAATCTAAATGTGCAGATGACAGAATTAAGTTCAAGTATTTTAGTACCCACATATTTAAGTCGTAGGGTTTTTTTTCTGGCACATTTCCAGCCTTAAATCAGAAGTGGAATACTTGTAAGGTGGTGGCTGATAGAGGATTTCAACAGTTTTTCAATTTTAACTTTAAGCTTCTGTGGGACATCCTTCTATGACAGCACCAGTACATTGGTAACACCTGCCTCTTTCCAGTTGATCACACCTGTTGACACTTATATGCATTAACAAATCAACTAATGCACTTCTTCTGGTTTTCTTTTTCATCTGCATTAGTACTGGTAGCACTGTGCATAGAGAATTATGATATACAATGTATTCCTTGTTTAAATGGATTTTATTGAGTGCCAAACCTATTTCTGGTCTTACTGCTTAATAATACCTCTAACTCAGAGAGGGTAATTCTAAGAAAAGAAAGCTTTTTCACAGATACATATAACTTTTGAATAATTCCGTCCCTGGACTGTCCTATGAGTTATATGTATTTAAATTTTATCCCAGAATAGTAAGACAGTTCATGTTCATATCAATATCTATGTCTATGGAAGACAAAAGCCCTCAAAGAGCTGACTTTGAAGGTTCTGTTGGTAGACAGAAAACATGGTACCTTTACCACAGTGCTGCATATTGGAGCACAACACAAATAATACCAAGCTAATGCCAGAGGGGATAATGTATCCACAGGGAGTGGGGCAGCATCATAAGAGGTTACTAGCTTGGATTCTGAAAGCAAGAGAGTCATAATCAAGTGATGGTGTACCTGAGATAATATATCCTCCATCTTGATGGTGGTAATTAATCAGGGACAGCACTGCTCTGATGATGTTGTGCTGCTTCCAGTCCTGCTTGTATTGGCACATTCAAGTGTGGTTGCAACTAATTTAGAAACCATCGCACAGATGTTTGTCAAAGCTAAGACAAATACTAGTATTACCAGAGTTACACGCTCAAATTTTACTGGTGAAAATTTTAAAAATCACTACTTGGGCACATTCATCAGAGCTATACTACATAGATTGGCTAATGACTGTAGAACGTTTGAAATATATAAGTTCAAAAGCAATGAGTAAAAACTGCAACAATCAGAGAATGTTGAATAAATTCAAAGAAATCACGATTAGCTCATGGATATTTAGTAAACAGTAGTTTTCTAAGTTTTTTTCTGCGCGTTGTTTGTTCACCTCTAATAAGTACCATATAGTATAAATGGCACTTTTATTTCAGCTCCTAGAACATAAAAAAATCTGTGGAAGCTAGCTGAGAATTTTGCAAGCATATCTGAATGGCAAATCAACTGAGGTGAGTTGGAGTTTATGTCCCTGAACATATTGTACGATCAGTGGATAAGACAGGTTTTAAATATAGATTGAAAACCACAGGGTATTAAGTATCTAGGAATATTTTACCTTATGGAGTTGAAGTCTACAACTAAACTTAACAAAGAGGTAATGTGAAATACAGTGAAAAAAATAATTGCTGGGTGGTCTTTGCCACATACTGTATCGTGTGGTGGAAAAGGCTGGGAGCCATGAGTAAGATATTGGGACCAAACCTGACATACTGTATACATTAAACATCTCACTATTTACCTTCTGAGAAAAGTTCTTAAAGGAACTCGTGGGTTTGTTAACAAAAACTTTATGGCTTTATAGGAAGCCCAAAATCTGGGATGAAAATGCTAGTGATAGCCAAACCTTTAGGTGGAGCAAATTTTCCAGGGTTACAAAAATATTTTTTTGTGAAGCCAAGGAATGGATACCATATAAGTGGATCTCAGCCCATTTGGATAGCCTTTGAAAAAGCACAAACGTTACTTTTTCATTTGTTCTCACAATGGTGAACTGAAAAGAGCTGAATTGCAGTACTGAAAGGCATGGCTAAGTTGATTTTGAATCATAAAGAAAATGCAAAGGAAAATACAAAATGAAAAGAAGGGAAGTCCTATGAAACAGAATGAGTGTGAGATTTGTTTGTTTTCTTGTTTTTTTTATGTTTAAGTATCAGGGCCCTGAGGGCACCACCAGGCCTCACTGGCCCAGATCAGCCTCCTCGGGGCTCCCTCAGCCTGCCCACAGACAGGACGCCATTTCAGTCCACAGGGCTGTCAGCCCTGCTCCAGCCACACCGCAGTGGGGCCGCTCTCCAGCTCCCCACAGCCCTGCTCTGCCTGGCCATGGGCACTGCTGAGCCGGGCCCACCCACAGGCTCACAGCCTGGCCCGGCCTTGGCCCAGGCCTATCCCCAGGGAGGTGCCCGATGCCCGGGCTGGGGCTGCCCCAGTGGCCCTGACCTGCCCCTCTCCTGGCTGGGGGTGGGACGGGCCCTCGCTGCCAGGCCCTGCCATCCCATGGGGCCTCCACACTCCTGGCCCCATGAAGGCCTCAGCCTGCACAGGGCCCCGGTGTTAAACAATAAAGCGGGAGGGCTGCCTGTTGTAGTGTTACAGAATGTGAGACCCATGGAATGGTGTCTGTTTCTTTCTCATCTCCTTGTAAAACTGGGACCTCAGACGTGTACAGTTGCAGCCTTCCTGCAGACGGTGAGATAAGTACTGCAGAAACCTCTCTGCTTCTCCACTAGGACTAATACAGAGGCAATGTAAGTAAAACATAGACTTCTGCTAATTCTAAGGGATTTGAGTCAAGCCCCTTAACTTTATACATTATGTTCTCCCCTCCTCTCTGCTTGCTTCAGTCTCCTCAAAATTACCAATCCCAGCTTAATGAATAAGCACTATTGTCTTAAATGCTGAAGGGAGGCAACGGAGAAAGATTACAGAGTGAATGCAAGGAATGAGTTCTAGTGTTCTGCCTTATTCCTGCTGATTTATTTGTGATTAATGGAACAATAAACAGCAATGAGAACTGCTAGGGATAGCTCAAGAGATGTGGACAGATGCTTGTCTTGTGGCTCTTCAAAGAGCATTTACTACCTTAAATATTCTATGATTCTGCAATTTTGGTTGAGGGTTGGTGGCTCTATTCCATTTGTATGGGTATCCAATTACAACTCAAATATTTGCACTTGACAGCAGTTTTAGACTACATAGTTAAATGAAAAATGAACCAAATGCAGTACATACTTTAATAACAATCAGTCTTAAGAGAATTTTTTGAAGAACAACTTCTGACCCACCAGGATTATTAAACATCCCGTAGCATTTTTTGTAAGATTAGTCACAGTGTCTTTTCTGAAACTCAATTTATATTATTACATTCTGCCTCCATAAATCGCCCTACGGTATCAACTGAATATAGTATTCTTCTGTCACATATTGTTGTAGAAAGTAAAAAAGCTGTCACGTTCCACCTCAGAAATGGATCCACTTTGCTAGAATGTAATGCAGCTCTATTACAAGATTTTGAATTTTTTGTTATTTTACAATCCAGTACATTTGCAAGAAAATCCATTTTTTTTTCAGTGCTTCTTGGTGTCCTCATCTGCATCCATGAACATAGAAATTATAAGTATTAGTATTTTGCAAAGGCACTGATTTCCAGAGACTGTCCCCTAGGACTGTCCTCAAAAAAAGGAAAACCATACTTTTCCATTTGCATATGTGGCTAAATCCATGCACCAGCAAAGAACCAGGTTTCTAATTTTTCAAAACCTCTCTTTATTTCACAAGCAATGACTACGTTCTAGATGAAAGTCCCAAAAAACATGATTATTTACTTAATACATTTTGTTTCTTGGCAAGTCTTGCAGGTGATGCAATAGATGTCACTCCTTCCTTTTATTCAATATCAAGCAAGCACATCATTCTCCTTCTTTAAGTCTTATCTTTTGACTGAGAGGAGAGCCAGTAGCCCTGCTTCTCTTGATTATTGTGTATCTCATTATGTGTTTCCCAGAATGGGGATATAAAGCCAATGCTCTATCCAGATTCAAGTGTGAATAATTACATTCTGCCTACCTAAATTCCCACTGCAATTTCATTTGGGTACAGTATATTTCTCCATTTCCTGCTCTCAGGCCTGTTCTGGCATGTATTGAAGTTAATGGAAAGTTCTCAAAGACTTTGGTGGAGGAAAATGTCCATAAACTATGGTGTAATTCTGTTGTGGTATTAAACAGCTTGAGTTGACATAGAGTCTGTATCTTATTATAAATTGCTTGCACTGTGTATCTTTACCAGCTTGGAAAACTCTTAATATCTCCTCAACATTATGTGTATATTCAAGATATAACTAATTACAGTTACCGTATTACAGACGTATTCCGCTGGAGACATAATATCTGTTAAACGTGCAGATATATATGGTTGATGCCGGTGTCTCTGAACTTTATGAAGATCTTTCTTTTGACTTTAGTGAGGTTGTCTAGGTAATACTGTAAGAGCAGTAGGACATAGTAGCCTTCTGAGGCATGGAAATTTTGTTCTTGGACTTTTGTGGATGTGTGCAGAAAAAAATAAACAAGTTGATCAAAAATTGAATTCAAGTCTTCTGAACCCCAGATCAATACCTAAACTACAATACTCCATGGCACTTCATTAAGGAATGAAAACAGTTGCCAGTAATTGGTACTCTGTACTTTCTTAGCAAATTTTGGAATTTTTGCAAAATACATTTTTGCTTTAGTAACATTTCTAGACGTAGAAAGTGAAGGTTTTGAACCCTTCTCACTTGTTGCTAGGAAGTTCCTTGGAAGGGACAAAGAGAACATGTCTCAGGAGTAGGGCTGGTATAAAAGTCTGTGATGATAGCTTCATACCATTTCTCAGAAAGCAGCAAAGGAATTCTGCGGTGAAGCTAGAGCAGTGGAGAGAATTTCAACAATTTCATTCAGTAATTTTACTTTGGCAGTAGGAGGTCATTTAATTCAAGAGCAAAACCCAACAGTCTTGCATTATCACATACAGCAGCATTTCTAATAATTTAAAAATCCCCCAAATCAGAAGTGTGATACAGGTAAGCCAGCTGGTGAGAACCCTCCCGACAAGAAAGATGGTTTTATTTTATTTAATTTTTAAATGTTTCTGCAGCTTGCTAGATTCATAACCTAGGGCAAGTTTAATTAAAGTCAATGAAGCAGTTTAAAGTGAAAAAAATCAGCATTAGAAAAAGTGTTGATTGTTTTCTAATTATGCTGTGGACTTTCTCTGTAATGGATTCTTGCCTTTTTAACTCTAGATAAAGCCAGTCATATATGTCAATGTAGTCAAGGGACCTGGGAAATTCCTTCATAAAATTCCCTTACTAGTCACTTCTGTAGGTATCTTGGCACCCTTGTGACATGATCCATTTCATTGCTTTTTGTCAACGGTTGGACAAGGTGGATTTTATTTACTGAAGATTGTTAACAATAGACTAGCATATCATGCAGGCAAGTTTTCATGTACAGTTTGAAAACCTTTTGGTTTATGAATCCTTTATTCAGAGGGCAAACCTGTATGATACTATTTAAGTGTCCAGATTCATCATGACTTGAGGAATACCAGTGAATATGGAGAATAAAAGTTGTTGTGGATGCTGCTCTGAACGCATAGATGGTCTCAGTAGGATTTTGTTTTGATGTGGCTGCGCAGCTTGCTTACAATACAAATGGCACCCCTCTTACCCTCAGTGGATAAGGATCTGCATGTTGTATGTTTCCTCCAAGTCATTCCTTCCAAACATCTCCTGACTTGATACAGGCAATGGGCAGTCCGTATTCCTGCCAGCTCATCATCAGCCAGGTTTGTGATCTGACAGTAGCCAGTTTTGCTCTAGTAGAACCATTCATTTCTTTTGAAATGGTGGATGGAAGTAGTTTCTAGAGTTCATCCTGAGGTACCAGTGAAGCTCAGAAGGGATGATGACAGGGTATTTGACTGTCCCAAGGTAACAGTCCAACATGTTACCTTGGACATGTTGTTACCAACACATTACCAACATGTTACCAGGTCAACATATATAGAGTCATAGAATCATTTAGGTTGGAAAAGACCCATAAGATCATTGAGTCCAAGCATAAGCCTAACACCGCCAAGTCCACCACTAAACCATGTCCCTAAGCGCCACGTCTATACATCTTTCAAATATCTCCAGGGTTGATGACTCCACCACTTTCCTGGGCAGCCTGTTCCAGTGCTTCACCCTTTTGGTGAAGAAATTTTTCCTAGTATCTTACCCTGCCTTCTGTTAGATGCAGCATCTCATGCTTTAGCCTATCTGACACATCCCAGTTCATCTCAGCTAACTTACCAGAGGAAGGTAAGAGAAGCACAATTCGTGCTGTAGCCATCTCATCCAGAAATTTACCTTGAGGTTTTATATTTTCAAATCCATCTGCATATTAATAAGTATTCCCACTGAACTGTTACAAAAAAGCATATGCTGTCTTATACCAGCTATGCTTTAAAAGAAAAATCAGCTTTTATAGCCAGCTGTTAGTCCCCTTTGTTCAGGACTACACGTTAAATAAAGTATGTATTTTAACTTTTGATACACTTACTCCTTTGTTTTATTTTAGACGATTTATTCAGTCTTCAAAATCCTTCCATCAAGATTTTGGCCTGATGACTGTCCAGAGGCCTCCTTAAATTAGAGCAGGTACATTAGGTTCTGCACTTGTGAAATACTGAATTGTCCCATTGTTCTTCATCACTGTTTTAATGGGCATATTTCTGGTCCTGATGAAGAAAGAGTCTGCTGGCAAGATGCAGTAAACTAAGCATGAGCTTTGAGTGGGCTTGTTGATAGAGTTCACTAGAGGAATGTAACATTTACAGAGGAATTGAAATGCTCCTAGCAGTGCATTTTTCCTATGAGAAACTCACTAAATGCCCACAGAATCAGAGGCTACAAGTGAAATCTTTTGCATCTCTCTAGAGAAGCAATGAAAGTATTTCACATTTATTTTGCAAACAATCAATGATCAGCTTATTTTTGTAGAAATGATAACTTGTTTGTAACTGTGTATTAAAACCACATGGCAAGTCATTTAGGTTGGAAGATCAAGCACTCCCAATTTAGAGGATGGCCCTAGAATCCTACATCAGCTTCCCCTAGGGATATGTTACAATAGCATCCTTATTTACAAATCATGTATTATTTTTGCCTCATTTTGCGCACAAGAGTGGTGATTCGCAGGGAATAAGGAAGGTGTTGAACAGTTCTTTTTAACTTCGTTGCCTAGTCTGTAGTCTTAGGCCTTATTTATTGTCCACTATGCCAGCTAATGTAACCCAAACCTGCACTATGTTAGGAATTATTAATTTCTTTTTACTGTTTTCAACGGCATTCTTCATTATAGAATTACCTGAATACTTCCCTGATGAGTTTTTCTATGTAGGGGAAGCCAATAATATTATCCCCATTTTATAGCTGGGAAAGTGTAAATTAGCTGAGCAGTAGTAAGAAGTCAACATGACTAAAAGTCAACCTGGCACTGGTATTAAATTTATATCCTCTCAGTGACATTGCATGTCCTTATGTTCCTGTATTATGTGTAAGGCTAAATAGGAATTTTGACTTCCTGTCTTTCTGTCATTCATTATGTGGCCTCCCTCTATTACACCATCTTCTATTTGGGCAGTCTCTGTCTTTTTAATCTTCACACATTGGGATTTCCCTTTAGGCCCCCATCATTTTCACTGCTCATATCTAGACATTTCCACTTTAGAGAGAATAAGATCAAAATTCTGTTTAATTGTCCCCTATAAAAACACCCCAACCTTGAACGCTTTTATATGAAAGATGTCTTTTAAAAGCAAAAGAGATTCCACAAATTGACCACAACGTGGACAGTATCAGTGCTGACTTACTTGGTCCTAAGACTGAGTAATCCCTTTTGGGGGTGACAAATGTGTGTGCCGTTAGCTAAGTCTGACAGAGTATCCTGGTTAACATTAATTTTGTTGCTGGTGGTTTTACAAAACAAAATTCTGACCACTGAAAATTAGACGAAGCAAATTGAGTTTAGTTTGGACAGACCACTAGCAGGGTGTGAAGTGGTCCTTTGCAATGAATGGGGCTTGATTTCAACAGTCATGCACCAGCATACAGAGTGCATATTCCATATCTAAGCCACTCAGTGACTTGTATTTATTATTCAGACTGGCATTCGCTTATGTGAAAGCTCCATGTATTTAGATTGGAAACAATTTTAAATAATTAACATAAATATGTCAACTCCAGCAACAGGCATATCATATTAAGTAACACAAGATGTAGGTTTGGGAGCGCTACTGATAAGGTGGATCAGCATGCTCCTGCAGCCTGGGCCAAGCATGCTGTCGATGGTGATTAGAAAATGGTGTTCACAACTGTGAAAATCAAATGCAGGGCCTTGCTCTTTGGGGTTACCTAGAGGAAGCTAACTCCTTGAGCAACTGTAGAATTTTCAGTGACGTGCTTTGCTAACAGTTCTGTGCTGTAATTTTCATTGCTTGCAATGGCTATTTTCCTTTTCCAAAACAGTACAAATTTGGACACTGAATCATGCTTTGGTGTCCTGTCACCACGGATCGCTGTGATCGCACAGTGGCTAATAGTGCACGGTCTGAGTGCAACATCACTGTTCCAAAACAGATCAACTACTAAACTGATAGGCTTTATAATGAGAAACTCCTGCTGACAGCAGGTATTTCTGTTTTATCTGAGAATAATTCACTGAGTAGATAATTGGTGAATTCCCAATGGGAGAAAACTTGATTCTGTCTGAGCATAGGTTACCAAATGTACCACCATAAAATAATTGATTTTGTGATATATCAAGTAGGGACATAGTTGAGACTATTGAACTTTTCACTTAGGGCCTCAGGGTGAACTTGAACCAAGCTCCCAAAGGTGAAGAACCAGTGCTTGACATGTGCGGGGTTTTGCACTCTTAACAGCCTCTTTAACTTCCATTTTCTCCTATTAATCTGCTTTCACCAAGATCTAGATGTGCACAGAGTCTCATTAAGATGGTTGAGTTGTCATTGGAGATAATCACCAAAGGAATGTGTTATAAAAGGAGAAAAAAAGTATGTCTAGAAAGTCTGAATAATTTTTTTATGCTGTTGTTTTAGTGAAGAGGCTTTGGATGCTGATAGGAAAGTTACTATAGCTATAGGGCACATTTAATTGCATTTTAGAAACTTCTTTTAATCCTGTAATAACAAAAAATTAAATCAGTGCTGACATTTTTTTGTTGCCAGAAGAAGGTAGTAAAAGGGTAAAGAAATAATTGTTAGTTCTGAGAATATAATTAGCAACTTTAATGCTTTAATCTAAAAAATGCATATTTTGAGCCTGGGTGAATGATTAAAGAAAAGATATTGAAAGCCTTTGAAATTTCTAACTGTTTGTTTTTAATTGTAAATTATGATCACTATAATTAGCTCATTTAGTACATTTATAATGTAAACAAATATGAATATACAGAAGTTCAGCGATATATTTCAGGGCAAATAAGAGCAACATTGTGACCCTGGGCTCTATTATTAAGCCTTTCTTGTAGCGTTTGGCACTGCTTCATTCTTTCATACTGTTTTTTTTTCCCCCTTTTTTTCCGGAAGATAAAAGAAAGCTGTACATAGTACTTGCAGGTCTCTGCTGAGGTCGTAATGCATCTGGAACTACACTGAAGAAAATACAGCTAGAAATCTGGTCCTTTTTGGGCTCCATTTAACCCTCACTCTGAAGCTTTCTTACAGCTAGAGTATTTATCATGTTAAAAAATAAATACTGCACGTTTTCTTAAACGCTATGTTGTTAATACTGAGCAATTCGATCAACTGAAAGGGATATTATGTTTCAGGTAGACTTCCCTATTTCCATAGCTAGCTCTTTGCAGAAAGAAATGCAGTGTGTCTGATACTGGCCATTCTGTTTCCTGGTGATGCACTTTATGGAGCATCCTGGGACTGGATTTCAGAAATCTGCTCCTTTCCTGATACACGTGCTGCCCCATACGTCGCTCAGTAACATCAACAGGAGCTGCCTGGCTAAGACTCCCTGCATACGAATGGAAACACTTAATGAGTAACAGGATGTTTTTCTCCCACTAAGTTCAAAGATTAAAATTTGGGGTTTAGTCTCACCATTATTTTTATAAAAAAGGCATCTTTTGTTACATTTCCAGAGCTCAGTTATCATGCTGCGACACACTGCATCCAGTTCCGATAAGTCATGGAAAGTTATGATTAGTTAAGCTCCTTATGAATAGAGAAGGCTTCCCTGAAGGTTGAAACCGGCCTCTAACTTGAGATTTTAAATCATTGTTGAAGTGCTTTGACTAGGCTGCCTTTGTGTACACTAAACAGTTTAAGGTTACTTTTTAATCCAGTGGCGCCTGTTTTATGATGTACACTTGCTGCGGATTGAATGTTGTTCTGTTCATCACTGCCAGCTGTCTCCTTGGGATCCTCTAGTAACTAAGTTATTTTATCTCAGAGGAATGAATTGTCAATAACAAGCAAATAATAACTTTTCTGCTGAATTCTCAAGATTTAAAAAAACCTCTCTTCTTCTGTCATACTTCCCCTATAATGTAAAATGTATTGTGAGGGTTTGTTGCTCAGTTCTTGCACTGTGAGCCTTCAGGAGTTAATATGTTTATAACATGAAACAAAGGTAGAAGAGGTACATATTGCAGCAGTGTATTCACCATATTCTGTGGCTATTTTTTAGCTCAAGGAAGTAAGCCCTGGTTATTACAGCTGTCACGGTGACATCCGATATTTCAGTATCAGTGATTGCCTCACCCACCACATGACCCTGATCACCACCACGATTCTCTGTCCACTATTAAACTGTGAAAGGTCTTGGCCCTCCAGGTGCTGTTTCAAGTCTGAAATAGCAACTTGTCTGTCATACTCCCTCTGCCTATTTTAATGCTTGAGGACCCAGCAAAAAATGTTTAATGTAGACAGGCTCTCATACAGCAACAAAGCAAAGAACACATGTCGATTTTCATGGCTGATGGAGAACAAGGACACTAAGTATGCATGGGTTATGCATCGGTTATTAAAAATGAGCGAACTTTGAAGAGACTTTGTAGCTTGAATATCAACAATTACATTTTTTGCTTTTCATTCCTACTTTTGGGGAATATGCTTCTTGAAAGTCCTGAGAGGCATCTTGAGATTTCACACATGTATGGGGGCATATAAGAACATGATAATTTTAATAAGGCAAACCTGAAAAATTCCAAAATATTGTCCTACAAAATTTCAGATCCAAAGCAGATCTTTACAAAATTTTTGCTTTTCTTTCCACAGCAAGGAAAAACAAGTAAATAAGGAAAAATGGTTCATGGAAATCTAGTTAAAGAACCTAAATTTATAAACAAAACTCCAAAATTATGTAGTTGAAATGAATAGAACTTCCCATGATGCACATTTTCCCTTTCTTAATAAGTACCTTACTTGTGGTAAGATTAATTTGAAAGTTGCTTAACCTAGGCAACATGAAAGACTTAGACAGTAGAGTTTTCTATGCAAATAGAAGGCTATCAGGCCTTCCTAATTTTTAGGAATAAGGCATTGGAAAAGATTCTATACTTAAGATAACAGAGCTGGCCTAACCGGATATTGCTCTGTACGTTGTACAAGCTTTGACACAGTGGTTGTCAGACAATTCCAGCCCTGAATGCTTATCTTTTTTAGCTCTGTACCGTTGGTGAATTCATGTGAACTGGTATGTAGGGCCTGACAGGCAAGAACCAGGGTTTGTGTACTGAAATTCAGATCCATCTGCATTGTACCAGAAATTAAGTAGGTGTAATGCCAGAGTAATAAAGAGGTTGGATAACAAGCTTCTGTAATTTTTTTGAGTGATTTTAGGTTCTCAAATGTAGCTTTACAAAAATGTTTTTTTTGCTTTGATGGATATGCTTGTGAGCATCTGACCTGCCATTCCTCCTCTAATGCAGAGGGAATGGTACTTTTGTGCAGAGTGCTTCTGGTCACCTTTGGAAAGGTAGCGCTGAGTTTCTTACAGTGATCCCCATGAACAGGATCTCTAACAAACACAGTTGCAGCATGTTATATTGGAAAATGTTTTTCTTTGAAATAGAACTGTCCACGCTTTCATACCCTTTGCAGTATATTCTGGATTGCAGTTGCAAGTACCATTTTTTATGGCATGGAAGGTCCTCTCCTCACATTTTGTCAGAAGCGTCTCTCTGTTTGTAACAATATACATATATAAAATGTATACATGCATACATAGTGTATATTATATATATAAAAAAAATAATGTGTGACTTCCTATCTCATGTTAAGGTAAGAAAAGGCCATCCTTTAAAAATAAAACCTTACAAAATTTTATATAGTTGTAAACTAAAGTTATGAAGTTATATATGTGAAGTTAAAAGGTTGTAAATGCAATTCTGCTTATCTTAGTGGAAAACCAGATCAGAAATTGTCAGCAAAGTACTTTTAGAAGAGTTCTGTCATGACTCTGAATATGGAAAGCAAGATAGACAAGGATTTACAGCTAATGTGAAGAGGCAAAGAGAGAAGGGGAGGGTATGTGTTCCTAAGAGAAAACCTTAAAAACAAATGTAAAAAGTGGGAAAATTAAGGTGTGTCCACTCTGACCACATGTTGGACATTAACTTGTAACAGGTAGGGCTTTGCTGTCTGTTAAATGAAAAACTACAACTATATTGAATAAGTGATACAGACAAAGACAACTGGATTGGTAAAAAATGTGTTGCCCTTCTGTGGAATATCCATAATGGCTGAATGTTCTCTGTGCATCCGTGATCCATTTGGCATCTGGATCTGTACTGCTTTTTATACACAATATTTACTGTAATCAGAGATGTCACACAACCAGAACTTTTTGGGGCTAGAGACAGGGTTATGTTCTTCTACCAATCCTCCCAAATCCCAAGATTTAAAGAGAAATTTTTTTAATTTTTTTTTCTTTTAAAATAAAATAGTTGCTGAAATTTGTCAGTCATTTGTCTGTGGACAAACACTGGATTTGATGCTGCCATTTGATGCTGCTGCATCCCCTTTAGGGATGAAAGGCTTTGAGTGTCGTGCCCTCTGGAGTATAACGCTGTGCCTGTTCATTTTCTCTTACGAGATTTGGATGTGCTGTTGCACAGCCTTCGTCTTCACTATGCTTGTAAGTTTTCCACAGTGATTATGACTAGGGTCCTTAAATGATACTGTAACTACCATTATTCGTAGTAATGGTTTATTAGTCACAATTGCTAATAATCTTGATAATCCCTTAAGGAAAAATATTGTAGGTGGAAAGCCACAGATGGAGTCATTATAACAAAGAGAGACTCGTGCCTTGCACCCATCTTGTAATAAAATAATTAATTCCCAGCTTTTTTCAAGGGTGATGGAGAGATTTCTGGAGAGACTTCTTTCATACTGACCCTCTCTGCCCACCTCACAGGCCCCAAAAATCAAGAGTGGAAGAATGAACAGGCCTATGTCCTGATTCCTGTGAATAATTCAAGGAATAAATATAACTTATTTCCATCCAGCCTTCTGTCTCTCCTTCACTTTTTCTTCACCTTAATTTTCATGGCCTTTTGTGTTTTCATAAGCCTGTAGAGTGTGTGGTAGACAAAAAGTATAGCATTCATAGCTTGGTAGACAACATGCTACCAGAAATTTTTCAGAAAACCTCTTTCTCACAGGGTATGTTGCCAAATATGTATTGTTTTTGTATTCTTAAATTCACTTTTAAAAAATATGCATAAAGCTCTGGCTGTGTTTATCTGCGGCTTTAAAAGAACAACAATCAAAACGAACAGCATTCCATTATCATTTAGTCTTCAGACCCAAGAACAAAATCCTTACTCACTTATACAAGTGCATCTCCATCCAGTGGTTTGTCCCATACGCAAAATGTGTCTGCAGCTCTTGGCACCAGGGAGGATGGAGAATGGACTATTTCTCATTGGCTGGGAAGATTTTGTGCAGATGAAGTAACGTAATCCCAAATGGTGTGCTCAGATTTTTTCAATAAATGTTTTTCGTCACTACAGAGCTTTATATAACAGCAGTAAAGGCAAGAAAGGAAATTAGAAACACAGCTGAGACTGCATCTCATACTTCATAATGGCCTAAAATTCTTACTGTTTATTAAAACTAACACCCCTTGTCAGGGTGTTGATCAAAAATTCTCTGCAGTCTCTTTTCTTTGATCTTTTCATTTTACAAACCACAGATATTTGTTGCTATTTCTTTTTTTAGTTTTATGTCTAAAACATTGAAACTCAAAACTGCTTTCCAATAACGTTGCACGATAAGAAGTCATTTTGAATTCATTGAGCCAGCAAACTCATCACTAAACAAATTTGTCCGCTCCCAAAGAAAGGAGAACTCTAGTGTGACACAAACAGAAATGGTCAAAGGTGGCATCAGAAAGGATGCTTTCAAAAAACCTGTTATGTCTGTGGGCCTCATGCTCCTACTGCTGTCCAGTCAGAGTATGGGCATAACCTATTCTAATATACACATTTACCTTTTGTTTCAGCAGCTCCCTGGCTCCTGCACATGCAAACATTTGAATTTCCTGTTGGCTCAGAGGTGAGATTTATAACATTTATTAAAGTTACTTTTCGCTGTGAGTTTACTGGGCAGAAAGCCTAAGAGTGCTTTTTTTTTTTTTTTTTTTAGGGGGTTTAATTGCTTGAATTTACCAGAGGGGTGAACATTATGCTTTCTTTGCAGCACCACTATCCACTAAGATTGCCAGGTGTTGAATTTCCCTAGAGGTTCCCTATTTATTGAAGGAATTCATGAAATATCCATCTATCCAGAGCTGGGGCTCCTAGCATCCCTTTCCCGTTCACCGTCTTGATTTTGTTTCCTTCATGGCTGCTTTTGAAGTTCTTGATTGATCCTGTTCACATCTATCCATCCCTCTCCATAAGTGTCCTCCCTCCTCTGTGCTTGAGCACCTGGGCCGTTAAAAATGGGCCAGACTTGCCTCAGAATTGAATGCACCTGAAAGCCTTTTGCTGTGATGTGGCTGCTGGTGCAGAGAGGCAATTCAATGTTGGAAGTATACTGGTGCTCTTGGGCAGTGTGGAAAGAAAAATGAACAGAGAGCAGGACAGACAGAGTAAGTGGAGGGAAGGGTGAAGAGCAAAGAGGTATTTTGCAATGTTTAAAATAAAACCCTATAAATAGCCCTTCAAAATCCATGAATGGACTCCTCAACAGATGGCAGCCCTACTGTCAAGCGAGCCCAAGGCAGGCAGACCATAATTGTTAGCAAGTGTATTGTTAAGGGAATTTACTAATTTACTGATGCAGCAGCCGCTTCAGTTAAAGAATAAATTGGAATATTTTGGTGCATTTCCTTTAAAAAGTCATCCACTTTTAAGTCTATGTATTAAAATGACAAAGTCTTAAATGGGGGTCTCCTTCGCTAAACAAAAGATATGCAAATTACATTTCAAGATTTGTATTATGATAAAAACCGAAACACAAAAGAGACATTATCTTGCAAAAATGTAAAAGTACGTTGCTTCATGAGTCTATAATGATATAATGTGATGTTGATGTAGTTAAAGATGTCAGAAGGGAGACAATGACCTTAAAAGTTTAAGGCAGACACATTAATATTGATTGATTTTTAAGAGATTGAACAGCAAGAATATATCTATATATAGCCTGGATATTGGATTGTTTGAAAATTTGAGATGAGATACAGAACATTTTGGTCTTGTAATGCTTTAGACCTAATAGCAAGAACATGCTTTAAATGCAGCCATTTGTACTCCAAGAAACTGGATGGTGATTTGCCTTGAATTTAGCAGACTGTAAATCTATTTCTCCTAAAAATCAGTGGTATTTGACAAAGCTGGATGATCATTTCTAGCTTAATCACAAATGCAGGTCTGTCATATGAGATGTTACAAAAGTCCTACTGTAGGGGATTATTTTTTTTGGTTTTTTTGGTTGTGGTTTTTTTTTCCCCACCCTGTTCTATGCATATGTAGATCTGAATGTAGTCTTATAACTATTTGTGTACACACACACACACATATTCCTATCACACATTGAGCACTGTAAACCTCAGCACCTTCTGGCCTTGAACCAAATAATGTGACTCCACATCTATTGTGTCGTTTTTTCTTCCTACTTTTCCCCAAGCTGGGAGAGGGTGGTCAGTAACACTTCTTGTTTATCTAAGTTTAGGGTCATCTTATATCCATGTTTATGCCAGCAAAGTCATAGAGAAATGTGCATCGTATAGAGGTGGAAGGTGCTAAATATTGTGGTATTTTTTTATTACCTCAGGGCAGTTCATTCTATCATCTCAGGTTGATGAAAGATTCATCTCCTTCACAAAGGAGCTTTACTCTTAATGTAGAGACTTCCACTGGTGAGAGGAATGGAGATGTTGGGCATGGCTAGCCTTCTAGACTTTTACAGACGAGGCCACAGACACCTTGGACACAGGGACTAAGGATTTAACTTGCAAAAATCTGCTGGCAGCAGACAACAAATCTGACTTGTATGAGATGGATTATCTTGCTGAGAAGAGATCCTGCAGCATTGTACAAGCAGAAGATTTTCATTCACAATCAGACCTCATGAAACATGAGGCAGATAAACATAAGGAGTAGACCACGTTTATAAAAAGGCGTTCTTTTAATGTCCCTTTCTAACAAATCATTAGTCTTTTACCTTCTTCTCCCCACATATGAGGTGATAGAAAATCAATATCTGAAGAGAAGAGGACAGCTGGGAACCTGGAGATCAGTATAGACATTTTGCATAATAGGAAAGTCTTGTTTTCAGGAAGCAGACAAGAAAAATTATCATGTGACCACTTTGCCTCCAGATTCAATTTTTTAAGTGTATAACCAGAAATAGAAAAAGATGGATACTTTTTTGGAGAACTATCAAACAGCAAGGTGCCTGGGTCTCATAGTTGCATCCTGTAAACCTCTGCTTAGTTTCATCAGTAGTAAAACCTGCTTTGACCCTCCAGTACAGGAAATTAGCCCTAAGAGCCTGTTTAGTAAACCAGAGAAAGCTCAGTGTCTCCAAAGGACATGGCCTGAGTAAGCGTCCAGAATCCCAGGAAGTCAAGAAATTTGAAGGCAGTCAGACTTGATTTAATTCTTTTTTACTACAAATCTCATTTCAGAGAATGATTAACAGGAGAAGAGACATAAATGGCAAAGTCTTGATCAAGGGAGCTGCTGTCAGGGTACCATTTAGATGAATTAGGAAAAGAATGCTCAGGTTTCTGTGAAAGAAGACTAATGACATTAAGTCAAGATGAAATAGAAAGGAGCAGCATTGCAGGCTGAAAATCATAAAAGACCAACCTGCCCTGACAAGAAACCCTGAGAAATTTCCTGAACTGAAAAGTAACTGGAAATGCTAAGGAATAAGGTAATTAGCATTACCTGTAAGTGCCAGGTCTTGAAGTTACTCAGGACTGAAGATGACCCAGACACCAACTTTGCTTTTCGGGACGTGTCAAGACAAGTAAAGGAATGTTCTGGAACAGCAGCTGTTAGTAGCAGCTCTATACGCTGCAGGTGTTCTGCATCTCATGTGCTCGCTGTACTCAATGGGGATCAGTCCCTTTACTTAAGAAACAGTCCCATCTGGAGGCAAGCAGACAGTAGATAAGAGGAGAGTGTCAAACCTACAGCCAGTAAATGCTTATGTAATTCACAGAAGCTGTTTACAAGAAAGCAGGAATGGCAGTCTCCTGGAAGGAGTGGCAGCCCTAGCTGAAATTATGGGGAAACTTTACAAAGTGAGCTGAATGTGTTTGTACAAAGAGACGTTTCTCAGAAGATAAGGGTTATGTTTAGGTATACTAAAAAGAATTTTAAAAAAGTAAATTAAAAAAACCCACAACAACACTTCAGGAGTTAAAAGTGTACTCCTGGAAATCTAGCTTAAATAAAAACAAAATGCCCCCCTTCTCAGGAAATGCTGAATTGTTGTTTAAGTATTGACTTAGTCTTTTAAGAAACACTAATATTGCTAACTAAAGGAGCAGATCTTCCATCAGAACTCTCCTAGCTTCGGATTTAGATTATAATGTAGAGTAGCATTTCTGCAGCCAAGCACTTAGTGTGATCGGTACTAAAACTGTATGAGATTAGCTAATGTACTTTTCTGTGATGTGCAAAGTGAATGCCAGGACGCAGCATTGTACCTGACTGCA
The DNA here is from genome assembly GCF_963924245.1 of Chroicocephalus ridibundus. Lineage (NCBI taxonomy): Eukaryota > Metazoa > Chordata > Aves > Charadriiformes > Laridae > Chroicocephalus > Chroicocephalus ridibundus. Next base: position 17,684,981 of record NC_086291.1, on the reverse strand, counting down.
GTAGCATGAAGTTATGCTTCAACAGCGTTCCATTGTAATGTAGGATTTTGAAGGCAGGGAAGCAGTCTCTTGAGTGTTGCACATCAGCAAGAAATTATTTTTGAAAGTAGAAAATAAAAAAAGAGTTGGAATCAATGTTTAGAACAAATAAATAGGGAGCAGCAAAACTTTCAGTATTAGTATTACACCAGTCATATAACAATAACTAAATGAAGCATGTATTTAAAATTTGGTGAGAAGCTTTTGTACGTTTTAGTTCTGTTTGGCTCAGCGGGTGTGCTGCACTTTAGACTTCAGTCTCCAGGGCTGTCAATCCAACAACTTTCACAAGCACTATATTCACTTAAAAGCTGAAAGAGAAAAATAGAAGGGGATGATGTTAATAGCACTTAGCACTTATATAGCTTTTTCCTTCCTGAAAGTACAGTGCAAACATGAGGTAATTAACAAGTACTTTGTCTTGGAGATGCAGATGTATATCTAAACAACCTTTAAGCCAAGGCAATACAGACATGTAAGACCAACCTATGCTCAATTGCTCATTTTCAAGGTTAAATATTGCAAAGTGGCATTTATGTTATCATTTCTTCCAGAAGTGGGTCAATAAGTCCAGCTTGTGGAAACCAACACTGTGTATTTCTGCATGCAGGGCTTCTTCTTCATTGTGTGAAGAACTTACTGCAGTAATTTCAGATTTTATTTGATGAAGTGCCTGCTATAGGAAACCACTGGCAAGTTATACAAGGGGGTGTGTTGTTTGAGTAGAGTCAAATTATGTATTTAGGTTGCACAGAGGCACCAGTTATTTATACTGCAAACAGCCTCTGTAGCAATTCTGCTGTGCTGACTTCTCTCCATCAGCTCCAGCATCTACCCACCTTGTATTAGGTATTCTGAATATGGCCCACAACGTCTTGTACTCTTGGACAGATAGATATCCATCTAATCCGCTTGCCTAGAAAGTTCAGAGTTTTACAAGGAGAGAACCAGAAAAAGAGGTTCAGCTGCCACTGAGAAGTGAAATCCTTTTGAGGAGGAGAAGGGACAGACTGTAAGGATAAAACTACAAGTCTCAGACTTAACATTTCTCTAGAGATGAGGAAGAAGAGTGTTGGCAGCCATACAGAGTTTTCAGTGTGTTTTTTTCTCATTAAAATAAAAGTTCAGTGGTGTTTGCAAAGCTGGAACTAGATTCGTAAGTCAATTTGATAATTAAAGAGTTCTTCCGAGGCCTTGAACCTACCGAGGGATATCAGTGTGGATCAGCCAGGATGCAGAGCAAAGTCTACTGGGGGAATTGGCCATTTCACTCTCCTCTTCACTCTTAGGCCATTATGACTTTAGGATGGCAAATCTGTCAATTTTGCAATTTCCTCCAGTAATAGAGTTTTGGCAGAAGCTGACGCCTGTGCTGTATTGTACTCATGCACAGTTAGGTAACCAATGCATGCTCCATTTAAGAGAGGCACAGAAAGCTTCTCAAAGTTACTGCATTATAGTCTGTCTCTCTGTGCTGAGCTCAGCTGCTGAGAGCAGAGGAGGTGTGAAAAGACTTGTTAATAAAAGTCTGTTTAGATTTCATTACTGTGAGCAGCCAAATCAAGACAATACAGATCTTACCAATCCTCTGAGAATTTCAGTCCTCTCCTGCGCTGGATGCCTTTTCCAGTTGAACTTTTATGCAATGCAAGCAGAGCTCTCCTCCGCTGCCTTTGAAGAATAGAGAGAAGAGATACTCCCTTCCAATTGCAGAGAATGGAGCGCAAAAGAGGAAAGAAGAAGCAGAAAGACAGCTGTATTCAGTGGTCTTGTTTCTCCTACTTATACACACAGAGAAAAGCATCCAGCTCAGCCTTCTGTTTTTACGCCTTTTGTTTTTAATACTAGAAAGGGGAACCTTTGAGTCGCAGGAGGAACGAAGGTGACTGGTGTGAAGGGTGGACTAGATGTGCCTATCTGGCGGACTGTAGTTGTAGAAATGACAAAAGCCTTGGGAAAGGGCACAACTAACTGATCGGTCCATGGGATAGGCAATTGTAGGGTTTTTTTGTTCCACTCATAGTTTGGGGAAGCTATGTCTTACCAAGCTCTAGTGTGGCTTTTGCATTGTGCCAAAAACATCGTATTGACTAGATCTAGAGGTCTCCTACCAAGGCTAACTGGAAGATAGCGTGCAGTGAGCCACAAAGAACTTTGAAAACTGTTAATTTCTTCTTCAGAATGGCTCTGGCCTCTGAGCAGTGAAATAAAACTGAGCATTTCTGAAAGAAAGCTGTAGCAATAGAGGTACCTTTGGTTACGTGATCAGTCCTAGTCTTTAACCAATTTGAGGACTTCAGTGATGTTTTTCAGATCACTGTGAAAGAAAAATCCTAACCTGTGGCAGACTTGGCATGTGGTGTGGACAGGCCTTTTTTTTTTCTCCGGAAGATTAAACCTCTCCACTTTCATCACTGATTTCCTTTGTTGTGGTCTTTTTAATGTTCCACAAGTTTTACTTAGATATTTATTAAAGTTTTTTAATGCTTATGTCTTGATGAAAGCAGATACAGGTCTCCTAACTATAAATGCTGCTCTTCCTCTCTGTATCAGCATAAAAAATAACCTGAATATACTGAATATATAGATACAGATGTCAAAACCCAGCTAGTAATAAATGACATGAAATGGTTGCTGAGAAGCTGGGTCAGTCCTATTCACCATATATTCCTCTGTGTTATACTTTCATCATAAGTTCAAAGTAAATTACAAAGGTTAGTAAAATCTTATTTCACTTTTTTTTTTCACTTGTCCACTTGTATCTTTTAAATAAGTCTCAAATTTTACATGATTAATGACCTAACTTAATTGAAAAGAAAATTCTTCAGAGAAGAACAGGCTTTAAATAGCACATTGCCATACACATATTTTGCATCATTACTGAGTGATAACATAATACAGTTAATGAGTACCTTTCTTCCTAGTATATTTAGTCCTTTTCATGTATTTAGTCCTTGTGTGACGTCATGGCTTTTGATGCCTGCAGTACCTAGCCTCATCAGGAGATCCAGAAGGGTGATATTTCATTGATTCCATCACTGCAATCTTTGCTGTAGAGTTACTTAACAAAAACATTTTGTTATATGGAGTGTTTAGTGGTGTAGTCATTGAAGTCAATATGACTTTCACAATTGATTTCAATCAGGAGTGTGACTGTGTCACCCCAGTAAAAGATGAACACTGTGCCCTTTTAAGTAATGTATTACACCTATATTTTTAAGAGATCACTTGTAAAAAATGCCCTGGAAAAGGAGAAGAGAGATGTGCCTGCTACTGCAAAACTTACCTTCTGAATTCTGTTTCTGCTTGCAAGAGAAAAATGTAGAATGTAAGGCGTGTGCTATATATTAATATTTATTCAAACTGTCTTCTGTTACATTGCCTTTCTGATGCTACATGGTGTTCTCCTGCACTATTTCCCAGCACGATGGCTAATGTCCTGCTCTGAAAATTATCCATTAAAATTTTATCAATTTTGTGTTTTGGTGAGACAGTATGAGGAAATGCCATTGGAAAATTAGATTCCTCTTTGACATCAGGCGCCCAGTCAGCAATCCAATCCCATGTGTTTCTACTGAGACATTAGTATTTGATATAATTTTGGGCAGAAAACATTTTAAAATGAAACAATTGAATTTTCTAGATGGTCTTGGGGACCACTTAGCTTAAGAGAATACACTTCCAAATCAAAAGCCTTTCAATCATTCTAAATATTATTTGGATGATATTTGCTTTATGTGTAGTAGCAGTTTGAATTTGTATTGAATGTTTGACTGGCTCGTGCTTGCATAGATGATGTATGAAATTATTATTTCATATTTTTCTAGTGTTTGCATTGCAAGTGACATCTGGCTGACAGGATCTTGGAGAAATGGGATACGAAGTGAATGCTGCAGTTACCACAGCATCATATTTATCAAAAGGCTTAAGGTTGGTCTGTCTCTGTTTAACATATGAAACTCACGGCAATGAATAAGAAACAGCACTATTTTTTTTTTAACTGAGCTGCTTAGAAAATGAAGATAGATGAAGAAAAAATGTTAATGGTATTCTTTATTCTGTTCATTGAATTAATTTATGTAGACGATCATGCATACTGTCTGAAAGAGTTCTCAACTTGTTTGGAGGGGTGTTTTGCTATTATACCTTTAAATTTTGGTTAACATTATATAATTCATACACACTATATCAGAGATAGGGGAGTCTGGAACAAACTGCTATACCAATACAGTTTTCTCACACAGTTTTCTTTTTAAACTTTAAGTGTTGACCTACACAAGCCTAAGGGGGGGTTTAATTCTAATTGCATTATAACTTTGAAATGTACCTGTTGAAATACTGTCTTCAACCAAACTCTTGCCCTAACACTTTTCATTAAGCTCTTGATGTGTCACTTGTCTAATGGTAAATTATATCTTGATAGAATATAATATAGGTTCTAAAAAAGATAATAGTTTTTACAGTTCAAAATGTGGTATGAAAATTTGTGATTTTCTTTAGAAATATAATTCAGCCTTTAAAAAAGGCATTCTCAAAATGCATGCTGTTTGGGAGAAGGCTCTGCCATCGTGTTACAGAACAATGACAAATGTCATAGGGAAGTGTCCAGCTTCTGGCCATGCCCTGGCAGGGGAGAAGAATTGATGTATTACTCTGACTAGAAGGGCCTCTTGGACGCTCTTTGGCACTGTCTTGATATCGTTCACCTTTAACTGGTTATTAAGACTGTGGACTCTATGTAAAGAAAACCCACCACTACAGAACTCCTCCATTATTTCCCAGCTGTCCTGGGAAGGAAGGAATCTGGGGGCTGTTACACTTACGGATGTGGAGTTAAGAAGAGAAAAGCAAGAAGAGGTTATATGGAAATGGTGAGGTGGGTAGAACAGACTGGGAGGGGGAGAGTCTGCCTAAGAGAGACAGAGCGATGTCAGACTAAGTAATCAAAATATAATTGCATCTGTACTGGTGCCAAGTGATTTTCTGATCTACAAAGTTATGAGTCTTAGAGCACTCAGCATCTTCCAGGGCTTGGACCCATCCTTTTAAACAAATAGAAAATCCAGCTTTGTGGTCCAACTCACGGGAAGAAAGAACTAACAGTGATTTTTCTTCAGGTCTGTGATTGCAAGGTCTAGTTGGGAAATTTAACCAAAAAACCCAAAACAAAACCAAAAAAAGGTGGGCTAAGAAAGACAAAGAAAACACTTCGAAATTGCTCAAAGGGGAAAATTCTGTTCCCCTAAGTGAACCTCAAGAGGAGCCCATCTGTTTACTGAGGATATAGGGAATTTGCTTGTCCTCCTTTGTCCTCCTCGTTCATGTATCAGCAGTGAGATTACCCTCCACTCTACTTTTCTCCCCACTTTTGCAAACATCTCCAGGCAATAAAGAGACTTATCTATTGCCGTACTTGCCTTTCCTAGCAGTCATGAACTTTCATTTTTGTTATAGGGGAAAAAAGGCTGCTTTTTTTTTTTGTCAGACAATTGAACAAAGAATACTGAGATGTTGGTCAATTCAGACCAGCAGAGAAGAGTATCGAATGAGAGCATTCAGAGCAAATATGTATTCCGAGCGTAGCAATGACAGGAACAGAACGGATCAGAAAAGCAAAAGGCTGATTTCCTAGGCATTGCATTGTAGTTAATTTTCAGTGATTCATTGGAATATGCTTTGCACTTTAGATGAAGATCACAAAGTATTTACCTTGTGTTGGCTTAGGATGTTACGGCAAAGAATTTGTCATGCAGGAAGCACTAGGTACCTTATCACTTAAAAAAAAGTATATAGTAGGTGCTTTTGGAGCCTTTTGAAGGGGTCCTATTTAGTGTTGCAATTCCCATGTGCTCTGATGGTTTGCTATAGGTGGAGTATTATATAAGACAGTCTGCTTACCTGTTTTCCGTGTTGTCATTTACTCTTTTGAACATGAAACCTTTTCTTGGTTTCCTCTAAAGCTCAAGGCACCTGATGTCAGTCATTCCTAAAACATATTCTTTTGTCCTTCTGCAATGAATGTCTCCTAACTCTCTTTGTCTCTTTCAGTTGAGGTGGGCCAGTCGCCATATCTCAAACTTTTACTCAGCGTCTCTTTTCTTACTAACAAAATGATTCATATACAAAGATATACAAGGCATCTTGAACTACTTTTAAACAAGTCTGCAAGTGCTACTACTTGAGCTAAAATCACAGAAATCTCAGAAATCTTGAATTTATTTTTTTCATTTGCCTCTGTATTGTATTATGCTACATAGTACTTCTGTCTCTGTGCTATATGGAACAAAGCTGTTCTAGTTTCTTGGCCAATGTTATTTATGCTCTGTGATAATGTATATTACAGTTGTATTTGTCTACTTCTCTGGCTGCCTAGCCACACACTCAGATTTTATCAGCTTCTGGTTAAGATTGCTAGACTTCCTGTATGCCAACACAAACAAAAAGCAAGGAAATAAGTGGTTAAGTCATTCAACACCCCATTTACACTACTCTCATCGGCTCTCTTTCTCAACGTCATCTACCTCACTTCCAGCGTCCACAGTCTGCACACTTCCGACTTCATCCCGATTACATTAGTTTTCTTCTGTTTGTTATCCAAGGCAATATTTCTTTGGCCTGGTGCATGATTTTACACTTTCTATCTTGAGTATTTGTACCCCAAACTGAAACATCATCATTAATTAAAAATTAAAAAAATCTGTAGATCATGGTTATTTGCTACATTGCAGGTTCTAAGACTGAAGGAAAACTACCTAGCTCTTGAACCAACAGCAATAAAGCTGGAGATGTATGGTCTGCACTCTTTGTATTGAGATATTTTGGTAGAGGGCTTTGGGATAAAATTTTTAAAAGTGCAAATAGATCGGATTTTCAAAGCTATTGGGGGGCTGAAAAGTCTGGTGGGCTATTTCTAATACTTTTAACCATTTTATTTCATACTTGTATTATTTCATCATCAGAAATATGTCCCTAAACTTAGACTAGATATTCTCCATTGTACTTCGTGTTTTCTGGCTGGTTTAGTCTTTCAGACCTGTACTTTCCTTTTTTTAGCATTATAATCCAAACTATACTGCTAGTCCAATTAGCTAGTGTCTTACTCCACCTTCAGTTAAGATTTCGGTTTCTCTTTAGAAATTTAATATGATCATTTATGCTGGTGTAATATTGGAATATCTATCAAAGCAATGGATCATCCTTTTAAGAGACAAGGATCTAGAAAACAATTAATTTCATTCTTTAATATTGTCCTTTATGTGTTGAGTAGTGAAGCCGTGCTGCTTAATAGTTTGCATTTACAGCGTGTTTCACAGAACAAGGATAGGTCAGACTTCCTCTATTGCTCTTTTGAACCTTCCTCAGTCTGTGGGGAAAGTCAGATTGGTCAAAGGTCTGATCCCTGATCTTGGCACTTTCTTCTGTGTGGGTGAAGATGAAAGTGAATGAATGACACTCAATATAAACAACCTGTCCTTTTCAAGAGAAGACTAGTAGCACCTACATGTACAGATATTCTACAGGAACTGAGTTTTCTAGATAATGCTAATGTCGAAGTACTTTCAAGTGAATTTTGAGGCATTAGGACTGATATGTATGTACAATACGAGTCGGAGAAAAAGTATTCACTTTTTCTTTAAAGACTAAAATTAGTATTAGCTGTGATAGACTGATGAACTGCCGGAGACATTTTGATACAATAGCAGAAACAGAATATATTTTTTTAAAGTTTGGTTGGCAGAAGGCAGCAGGAAGAGGGGGGGCACATATGGGCATAATCACACAGACTAAGCCATGAGCCTAAGATTTGTGTCTTCCTCCCTTTCCTTCCCCCTTTTGTTCCCAATTCTTGCCTCTAGAAGAGTTTTCGGGAAAACAGCAATCCTGAGGTACAGTACCATAACAATAAAAGGACTCCAAAGAGGGTGGAATGGAAAATAAAGGGGAGATCCCACAAGGTAGTTAATACAATGCTGATAAAGTCATATTTCGTAGTTCACACTTTGTGTTCTCACATTCAGAAAAAGTATAATTGAGACCAATTCCCTAACTGACAAGAGTCTTTTTAAAGCTGAATTACAATTTACAATAAAGCGTTTTAAAGACATTTAGTCCTTTCTAGTTATTAACTTTGTTTTCTCTGTTATGGCAAAAGCAGTACAAAGATGTAGAAAGAGAGGGAAGAAGGAAAAATGACTCTCAGCTCCAGGAAAATAAAAATTTATTCTTTCTGCCAAATGAGGACCCCAAAGTACAGTCACTGAGAAGAATTTGAGACAATATTTTGGGTTTTCCCTTTGCATTCCATTTGTTTTCTGTCACTTTCTTCCCCCTTTCCCTTGCCATGCTGTCTTGCATCAGACACTCAGGGTCCAGTTCTCGACGACTTTAGACCTTAGTTGTAGCACTCACATTCCTTCAGCTTACCTTCACAAAGTTTCAGGGTAATTTAGAAAAGAATGTTGCCTGCTTGAAACGTTGCAGCATGCAGCTAGATGGTGTTATGATACATCTGAAGATATTGCTGGTGACTAATTTTTGGCCTAATCTGTTTAACATTGTGGTAGAATATTTGCACTGACCCCCTTTGTACTGACTTTCTAAGGTTTGAGTTCTGTGTTCTGATTGTTGTGGTCCTGTTTTTTTTTTTTAAGTGGTTTTGGTCCATATTAATCGAATTAGACCATATTTATAGGTTTTTGGCTAGAATAAACCCACCCTGCCTACTCTGCAGGTGATCACATGGCATGCAAAACAGAAAAACATAATGTGGAAAGCTGCCATAATGATGGTAGTAGCTGTGAATTCCAGTGGTACTTTTAGGGATGAAGTTGTATGACTGTATGATCATTCCAGTATATAGGCAGGTGTTTGGTTCTTCTGTGTGGACTAATCCTTTTCCAAGTCTTCCGTATAGATAAAATTTGACTCAAAGCTCATCAATCTGAACAGCTCTTTAGTGACAGCTATTTTCAAGTCCAAAATCCTTTAGAAACACTGTTTCACCATCCAAGAAGCTGGCTTTGGCTCAGTTAGTAGAGATCCTAACATCTCAGAAACACAGAGATCCCATTTCATACCTAAAATAAAATGGGATTTAGATCGTTATGCCCTAACAATAGCCGCGTGGTTGGAGACTGCTGAATTCACATGTGAATGCCTGTCTGCTTTCCTTCTGACAAACAACTCTCTCTTCCTACCAGCAATCATTTCAATGTAAGGTATTTTCAAAGTAATGTTTCCTTGATCAGCAGACTGCAGTATTTTATCATTTTGTGGGTTTTGTTTCCTTCGTAGGTGAATACTTCTACCAAATTGCATTTAATGTCTATTAACTTGGATTTTTAAAAGGTCAAATGGCTTCCACATCTCATTATGCTGTTCCTCATAATTTTTTAATTCTTCCAATTTGGTACCACTGCATACTTAGAACTTGATTTCTGTTCTGTCATCCTATTTAAAAACAGGATCCTGACAAGAGGCCTGTTTTATGAAATCATGAACTTCCTGGGAGTGGCTATTATGCCCCTCTTTTCTTGAAGAATGCCTTTCTATTGAATTTCTACTCTTTAGCTAGTTCTTTCCAGATACCCAAATCTTCTGTTGTTTACTTTGGGCGTCTCTGTGTTCTCAGAACTGCTCTGATGATATGATGGGTTGGTTTATTCAGCTAGTTGAGCTTTCACATTCAGATCTATTAGTGCATACTTACACTGTTCCACCTGCTCTTTGGCTCTCTTGGTTCTTTGTCAGAGGTCAACGTCGATGTTTATGTTTCAAAACATTGAAGTAAATAACGCGACGAACACTTCTGCTACTTTTTTCAAAGGGTCAGCTTCCCAAAGATAGAATTGGATAGTTTTGCGAAGTTATGGAAGCAACAGTGGTGCAAATAATGATTCCGTGCAATAATTCTGTTTTATTTCTTAAACTATGAAGTTTACCCTATTATGTAAGACTTCATCCTAGAGATGTAACTGTGTGCTTGAAAATGCTCAGAGCACTCAAGCTACAACTACTCTGAAAATAAATATACTATGCGTTAGCTTTTGAATATTCATGTCCAGAATGATTTTCTGTGTTGATACAGGCATTTTCTCATCTATATTATGTCTAGATACTGTAAAATAAAAAATAAAAAAAGACACAAAACAGGGAAGAGGGAAAAACCAGAAAAAATCTTTTTAAAAATTGGACTGAATAGAAGTTAAGAAAAAGAAAAGTCTGAGAAGCCATTGCTTGTTGTATGTGTATTGTGGATAGACGTACTCCCAATCAGGGATGGCTGGTGCATATACTTTTTTCCACTGAGGCAGCTTCAGGTTTATAACTGTTTGCATAGAAGACGTTAGAGCAATTTGCAGGCTGTGTGCAAATGCATGGTATAGGTGTTTTGTCAGACTTGTACAAACTTATGTCTAGCATTAGGCGTCAGACCCAAATATGTGTGTGTCCAGTCACAGTTAATAGGAGTTACAGTATTTTGTTGTGAACATCTGAGCAGGCTCCATTACTATCTAAAGCACTCAGATACAAATGCTCCTGTGAGGGCAGAACTGCCCTGTTTACTATTTGTAAAAGTTTTAAGGTGCATTAATCTCACTTGAAGCTCTGTGCATAAACAAGACCTCTCTCTAGATATTTATTTAGTTAATTTTCTTCAGAATTCAGAACTGTTATGTTCTACTTGGATGCACTTTTTAGGTTTCTTGTTGGTTATTATCTTGTTGGTTAACCATCATGTTATTGGCTATTAGGTTGGCACTGCTGAATGGCAATTCACATTATGATGCTTCAGGCCATAAGAGGTTCAGATGAACTTTTTTCTTAAATTCTTTTTTTTGTTGTTGTTTTTAATACTTTGTTTCTATTTCCCTTTGCAGTCTATTTTTGTAGCATTATACAGTAAAAACAATATATGCAAGATTTTTGTTTCTACATGCACATATATATGTATATACATGTATTTATATATGTATACCGTAGTTTGGGCTTGGGGATATTTGTGAAAGAATCTGTGCTAAAGAAAATCTGAAGACTTCTGTTTGCCTTTACAATAGGACTACTAAGGAACTTCCTGTGTACCTCTTTTCTTGCTATTTTCCAAATAGAATCGTTTTAGATCTGGGTATGAGTGTGTATGCATCTCTAGAATGGCTGTACTTCAACAATTGCACCAAAAAAGACATTAATTTGTAAATAAATCTGAGTTTCTGAATTCTAGATGCTATCTATTGTGTTTAAGAAATAATGAAGTTTCTGCCTAGACTGGAAGCACTGACCTAGAAAGATAAACAGGGAGCACATGTTCAGTGCTTGTGAATTACTGTTTGTGGTTTGCTTTGATAATTTTGGCCTTCATATAGAAGTAGTCACTTGTAGACAACTGGCAATTACTTTTGAGGCTGTGGGTATAATCCATGAATATCCCCTAATTTAATGCAACCATCCAAATCAAACATTCTTCTGTTTTTAAAAATGCCTGCAGGTAATGGAAGCTTCAGAACATTCATATGTGTAGTGTTACAGCAGAAAAGTCTAAATTCTGTACTCAAAGACCTGGTAAAGTCCCAAGCTCATATTAATGCCACTTCAAGCTTCTAAGGGAATATTTTGACTGTTTGCCATTGGCCCTGTTGCTTATGGAAAATAAGGGACTAAATTGGTGCCCGCTGGCTTTTTGGGCCAAAGAAAATGGGGGACCCACCCCAGTGTCTGTGCCTAATGACATTAGCAGATGTGTCTAGAGAACAGAGAACTACATCTATGAAGTCCTACAGAAATATCCAACCTGTCTAGTTTACTGTGGAAAATGGTGGTACTGGTGGGAAGACTTTCTTTGTGTGCAAGTATTTCTGATTAATCTGATATGGTAAATGTTAGGTTTCCCAAATGAGGTAACAGCTCTCTTCATTCCTAATTTGAAAAATCTTATGCTGTGAGACTATTAAGTATGGATTTCTTGCGTTATATCAAAAAATCTGATCATATTTCAGTGAAAATGTAACATTGTTTTTTTCATTAGTTTTTAACAGTGTAAGAAATCTCATCAGCAAATTACCTTACGACTGGAAAATAGATACAAAGGGATCCTCAAATCTGTCTTTCTCATCCAGATGTCAGGGTCCTATAAAGCTAGCCCATAAGGAGCCTTCCACTGTGGTCACTCTCATACAGACAAATCAAGCCATAAATGACTTCGAAAAAGTCAGGCTGAGGAAATCAGTTTAACATGGGCTGAGGAGGCTTCAAACAGTTGCATTCTTCTCTCTGCCTTTAATTGCTTCTTTGTGCAGTCAGTCTGTTAATAATCTGTGTTGTTTATTATTTCTGAATCTTAGTTTACTTAGCCTGTTTATAAATTTTGTCTCCTTTTGGTACTGCTGCATCATATTTCTGAAGTATAAGACTATATTAGTATGAAAGGAAGCAATATGGAGGATCTCACTTTTGTATTTTTCCAGTCTTAATGTTCCCCCCAATGACAAGAAGAAATCACTAATAAATACAAATTTGATAACCTTCAGCAAACCTTTTGCTGAACAGTCTTGATTTCTGATTTGTACTGGTTTAAGTCATTCCATTTGCATACAAAAATAATCTCTCTTTTTCCCATCTGTTATATTATTGATTTACACCTTTTAGGTAGTTATCTGCAGTGGTGCACACAAACATTCATAGATTAATATTGTCATTTTGAGCTGATTTCCTATAGTCTATTGATCATAAACCATGAAAAAATTAGGATACATTTCATCTTCTTTTAAAAGTTTATTACAAACTTTGGAAACCAATCGTAAGTGGGTTTTACAGTAATGGATGCCTTTACATTCTTTTTTTGATGCTCCATACTTTTGTGACACTTGATAAATATCACTCCGTAGACCAATAAATAGTAATTTTGAACTAGCTTAGACCTTGTTTGCTATGTTTGTGTGACTGAGTGTGTGTAATCATGCAGACAGACATTCTGAGTCATAGCCTGCCAATTCAGATGACAATAATTGAAAATGCTTCTTCTGATGGCTGGTTATATCTTGGCACAAGTGAAATCCATAGGTAGTTTTAGCACACTTCTCCTGGTTGGCAAGTAGCATCCCAGATGGTGTTAACAAGGACCCTTCATGGTATCCTCAGCAGGTGAACCAAATATTGACCTGCAGTCTTTGGGATGGCCTTCAGAAAACAATGATGCATTGGAAATAGTCTAAGAGTATCACCTATGCTTTAAAATGTCTGCTAAGTCAACTCACCACAAGGGTTAGTTTGAATTAGTATGTATTACGTCCTCCACCAAAACTTGCCTAATGTATGCAGATGGGACTCAAATTATGCGCAAAACTAGAATTACAGCTCAACTTAATACAGCAAAGAGAAAGCCCAGTGTGAGTTTGAATAGATGTTTGTCTCTAGTAAAAAGGAAATACTTTGAAAAACATCTAGCAATGATCATGAGACAACCAAGTCAATACAGCTGAAGTCCACCTTGCTTGTCTGTTCATCTGTGAAAATAGCCCCTTTCTATCTGTTGGTGAATAAAATAGCATGCTTCCCCTTCAGTACAGTACAGGACAATGAAATGCATCAGCCTCGCTTTCTAGATATGCAGTGCCTGTCACAGCTCTGAGGAGCTTCTTAACAAATAGTTCTGGACACCATTGTATCAAAAAGTAGGCAACAATTTGGAAGGAGTTAAGAGAACACTAAGAAAAATTATTAAGAAGTTGGAATGATGAGTGTTCTATATGAAGAAAGAGTAAAAGAAATATAAATACGTTGGCTGGGTGACATATTCTCGCTGACTATCTGGGGAAGCTTCATGGTAGTGACATCTGCTAGACTATAGACATGACTTTCAATAATCAGGGAAACTGTCTGTTTAAAACTGTGGTCTGTAAGGATAGACTAGCTCTGGTCCTGGGTTACTCCCCAGCAAAAGTACTTAGCTGCTTAAAGCCAGACAGATCACCAGGACCTGAGACTTCATTTTACTACACTGATAAACTGGTGAAGGCTTGAGGTCCTGTGGTTGAATCTGCTCTAAGTCCTTGCTTTGCCAGTTGGTAATTTGGTGAGAACGGGAGGCAGAGCTGCTGTCATACTGCTGTGATGCAGAAAAAGGCAGAGGACTTTATTTCATTGTAGTAGTGTCATGAACAGATGAGGAACTTCAGAAAAAGGTCCCTAAAAGACTAGTGTTTGAAGGATTAAACCCATTAAATGGGAAGGAAGGAGATCTTTAGCTTGAGAACACAATTGAACAACCCAGTAATGAAGGACTGAAAGATTACTCATCCCATACAGGGCTGATGGCATATTTCGTATCTTGCTGTTCCTCCAGAAGGGGAAGACTGTTTCTTGATCAGAAACTCTGAAGTGTTTTAGTAGCAAGGGAAACCGAGGCTTGAAATTATAATACAGGTTTCCCTATGCTGTAGCAAGGCAGGGCAGGGGCTTAGATCTGAGGGGGCAATAGCCACACTTGCTGCTGGAGGGAAAGAATAGTTCGCACTTTCCCTTTGGGAATGGTGGAAGCCCTGTTAAAATGAGTCATTTTGAATTTAGACTGAATGAAGCACTTCAGAACTAACTATAGGGAACAATCCAGCATTGGCAAGAGAATGAACGTAATGACCTAATACTGCAAAGATTGTCTATCTCTGTTTCCTGTAGGTCTATGAAATGTCTGACTTTTGCAGGATTTGATTCCAATGTGACCACCAAGAAAACACAATGAGGAAAGTTTTCTTTTTCTTGGTGTGGGTGTAATGTTCCCACGTTTCTTTATGGCATTCCTAATCTAAATTATCTGAAATCCTTGAGCGCAAAGCCTTCAGGTTTAGCTGGGGCAGGTTGCAAACTGCTGAGCCCTGCTAAACATCCTCACGGCTGCAAAAAGCACAGGGTTCTTAAGCTTTTATTTGAATAGACTGTAGCTATTATTAAAATAACCTTCAAGTGTTGACTCAAAATCCCTTCACACTTTGCTAAAATTGTCCTGAAATTTCTGTCATTCTCACTAATATGTTTCATTTTCCGTCCCACATGCTGTACTTAGCATTGTGAGAATTTCTCCCTCTTCTACCTGCTGTATATTAAAAAAATGTTGGTGCCGTTTTCCTAAAACAAGTAAGTAAAGGGAAATTTTCCCTTTGATCATTTTCTCTGTTCTTATTAAAAAGTACATTGCATTTAAAGCTGCCTCTCGTCTATTGTTGTTTAAATGACAAGTCCAGATCGGGTGCTTTAAAAGTTTACAGTTACAAATGGAAATGTCTTTAACTATTTATAATCATCTTTGTTTAAATTGTCTTCACACGTAGAAGCAAGGTTAAGTGAGGCACAGAAAACAGTGTCTTGCGAAAAAGTCGGTGTTTTTGTGAAAGGACACATTCTTATCAAGGACTGAGAAAGTCTCTTTTTTTTTTTTTTTTTTTTTTTTCCTTCAGCATATGAAATATTTACTTGTTAGGCAGTATCAGGAATACCCATTTTCCATAGTGCTGTACCAGCCCAACCCATCAATGTGCTGGTTAATTAAGTGTGACCTAAACCAACTTGACTTGAGCTCTGCATTAAATGCACAAAACCCATTTGAGCTGACCAGCAGCAGAAGTGGTACTCAGAGAAATTGAAAAGGATTTCTCCCAAATGCTTTCTACTTACTTACAGCACTCAAGTAATGGCTGAAGATTAGCATATGACATGACAGATTACATTAAGTCATGTCTTTCCAGTGCTTTATGACAGCACTATCACATTAGCTTCTTAGCACTGGCACATCGAGGCATGCAAATGTTTTCAGACCCTCTTATTCAAATCTACAAGCTGACATGGCAGCCTTGATATGATTATTAGTCATTTGAGAGACTTTAATTCACGTCATCAGATAACAGGTTCTGCTAAAAGGTTAGAGAAACTGTCTGCTTTTAATGAAGCCCTCAAAAAAGACCCTCAAAAACCTCACTGCTCACAGAAAGCCTGATTTGACTTTATTGACAAGATCCCCCTAAGAATGAACTTGAGTTGAATAAGTAAGCAGGCATCTAGAGTGAAAAAACACTGACTCTGTTTAAAAATTAGACCGAACTGGGTTGAAGTCCTATCTTTCCGCTTCCCATTTTCTCTTTATAGTTTTATCCTAGCTTCAAAGACAAGGTGCTCTGTCTGGAAGATGTTTTCAGCGTATGATGTTGAATAAGGAAAGGTGGGGCGAGGACTGGTCTGATACCTTAGAGGCAGACTTTCATTGTTATACCGAGTGGAGGGTCACTGCAGCTTACCACAAAGGGTTAACTCGTGGTATCTTGTCCCAAGGAGCTATGCAGCACAGTTACAAACTCTGTTTGCGCTCTTTTAGCCTGCATCTTCTAACATAACTTCATATTCAGATATTATTTTATGTTTAATCGTGGTGAATCTGCATTCTGATGGAAATATATTGTAAATTAGTCACCCATAGGCTTTGGTCTGTTTCAGATGAAGGGAGGATGAGTAAGGTGAGAGGTGATGTTCTTCCTGGGCAGTTAGAAAGGGAAGAAGGCCTTGACTGTTAAAAGGGATACTTGTTGCTAGAGCAGTGATTTTGTTTTGCAGAAGGCATGGGAAGATGGTGCTGATCCCAGCCAGCGTTGCTCCCAGGCCAAAGGTGCGTCTCGTAAAATTGTAGAGCAGTGAATCTGAGCTCTTAAAATCCTTTTGGCACCAGTGTCGCAGTTGCCTCTGCATCAGTAGAGCCCATGTCAGTATAGTACTGCCCAGACTAGGCCAGAAAGGTACTGGTGTCTCTATACCTGCAGCTCATTGCAAGCTTTTGTTACCTGTCCTTGCCTGAGGAGGAGGCTGGGGCTTGCTTGTGGATTTTGTAAAGCACCTAGTTTAGAGATCACTTTGCTTATGCTTCAGACTTTCTCTAGAGCCTTGCTTTGTTTGCCTCTCAGCAGTATGCTAGTTTGGAAAGTGGTAGAGAAATGTACTTGGGTACACAGACATAGTGTATTTAAGCTAATTGTTGCAGTTAATTTTAATTTTTGTCCCAGTTCTTTGAAAAGCCAATTGAGAGTCCCTAGTATAGGACTCATACTGTGGTTATTAGGACGTGCGTAGTCTAAGTTTGAAACAAGTGATTGACTGCAGCCAGTTGACCTCGCTGTTTGTATCACCTTTCGTGTTTTCATGTTGCCTCTCAATGTCATCTCTATAGCACACATGCTCCAGTAACTCCGTTTTTGTTCCTTCTGAATATCAATGTGCCGGGTGCAAACCAGCTTTGTCCTCTATACTATCTCCCTAAATCCTCCCATCTTCATTTGGCTTTGCCACTTCAGCATCTCTGGTCTCAGTGGCCCTCTCAGATCTGATCATCCTATTCTGTTGCTTTTTCCATGTCTTCCAACTCTTTTTTAATCTGAGCAAAATTAACTGCTGTAAATACAACCAGTCTAATCTGGCTGTACTTCATCCCATTTCCTAGGGGTGGATTGACAGGATAAGCAACAAGGCAGTGGAGCATCAGCTCCCTTATTACTGCCCCCACCCTCTTTCTCAAGAGCTTTTCTGTCCTTAGCTACAGCTCTTCATCACAAGACTCTTTTTCTGTGCTTTGCCAGCATGGACCAACTTTCTTTTGTGTCTGCTTCACTGATTCTCAATCTCCTCTCACATCCATCTTAAAACGCATCTTTCAGCCTTGCTTATGCTTGTTAATTTCTCTCTCTCATTGGATTTATGATCAAGTACTTTAATTTATTAATCATACAATGTCTTTGTAACTGCATTATGTAATTTAAATCATTATTTTATATAACTTTGTACAGTGTTTTGGGCCACAGCTTGTATGAAGGCTACAATACAACGTAGTTACTGTGCTGTGTGTTCTAACCAGATTTTTGCAAGTTCTTTCTCTGAAACAGTAACAAAAATCTTCAATTATATTATGTTATGTCATTGCTCATAAATTAATTTGCAAGACTAAAATGAAGTATTTAGACTTCAGTATTGCAAACTCTTCCACATGAGTTCTTCCACTGACCTTGAACAAGATTTCAAAGATTGAGGCCTGTTTATGGGACACTTTGGCAACTGTCAATATAGGCAAATGAAAAGAGGGGTTTAGAGCAGCTCTCTCAGGTGCACCATTGAAACTTTCTACGTATGGCAAGAATAAAGGGATACAAAATTATGATAAAAGACAGGACATAACTGTAGCAATAGTTTTTCCTTTTCACAGAATGAACGTGTAGGCTCTGCTACCACAGGTTATCCTTGAAGTTGTAAACCAGATTAGGTAAAACAAATGAACAAAAAATGGTCAATATCCATATGTATGTATGTCAATAGCATGTATTAGTAAAGGTAAAAATATATAATTTCTGTGAGTCCTCACAGCATAGGGAAAATCACTCCCAGAAGTGATCCTTATGGGATTTGGCATGAACTAGCCTGGCTGAAGGCTGTTTCTTTTAATCATCCATCATTTCACTATGGCTGGGTGCTTGCTGTGAAAAGGAAGTTCTATACATCTTTCTCCTGCAGCTCTATTGGCAGCAGAAACCTGAAGCAATCTGTTACTGCACTGTGTGGCACTGGGTGTTGAGAAGCCATCCCTTGGATCCAGCACCACCATCCCTCTGTCGGTAGATGTGTTGGTGCCGGCACAAGCCTCAAGTCCTCAGTCTGTGCAGTCTGGCACAATTCGGAACCCAAAATGGCTCCATCCTGCTTTATAGGTTGATTCCAGTAGCAGAGGGAAATAGCAGGAAATGGCTTCTAAACTTGAGGTTCCAGTTGCTGTCTCTTCAGCTCCAGTCCCAGGAGGGTTTAGCATAGCTGCTGACCGTATTAGGACATGTCTGACCTGCTTGCATCTCTTCTGTAGACATATTCCTGATCCTCATTTGCCTTTTCTGAAACACATCAAGTAGAAGGCTGGGATCAGAGAAACACAAATTATTTTAAAAGCCCTGCTGAGTATCTGAAATTTTACAGATAGTTCTGTCCTTGCAGTTATTTCCATCCTGTAGTTTAATACAAGCTAGAAAATCCATACTGCTTTGGTCCCCTCTGCCTATTTCTTCATGTTAATCAATAAAAAATCTATCCCCCCCTTTTCATTACTTCTTAGCCTCCTGTCACACTCATATTCTCTTATACACAGGTTATGAACAATTCCACTGTCTCAAAATTATTTTAAATGTAATTTAGCTTAGAATGCTGGAGAGTGACAAATGCCAGTGAGCTGAGAGGGTTTGTTCACCAGAGGCTGCAATCTCTTGCGACAGCTAACCACAGCTCTAATCTTCATTTGCACTCCCAGTCCTGTAACAGATTGCATTTCTCTCACCCTTTCTCTCTCTCTGCGTTATTAATTCTTCACCTTTAAAAAGATTAATACCTTTCAAGAAATGGACTTGTGTGCTGATTCAACTATTCTGAGTGCTAATATATGGAGCCCACAGCACTGAGAACAGCAGTTTGATATCCACCACCTGATGGACCTTGATGTACAGCCACTGTTATCTCAAGTTTTCATGGTTTGTGAAGCTTAACGCTTACCATACTTGTGTACAAAGGTGCTGCTAGTGGGAATGAAGCAATTGCTTTAGGAGTTAAGAGAACTACAGGACAGTTTTAGATTAATCCTACCTGCTAGTCATACATTTCAATGTTGAAGGGCTGGCCTCAGTACCTGGATTTCTTGTCAACAAAAAAGCTTTCAGTGACCTACCTGGGGATCAACACAAATGTAAGGTGTGATAAAAGAGAATGGCTGAGGTAAGTGACAGAAATAGCAGGAATCACTTAACTTTGGCCTGTACCAGAACAGATCATGATGTTGACTTAACAAGTTATCAGCTCTTTCTCATTACATTATGCTATTGCTGATATAAAAGTGTTTCAAATTGTTTGCTGCTCAAGTCTTCTAAGTACGAATTTGATAAAAATCCTCATTTTTAAAAGCTGGCATTCAGATATTCTTTAGCAATCTAGCAGTCATGAAAGTAATAATTCTCATTATTACTGATACCTAAATTTGTATAAAATAATGTTTTTCTTAAAAAACAACTCTGTGCTGTTGTTATACTCACTTTCATGCCTTGATTGGTCTTGTGTTCTTCAGACATTTTATTTTCTAATTATTTAATAATTCTAGGAGTTAAAAAAGTTATGCAACTAAAATTTGAAATGAGCAGCTGGTACTTCAGGAAACAGCTTACTAGCACAGGGCAATTCCAGGAGCATTTTGAGGGAATATAAAGAGACCGCAAACTAATGCAGCTTCTGAGCAATTATCTATTTTCCTTTGGTGTGTTCCATCTCTTCACCATCCTGGACTGTCTTTCACATTTCACTCTCCTTTTAGTCTAACTGTCCTTCAGAAATCAGTTCGGAGGTCTTGGCTGAATCAGGACAGATGACTTACATCTCCAGCCCACCAGATATGAACACATGTATTTTAACTAGCTGACCTTAATACAATGTGTATTTCTATACACCCACTTCCATGCTATGTTGTCACTTGAGCTTTAAACAAGCTCCTCTGAGCATATTGGACTCACCAAGTGCTGGACAATTGTGGGTTATATATTCCTGATACTAAACTGCCTCAGATATCCTAACAAACATTGCATTCTGAAGTACAATCATATTACATACATCAGATTGCTTCAGACTTGTTTTAAACATAAATTAGTGGGTGGATGTGGTGCCTAAACTGCTCTTTAACTGTCTCTTTAAAATATATATTTAAATCCTAGGCTGTATATGACTGAATTTGATTTAGCACTTGGTCTTAAACCACAGTTCAGTTTTAAAGTGAGCCAGTAATTGGGTTTTCCTCACGGTGACAGAGGATCTCAGAATGAAGTTGCTTTGACAAATATTGTGGGCATTATATTTTTATAGCATGAAACCTTACCCTGTTGTCACTGAAGTCAAGGGTATCCATTGATTTTACTGAAGAGTGGAAGCAGCCCCACAGCCAACAGGACTTTAAGACATGGCTTAGCAGAAATAATTCCTTGAGCAGGTGGCATTGTCCAAAATACTGTTGGCAAAAGGAGCTGATTTAGAAAGCAGCTCAACACTTTTTCTTGGTGATGTAGTATGACATATTTGATAAATGGGTGTGCTATTAGATGAAGCTTATATGACCCAGAGTTGAAATTAGCTACAGACCTTAGAAATAAACCAATATTGATACATCTCTAGAGAGAAAATATTGCCATATTAATGGCTGGCATTCATCTTTTGCATTTCTGGGAATACATTGGTGCATGCATATATGCCCATACAGTGTGTGTAATCACCCAAATGTACATGCTATACTTCTAGTCTGTTGGGAAGATATCATCTTAAGGTCAGTAGAGGGGGTACTTACCTTTACAAGGCACTTGTCCATGCCTGTACTTTATGTCTTCTAGTATCTCTTGAAAGCGCTTGTCTTCAACGCTCTGCCTTACCATGCTGCCTGTGTGGTCAAGATTTCAAAATAAATTACTGGGTGATGGTACGAACTGCATTCTACTCTGCATGGGTCTTTGTACAGAAACACAGTAGAAAGTTTATCTATCTGAGGCGTTCAGATCTGGTTTATAGGATATGCCATCCATTGCTTTTGTTTGGCGTATCTCTGAAGCCAGCAGGCACAAAGGGCTCTTGGTAATGTCTTCCCCCAGTTGTAAAGGAGCCTGAGCAGTAGTGCTGGTAATGAGGATGCCTGGGCATCACCATCCCTGCGTGTGCTATGGCTGAGTCTGTTTAATGGCACCTAACAGCCTATCTTCTATCGAATAAACAGAAAATATTAAAGAAAAACCCCAAAACTCTCTTTCCTGCGTTGTTTGGTGGGTTTTTTTTGGTTTGTATAACAAGTGTTGCTTAGTTGTTCTGTCATTTTTTATTTGCTTATTAAGCCATATTTTGCGATTTTTATGTAATACCATAAATGTAGTGTCTTAAAGGGAAGTGTTTGATTAAAAAAAGAATATTTTTTTCTTATTTGTTGTCAAGATTGTGTGAAAGATGTGTGGTTTAAAAAGAACCTGGAATTCTGAGTGACACTTCCTGATTGAAGATGATCCATTAGAGCAGAACAAGTAGTCACTGTGGAAATCCTTGCCACATGATGCTAAAATTTTACACAAGTTCAAAAACAATGGGGGAAGGTTAGAGTATGGGGGGAGAATCCATCAAGGGTTATTGTATACAGCTCTAGTGCTGCTGTCTCCTCTGGGAAAGTATTCTGGAAAAATGTCACTACATGCTTACCTCTATTTGTGTGTTTTTCAGTGTCTGCTGGACATTGTCAGAGTCAGGACACTTGACTAGGTGGATCTTTTATCTGACATGGTTCTATTCTTAAAAGAAAAGAAGCCTGGAGAAATAACCTTATTTTACTAAAATATACAATGACTTCTTTATTCTTGTCCTCAGTGCCAGAATGATGGCAAGATAGACTCTCCTATCTGCTAGGCTGTGTCTGTCCGCAGGGTTCTTGGATGATGATTGCATTAGAAATGTGACTTTTGGAATTGATAAATGGTATTCAGGCCCTAAGAAAGAAGGTGTTGCTGGTATGAATATATGTTTTGCTTTATTTCAATAGTAACCATAAGCTAGAGAGCTATTAGAGCTCTATTGTTAGATGACGGATAGTATTTTCTGTTAAAATTAAGCAGAATGTAGTCAATGTGGTCATCTAACAACAAGGCCACTTGTTGACATCTAAGGAACTGCTGGTTTAACTCCCTTCCAGGCATGATGTATTGGTGAAATTCTAAGGAGACATCCACAGTAACCCCTGGGAGGGGAAGAATAAATAAGGATTAATCCTCCACTGCTCAGAGAGAGTACTAAATGCAGTTGTACAACAGTGGTAATAACAGACCAAAACAGCATCCTGTCAGGTAGGTGCACCTCTTGATTACATGGAATGGTCCAAAGGAGACATGGGTCCCTGTCCACTTACTTATGATGGAAGATACCTCTCATGCCCTAGATTTTTCTCATGTTCGTACGCCCGGACGGATAGTAGACACACAAACTCACGAGGAACTAGCAAATGGCTGCAATCTGGGCTATAAGGAAAGAGGGCTGTAGAAGGACTTGCTGCTGGGAAAGGCTGAAATAATCAAAATACACCACTAAACATGACTTAGAGGACACAGCAGAAGGGAACCGCTTTCTTCCCATTTTCGCATTACCAAGTGTTTAGTAATAGTTCATTCACCTCATGATAAAAATCAGGAGTTTTGAGGTGACATATTTTACAAGGTTTGTTAAAACTTGGCCAAAATAGTTGGCCTCTAGCACAGCATGATGCCAGCTGAAAGAAGGAAGTGTGAGAGGAAGATGGGAATTAGAGCTCCTTGGAGAGGAGAATCTCGAGGGTTTTACAGATACGAGGTCTCAGTCGAGAAGGACCATGGAGAGACAAAAAGAGAAATTGTGTGATAGCTACGAACTAGGTGCTCAAGGAGGATGAAAGTCTGAAGGACATCTTGTTGCCTGCAAGGGCTGGCTAGAGGATACAGTCAGTCAGTATAGCTGATAGTAGATACCTGCTGAGATAAAAAGTATGGAGAATATAAGATAAAAATCATATTTAAAATCTGCTATGTAACAGCATATTTTAATGCCTGTTTTTTTTAACCACAGGTAGACTTTAAACTGAGATGGTTCTTACTGGGTTTTGTCATTTTTTGCATGGTTGTTAGAAGTTTGCATTGGCACCCTCCAAATTGTAGCTGGGTTGTGGATAAACAAAATGCTTCTGTTTCTAAGCCTGCTAAACCCTTTAACTATTAGTATTCATCTTGCTGCTTCCCTTTCTGCTCCTGCTAGTCTGTGTTTGCGTATGTGTAACCACCACACACTCACCAAAATCTACTACCTCAAAAAGTGATTAATCCCAATAATTGTGCCCTGAGGTATATAGCTGACCATCCACCTCAAAAATGAACAATTCTGGTAAGTGAGCTTGTGTGTATTGTATACAATCAATCCTCTTCAGAAGACTTAACACACTTAGAGCAAAACGTCACCCTACTTTGTTGAGACTCAGTGTGTCTTTATAAAAGTATCCGAGTAATAGTTTTGAGAGGTCCTTTAATATATTTATTGGAAAAAGTGACAAAATTTTGGAGGAAAAGTAGTTGCGTTTCCATATATGCAAATGAAAACAATTTTGAAGAGCTGAAGTTTTTTAAAAACTCTAAATTATTCAGCCCATTTCAATCATAAGCATGTACAATTATGTGAGTGATATATGACATATATGAGAAATTTAGCTGTAACAATGCTGCTAGTTTTTCATAAGAAGGCTTCTTTAGGGTGCTCATTTGAGACTGAAGACAAACCTCTGGTTGAAGAAACACATTAAGTTTCTAGTAGGTGATTCTTTGGAAATTCTGTCCATTCAGAATACACAGTATATACCATAATGCTCAAGCTCAGATTAAGGCTCCATACAATTTACAAAACAAAGTTTCACCATAAATGTTATGATGGTTTTATATCTCTCTTTTTGGTAGGAACATTAACTTGCCAATCTGTTCTGTACAAGCATCTATACCCATAGATGTTATTCACTTATAAATATATATGAAATCAAGTCTATTATGTGTGAGTTTCTTACAAGGTGTTTTTATTCAATAGGTATCAAAGGTTTTTCTGAAGGACGTTAAGTATGTATATTGTCTCTACTTTGTAGGCAGGGAACTGAAACTATGGAGGGCTTTGTAGATTTGATGAAGACCTAAAAGTAGTTCTCAACACTGAGTGGTGGTTTTCTAAAAAGCTTTAGACAGTATATGACAAACCATATCTGCTGAACATTTGTGCTCTGGTCTCTCTAAAACTTTGTTAAAAGTGTGCTATTACCCCAGAAAACTCCTATCTACATAGAACAGAACTGTGAAATGTTAGCTGGGTTAATGTTTTGTTGAAGTTCAGTTGGAGGTTTTGTAACCGAAGTTAGGGGTGGAAGGCAAGCTCCTGTTTTTCATGTGAAGTTGCTTAAATTAATCCATAGCAGAGAAGAGGCAACTGGCAATGATAAAATAATTTAAAAAAATGTTTTTAGATTCTGGATTTATTGTAAATCTTATGGAAAATGAAAACCCTGCACCGTAGTTTCCTTACTTGTTGAACAATATGTATGTTGCCTGATACATATATAGACCAGAAGTGTATATATGTATGCATATAGATGCAAGTGTGTGTGTAAAACATACACACATGCCTCCATGCACATACTTCATATTTTATGAACCATCCTTTCCTTTCTCTGTTTGTAGCAAATCATAATCCACACTTTCACCTTCTTTTCCTGGGCTTCAGTTTTAAAGCAACCTTTGTCACCATGGGTTTTCCTTTTACAGCATTTTCTATAGTGCCAACTGCAGTTAAGTGTTTATTTGAGCAGCTTAATTGAGACTAGCAAGGAAAAATCCTCATTACTTTTCAGAAATAATTCTCACTATCAGTTTTTATTATTTAAGTGTGATGAGTATGGAACTATCGAACCTGCAGCCTCTGCGGTGATAAGATGAAAAAACTGCAGATTTTGTCTGCCCTTCAGAACAGTCTCAGTTTGTTCTGATGAGATCCCATCCAGGAGTTATGAGTTAGTTTGGTCTTGTTTGTGAGTAGGCAGTAGCTTTTACATAGATGGGCATAGATGATGGGCTGGACTACTAAACTAGATCTCAAGGCAGCATCCACAAGATAGGTGAAAATGACTGCCCTAGGTTGCCTTTTCTTGACTGTCTTGAAGTTGATCCACATCTATTTGAATCATTTCTTATTAAGCTAAGATCAGTAGGTAAAATGGTCTTCATAGAAAATGTTCTGCCAGCCAGTGATTTCTGGAATACAACTCTTGCCCTGATTCACAGCCCTGAAGAATGTAAGAGAAGTCGGTTTAGAGGTAATAAAACCTCAAACTCTTGGCTGTGGTGAGGAAATTTCCCTTTCCCACTGTGGCAGTTTTCTAGCTACTCTGTGTTGCTCAAGCCAGCTGAAAAGCAGCATGGAATATTGTATATTAGAGTACATTATGCTCTTGAGAAAGTTCTCTCCTAGCTGAAATCCAAAACAAAGGGACATTCTAAAATATAGTCATGAAATTGTGTACCAGGTTTATGTGCACAAATCTTCATAACAAACAGCAAATGGGGAAATTAGTCATAAAAATCCAATTTACCAATAACGGAGTTTGTGTCCATAAACTCTTGAGCACCACTTTGAAAATGGCCACTATAATAAAAAGGGAGTAATCAGATTGTATGGAAGCATCGGTAATCAGTTTTTCTAGTAAGCTCTGGTAAAGAATGCTTGTGCTCATGTTCAGTGTATAATAGGACATTGTGGTATTGCTACAGTTCTGTTTCTAGCAGAGTTAGACTCAGTTGGGTCTGGTTCCACTGTGTCTTCATTCCAAAAACGGTAAAAAGCAGAACAAGGGCATTACAGTGAAGTAAATCATGAGGACATTTCAAACTTCTGGCAGGTCATCTTTAGTAACTGATTGCAATTATAGCCTTTTTTGCTTAATTTCTTGTAAGCTTCTGTCTGACTTGCCATCCTTTCGTGAGCTCCATGGGTGAAGAATATGTGATAGGCAGGCTGAGCGCAGGTAAACAGAAAAGGTAGGGTGTTCCCCATGGATAAGTGTTCTCTGTGGAAACGTTTATTTTACTTAATATTACTTATTTTAGTATCAAGGATTGGTTAATGTGGTTCTGAGGATAATCAGTTTGGGCAGAAGTTAGTGGGGGGAAAAAAAGTAGATTTTAAATGTCAAGTTATATTTATAGAAATTGCATTTTAGATTACATGTAATTGACAGTGTCCTTTAGATTGACAAGTGAGATAGGATCATCTTATTTTCAATAATCTTTTATGTTTAAGGTGTTTCTTTAATGGTTTGGATTGCAGTTTAAAAATAGAAAGCCTGTGCATGTGCTTCTGCTTGCTGGGGTACTGCAAACTTGATTTCTGAGGTTGCTGACAGCTTCTGAAAGATTTAGGAACTGTCAGCAGGAAACATTCCCATAGAATCTGTACTGTGAACTTTTTCTGGAAAAACAGCATCATTTAGCAGGTAATATATCTGCAATAAAAATACAGTTATGCAATAATGGCTCGTTAATATGGTAAATCATAACATGGTCTTTTCTATTCAATTTAAAAAGGAACTTGTGGAAAGAAATAAGTTCCTACTGAGCTAGTTGGTGAACTTGGTTGTTTTTGTATATTGTTGGGTTTTAAACTTTGAAATAGCTATTTGATTTATACAGGAGATAACATTTAGTCATGACATTTTATTTCTATGTAAACAAATTGCAATTTGGGTTTAGATTAGTACAATAGGATTTTTTCCCTTTTTTCATTTTTTTCTTTATTTTTTTCCTTTTTGAATATGTAGGAACTGTTGGAGTACTTTGTTTGGTATGTAACTGCTAATTTATCCTTTATGTCTTTACGATCTTGTCAGTGCCTCATGTCTTCCGTGGTTTTTCTAATCTAAAATAATCCCAGTGAAATCCTTTGATTGTCCGTTTGGACCTGATCCATTTCTAAAGCAGGAATGTAATGGGCTTTATGGCACTTACTTGGAAGTAATTTATCCAACAGAGTGAATTTAGATACTTGTTTTAATAAGAATATGCTTTATGGTAAGTGGGGACGGCTATTTAATTAGCCAAAGGGAAAGTAGTTCATGATACAATCTGTTCCAATCATCTTGGACATTAAACAAAAAGTCAAACAAAGTTATTTATGTACATGCACTTTATTTGCAGTTCTTTTGTGTAACCTCTTGGTAGAACTTTACAGCATTATCTGGATAAAAAAAAAAGTGGATGTGTATTTCTTAAAAAAAAAAGTAAACAGGAGTTTCACTTATTGCTGTCAGTGCTTCAAGTGCGTATATATTAAAGCAGTTGACAGTGTCAGCAGTGCTCACTTTATCCTGGATAATACGCTCTTTTGACATTTGGTGGTTTACATCTTTCTGGTGTGAAGGCTGATATAGGATGCTATAAAAGCATTACACTCTTCTTCTTTCTAATGTGGATTTTTTCTATTGCCTTGAGCTGCCTACTGCATGGATAAATAAGATGTATTTCAGAAGCATAAGGATTCCCATGCAGTGCTGTAGGAGCTGTTAGGATTTTAGGAGGGATAAGAGCAGCATTTGGAAACTAAATGGGGACATGCTTCCTTTGGTTCTTCTGATTGTATTGAGTACTGGACATTGACATGATTCTGTGTGTTACAATTTGCTATTAGTAGGAAATGTAGTTATAAACCTATAAACAGCAAAGCAAAGAAGGAACAGTTACACACTTTAAAGCGTTCTGTTATTTATGAGTATGAAATACTTAGTTGTCAAAATGTACTAACTACAATGCTTCATTTTCCTGCAAAATTGTCTTTGTTTAAGGGACTAATCCAAAACATATTTGATTTTATTTAAACACTCCTATGGACTCCAGTGGTTTTGGCTCATGGCTCAAAGAAGGAAGTCTCATTTATCCAAAGTTGGAGCTACTGCAAACACAGGGCACTGTTGAAAGGTCACTCTGAATGGGCTTGAGGTGCTTGCTTTAACATTTTCAGTGGTATAATAGATATTTTTGATTGGTAATTTCTCTTCCCTGGCCACCATTTTGTCTGTAGAAAATCTTCCAAGGTCTTTTCACTCAAGCGGATCACCAGGATGTCCTGAATAACTGATTTCATATGCAATTTGTCAGTTCCCAGGAGCCTATCCAGCATTTTGTGTAGTAAAGTCTTCATTGTGCTGCACAGCCACAGTATTTTCTCAGCATTATGATAACAGACACAGATATCAAACATACTCATTCAAGAGGAATGCCTGTGGCAATAGGAGTGAAGTCCTAGGGCTAAGTTTATGTAGTGCAAAGAGAAATATCAAAGCTAAGGAAAGGCTTTTCTTATGGCTCCAGTTTCCAACCTCATTTACAGTAAGTTGGAAGAGTTTTTGATATAAGACAGCGGGTAGTGTGTGCTGATAGTTTCCCTCCTCCTCACAAGTATGCATCACCAGCTGGTTTATGTGACCCTGCTTGTTCCCATGAAGTCAATGGTAAAACTGGGATATTAAGCAAATATGGCCCATGTACAAACACAAGGCATGACATAGCCTGGAAGCTACTTAGAGACAACAGACTTATGGCTTCCTCCTTGTTGCTGCGAGAAGTCAGAGATGAGCAACGATTGGAAGTGGTATGGGTATCTCAAACAGATCATTTTATTCAGCTGCATGATGCAAATAAAAGCATCATGGTAAGGGGGAGAAATGTTTTATTTGGGTCACATTATTATGCATTTCCATATTAAATCAATTTAGCAACTCAGATCTGGCAAATCACCGGTAGGTTACTTATCAATATGAGAGACTTGTTGCTGTGTCCGGTCCTAGCGTGATATCAAATGTTAACACACAGCTCAAGCTCTGTTCAAAATTACATTTTAAAATGAAAGCAAAAAATTTAAATGGCTATTTATTATATACAAATAGTAACTACCCCAAAACCCAGAGGAAAACCTGTCTGAACTTACTAGACCTGATTGTCTAAGGCCCGTTTTCTGGAAGGTGCTAATTGCCTCCTAAGGGATGACAAATGCTCTCAAATCCCATTGAATTCAATGAACTCCAATTGATGTATTTCAGTGAATTCCTGATGAAGTCAGCCCTCTGAAAACTACAGACTTAAGGGCTCTCAGCAGTATTCAGGATCTTGTCCTACATGGACAAACAAAACAATGTTAGTACAGTGTCCTGGATGACAACCAGGGAGGTTAATAAATCAAGAACATCAATTAGGAATTGTGTAGCTGTACCGCTCATTTACGGCTTCCTTCTTTGGAGACAGATGCATCCTTAACTTCATGCACTGTGAGTAGTCCCATTGATTTAGATATAGGGAACTATTCAGTGTTTACAACTAAATATGCACCTAATTCCTTGCAGGGCTAATGCCTGAAGGTTTTAATCTTACATCTGCCTGCAGATGTAAGAGCAGGGATGGGACAGTTGACAAGCTGTCTGCTGTTCTCCCATCAGCTGGACAGCTGAGCTTCCTTAGGAGCTACTCCTCCACCACTGCTTTAACAGCTTGGAGCCCATTGTGTGGACTCTGATGGTTCAGGTGCTGCTGGAGGGGCAGGTCATCTGTGTGTGCAGGGGTTAGAGCACAAAAGCATGTGTATAATAACATCAGTGGTAAGCCTAGGGTTAAAAGTACCCTCCCTTTGCAGAGCTCTGAGGTGTTTCCAGGGTAGATATGGACTCTTAAAAAAAATAGAGCAAACACTTCTTAGCACCTCTCTGGAGCTTTTGGGATTTAAACCACTTACCCCATATTGGCAAATCTAGCTTTTCAACCTCAGTGTGAAGTTGATTGTTACATTACATTGGCAGCACTTTATCTATTACTGACATGCAACCACCGCTACAGTGAAATGCAGTAGCCGTTTCAAAGTGACGTTGTAACACTCATGAGAAATGACAAGCATACTTCAATGACCACAGATCATGAGATCCTTAGATTTAGATCTTTCACAAAAGACCTTCAGATCTCCTAACACCTGGATCCAATACTGAATCAGAAGGAAGAACATTATCTATGGCATCACTAAGCTGTTCCTGCAGTGGTAAGCTTGCTTGGAGGTCTCCCTTCCAAATACTAACCAGCCCAACCCGTCTTAGCTTTTAAGATCACAGCACAAGGTGGTATGGCTGCAGGCCATAACTCTAATGAAAACCTGGTACAGTGGGTAGATTGTTCCTGGATCTCATTATAGGCAATTGTTCCACTACTTCTGCTGTTTTTAATTCCTAAACCTAATATTTACCTCTGAGCATTCAAAGTTATTTTCAGTTTTATCTTGACAAATCACTAAGGGGTCTATTCTTCTTTCAATGCATGCATTTAACTCTCATTAATGTTCATATGAGTTATGCGCAGAGCTCAGCTCCAGCAGGTTTTTCCAGCAGGGCCTGAGTCTCAGCCCTTATATGGCGTTTCAAAGTTTCTTATGCTTCTGAACAAACATAGAATTCTTCTGCCCGACTGGAGCAGAACAGTGCTTCCTCCCACCCTCCGCTGTGACCTTCTGGTCTGCTACACAGATCAGGCCTGTGCTGCAGCGGTAAGGAGTCTGCCCCCTTTTCTTTCCCCATTTCCAGCCGTGCTTATGTGTGCGTACTGGGAATCCTGAGGGCCTGATTTAGCAAAGAACTCATTCAGGCTCAGCGTTACAGAAGCCTTGTGCAAGCTTTTACTGTAGGGAAACTGTGGGTGTATTTTGTACTGAATCAGGCTCTAAATTATGACTAACGTTCAGTTAACTGGAAAGGAAAACAAGCCTGGGCATGTTGCACACCATTTTGACGTTTTGTGAGCTCTCTGGCAGTCTTTCAGTTATACTTTCTGAAGATGCTTTTGCTTTTTTCTTCGTATTCTTGACAAAGTGTTATGTATCCTGGACTGAGCCCGTGATATCTAGAAACAAACAAACCCTAAAGGAATTAATTTTTAGACACAGGAACCCAAAGGTTTAAGAGGATGAGTGTTGTTCATACTGTATTAGCTACTGTAGCAGGAGTTGAGAGACTTAGCATAAAGGTTTTGGAAAATTATGATTTCCTGGGGCTTCTGCATCAACACTTTGATACAGTGCAGGTTACTTTATCAAGCGCTGACTGAAGCAATCTCAAAGAAAATGCTGGAAATAGAAGGGCCTATTTCGAAACTTAAAAATGCCTCTGCAGGGCAAGGTGCATTCTCCTCTGCTTGGTGAAAGGAAAATAAATCTCTTCCTAATAGAGAAGAGCTGTAGAAAACAGACCTTGAAATACCAGTGCCTGCTTTACAGGGATCTCTGGATACTGTCATGAAGTAGCCAAATATGTCACTTCTAACAGTGCAGGTAGAGCTGGCCGGGAAACTGAATTTCCATTCTGACATAGATTTTAATGTTTTCTTTGAGGTTGGAGGAAGGAAGAGGGGAGAATTATCCCCCATTTTTGACAAAAGCCAAAACCACAGGAAACACGGTATATCCGAAATGAACTGTGCTGCAGGGAACACTGAGCTGACTGATGGAGTCTGACATAATTTTGGTCAGGTTTAGTGCTGTGAGTTGCAGAGAAGAGTCAAAGTGGAGGGAATTCTGTTGCTGCCGGGGCTTCCAGGGCTCACAGTCCATCGTACAGTCTGTCCTGAGAGCAAGGACCCAAGATTTCTAGACCACTTGGCTCCCAACTTGTGGAGCAGTATGGGAGCCAGGCAGCCTGCACAGATGTCGGAACTGGGAATCTGAAAGGTTTGGGATTCAGTAGGATGACAGATGGCATCCTGCAGACACCCACAAGCTACAGACCCTGAAAGCCATTTTCAGGCATGTGGCAAGGGTCCTTGATTTCAAAAGCTCTGGTTTGACTGAGGCTGGCAAGGCTTCTGGACAGATAAGATTCCAGTTCTGAGAACTTCAGTAGAAGGTCATACAGCAGTCTGGGAAACTGGGCTTCCCAACAGCTCAGCAGTCAGGCTGGCAAGAAGCCAGACATGCCAAGACCTGCCTGACAGACAGGGTTTCATCAGATGTTGGCTGAAATAGAAACTTTGGGGAAAATATATAGATTTTGATGAACCAGCATTTTCAACAAGCAACTTTCACTGGAGAATTCCCAATGAGCTCTAGTTTCCAGCAGTTTGAGATGGTTCAGATGTTGTTGGGTTTAGACCAGCTCTTCTTATAAAAGGCAAACAAATGGCAATTACTAAGTGCAAAACTATGATGTTGTAAAAGTTATCTGTTTGAGGGCATGGGTTACTAACAGAAAGCTAGTTCCTAAATAAATGCTACGTATGTTCTGTAGACAAGGCCAAGAGTTCTAGGAATTTGCCTCCTTTCTACTTCCTAGATGGAGCTGCCTTTCTGGTCGGACAATAAGTGGGGGCAGGAGTAAATAGCTGCAGCCTCAAAGAGAAAACTGTGGTTTGTTGTGATTTCTACCTTGTCCTAGAGGACAGGACTAAAAACTTCATGATGAGTTATAGGTTCTCAATCAGGACTTCCCTCTCTTGCACCCTTAGGAACTAAACATGCTACACAGCCCATGTGTGTTTCCCTTGTGGAGATTTCCGTTTGTCATGTGAACAGAACCCACTGTGTTTCTAAACACATCGTCTCATTCTCTTTAGTTTTAGGACAAAAATGGCTGTGACAGAGCCTGCCACTCATTTGTGTCCTAGTTGTTTTACTGGGGTTGCTTTTTGTGCTTGTTTCAACCTGGTAATATTTCAGCGTCTCTTCCCCGCTGTTTCTTCCCCGCTGTCCAAGTTACTCTTTCAAGGTGCTTTTTGTCCTAAAGCCTTGTGCCGGTTCCCTGAGGGCTTCCCCATTTCTGGTAACGTCTCACCAAATTGTGCAGTGATGCAACATGGTCTCATGTTCCTACTTGTTCTAGTAACAGCCTCTTTCTTAACCTCAGGCTAACTTTCACTGTTGCACAAGAAAGGTGTTGATGATGTGTCTGACATTGTATCAGAAACTCCCCATCTTTTTCCATGTCCCAGTATCTAATGTTAAACTAATGCACTAATCCAAAACAGACAGACAGGCAGTCCAGTGTACGAGTCACACATTTACAAGCTTTCATGCTTAAGAAAATTAAATAGAAGTGTAAGAGCTAACAACTACATCTGGATAGTAGCCATTATAATGTTAATTTTAATATACTATTTATTTTTATTTTTCCACCCTCTGTATAATCTTTCACAGGGATGGTACAGTGAACTGTGCTTTCAGCAATGATGAGAGTGGCTTTGATGCTCTCAAATGACAGTTAGTTTTACCTTAGAAGGAACAATAGCCAAGCCTATATTTTCACTAATTGGTGGCACCAGCAAGCTCTACAGTTGCAATATCTTTGTTTTAAAATAGTGAGCTCATTAGAGCAGTGGACTCTGCTTCCATTGGAATGGTTAACAAGCTGCAACCCAGAACATTTCTACATGCCTTTCCACCCCCTCAGAGACTGCCTTAGTCATCTGCGCAGTTATAGCCTGTAAGAAAGACAGATTGTTTGCTGAAATGTGAAGGAATTTTACCATTCTGTGGTATTAGTATTAACATATTATTATTATTGGATTCCAGGCCTTTATTACTTTGATGTCTTTATTTTGACTACAGTTCTTAAAAAAGCAGATCTGTGAAAGAACTTCTTGCTTAATACACAAACATAAAACATATTTAAGGGCAGTATGGTAGAAACATGCTTGACTGAGAGCTGTGGTCATTAATATAACTAATTGAAGCTAAACTTACTTCAGTACCCCGTATTTACTGAAGCAACTTGAGCTAAGCAATGGTTATATTGTCTTATTCTGGAAGGCAAACAATTGTCCATTGTATATCACTTTTAGTGCCAGATAAGTGTTAGGTTGCTGGACACGCGCAGTTTCATTCTGCCTCTCCGAAATAGCACTGAGCTGCTGTTTTTACAGCAATCCTGGGTACTAAGGGACAGCAGTGGAAAGAAGATCTGATAGCAGTAATATTGTCTTTCAGAACTCAAAAGCTCTGGTGGCAGTCACAAGAAAAAGCACCAGATTCACATATGTTAGTAGGAACATGGCAAAAACAATTTAGAATTCAGCCTGCCCCCCGATAGAGTGCTGGGAGCCACTCACACCCCAGCCCAGGGCATTAGAGGGTCAGCTGAGTCTTCCAGCTTGATGTAGGCCCATCACTTTCTGTATCCAGTTTTGCAAAGGCAGCTCTGTGCTTAGCTCCATGTCTAGTCTGAGTCCAGATGACCAGATATCCCTCTAAAGATGAGTTGACCATAGGGACTACCATTGGATTTCAAATGAGACACCAGAGCTTTTCATTTCAAGACAATTGTCCTGAAGGCTGGGAGGAAGAGGAGATCTTAAGTTTTCCTGATTAAGACAGCAGTAGATGACACTGGCATCTGAAAAGGTTGTCAGGTGTCAATAACTGTAAAATCCAAATAACAGACTACCCAATACTCTCCTGAAGAGAAGTCTTGAGAGCTAATTTATGGGAATTCTGAAGGATTAACTGGCTAACATCAATCATCCACTCTGGGTGTAAAATCTGCTATATTCAACAAGTGCCACGAGCAATTGCATTTGTACGTCTCGAACATGTCTTGGATACCTGGTCAGAATAAAAAACATGATTAGAAACTTCACCTTTCCAAACAGTGTAGTTACTGACACGTGGCTCAAGCAATTAAGAAAAAATGTGCTCAGAACTCTTTTTAGGTATGGGGCTATCACCCAGGCTGTTCCCCCTTTTCCTGCGTATTACTTCTATTGTAGCTGAGTGTAGCCTGCTATGTTTGGAGGGTTTTTGGATTGTTTGCTACCCGTTGTGTTAATGGCGATCTATACATACTACTTCTGTGGGTCTGTAGACCTAGTTCTTTTACTGGAATCAGAATAGCTGTGAAAAGGTGACCTTCTGAAATATGTTCCTTCTATGCCAATGTCTGCCCCAGTGGCAACAGAAAGGATTTGCGTTACTTGCCTGATGTTTTCTGTTTCTGTTCCTCACCTTGAAAGAAAAAGAAAGGTGGCATGGTCTGTGTCCTCTGCAATCACAACCTTTACTAAATGCTTTGGTATGTTATTGTAACTTGCTTTTTTCCCTCTTAAAAGTCTCTTCTGTACTACATTATAAATACCAATAAAATGTTAGTAGAAAAAACCCACATAAAATGCATGTTATTTGTTTTAGAAGTGTATGAGATACAGTGAGTGTAGGAGGCTGGAATTTTTTACAAGGAGGAGTATTATTTTCACTTTTTAATTTCACATTGACCAATATTTTTACTTTGGGTAAAATAAAAACATACATTTTCCTGAGCCTTTACCAAGATAAATTTTCTGAACATTAGGCGTTCCAGGATATACAGCCAACTCCTCCTGAGAGGCCAACGGATAGATCCGTTTGCTTTGGGATATGGTTTTCTCCCTCTCTCATCTGCCAGCTCTTGCCTGTGGCAGCAATGCAAAGTATCATGGACAAAGCAAATCAAAGCTTTAAAATGGACTGGTCCCCTCCACCTTCTCATCTCTCCTGTCCTATCATGGTTTGGGTCAAGAATTGTGGCCAAGAGAAAAGACTGACCTTTTTCCTCTTCATATGCTAGGGAAAAGGTGAGCAAAACCAGTGTGTGGGGTGCAGTTGTTGCACATGTCCTAGGGTGGCAGAGACAACAAGGCACTGCGATAGGGTAAGGAACACTGGGGTGGAAAGTCAGCCGATAAGCTTGGTCACCTCTTTCCATTCCTGGCAATGAGTCACTCTAACCATGTTGTTAAATGAAGTCATCTGCTCCCTCTCCTCCAAGCCATATTATTAATACATCTCATTACCAGCCAGTCACCGCTCATTATTCCCCAGTGTTCTCAGATGCTTCTCTTTTATTTTTCCAGAAGTATCTGAGCCACTCAGAGAGCACCGGGGATGCCTAGTAGGCTGATTGTCTTGCAAAGATGGTGGCTGGTGTGCTTCTGAGTCCCAGTGCAATCTTTGAACAGTTCATTTATGAATGGGATATATTCCTGTACATTTAAAATAAAAGAATACTTCAATTTATACCTTGACTTATATATTTAGAAGTTGTAAATACACGGATTTTTGTATGTTACTGTGCACCAGTTGGATGACACTGTAAGGAAAAACTGTATCCCCTCTCTTGGAAATTTGAAGGCATTGGTATTGCTTAGCCTTGCACTTCTCACATTTAAAGATGTAAACAAGAAAAATCCTTTTACCCAAACAGGTTTTTATTGCTGTTAACATACAGTGTAGATAGAGCCTTTTGCTCAAGGACCTCTCCGTGCCTTAGAAAAACATATCACAGTGAATCGGTAAGTATTCCCACTCTAAGACACATAAGTCCTTGTGCGCCCCTCATAGAAGTTTGCACACCACAATTGTTTAAAAGTTAATTTCATCAGTCTGAATAAAGACTAAGGTAGGAGCTGAGCCATCTGATTTTCATTGTAGCCTCTTATGTAATAAGAACATGTGCAAATAATCTGTAAACCTTCCACAGATAATCTTCCACTGGCAGTGTGATGTTCTTGAAGGACTTCCAATTCTTCCTTCTTTTGCTGATAGCAATAGACCAGTTTTTCCCCTTATAGAAGACCAGCTTTAATCTTTGTTTAAACTTTTACTGGAAAGCTGAATTTTGCTCTACTAGGGAAGGAATGATTTAAGCGTCTTATTCATTCATTTGCCAAAATTCATTGTAACCCTTTCTTACGTGCTCATAAAAATGGGAGATTTGTAGAACGCTTTGTGACAGCCATTGCATTTGGGTCATGAAACTTGCCGGTATTATTGAAATTTGTTTGTAGTGTTGAACAGGCATACCTTGTCTCATAGCAAGCTACTGTGGAAACGTACTTTGACTTGCACTTATAACTGTATTTCATGAACTGTTCAAAGATCGAGTCCCTGCAACCCAGCCCCAGTGTGTTGATTAAGATGTACCTGTCTTAATCTTCCGTATCCTGCATAGCCAGGCTTTTGCACGTGTTCTCCTAGGGAGGCATGTTGGAGTCTGGGAAATTCCCTCTAGATTTTAGCTAATAATACTCCTCACCTTCGCTATGTATTCTGGTGAATTAGTTACAGATGAATATAACATTGAATACATCATGGTTTCAGAGTTTGGCCATTTGGAGATGAACAGGACAGTTTCTAATCTG
Source organism: Chroicocephalus ridibundus (assembly GCF_963924245.1). Classification (NCBI taxonomy): domain Eukaryota; kingdom Metazoa; phylum Chordata; class Aves; order Charadriiformes; family Laridae; genus Chroicocephalus; species Chroicocephalus ridibundus. The sequence goes on along the minus strand of NC_086291.1, from coordinate 17,647,149 downwards.
AGTTATTTTTTTTCAGGCTCCTTCCAAACTTAAACAAATCTATCTGCATTTGTTTCACTTGTTTTGTAGTATGTTGGGTTTTTTTTCTTTGAAATTCTACAAACTATAGGCTTACTCTTTTTTAATAAATGTGAGACTGGAGTGTGAGTGAAAGGCCCAGATGTCCTCTCTGTACAGACTTCAGCAGAGTTTTGGATTATCCTTTACAAAACTTAACATTAGAGCATATGGAATTTTTATAGTAATTTTGTAGAGAAGATTCTTACTTTAGCAACTATTTTTCTGTTATGAATATTGAAAAATATTATTTGGGAATTTACAGGGAAAAGTGTGCTTCAAAATGTTGTGGCACTCATTTTTATATTCTTGTAGTTGAGGTCCTAAGCTGACTATCAGCTTTCATACCAGATAAAGTAAAGTCTGTAGTGCAGTGCAAGCGTTGAGTTCTTCCGTATGATATAGCTAGGCAAGTCTTCATATGTGTGAGAAACAGTCTTCATGATTGGCTTAAGTATCATCATCTGCAGCATCTGGAGCAGTGGACTGTTTCTCACAGCTAGAAGAGTACAAAGGAAGGTCTGAATTATAGTCCACGTAGCAAAATAACCACCGCTTCATTGTGAACATTGTGAATATATCATTATTTAGTGACAGCACATAGTTTAACGCTCACCTGCTATTAGTTGGTTACTGATTCTGCTGCGTTGACCCGCCTGCTTGGCAAATTGAAATAAATACAATCAAAACAAAGAAATGGAGCTGTCTGCACTCTGGAAAGGACTTCAGATTTGTCTCTGACAGTGATCCATGGCAGACACTTGAGATAACAAGTGTCTACATTTGTCCTACATTAGGAAGGTGTGGGATGACTTTTCTCCCTTACAGTATTCAATTTCTTGATAATACATAATATTCTGAGACTGATTTAAACTTGGAAGGAAGGACTTTAGTATTCCTTCAACAGTATTTTCAAACCTCAGTTCTGATAACTCTGGGTTTTTTCCTTTTTTTTTTTTTTCCTCTGTGGAAATGTCAGCTTTGTATCTTGAAAATTATTTTGTCTCATTTATTTCCAGTGGCTGGAAATGGTACAAAATGTTTTGAATACCCCAACTTTTAATTTGATTGAGGTTTTTTTGGTTCTTTATCATGACAGATAAAAAGTTATTTACCTTCTCTCTGCCATTCATTAGCATGCTTCCAGTATGTCCCCTGCTTGTTCATCTCCCTTCTAGGGTAAATAATCTTAGTCTTTTCAGAGCATTCAAACAGTCTAATTGTTATTCTCTATATCTTACTCATCACCTAACCCTTTTTTTTCCCTCTATTCTGGCAGTTGCAGATTTTGCTGGGGTTTCATTGGGGTTTTTAGGTCCTCCTGTTGACTTCAAAGGCACACATTTTTATTTTGATGTACGATACTTTAAAATTGTCAACAATTAATTTCTTTTCCATTTGCATAGCCGCTTGTGATGTCTTAGCATATCATCGTGGTCCTTCTTTGTCCTAAGGGTATTTAACCCTTGTGTACCCTGCAGATGCTGCCATCTCACTGCTCCTGGATCTCCCAAAGTATTAATAAACAATTAAATAATAAGAGGTATAGTACAGAACATGAGGCCTTCAATAGTTAGCCTTTTGCTTTACAGAAAATTGACCTGAATGCTATATTCAACTTTCTGCTGCACAAGTTATTGCCCCGGCAGTATATGTCTTCCTAACCACTTGGCTTCTCTAGTAGTTTCTCATGAAGGAGCTTGTCACAGGCCCTTTGTAACTGAAGCTACCTTACAACAAGCAGCTCTCTTTACCTGCTATGATACTGACGCAGACGTGATGAATCACAAGAGATTAAGTGGAGCATAGTTTCCTATTATTGGAATCAGTTTACCGAATTCAGATGGTCAGATGTGATGAATGATACAAGACTCTAATTCCTTGATGATTCTGAGGTGTCTCTTATGCACTGAAGGGACGACATTGACTTGGCCTGACTCCTTTGGAACAGTACCTTTCTCAAGCAGAGCTTGCCTTTTGCCAGCAGCCTAGCCAATTTATACTTAAGACCTCCTGAACTCTTGGTGTAATGTCATCATCTGTACCTGATGACTCATTGTTTTTATAATTTTCAGTTTGCTCAAGAACCTTTTCCCCTGACACCTCAATTTCCCAAAGTATATCATCTTTATTAGCAAAGAGGAGGGAGCTTGAATCCTGGTTCCCACCTACAAATCTCTATTAAATGCCTGGGAACATTAGGCTTTAAAGCATGCCCTGAAGGTCGTGCTATTTTCTAATGAAACCAAATTTAGAGATGCAAAAATCCACCACAAGTAGCATTACTTTTCCCCTCAAATTCTGTAATTGATCCTTTTTGTCAGTGATCCTTAGTGAAAGTAGAGCAGAATGTCTAGTCTTTTTTCCTAACCTTTTCTCAATTTTACAATTTGTATGGTAAATAAATTTGTAACTGGGCCAAAAAAACATTGTGGATAGGTCCCAGATTTGCTGTCATTTGTCATTCAATTGAAAATTAAATCTTTGTTGAAAAATCAGAGCGTTCCCACATAAAACGTTATACTGAAGTAACAGAGTTCACCTTTCACTCCATTTTCATCCCACAGTCCCCCCAAAATTCTTCTTTTGTGTTTAATTTGCTTCTTATATATGCATCGAATATTTTTTTAAGTATTTTGCCACCTGTGAAATTCTTTGCAGGAATTTTAAAAAATAGAGTGAAAAAACCCCTAGCGAATGGGATTTGAAAAGTGCCAAACTTACAACGCAGGGAGGGCAGTACATGGCACCATTAAGGATAACAAGAAGAAGAATTCTCTGATGGGGACTCTAATAAATGTAGTCGCGTGCTGTAATAAAGAGCATATGAAAATGGATGTGGTATAACAAAATTATTCATAAAGAGAAATGCAAAAGGTTGTCACGCTGAGTGGTTACATGCAGTTATATGGAACACTAACAAGGTTATCACTAGAAGCTGAGTGCTGGGGTGCTCACAGATGTTTTCTAACTAGCACAGAGAGTAAACTGTTTTTATCTTGGAGGATATAGACAAGGCTGGAGTTGAAGGGGTGCTAAATCTTTTTACTGATTGTTAATAATTCAGAGCCAAATGGCAATAACGGCTCATGTAGGTCAGCGTAACAAACAAAGCAGCTTCACTTCACCATGTTAGATGGAAGGTTTTCAGGCTAAATGCTTTACTGCTGCTGTCTCCTGAATTATTTTTGATATGATATTATCATATTCTCACCCTGTGTTTTATACATAAACAACAAAATGTGTGCGTGCATGTGTGTGCATGCGCACACAAGTGTTAATGAAATATAGCAAACAAACTGAAATAGTCATCAAAAAGGTTTCTTGTGGAAGCAAGGAGCTCTTGCTAAGCAGCTACTGTAATGTTAGAAAACCAGAGGCTGAAACTCTGCTCACATTCCAGAAGTACAAAATTTCTAGGAAACGCAGTAATTCAGAGAGTTGGCTAAGCGTTGTTCCAGCAACTCACAGAGCTAAAACATCATTTACCCACAACATCAATATGATTTGAGTTTTACACTGTCATTTAAACAGCAACAAATTTACAGCATAGACTCAAGATATGGCTGTAACTAATACTGTAACAAAATCAATAGACAAATGTTTTAGCAAAGGGCAGTCGCTGCTGTTTTCACTGATGTGTGTTTGTGTGCATAGCACAGTCACACCAATGTGTTTTAAATTCAGCTCATAGGAAGGAGTTTTAAGCTCAGGGATTTAAAGCATTCAAACTTCTTCAGACCAAAATCATATCAAGACACGGCTAGGAGTATCGGTGGCCATGTCTAGAGCCAATAAAAATCTGTGGAAGTGTTTTTCTACTGAAATTGGCCTTTGGGGATTTTCCTTTAGGATTACATTTTAATTGAAGTAGTGAGCCAGTTCTGCATGTGGTGGAAGTAAGAAGGCCACTAACATTAGAGTTCCTCGCAGAGCCCTGCAGATTTTGCCAGGTTAGTTAAGACGTTGCTATTGGACTTAGCCTTCAAGCCGTGGAATGATGAAACACTCGGTACTGTTTCATCAGTGCCTCTCATCTTCAGAAGCTGATTTTAGGCAAACTATTAGTGGTCATGGTGCTCAGCTGGGATAGTAGCTAGTTGCTTTCACATTTCAAGTACTTACATCAATCATCATAAGCATTTTGTCACCTCATAACATCCTGGATTTAAAAAAATATATATAGAAACAGGAAGAAAGGTGAAAGCTGAAAGGATGGACAGAGCCTTCGTGGCTTGCAGCAGAGAAAGGTCTGTGTAAATATCAAGCATAAAAATTATAACTTGGAGCATTTACCTCCAGAAGTTACAATGTGCTGAATACCTTTGATCCACACACCTCAATCATTAAAGTTACTAAATAGGTTTTTCTTCATATATATGCCTTTTACCTTGCATTTATGGGCTTAGAGTACCAACCTAGAAATAAAGACGTACATTGATTTTTATTTTTAAATTAGCATAAGCTTTAGTACTCAAAGCCTATTTCTTGAGAGACAGGTTGTCTTTTCCTTTTAATTTTTTGCCCAGATTAGCTGTCCAGAAACAGAGTCAGAAATAGAAATCATTAAGTGAACTTAAGAATTAAAATGTTCTTCCTTCACCTTAATAAAGAATTGCAAAGAACAGGTTTTATATGAAATAGGGGATAAATTAATTCGATTTCCTTCTCAATGGAGAGTGTTTGTGCATGCAGTTTGAGAGGAGCAGACAATACCAGGAAGGTGATTTAAGCTGGTGTATTTTAGTCTGCCTTTAGGACTGGCTGAAGGCTCACTCATGATCTGTTTCTATTGTTCAGCTGACAAGTAGTAACTTGTTAAGTTATAGGAGCACAATCACTTTTAAGCGTGAGCCTATATACAAAGATACTAATCTGAGGCCCTCTTCTAACTGTCAACAGTAATAAGTTTGTTCACTTGCTGGTAAAGGTATCACTTGCTGGCGTAGGACAAAAGGGTTAATAAATAAGCAGTCCCAAAAACCAAACCCACGTGTTGCATTCGGAAATGTTTCCACAATAGTGTGTCATTGTTAGGGTGAGGAAATGTCACGTGCAGCTTCAGACTATTTATACTGCCTAAAATCAATTTTGAAAAATGTAAGCACTGGCCACAGTGGGGCCCTACCAAGGATTTGAAATAAACCTCCCAGGAGGAGGATGTAATTATTTTCTCTTAATATCTAAAATATCAGGTTTAAAGGGAGAAGGTAAAAGCATTCATTCAGCACAAGTGCCTCAGTGTGTTTATTGAATGGAATCACACAGCCTGGAGGCCAGCGCTGTGCTGCCTCCCCCGCCTGCTATCCCACTAATTTTGCTGGGATTAGAGGGGGGGTTGTAAATGAGCCCAGAATTTAGCCACGGGATTCTAAATCCACTTTGGCTGAGAAACCGCACGTGGGCATGTGTACACCTACATGCACAGACACACACCGTCCGCCTCGCGCCCCTGCAGGTGGAGGTTGCTGTGGTATGCTTGTGGGGTGGGGTCCCTATAGCAGGAATGCCAAAAATCTTTTTAATCTTATTCACCTCGCAGAAGTTATAGCCAGCCTTGACAGTGGCATTTTTGTCTTCGAAATGCATTGCTGTTTTAAAATCTAGCCAAATGCTCTTAGTTTAAGAAAGCTGTACTGCCCTGGTACTTTTCATTGCATTTGTGAGCTCCCACCTGTCCGCCAGCATGGTCATGTTCAAATGAGATGTTCCCATACCAGCTTCTTTGAGCAGCAGCGTATGAGCATGGGGGGCTGAACAGGAACAACCTGTAAACTCTTTGCCCAGCTAAAAGATAACTACATGTCTTTCATTCAGGAAAATACACTCACAGAAACTGCTATTGATGAGACATTCTTCTTTTCAGCTACAGAGACAGATGCAGAACTGAACCCTCAGCATTCGGGTGTGAAATCAAAGTGGAAGTCCCAACAACCAGAGAGGTTCTTCGGCTGCCCTGGAGCTCTGTGAGGGCTGAAGGTAGAAGGTCAGAGTGAGACTTCCTATTTTAAGAGGTCTTATCCCATAGTGTTAAGTACTTGATCTTGCAACATAGTGAAAAATCTCTTGAAAATTACTTCCGTTACTCTTTGCCATCATTGGCAGAGAATTGGTATTCGCCAGCTCTCAGGAGGATCATCAAGCATACAGTCTGGGCATCTGTGTGACATTAGGGCGACGTACAAAATTAGAGTCAGGGCCTGAATCCAAATTTCAGACGTATCCAGGTAACTGGAATTCAGACGCCACGTTTTACTCTAGTCCCATCTTTGATTTTTACTCAGATAAAGTAGGAGCAGGACAAAACAAGCCAGGTCTGTCCAAGAGAGGAGATTTAAAAGGAAAGACGTGAGATCCACAGGAAGGATTGCTGCTATCTCTGGGCCATATTGTGTCATTGATTTTTAGGCTGATCTCTTAACTGATTCCAATTGGGACTTAGACTTAAAAATTGATGATACAGTACGGCCCTACGTGATGAAGAGTAACGGCTTGGGTTTGCTCACAGCTCCAGCAAAGTAAATCCTGAGTCACTGCACTCAGCTGGAGTTAGGTCACCGGAGCTGGAAGAACTTGGAGCCCGATACTGTGGGGTAAGCGAGGGTGTGGACCCGCAGCGCATCAGCTGCTTCAGAGGATCGGCCCATCTGCACCCTCTCTCCCCTCAGCTAATCAGATAATTCAAGGCAGCTTACCTCCCTATGAGAGAAAGATAAACAGCCTTGAAGTAACCACGGGATAAAAGCATGCACACAGGCAATTACCAGAGAGCAGCTGATGCGCTCTTAAGTTCACACCCTCTGCGTTACCCTGTGGTAACTTGTTTCTAGGCTGGTTCTCTCTGAATGCGGTACTGGAGAGCAGACTGCAGCCCTTTACATCACCCTAATGGCTGCTACTCAAAAAATATTTGCAGCCTGTTAAGCTCTTTCAAGAAAAAAGAAAGGGGATGGGCTAAAAAAAGTCTTCCTTTTGGAGATACTTTCCTTGTGTTTTGAAGTAAGGCCAGCCTGACAGTTCTAACTAGTTAGAATCTAATAGTATTTAAATGTAGTCCAGGTGCTACCCTTAAGATTCCAGTTTCTGTCTACTAGAATTTGTTACAGTTGTCAATAAGCAGATCACAGTAATAATTACAGTGGTGCCTGCTGACACCTCTGTGGTTAATGTCTGTCATTATTTTTATTATAAATCCATGTTTATTAGGAGTTGTAACTTGGACAGAGAACCTTCTCTTTTAAGATTAATTTACCCATATAATTATAAACTATTGCTTTTTTAAAATACAGTTATTTTTATGTTTACAAAATACCCAAAAATGAATGCTTAAGAATGGTTTACAATGTAAGAAAGCTTTATTATTTTTATTTGATCGTTTAAAAATCCAGTTGTTTGCCAGAATTCCACTCAGACCAACAATGAAACAAGTTAACACCTCAGATGCTGTGATATAATAAACTACAAAATGGCCCCAAACATATGTTCTTTCCAGAATCTTGACAAAGACTTGACAAATGCATGGAAATATTGCTTGGGAACATATTGTGCTATTGGAAACACTGAAACCCACAAAACAGAGAACTAACTTCTGCCTTCAAATATAACCCTGCAACTCGATTAACTACATTCTGATTAATGCTATAATTTGGCCCAGAAAATTTAGGGCAAAGGCTGAACCTATTGGTTAACACATAACTGCACTGAGCTATTGCATGAGTCTCAACCCTCTTTTTTGTCTTACAAATCATTGGCCCTGAAATACCTATTAAAGGCATAAATGGGTAATTTATAGATGAAGGGCCAAATTCACCAGTGCTGGGTCTGGAAGATATAAATAACACTTTCTTGTTTCAGCATGGCTCGTTGCACTCTGCCTTCCTTTGGTGTTTTCTGATGATGGAAGGAGATTAATTTAATTTGTGGTTGGGATTTCATATGAGCCTTGCTGTTAGCGGCTGCTGAATCAGTGCATTCCTCTATTGCTCTGGCCATTTGCTACTTGGCTGTCTAGCACACGTTTTGGTCAGCTGTGGTACTTTCATTCCCCTGTTGCCACCACCGAACAGGGCACTGGGCTTTGACATAGATTGGTAGAAGCTGACATAATTTTAGTTTGAATTTGTTCTGGAATTTTAGCTTAAAGTTAAATTTGTTCCCTCTGATCTGTACCACTGAGTGACTGACTGCCAGTCTGCTTCTTCTAATCAAAACATCATAACATTGCTTTAACGCATATATTTGTTTGGATTAGTAATAAAGCACCAATTGTTGATCAGGAAAAAAAGTTTTCTCTAGGAACCAAAACTATGTTTTGATTGGGATATATTGGAATATTTATGGAAAAATTCCTTTGACCAGAAAAATTATAATAAACTACACGCTACATTAAACCTTAAAAAAATGGGCCTGCTTTATGTTGCTTCCAAAAAGCAGATCATAATCCAACAGTATCTGGTCAATGCTGATGGATAAACGGGCACTGTACTTAAAACACAGGGGAGCCTTGAGGCAGGAAATGATATTCATTTATAGGTTCTGGTGCTTCATTAGGAAATCATAGCTGTGAACCAAGATTTTACTAGTTCTTGTAATGTAAAAATCTGATTACTTTGATTCTGTTCATTGGCGAACTTTTCAACTAGAGGCTTTAGCAATAAATTTGGACAAAACAGAGACTGCACAATTTCAAAGCCACTCCAGGAAAAAAAAGTACCTCTGCTGGTGTTTTATATTAAAATTTATACGATCTATCATTCTAATAGATTTTCTCTATGATTTGTCCATCATATCATGAGAGCAAAATGCTATCTTTTCTTCTTGATATTGCGCTTTTTAGAAAAGCAATCCCTTTTTTAGTTCTCTCCTTTGAAGTAGCTCATAGCATGAGAGGTCCAGCATCAAGAGTAATTAGATTAAACCATGCAGAAATCCCAATGGAAGTCGGCAGGTAGGGATAGCATTAACTGCTTAAAAACTAAAAAACAAATCAAAATGTTTTAGAGGACAAGGAGGGTGAACGAATCCTTTTTACATATACAAAAGCAAACAGGATCATTTTTTGCATATCATGTACTCTGATATTCTTAATTAGGAAAAAAAATTAGCATATTGGGATTAATTTTCTGGAACCCACAAAAACCTATCCTTAGAGGGAGTAAATGTAATAAGATTACTATAATAATTGCCATGCTGCTGAGATGTTACAGAGCAGCAAGTTACAAGCGGTTTCAGTATAAGCACGTACAGGTATTTATGTGAACTTTTTCTCCAAATTAGGAAGAGGCTTTCTACGAGGATATGGTCCCTACCGTTCTGCAGGGAATTATTTTTTGGTGTTATGTGTAAACTTTTAATTGACTTCAGAAATCAAATTTATAGAGTAATTTGTTGAGATTCCTTTAAGTACGTTGTATGTAGCGCTTTTTCTCAACCGGTGGTCTTTCAAAGAACCAGCAAATAACAAAAGGAGTGGGCCCTACTACTGGTCCGTAAAGAGAGATGTTATATTTTTGTCAGCTCTGTGAGGAGATGCCAGTGCCATGTTTCCAGTTACTTAACTGCATTATAAAAAAAGAAGTAAAATAAACATCTCTCCAGCCTTAAAAACTGCTCTATTTTGTTGTCAATGAAAAGGAAGCTGCCCACAGAAGTATGTTACCTAAGCGTAAACTTAGGTATAGCACTTAACCCTGAACTAGCCTGTGAATGTATCCATCATTATGAATTATATGGACACAGTGTAACTCACTAAAATTAGGTACTCTCAATTACACATTAGTAAGACGCCTGGAAATCCTAAATTGCGTGTGAATAGCTCAGCTCAGGGCAACCAATATAAAGAGACTCCATCCACACTGTGAACTTGAACCTTTTGCTTCTACCTGACAGAGGATGCAGAGCTGCGTATATGCTGGTCTCCATTTTACAGAGATACATATGCTAGCAGTAGTATAAGTACCTTGTACAGTCTGTCTCTATCACGTTCTTTTTAGCCCCAGTACGGTAGTATACATTTTCCTAGATGAGAACAATAATTATGTTTCAATGAAATTTGCAAAATAATGTGCCAGACAGACTGGGACTATTTATCAGACCACATAGTTATATTTTAAAGTTTTTGTACTTGCAAATAATTCAGAACAATGTCCTTTCTATATTTCTATATGTGTGTTTTATTTTTTATATGGAAGAAAAATAAAACAAAGAAAGTGAGAGCTATAAGAATGATTAGACCTCTTCTAAAAGGTTTCTTAGTGCTGCTGCTGACCTTCTCAGTCTGTTCTGCTTTGCTTTGGTATGTTTAACTGCCCCGGGAGGTCATTATCAGACAGTGGTGACTGTTTTGTCAGGTCTTATTGTTTAATTAGATCACAGTTTATGTCAAAATTCTGAAATTCTTTTGGCACATGCCAAAATTTTCACAGTTTTTAGTTTTTAAGTTGAAATATTTCTCAAAGAATAAGCAGCAGCTACAAGAGAGTAGACAAATTTATTTAATATTTACAGTGTGCACTTAAAAATTTGTGCCTTGGGTTAAATTCATTGAAATGTGACATCTTATTTTCAAGAGTATCCTATGGGTAATCCCTTGAAACTTGTATTGACATTAATATAAGCCTTAAGAAATAGGCCTGCTGAGGCTCACATTATCTATAGGAAAGCTGTTTTTTTCTACTGATCCTGCCTCCATTCATCTGAAATAGTATAAGATTGTGTAAACAAACCCTCATCTACAGAATTAGAAAATGATGGTTTTGATATGCCTTTCCTGCCCTTGAAATTATATGCCTGGAGTATGCATTCTGTGATGTACCATGTTCCGCTAATGGTAAGATAATTGGTACAAATTTCTAGGCTAGAGGTAAATGCCAAACTGCCGTACCACAAATTTGTTGCTTGGATGATCTACTTGTTTCTGAATAAGGCAACCTACCTATCTTTTTCTTTGCCATATTTAATTAGAACCTATTATAGAAATGAGTAGAAAAAGAGTTGTATTACTCATTCCTCAGCATTCTATTCAAGAATAAATTTTTAGTTGTCATATTCTTATTCATCTTGTGCGGAGCCAAATCAATTAGTGCCTTTGGAAAGATGCAGTGCCCAAACTGAGCCAAGAGTGATGACATTCAAAGGATCAAAACACTAAATGACCTCATGCAGGTCCTGTGTTATGGAAAATGTAGCTACTTTTTCCAGCTTTCTTATATGGCCTGATAAAGTGTATTATCTCCCTCAAGACACTTGGTGTCTCTCAGCAGAATAAACCCCGAAGCCCCACATCTCCCTCACAATAAGCGATTAGTAAGGCTATTCTGAGTCTCGATGTTTCAGTGTATGCATAGGCAGGAAATCATACAAGCTTTGGGGGGTAATTTATTTCTCTGGAGCTATCGTCCTTAGATATCTCAGTATCACTATTCTCCAAGCATCTCTCTGTTGAATATTTATGGTGAATGACCCCACTGCCAGGGATTGCCGTGAGCACTGTAGTATATCATTGCCCAGGCATTTGATAGAGCAAGGTCTGTGCTACATCTTCAGAGCAAGTGCTACCATTGTCCCTCCAGGTGTAACACGGGGAGCTGAACCACTCACAGAGACAGATAAATGACAAATGTAGATCCCAGACAACAGCAAATGGTAAAGTATGTAAGGGAGGGAATAATTACTGCTGCAGCTGGGACTAAAGCTCATGAGTAGGGCAGATCTAAAATGAAGCTGCCCAAGCAGGCTGCAGCTGCTCTGGAATGACTCTGGGGAGGGAGCATTGGCTTGAGAACCTTGATGTCTCCTATCTTGTCTTCCCTGAAGGGAAAATGGCAAAAAGTAGTGACTTACACTGGGGAGAGGCCCAAAGGTGACCATAAGCTAGCCTGTGCTTTGGGATTGGGTTTGATGTTTCCAGCACCCGTGAAAGCTGAGAGCCCTCATCATGAAGGCAGCAAAGCAAACAGGGCTGCCGCCAGGCGCAGTCATGAGGGGACTCTGGACAAAAGAGGACACCCGAAATGTGTTGCAGCCGTCTTAAACATGGCATATTTGCAATCACGAACAAGACCTTAACCTAACTGAGGCCTGAAAGTGTGACGTTGGCTCCATTTTCCCTCTCCTGAATTTGGCCAGTGCAAGGGGCATGTAGGCAAGCCAAACCTCCTCTGCAAGCAGCCAAGGTTCAGTTGCTGGCTTGATGTGCTCAAGGCCTGTCCACATCACTCATTTGCTGGCAAATTGCTCACAAATATCTGCCTACCTTGACTAATTGTCATGGGTTAACCCCAGCCAGCAACTAGGACCACACGGCTGCTCACTCACTCCCCATTGTCCTGCCCCCGCCCCGTTCATGCAGTAGGGTAGGGAGAAGAGGGAGAAAAGGGAGGTAAAGGGAAAAATAACTGATGATCGGTTGCCTAGCCCATCCCGAGCAGTGATCACACATTCCTGCCCCTGGCCACCCCCCATTTATATACTGAGCATGACGTCTGTGGTATGGAATATTCCTTTGGCCAGCTTGTCCTGTCTGTGCTCCCTCTCAGCTTCCATGGGAAGTTGAAAAAGTCCTTGACTAAGACATTACTTAGCAACAATTAAAACAATATGTGTTATCAACATTATTCTCGTACTAAATCCAAAACACAGCAGCTACTAGAAGGAAAATTAACTCTGTCTCAGCTGAAAGCAGGACACTAATGCTGTTCTGCTTATCAGAAACGGGCTGTTATCTAGCCTGGTGCTCTCCACACGGTCAGCACAGGCTCAGCCCTGCCTCCTGTCACATTTAACCTTCCCTGTGATGGAGAAATTTTGCAGCCCCCTACTGTCTGGATAGAGATTTGCAGATAAAGAAATTTTATCAGCAATCCCTGTGGGTCTGCATTCAGCATTTTTTCAGCCTGGGCATTTATGATTAGCCCTTCTCTATTATCTGATACACAGTGGTAGCTTTTCATAACTGCCCCAGTTACAGGCCTTTCCTCAAGTATGTTTCTAAGAGGTGTATCAAGCATTTAATTTCACCAACATGTTTGTGGTCTCTAGCGTGTGCTCTTACTGACAAATTCCCTAATTGCCCAGTTTCTATACAGCACATAAAGCCATCTCAGAAGATACCCTTAATTTACTGTAGAGGCTAGAGAGAAAGCAGAGAGAAGCCTTTCACCCTCAGCTCTGTAGAGAAGATCATCATGTTAATTCTGCATAGTTGGGGATAGGGCCAACTCTCTGAGGATAAGCATGCCCGATGCTTTCCCATACCTCAGAGCATGAGGAAAAACAGATCCACTCCCTATGTGAAAGGGTGTTTAAAAAAAAATTCAAAACTGTGAACTGTGTCTGCAGAATCTTTGCTATAATACCTAATATTAGTGTCTCATTCACAGAGGGAAGGATAATGACCTTCAACAGCACATCTTATAGGGTTGGGAGAACATGTAACTCAACTTTGAGCCCAGCTCTTGACTCATGAAGAATTTTATTTGTTTCACATCTGATTAATCTGCCTTTTTATCCTTCTAGACTGTTTTGCCGAGCTCATGTTAAGGTTTTCTGTTTCTGCTATAATTTTATTATGAATATTGTATGAGAGATAAGTATGTATATTGTGTTGCATGTGTGTAACATAAGGCAATCTCTGCCCTGAGGTACTGGCAGTCTAATACTGTATTCTAACATTCTAATACAGAAACAGCTACTGTAGCATGCGAAGAATCTGATTTTTTTTAGATAAAACCAAATGTGGTTAGTAAGGCATCTTGCTCAATTTTTGAAAAACTTAAATTGCCCGAGTTATTTTGACAGAGTTTAAAAAATGAAATTGATAAAATTATGCTAGGTGACAACATTTATACTCAGAATCATTATGTATAGAAGTATGTTTCAGGGTGGGTTCATAAGGCTGCAACTACTTTGTGGCAGATACTACAGTACCGCACGGCTGCTACACTGATTTGTCTCCTAAAGTACAGCATTGACAAGAAAATGGATGCTGTTTGTGGTATTAAAAGAGCATATTGTGTACAGATATTTGTAAACAAAGGGCGAATTCTTACTTAGTATTTATTCCATTATTAAATACCTCTCAATTAGCATTTACTATTGGAACTTCAGTGCTGAAATGCTGTATTGGATAGGAGCAATGTGCAGTTATGGTTCCGTCATAGTTGTCCATAAACTCTTCTCAGAGAATTAGCTCACTGCAGCTCTCCCTGCCAGCAACTGATTCTCTGAATACCTGTGGATTCATTGTCTACCGCACAACCTCTCCTTGCCCAGAGCCCTTTCTAGGCACTAACACCTTCCCAAAGCATTATTATGATGTTCCATACTTGCTTATGCTATTTTGAGCCTTCCCAAAAAGTCATGTTTTAAAGTTCACTCGTAGCATATTTTCTGGCGTTGTAATCAGAAAGGGGCTGTGTTTGAGGTTGAGGCATTAGCATAGTTGCTTGCTGATGTGAACAGGCCCACAGTGCTCATAGTGGAGTGAAAGCATGTCACAGCAACATTTTTGCTTTGAAGGCTACTACTATGCCCACTTTTATGGACAGCAGATTGCTTTCAGAGTGAAATGTGAGCCACAGCCTCAGGTAGAAGCAAGGTGCAATCAAACCTGCACTTGGGGAGGCTCTCCAGAGCCTCTGCATGGGCAGCTACAGACCCCTGTGTGGTAGGCCAGGGTCCTACTAGGAAAAATGTTGAATTTGAACTAGTTTGGCCTGCACATGGAGTGATAGAGGAATTCCTTGGTTATTTCTAAAATGTGCTGCAATATATGATGTGTATACATATCTCCAGCAAGTAAGAGGCTATTTAGACTGATGGTAAGTGTGTAGAAAGGGTGCTGTACCATCTTCCTCTCTAACTTTGAGTCTCATCAGGTTTTGTTCTCCTCTTTGTCTTTACTATGTATAAAGGAAATTCTCTCCTATTTCATTTTTAACAATGCTGTCAGTATGCTCTTAAAGTTTCTTCTATTTATGTAGCTTGTGATAGCTTTCTGTGCTGCGTCTGCCTTCTGTTCTTATTTGTTCCACCTTTTCTATACATGCTGTCTTGACTCTGTGTAACCTGCAAACCTTGGTCATTTCTGTAGCTTTAAGTATTATAGGCAGTGGATTCGAATTAGGTACCTAGCCCACAGAAACCTCATTCTACTGATGAAACATATTCTTAAAGCCTTGACTTTGATGTCACTATTAATCAGCACTTGGCTTTCAGTTAGGTTTCTAGTTTTCAAGTGTGGGGATCAAAACATACATTCAGGCTTGTTGAGGGCTATTTGAATGGCTTCAGGCTATTCTTGGAGACTGTACTGAGATGGAGCCAATGGGCAAACACAACATTTCATTAGCAAAATGAGAAGCTTTTAATTTTCCTCTAACAGGTTAGGAATTTAGTACAACCTGTTCACATCATCATGAATCACCAGTGCAATATCTGAGATATGTTTATGGTTGTTATTACTGTAGGATCTGTACAGCTACTGAACAAACAAGCCCAGGCTTTTTTATACTGAATAGAGAAAGTGAAATGGAAAGTTTGGAAAGGCTATTGATAATACTGTCAGTGGGTGACTGTTCCAATTGTGAATCCCAGACACAGTATTTTAGGGTGGTATTATAGGTGTCTCAAATTCTACGTGTAGAAGTGTATCTCTCAGAAGTGCATATTCAGTCTCTGCTCCTATTAATGCTTGTGCAGAGGGACTGAAAATAAATAAGTTTCCTGTCTCACAGGTGAAAGCTCTGACAACTAAGCTGTAGGTGTGCTTGCTGTGTTCCTTCTCTTGCTGATCAAGCTTTGCAGAGTGGATTCCATTAGAAGGGATTCCAGCACAAGGTGAACAAGGGAGTTTCCTCCCCTTCAGCATAACTTGTGGCATGGTGGTTACAGGAAAGATGAGTACAAGGTAATACTCAGTACCTCCTGAGGGAAAGTTGGAAGAGAATCTGGGTAGGGCTCTACTAGTTGTCCTAAATTAAAAAAAGGGAGAAATGACTTCCTATACTAATTGCAAGTGTCTGGTGTTTGGATCTTATCAAGAATCCTGAAAATAGCAGTCTTCGTGTATCCTAATACAATGCTTAAGTAGCGGTTATTGTAGTTTTAAATTACATCTTCTGCCCCAGAGCTAGCTTGTTTCAGCCAGTTTGGAGCACAGAGAGAGGCTTACATCTCTCTCTACCTTGTCATGTGGATATGCCCTTTATCTTTCGTATCTAGAGTTTAATATTTCGAGGGAGACTAGATTCTTGCAGTTGGTATAGGAAGTATTGCCCTGAAAATTTAGAGACTTTGACATGTAAATTATGAAATCACAGTTGTTAATTGGAAATTGCAGAAATCTAGAGGAATTAATCTTGTATTTCTTATATGGAAGGCTGAGAGAACTTATGTCAATACTTCATGCTTCTGTCATAAAGAAAAGCAGAAGGAACAAAACCATAATTAAAAACGATCCCAGCATGCAGATTTATCAGACATGTGACTGCAGGTCAAAGATGGTTGTTAGCACATCCCAGAGCTTTGGGAGACCCTGGGTGATGAGGACCTGTTGGAACCAGCTTTTCAAACACTGGAATCGCTTAAGCTCCACAGGCCTACTTGCACCATTTGCTATACTGGTGTACCTTGCATGCTGGCAATCCAGAAAAAGATGACCGGAGTGGTGGTGCATTTTTTAACTTACAGCTTCTTTCTCTTTCCAGTTAGTTGCTTTTCTTTATTTACTTCTCTCCTCTGACCTCCTGGAATGTGAGCTGTACTAATTTGGACTTAGAATCTGTGCATCTAACTCAAAGGCAATATGGAAGTTACACATTACTAAGTAGTTTGCCTAAGTAAGTAACTAAGTCTCAGTGCATATGTCTAAGTGAGTCTCAAGGGGGCCTAAATTGGTATGATGTGCACAGCGAGAGGTCTGGAAGAAGAGGTAAGCTACCCCAATTTAGACTTCCTCCAGGCTTAATTGGCATTCTTCAATTTACTTAGACTCCCCTCGGTTGTTGGCCCAGCATCTTCTCATAAGTCAGTTTCTATTTCACACTCTAGAAATAAAACACAGTAGAAGCACAGGATTTTGAATGTAATCAGACTTATTATCTGGTTTGATCATTATTTTGTAGAGACTTGATTGCTATTTATGATCTGTAATAAAGGTCATTATTTTATTACATGCTTTCTGGGTATCATTAAGTCACTTAAATGAAGGCTTTCTTTCAGTTTAAGTTAGTAAGAATAATATATTTCCGATTCCTTGTAAATAAATCTGAATTTCCACAAATCTGCATGCATTGTAATATGAAAGCTTTTTTGTTAGATTATAGAGATACAAGTAGATTAATAAAGTATAGAACTTTGTGCAAGCTAAGAATGTTATTTTTATAGAAAAATTATTTTGGGTTTTAAATTTTATACATACTGTCTCCAATGCTGGGATCCCATTACTCATATGACAGGCTTTGAGGGTGGATGATGTAGTTTCTTATTGGATATGTAGTCCTTAACAGGAAAAGGAAAGCAGTATTAATCAACAAAGTTGAGTGTTTTAAAAATAAATTTAACATTGTTAACATTAACTTTGTTAAAAGTTATTCAGTGAGTGAGATGTGTGATTGTTGAGCTGCGTTGCAAGTTTATGAATTAGATTTCATTCACAAGTGCAGTTTCCTCAGATATTTTTCCTCAGATTCCTCTTAAGGACCTGTAATGGACTCTAGCAATGCTATAATGCTTCTGAGGAAAACTGAGCTAGGTCTGTGTTATTCGGACTTGAGTGAGCCTGTAAAAAATGCCTAGTAGAGATACTTGCCACTCATTTTGTTAAATGGAGGACCTGGAAGGAAAAGAAAAGAAAGAAGGAGAAGAAAAGTGAATGAGTCGGGCAGCCACTCCAAGGAGGCAAGAGCTGCTTATGTCTCGAGAGATCACATAGAGATCACCTCAGAAAGAACCAGGAAATATCATATGGAGCATGTTCACCACTGACCTGGTCCCACGCAGTGCTCCTGGGTGCCAACTCAGGGCCATGTTGAAGGCGCTTCAGCAGCATCCCGAATATCCTGGCTTTCAGACAGAGCTCAGTCACACCCCACCTAGTGTTCAGACATCTTTCAGCTTTCCACTCAACAGCAAAAAGGCTAATTTCTTAGAGGCTGCAGCTCGCTTGTGATTTTGTGAGCAATAGCAGTGGCATAAAGCCTCACCAAATCTTATCAGAAGGGATGAATCATACTAATTTTTTTGTGCTGAAAGCAGTTTTGGCAAGGTTTGTTTCTGACTGGTCTAGCCTTACAAACGTTTTTTTTACACTGGTGAAAAAATATGGATCACTTTCCCATGGCCAAAATGAAAAATGTCCTGCTTGTTTGTGAGCTCCAGGAGCGGAGAGAGAGACAGCAGGAGACCAAGAACAAGAGAGTTTTCCACCTGCCACCCAAATGCTGTAGGGTAGTGCTGCTGTATTTAAACTAGAGGTTTTACATACCTTTCTTGTGGTACTGTGTACCTCAGGAACCTCACCTTTAGTAGTAGATGTGCTTGCTCAAAATTGTTTCTCAATGGACTGGTAACGATCGGGCCTCACCAGTTTTCTGAATGGCTGCTATTTGTGTCTGTGACTGACGACTCGTGAGGAAGGGTATATGTAATGGTAGGAATTCAGCTATATTACTGTGATATGCAAATAGCTACTGTGTGGTTTGTTAGGGAAACCAAGGCAGAAGATGGCTGTGTTTTTGCTATCGTAAGTTCAAAATGGTGTCATCTCACTCTAGAAAAAAACCTTTGTTTGGGGAATATTGTTATTCTACTGTTTGTTGTATTTTGGGGTTTTTTTTTCTGACTGACGGAGGTTTAGCTTGGAACTGTTTGGGTACCCTCTTCCCCTTTTCCCAACTTTCCTTTGACTGAAGATTGACCCATCACTTCTGTGCAGCTGCATAATTGGCTCTATATTTATACTTCAAGTGAGCTTAGCAGAATTCTTTGTCTCAGAACACTATCCTAATACAAAGACTCAGTAACCCAAATACTAATTGCATAAATAATCTTTTTCAACAGAAAATGCCTTCTGATTTTTCTATATTTTTTCTATGCCTTTCTGATTTTTCTGCTCATGTCAGTCTTTTCTGTGTAACATGACTTTCTCTCTGCATGGTTTCTAGTCCAAGATTTTGATATCAGTCCTAGTTATGCAGCAAAATAGGTGGATGAACCAAAGAGACATTTTTCCTGGACCTGCCTCAGAAAACAGCAGTATGCGAGTTGAAATTTCATTTTTAAATTTAACTTCTCCTTCTTGGAACAAATTCACTGAAGTCAAAGTCTCACTTTTTATAGCCTCAGTAACTGTTTCTGGATTTGCAAAGTCAATTCAGCTCTAAGCTGAAGTAATTATGGCATATGCTATAAACCACAAGCACTGTAAACTCAGCATGGACTGCTATATCACCATCTTGAAAGTATATCAATCTCCTTTTACTCTAATTTGTTATACACACTGTTTCTTTGGTTTCTTTTTCTTACCTTCACATTCATCGATTAAAAGAAATGAGAATGGGGCCTGTTCCCAGTTCATAAAAAGGTAGGCCACTTTTGGAACCATGAAACTTAGAATTAAAATGGCTTTAGAATAAAAATTAATATATTATACATTTTTCTCCATGCTGTCCCTTCTCTTGGGAAAGCAGTACACTATTAACTTAAGGCTGCTATTAAATGAGACTGTGTCTACTGCTATCAATGAGGATTCATTGGCTGCACTAATTATTGTAGCCATACTTACTAAATTCAACTTATTCCTGAATGCATAGAACCCATACAGTATGGATATCTTTTCTCGTACGAGACATCTCTAAGAAGCAGGCAAGGAAACTTTGGATGTTTTCTCTAAGGATTGGCAGATAATGAAAGAATAAACCACTTGCAGTGTCTCATACCTGAACATTTCCTTGATGTTTATATGATTTACAGAGAAATTCTTTTTCATTCTTTTTTCCTCATTTTTGCAAATGTGTTCTTATCCCAGTTTTGCCCAGGCCTGAATATGAAATGCCAGACTACCACAAGAAAGCCTAGGCATCACAATATTTTCCCAGCTCAACCAGCAACTGAAAGTCTCATGAGACAGCTTGCAGATTTCCAGCTCAAACTTGTAGAACCAAGATGTCTACATAATTTATATAAGGTGGAGCTATATATATGCGGGATTGTGAGCTATAATAATAGCCAAATTTTCAAAGCTGCTCAGCCCATGCAGTGTTTGGGCCTTACAGAACGGTGATAAAATAGTTGGTCCAAAATAACTTGGAGAAGGGGGAAATGACCTTTTATTACCTTTTTACTTGGTTCACACAATTTATTTTAGACTGTAAGTGTCACTGCATATCATAATTATTTCAACTTTATTTAGCATTTCTATGTGGTAGCCATTCAAGGGTTCAAAACAGCTAGCAATGGTTAGCTTCAGGGAGTACTCAAATATTCACATCAGAGTGTCTGGGTAATTCTAATATGACATCTATAGATGTGACGCAGGAATAAAAACCTGACCCTCACCTTCGTAAGGAATGACAGAATTCTGGTTACAGTAATATATAAACTGGGTCACTGACTGAGAAGATGAAGGAGACCTTGATGGGTACTACCAAAAGTTCCTCTGCTGTTAAACATCTATGGATTCTCATATGTCCTCTTATTTTCTAATCCAGGCTGTTCTGAACATGACGAACAGCTTCGTGAAGCTCAGTAGCTTCAAAGAAAAAGCATATCAACACTAAAGGTCTCCACACTGAAATATTTGTGATGACAGGGAAAAAAAAAGATAATATTGCCAGGGCCACTGTCCATAAGGAGATAGGTGCAATAAGCATGCTGTTTGCACTTTGATCTTGAATGAAAGGTCATTAAAAAACGCTCACTGACTGTGGATAGCACACTCCGGGAGCAACAATATGTATTCCAGTCTTAAAATACTGCAAGATGGAACAAACTTAAGGGCTGCCACATATGATAGGGTGCTTCAGGAAACTGTAAAAGATATGAGTCTTGGAAACCCAAAAGAAAACAATCAGTGAGCTTACAAAGGACACATTTTTTTAAAGAATAATCACATACCATTGTTTTCTAAGTATTTGCTGACTACAAGACAATGTGATTTCTTGTTGCTAATAGATGAAGTTACCTGTAAGAACCTATTCCTTCCCATACTAAAATGCAGCAGAATGTGAAGCATGACTGAGACAGATTTCCCCACCACAGCACCAGTGTATTTTCAAAAGAGGCAAAGTGCACTTTATGAGGAAATGAGAGAGGGCCCAAAATGCCTTTTAATTTATTTTTATAATAAATATCATTAAACAGAATTTTGAAGCCATATATTTTTATTTTGTATGTAATGCTCATAATGTAAAAAGGAGACATTTCATGAAAAGGTTGAAATAAGCAATTGCTAACAATGAAGTCACTATTTTATTGAAACATGATAAACTTTCCTGGATAATTTGGGATTTTTTAACAACATTTTTCAAGGCTGGGAAGAAAAAAAGGGAACCTTAAGTTTGGCAGAAATGAAAAATGATTTCCGTGGCAGCTTCATTTGGACATGGAAAACCTGTTTCAAACTGTTCACGGCTCCACCTCTTACAAACTATTTATTATGTACTATAAATTACATATAACATGTAACATAAAAATTAAATAGAATTGTTCTGGAGCCATAGATACAGATTGAGGGTTAATTAAATGAATGCATGGGGAAAAATCTGTGTGAGATACAGGACTAGGGGTTCCCTGCTGTACCTATTTAATGAAGTCTCATCCATCTGATGGCTCCTGGACCCACTCTTCAACACTTCCACAAAAATGTCACATTCTTTATGGGGGAAAAGTGTGGAATGTGCCTTACCCACATCAAGTACACCATTTTACAATTCCAATCCAATTAATTAAGCTTCTATTCTTCATGCATGAGTGGCCGTCTCTCAGTTACACACCCAAGGCAAAGCTCCAAGGGGGCCAGCCAGCCAGCCAAAAAAAGAAGGTACATTCCCAGCTCTCATTTACTTAAATACATATTTTTGGTAGAAACAAAATGTTTAAAATGACATCAAATAAAAGCGTGTCTATTTCTCCAGGGCCAGAGCATCAATAACTTATGTCTCAGGAAAATGCGCTTTTATTATTTTTATTTTTAATGTAGAGTCATAATTAAAGCAGGGAGGAGAGGACAGCCTCCTCTGTGAATGAGAAAATTAGACTCAGTGTAGTGAGAGGGGAGGGTAGAAGGAGACTTCTGATGCGTGATTAAATGAGGAGGCAGTATGGTGAGGGCAGATGAGACACAGCACAGTGGGAGTATGGAAAGCATGGTGAAAGAAATAAACAGAAGACAAGATGTTAAAGTACCATAACCTGACTGCACTCCTGAAGACTTAAAAATGAACTGATCATCTGTCAGGAAACCACACAAGAGGGGGGAGGTCTGATTCCAGTCCCACCTCCCTGAGTAGGAATGTTGCTCTTATCTGATTAAGGGAGAAGAGTAACTATTTTCTTCTTACTGCACAGCATCGCACTGTTATTTTTCGCACTCAGTTTCTAAGTATGTTTCCTATAGATCATCTGTCATTTCAGTGTTAGAAACAACCGTGCTATTTTCCTATGATTATATAGAGTCTCTTCATTTATGCACTTGATTATTTTACTTATACTGATCAAAACCTCAGTCAAATTCACTGTATTGTCTGGATACCTGAGATCCAACTCAAGTAAGCCTGTGCCCAGGTTCTCTTTTGTACTGCAGCCTCACCCCAGAATAAAAGTGCACATTGTAAATAGCAACATGTATAAAAAGCTATACCCACTGCCTCAGTATAACACGTGTCAACGCGAGGTCACAGACAGGGATGACCTCTTCCAAAATTAGTAGTAGAAAATGTTGCAGCTCCCTCTTATTAGTGCCCGCCAAGTGCTATTACTCTCTATGGGAAGAATCATGTTAGTGCTGCCCAAAGGCAGTGGCTGTCATTGTGAGTAGTCAATCCTTTTAGTAAAAAAACCCATCATAGCCATTCTTGTCTTGTCAGAGGAATTTGGAGTGGGGGTTGGAACTGGCAGGCCTTGCTGGTACTGTAGCATCAGCTCTCCCCTCCTTTCCCCAGCGATGGTTTCCGTGCCAATACGTACAAAATGCCAGTGCAAGTATGTCCTTGACAGGTGCTATTAGGCCAGAAGATTGTTTCACCTGTTGCAATTACACCTTGGAACTTTTTTACACATTTCTGCAGAGGTGAGATTTCCCAAATGAAATTATATTTTCCAACTGGATTGCAAATTTGAGGCATTTCACCCATTTACGTATCCCTTCAATCTGTCATCATTGATGCTAGAAGGGAAAAATCTGAAACAGAAAGGGAAAGCTGACAAGTCCTAAAATTAAAAAGTTATTGATTAATCCATTTGACTTGTTCTTTCATTCCAGTATTGTACTCCAGGAAACAAATGTTTAATTTATTTTGGATAAAGGGATTCAATTTGTGATAATGCCATGAAAATATAATATCCTTACAAACTCAGATTTCTCGTAGGAAAATGTTAATGAGTCTTTTCTATTACACTAAAAATACTGTGTAACAGAGCTGGTTGAATATTGCCCAAACAATGTTTCTGTACATTTGTCAGAATTGTTGCTTGCTTCAAGAAAATTCATATCCCATTGTACTCACTATTTGCTAACATTTGTGTGAACAGTTTTTGTTTAGGTAGAGATTGGTATGTTCCTTAAGATGTATCAGTTCATTCTAAAACAGAGAACAGATAGAGTATCAGGTGATTAAAGGACCAACCACAATCATCATTGATAATAATAAATGTTTTACTTTGCAAGCAGCCTATAACATCAAAACTGTTGATTAAAAATGCAAACATACTTGATATTATGCAACGTCTAGTTTAGGTATTATTCACATGCAGAAAAAGGATCAATGCCTGATTGTCAACTACAATTATTAAACATATTGTCAGAAGTCAGACTTGGTCCACAAATATTCATTAAATGGAAAAAAATTCAAAACGTTACCACAATTCCTTCACTGCAATTGATTAAACAGCATGTATTGTTTAATGGCATAAAAGATTTTTTTTCTCACTCCAAAGTGTTTTCTTTTAAAAATGTAAGGAGATATGAAGAACTAAGTTTTTATCTTTGTTTTGATGCATTGGCAACATTACAGTCCTAATCAGACCACTCAATCAGAACTGGGCCTTCTTTGCACATAGTGCTAATAAAAGACATTCATTGCCACAAAGTACATAACCTAAAGTTATTTCGACAAAATAAATGCCTTTGAAATTGTGAGAACATAGTTCATCAGCTCTTCCCTAAATTATAAAGTACAGTTAACCAGCAAGCACTGTGTTCTCTCTAAATATTAAAATTTGACATATTATAATTTCATAATTAGAGTTTTATTTTGGCTGGAGGAGTTGCTGGATTTTTAAAATTCTCATCACGTTCTTTAAAAAGATTTTTACTTTGTTTTTTAAAGAAAGTCATTAGTACTGGGGAAGAAACCTCTAAAATATCATATGAGTGTTGCCAATGCAGTTAAGTTATACCTGAGTCTGTAAAGAGCCTGAAACAATAACATTGAAAGGTAGGATTTGCAAAATGTGTTGTACCGTATAAGATTAGTTCGGATACCCCATGATAAAAACCTGAAAAATTTAAATGACAGCTTCTGTAACTATTTTATTACCCATAAAACTGATAAAAAAAGAAAGGGTCTGTAAAATATCAGTGCTCTCGCACAAGGTAGGTTTAATAATAAAATCACTGATTTCAATAGGCAGCTGGCTCACCCCAAATTCTAGGATTTAGCCAGGGAGCTCCTCTCCACATACACCAGGTATGCTACTGCACTCCCTCTGGCCCATGTTAAGACTTCCCTAGCGAAGGACGTTTTGGTGTTCAGCTGACCAAAGAGCCAGGAGCTGTCACAGAATGAAGGTAGGCAAGACCAGTAGAAAGCAATCAGTACACGTAATCTCATTCTGCTCTAAAGAGCCCTAGCAGCCTCTTTTGGAAAAGAGAGCTGCTGAATTACATACGGCACAGCTCTAGCAAGCTCACAGTTCATGATTGACTTTGGACTGGTCATTGCTCTCAGCCCAGATTTGTCATAGCCACTATCCTGTTAGTTTGCAGCAAGGAGGCATCAAACTCATTTCTCTCCCATTCTGCTCAAGAAAGTGAAAGTTAAAAAAATATTTTCCATATCACAGCAACTTCATTCTCAAGAGCAACAGATCTGGACAAACCCAACTGAAGGACTGAACGAAAATTCTGGATTGAAATAGTGATTTTCGATGAAGTTGCAGCTAGGGGCCAATATAAGCTTTACGATAGTTGCCCATGCATTCAGCTGAAATTCTAAATATAAACCACCATGAACTCTGGGGCAGTTCAACTTTGTTTTTCTATTTCTTTTCAGTGAACCCAACACCAGTTTTAAGTTTCTCATGACTTTTAGATTTGGTTATAAACATTTTCACTATTCTCCTCATGCATTATTTCATTTACTGTGAACTTCGTAATTAATTGTTGGGGTTTTTAGTAACTGTGTTGGGGATTTCTTGTAAAGCTTTTTGGCTGTGTTTGGTTTTAGAGCCTATAAATCTTACTGTATTTTATAAGACAACAGATTATTCAGACTAAGATATTTGATAATATGGTGAACTGTGTTGGTGTTTTCTTTTGTTTTATTTCTTAAAGAACTGTCATAAAGGCTGTAGGTATTTAGTGATATTAATTAAGAAGCATAGTACTCAGCAGATTAAACCAATAGTTTCCTTTACCTATGATCATCCAAAACATATTCATATTCCTTTCCTTCTTTCTCACTGATAGCCTCCTAATATTGTCATAATCTGTGTCATCATTTGTCCACTCCAGAAGGATATACTCCCTGGAAATTAATTTTTTGGGGGTGAGTGTGGAGGGGAAGTCCAATCTATTTTACTGATTTTGTGGGTTTTTTTAAAAAAAAACAGTATTTTTCATTAAACAGTGGTTCCTAATATAGTATATTTCTTTATTCTAGTTGTTTTCTCATTATTGACTCATTCTCCATTCATTCTCCCTCCCCCCTGTAGCAAAATAAGAAAAACAGATTACTGTAAATTTTGGCGCAGAGTGGTATTTGCATCATTTTCTTAGAAGTCACGTGCTTTGGATTTCCTCTTGTTTATGATATATTGAAATGTCTTCCAGATGTTTTTAATTATAAAAAGTTTTCAGGAAAGCAAAGTAATCCGTAATAAAATTTCCTCTACATTTTTTTAAAATAGCCAATAAATTAGTGTACTGTAGCTTATCAAACTGCCACATAATTCTACGTTTGACCCCGGTGCAGCAAGGTCTGGCATTTCCTTAGACAGCTAGTTTGGTCAGAGGCAAAGCAGGCTTCCCCAGGCATACTTTCAGTTCCTCTTCCAAAGGAGAGCATTCTCTTCCTGGGGCCAAGCCGGCAGTGCGAGCGCTCATTGGTGCAAGCGGCTCTGACTTCCTACACAAACATAATCCACCTCTGCTGCACCGGCTCGGAAGAAGCAGATGTGTGACATGGGTTATGCCAAAGTTTGGATTCAGGACAAAGAGAAAGAGAAAATATTTTAGCTGCTGGTATGTGATGCTGATGCTGTGCTGCATGAGGATATTTTCATTTATAAATTTTGGGCAGGTGCCCAGATTGCTGTGGTAAAATCTGGAAGAAAATACAATAAAAATTAAGATCAGTTCAATTTTCAGGGACATATATATGGGTGGGGGGAAGGCTTTAATCATATAAGACATTTTCAAATGGTCAAAGAACTGGACAAAGGACAATGGCTATGAATCCTTAAAAATCTTCCCTGAATCTACCCACTGTATTCACTCAGCTAACCGTTCATCCTAATGACACACCTGATGAGGGTGCTTACTCTAGGCCTGGTTTTTTATCAGAGTTAAGGTAGGCAGGGTAATAATGTATTATTACATCTACCACATGTAATAATGGGTATAGAATAATGGAAATAGAAACCAAATTTGCCAGTTCTGTGATTTTTCAAGCTGTGTGTGTATGCATGGGTGTGGTGGGTTTTCTTCTCCGAAATTTGTTACTAGAAAAAATCACGATGTGAAAGAAACATATAGCTTAGCAAACACCTTGGAGTTATTAGGTGTTGAATGAGACTTGCTGTTGGTTCATGGGTTTAGTGACCTGTGTGGATCTTTAGAGTTGTCCTTCCAAAAGATCTCTTTCTCTCTGGGAAACAGGAACTTTAGCAGGCGTCCTGAAAGACAGAAGTACAAAAAAGTAAGCATGTGCATTAGGTACTAGCCAGGTAGGGGGATTTTGTGGCACTCTGAGGCAAATTTGAGGTATTAGCTCAAACTGTGTGATGTTAGGAAGTGTAAAAGCAGGAAAGCATACAGGATCCTAATGGACTAGATCCTCCTGCTTGTCAGAATCAATTCTCTTCCAGAGGTGGGAAGGGAAGGAATCACACCTTACACCATACAAGAAAGATCTTTGTATGATATTTCGGGTTTTTGCAGAGTATCTAAGCACAGCAGGACTTGTAATTAAAGCCAATGACTGTTAATGTAGCTATCCCACATTCTCAGGTGGTATAAATGTTGTCTGAATTGTGAAAGTGAGCTCTGTTGGCTTGCACCACTCGAGACTCTTGCCTTTTCTCAGTAACTTGCCTTGAGTACTATTTCATCAGCTAGATTTGCAAAGAACGGTTAACAACCATGAAAAACTCCAAGCCTTTTATTTGCATTTACAGAGTAAAAGCAAAGATTTCACCTTACTGTTGAATCTACTTCTATTTAAGGGCAAATCATGCTTGACAAACCTGATCGTCTTCTATGACAAAGTAACCTGCTCCAGTTGATGCGGGGCGAGCAGTGGGCCTTGTCTACCTGGATTTTTCCAAGGCTTTTGATACAGTTCCACACAGCATCCTCCTAGAGAAAGGGATGTGTTACGGTCTAGACAAGTTGTCTGTGTGGTGGGTGGGGGCTGACAGGCCCAGAGAGTGGTGGAAAAATAGCTCTTTTTCAAACTGGCAACCCGTCACAAACGGGGTCCCCCAAAGATCAATATAGGGCCCAGTGCTATTTAATATCTTCATAAGTGAACTGGATGATGGGATCAGGTGTACCCTGACGAAGTGTGCTGATGACACCAAACTGAGTGGGGAAGTGGACACCTCGGGAGGGAGAGCCACCCTGCAGGAAGACCTGGATAGGCTGGAAGAGTGGGCTGACAAGAACCCTATGAAGTTCAACAAGGATGAGTGTAAGGCCCTGCACCTGGGAAAACATAATTCAGGAGTGCAGCACAGACTGGGACCTACCTGCCTGGGGAGCAGCTCTGTGGAAAGTGACCTGGGGGTCTTGGTGGACAAGCAGCTCAACATAAGTGAACAGTGTGCTGCTGCGGCAAAGAAAGCCAAAGGATCCTGGGTTGCATCAACAAGGTCATCACCAGCGGAGACAAAGAAGTCATCCTACTCTACTCAGCGCTTGTCAGGCCACACCTGGAATACTGTTTTAGTCCCTGCTATACAAAAAGATGTGGACAGGCTGGAGAGGGTCCCGAGAAGGGCCATAAAGATGATCAAAACACTGGGAAGCCTGCTATATGAGGAAAGGCTGAGAGAACAGGGTTTGTTCAGCCTTGAGAAAAGAATACTTAGGGGAGACATTATCGCCATGTTGCAATATTTAAAGGGTGGCTATAAGGAAGGTGGAGACTCCCTTTTCACAAGGAGCCACGTGGAAAAGAAGAGGTAATGATTACAAGTTACTTCTGGGGACATTCTGATTGGACACAAGAGGAAAATCTTTCACAATAAGAACAATCAGCCATTGGAATAATCTCCTCAGGGAAGTGGTGGATTCCCCGTTATTGGACACTTTAAAGATTCAGCTGGACAGGGTGCTGGGCCATCTTGTCTAGACTGTGCTTTTGCCATGAAAGGTTGGTCCAAATGATCTTTGAGCTCCCTCCCAACCTGATATTCCATGATTCTATGATTATTGCAAAAGCAGCACAGCACAGAATTTGGACGCAATTTTAGCATAGAGGAGACAGAAAGGTAAGAAATAGATGTTAGACAAATGTCCCTTTTACACCTCTTAAAAACAGCAACTGAGGGCAGTCTTGCCATCAAAATAGAAAATGATATCGAGTGATAAACAAGCTGAATTTTTTAAAAGGCTTACGGAAGTTAATTACATGTGATTTAGAGCTGATCTGGGTAAGGATGGTGTCAGGACTTGAGAAGATATGACAAAACTGCTGCCCTCATTACAGCAGCCAGCTAGCTGAGAACCTTGACCAAATTTTGAGAAAGACTTAAAATACTAATACTGACACCCTCCCCTAAATTTCCCCCTCAAAATCCCCCCAGGTTTTGAGATGACAGAATCTGTTGGTACCCATTGTTGGAGCACTTTAAGAACTATAGATCCAGTTATTTCTTGACAAGAGTTGTGCAGCACCATCGATGTTGGCTGGCCATGCATTCCTCTGTTTCCTGTGCTCCATAAATGCTGTTGTCAGTCCTCAGGCAAAGCTGCCACTAAGGGCAGGGGAGGTTTAGGTTTGATTTAGGCTGAGATGAACATCATCTCATCTGCTGCAATAGGTTTCTGTGGTATTTGTCTTTATGTCGTTTTTTAATGCTAAGGCAGGAAAACCTCTTGCCCTTCTGATGCAGTGGTAATGAGGACCGTTACAGACAGCGGTGAAGTGAGATGAACCACCGCTTTGGAAAACAACGTATTATTAAATGTTTGACTGCAGTTGTTTATTCTTGGCTGGACACTAGTAGTACCTGTAGTGCTACTGGGGTGTCAATATAAAGCTGAGTCTGTTCACTCCTAAATATTTCCCATGCGGAGAGTGAGGGGATTACAGTGCTAAGGAGAATTTTCAGGGGAGACTGTGCAACCTCGGTGGTCAAAGTCTGATCACTGCTCTGGCTGTTACCAGCACTGGTTGTGTTGAGGCAAATGGAGCTAGGAAAAAACAGCCAAAACAGGGGATACCACACATTTCAACCAACCTTACAAAATCCTGTACTGAACAACCTTCTGTTAAATTGACCTGCTGTTCCCTAATCCTATTTTACGATGAAAAGCTGCAAGCTGGTGCAGTATTGTCCAGTCCTTGTGTGTTTGAACCAGCAGAGAATAGCAGTGCTGATTTAAAAAAATAGTGAGATTTTGATTACATTCCTTTTTATACCACTACTCTTCTCTGGCCCTAGAGTCCAGCTCGATGCCGCTCCTAAAGGGTTGCCCTGCCTCCGCGGGCTGTCGCTGGGTGAAGGCTGCAGGGGCTGGCTGTGGGGCAGCGGCAGAGCTGCCCCGCTGAGGGGGAAGTGGTGGGCAGCGCTCTGCCAAGTGTCAGCAGCATTTTCCTTAAGCAGTGGCTGTCCTCTAGACACAACTTCACAGGCAGAGACCGGCAGTTGTGCTCCATCTATGACCGTACAAACTCGTCCTTCTGCAAATGGCTGCGCTGGCGGCCCAAGGCCTTTGTCCCCAGCAGAGGAAACTAGTGTTTCACAGAAAAACCTGAGGAACTTATGAGAGAAAAAGTGAGCTACAGGTAACAAAGAAGGTGTAGCTTTCTTTGGAAAAAGGATTTAAAGTGCTTCCTGATATTTTTGTTGAACTAAAACTGTACAAGCTGTGCTGTAAATGTCAGGGAAAGAGACTGGGGGAGGATTACACAGCTCTCAAAATGGCGGTCGTTACTGACCTTCAGCACTTTCAAGGGGCTTACTGAGAGCAATGAGGGGAGCAGAAGCGGTGCTGGTATCCTGGTCTCTGGAGGTGTTACGCTGGGCCTAAAATGCCTGAGAACTGGCTTTTATTTTCACATTTCATTTGCTCTTCACATCTGCAAAAGTCTCAAGAGTGAAGGAGGAATGGGCTCAAGGTCTTTGGGCAGCTGTGTTTGTGGGAGTGCAGTTAGGTGTCTGCTCCTCAGCCTACCTGTGGGAACAGGGCTGGGGAGGAACTTGTGGGATATTTGCTGACTGGCTCGTCCATCAGGGAATATTTATTTGTTCATTAATTTATTTTATGAAGATTGTACAGGCTACACAGTGCAGTTCTTCACTGATCAGTCTTTGTTCAGAGTTTACAAACCATGACTTGATGGGAAGTGCAACAGTATAGTCCGCCTCCTGCTTATGGAGCTAGTGGTGTACAGCAGGTTACTTAGGGGAAAGACTGTAAAAACAAGCCACAATACTGTGCCTTTGTAGAGAATGTTATTCCACCTTTTTTTTTTTTTTTTAATTGAAAAGTTTTTAAAACTTTTAAACACGACTTTGATATCCCCATTGCACTGGACTAGAAATGCAATTGCGTTAAGGAGGCTATCCACACAAAATTAGAAAATAGAATGCTGGCATAGCTTTCTGTTACATTAAATTTCTTTTAAATAAAAAGGAAGCAAGGAAGCCTACAAGAGGTGGAAACAGGGTCAGGTCACTCAGGAGGACTTCAGGGGCATTGTCTGAGCGTGGAGGGATGGAGTGAGGAAAGCCAAAGCCCTTGGGGAGTTGGACCTAGTAAAGGGTGATAAGAAAAGCTCCTGCAGGTACATTGGCAGCACAAGGAAGGCCAGAGAGAATGTGGGCTCACTGTTGATGGGGGTAGTGAAGAAAGCAGTGCCAGACTCTTCTCAGAAGCACCCAGTCAAAGGACAAGTGGCAACGGGTACAAACTGAAATGCAGAAAATTCCACTTAAACATAAGAAAAAACTTTTTTCACTGTAAAGGTGATGGAACACTGGAACAGATTGCCCAGAAAGGTTGTGGAGTCTCTGTGCTTGGAGGTATTCAAAACTGGACTGGACGTGGCCCTGAGCAGCCTGTTCTTGCTGACCCTACTTTGAGCAGGGGTTTGAACTGGGCAGTCTCAAGGTGCCTTCCAGCCTCAACTATTCTGTGATTCTGTGAAATTCTATAATTTGCAATTTAAACCAATAACTGTGCTAACAATCTGGACTAAATTAATCTTTCTGTAAATCAATTCATATTCGTTATCAAAACTCTGTCAACTTAATTTAACCTAAACCTAAGTGTTCTATAAAAGCTTTTATTGAATCAGAGGCCAGCAGAAATGTGTGCAGCTTTTGATTCCAATGAAATCAACCTGTGTTTTTTTTAACAAATAGTCTCTTTTGAAAGTGAAACTGGCTGGAAGCAACAGAGAAACTTGCTTTATTGCTTTTCGTTGTTCAAACTGAGAGAAACAGCAAAAGTAAATGGAGGTCATAGGTAGTGCTAGGTAAACTGAATTAAAAATATGAATTTGTTTACAATAGCAATGCCACTTTTAGTAATACAGTGAAGAAATTAGAGTTTTTACTGATACCTTTATTACATTGACAGAGCCCGTTTGATCTTTTGTTTGAGCTTTCTCTAGCTCTTTCTCTTTTCATCAAATTTCTCTGACCCAACTCAAGTGCTTCATGGTTGTAAATACATGCAAGTTCCTATAATTTGTATGTGACTGTAAGAGGTAGACTAGTGGAAATCATGCTAAGAAGGTGAGTAATTTACTCTGGAATGAGCACAGCCCACTGCTGTCATTGGCTCCAGGAGGAGGGATGCCCATTTGTGCCTATGTGTGTTGAGAAAGGTGAAGGCTGAGTTAAAGCAGATTGGCCCTGCTTTATTTTACACCCTCCTGTTAGCTGTTCTGCTGATAATTCTGCCTGATCCTAAAGTCCATTTCTGTTCTTGGGTTGTTAAGGTGGTCACATTTCTTTTGCCACTTATACCAACGAATAGCTACCATGTTACTTGCCTTCCTGTGTACTGTCTGCAACTGCAGCTGCTGACCGTAAGCTACATATGCTTGACTGTGACTCCTGGGAACCAGTATACCTGTTTTTCCACCCCTTGATCTGGTTGGGCTCACTTTAAGTAGCATGTTGTGCAATGTGGATTAAATTAATGTGTATGGCATAGACTAGTGGTACTACGTGGGACTTAGAGAGAATACTGTCCACCAGGCATCTCCCTAGCTGGATGTAGATAGCTGATAGCATTTTTTTCATCGTGCCTAAACTAAAATAAAAGAGGTCTGTGACCCCCTTCATTCCTTAAGCAGTGTACAGGAGTTTGTGGCTATTGTTTAATTCCTTCTGTTGTAGGCTTTCTCCATGCTGGTTGTGTATGATATATAGATATTCCCTCATATACCTGCTACATGGACTCTGGCCTCCTTCCCTTGGCAGTAATGCTGATATTTGGCAGGAGCAAGGACCTTTTCTTGCCCCTTTTATTATGAGTGAACTTCCAATACATAAACAGATTATTTTTTGACAAATGTAATATGCACAGTTTTATCTTACTTGTTTTGTATTTATTCCAGCTCCATCTTGAAAGGAATCACTGTGAAAGATTTGTTTAAATTTTTGAAGTTCCTTTTTAATGCAAACTCTGATTCAGCCTCTAGCGGCACATGATACTGTAACCCAATAATACTAAGCCTTCTTTTCTTAATTCTTAAATGTTTCCCTTCTTCCTTCCCTTGTGGAATAGGTGAGAAAAGCAATTGCCTCCACTGTTTAATGCATCACAACTCAAAAACTCACTCCATCCATGTAATTTTGAGTCCCAGCCCAGCTGGTGGTTCCTAGATTTCAGGCTCTGAATATAAGTTCAGCACTTTTAAATGAATCACTCTGAACAGTACTTCTGTCAAAGAGTATTTTTTTTTGTTTTTGACTGGAAGGTTTTCCTGATTTTTCAGATGCAGACTCTGAAAAAACAACATTTTTTCCTGTTTCCTTAAAGTGCTCCTTTTCTTTCTATTGTCTTTTAGTGCAACAAAGATGTGTGGGATATACTAACTTTGCATATAACTGGCCTTGTTCTTACTTATTTGTGAAGTGATTTCATCAAGATTACAATGGACACTTTGGTGTTTTTGCAAAGTCCTGTCTCTTGAGGAGCACTTTTTACCTCAAGTCATGAGGAGTTAGTGGGGTAAAGTCTCCTTTTCATCTGCTGGCTGTGGACAGTTCTCTTCAAAAACAAGTTCATGAGTAAAGTCCCAGCTCTCCCTGGGAAGCTTGGGTTTTAATAATTTGCCTGCTTATGAAAACATATTGTCTACTCGGAAAACAGAAACAATGAAAATGTATAATGAACTGGGATACATTTTCAGTTTTGATCATTAGCATACAGCCCTGGTCTTCATTCTTAGTTTCTTATTGATGCTAGTTGTATTGATTAAATAGGGTGTAAAGAAAATCACATAGTTTTCTTTTTTAACTCTTTCCCCAAGGATGTTTGTTGAGTGCCATGCTGCTTCCTTCCATAGAAGCAGACAGAGTCTCTAAGGTGCAGGTTTCTTTGTTGAAGTCTGAATGGGAGACATGTTTTTCTGGTTAGTCTGGGTGAGTTTTGTTGCAATTTAATGCAGAGAGTTAAACAAAAAACTACCAGGGGAGGTTTTTGAAAAAAATCTTGTCTATATTTATAATGATTACAAATAAATAATGTCAAAATAAACATGTGAAGAATCATCATCTACTTCTAAAACTTTATTCATAATAGTATTCACCTCTTAAAAAGAGAAAAAATACAACAATTTTGCAGTCAATTCAGGGTATCTCCTTGCTTGCATTGAGTTGGCTGAAAATGAGTATCATTTCAATAAAAATTCTTAACTTTAGATTGTTCATTTTGAAACATATAGAATAGCTTCTCTTTTTGAAAAACAGTGTACACTGAAATAAATTTGAAATACTAAAAATATTTTTTGAAATAGTTCACTGTTTTAAGATGCAACCATTTTTTATAACCCCTTGGATAATGTTTTCAGTAAATGAGCCACTGATTGACAGATATCTCATGTTAAACATAGGGATGTTTTTAGGTTTTTTGCAAAGATGAACCTCCTGTGGAGAAAAAGGATTTGACAAAGAAATAGTGAAAATGAAACCCAACAGGAACAAAAGAAGAAAAATTTGAAAAATCATCAACCATCTTTATTCACAAACAGTGAGTTCCTGAGGCAGAGCTGTTTGATACTCCTCATTTCTGGAAGAAGGAGTGTGGAAAAGAAAGACAGGCTTGTAGTCTGTCCTGCCTTTCCAGATGCTTGTTGCCTCTCTGCTTCAGCATGGTGACTGGCCTGCTCAGATGAGAACCCTTAACCTGTATTCCTCAAAAAGTGAACTGTCTACCTTAATTGATTTGAATAATACTGTCATTGTAAGTAGGGTTCATTTTCACTAAAACAGGTGAGGGCATAAACAAGTAGTCTTAGCTAACAGAATTGAGATAACCTCCAGGAATAAGGCAATGACAAATTGCTGATGATAGTAGCCTTTTCAGCTAGCGGAGCTCTGAGTGGAGGAGGATCTGTGAACACAATGTACTTGAATGACTATGAAAGGCAAATGATTGAGGAAGAGCATAAGATGAGCCATATCAGACCCAAAAGCTCATCTAGCCCCGTATCTTTGTCCCAGGAGTGGTCAAAAGTTGAAGAATTTAGATATTCCCCCCTGGAATACTCTTCTAAAGACAACCAGGCTGTCCTGGACTTGGTCAGCCAGAAGGGGGGTTTCTCTACTTTGTAGGTCTTCATAGTTCTTTTCTCCGAGAATCCAGTCTTTTACTGAACTTGTGCAAACTTTTGCATCCCCGGTGACATCCTTCTTCAAGCTGTTCCACAGCTTGACCGTACATTGTGTTGTTTTGAGTGTCGTATCTGCTCATGTTGTTTGATGCTTCTGAGCTCTCATATTGGAAGAAGCAGTGAATGGATCCCCATTTACCCTTGCCACACCACTCATGAATTAATAGGTCTCTGTTGTATCCTCCCTGTGGCATGTCTTCCATAGAGGCAGATCCCAGTACATTCGGTTTTTTCCTGTCCAGCAGTCATTCTGCAGCTTTTATTAACCATGCCACTCTTCTCCAAGCCTTTTCTATTTTGATTATATCCATTTTATAAGTGGGATCAGAACCAGATATAAGGACTCTGTGGATATATGCACTGATACGATCGAGCTCTCTGCTTCTTTCGCAGTGATTTCTAACATTTAATTTGGTGTTTATTTCTGACAGCTCTGTTCTTTTAGGTGAGGTTTTCATTATCTGTTATACTATCTGTATTACTTGTCTGGCTATTACGTTATGAATACTATGCTATCCAGGTATTCCTCTTGGTGTAGTAGTGACTTGGAGCCCATCATTTTATACATAAAGTTGGAAATGTTGATTCCAATGTGTGTCACTTTGTATTTACTTACATTAAATTTAATTGATCATTTTTTCACCCAGCGGTTTGTCTCATAAAATCCTTTTGCATTTCTTCACAGTCAGCCCTTGTCTTTGCTACCTTAGTTATCTTTCCAGCCTCTAGAAGCATCTGAATCCCCAGCCTTACTTCTGGAGCCCCTTTAAAAGCAGACTTCCTAAAAGCTCCTGCTGGATGATGCTGACTAATGCTGAAAGTGTAAGTTTCAGGCAGCAGGGTGAAAAGAAGGCGCTGGAGGCAGGTTCCCGAACGTGGAAAGCTGATGTACTTATGCACTGTGCAGTTTTAATAATTGATAGAAGTAGTTAAAACAGAGCTCTTGAATGATTGTGCAGGGTGCTGAAGAATATTTTTCCCAAGTTGGGCCCCTTGCCATATGTACAGTATTATTACTGTAACTGTATTGTACCATATAAATGAATGATTTATGTAGTGATTTATCCACTCTACCATGACTATGTGACCAATCTCTATTACTAGATCATGTTCAAGCCTTTACAATGGCAATACATGCAGCTTTGTATTCCGGAGCATTACCTGGTCTTTAAGCAATAAGACCCGATAGGGCGTACATTATTGGCCGCTAGAGCGTACCTCCATGTGTTCATTAAGCACATGTCTGGAGACCGCAGTCCGGGTCTGCATCCACAGAAGCAGCAGGTTTTGCTGGCCATACAGTCCCAGAATTGTTTTCCTGGGATGAGAGAGAACATTTGTAAATTTTATGTGAGACCAAAAAGTGGTTTGTTTTGCTTTTACTCAAACTGTTCCTAGATAAAGAAAAATAGTAGAGGGTTGGAAGAGACATTCAAGTGACGATCATTTCTCATCCAGCTTTTAACTGATGGTTCAGATATTTTTGACCGGTGGTGCCGTGGTAGGTTCTTCTGACATTGTGGCAGGTGCTGCTATGAAATTCTTTACTCTTTTCCTTTTGATTCTGAGTCAGTTGCTTTCTCTCTCAAGTTGGCTTATCTGGCAAATGAGACACTTTATGATCTTTTGTTTTATGACAGAAGAGCTGTTGGACAGCAAGCAATGGGTGGACGTGGTGTTTTAAAATGATAACCAGACTAAGATTAAAGGTGCTGTTGTCTGTGACCTACCTGATGTCCCTGTACCTTCGGAGGTGTAGTGGCATTGGACTATACAGATATGATCTTCCACAGGAAGCTGTGTCTTGGGGCTTAGACTTATTATGGGATGATTTGAGGAAACTTGCCCTGATGTGGCAAGGAGTAGGTACCTACACTGTGACTGATAGAAAATCCATTCGGTCAGTTTGGCAATTCAATAATGAGTTCACACTGTGGAGGAAGAAGTAGATCCTGAGTGTTTACTACTCCCAGTATATTCTTTTTAATAGAAAGTGAAAGATCAAAACAGCCTAGCTGCCAATGAAATGAGATAAAAGTAGTAATTCGTCTGACAGACTTCTAAATGTATTCCTCTAGACTTTTTATTTCAGCAGTGATTTAGCCCTGGCTAACGCTTATTTCCCATGCAGATTTTCCAAGGGCTGGACTTTATTTCCTCATTCAGCCTCTTTTTCTTAAAAGAGGTATCAGAAGCATAAATGCATCTGATACATTCTTTGTAACAAACTGGGAAAGATCCAAAATGTCCAGCTGCCAGGAGAACTCTGCTGGAAGGGCAGTTAGCCACAATGCCGCATGTATAACCCCAGGGGAGGATGAGTGGGAAAGGTTTAGAGCACAGTGAGTAGCCATAGAAAGACACAAAGGTGGTCTGGGCAGCGTAACAGAGCATCCTTCACAGAAATTACAACTTAAGTCATATTTCTGTTTGTATTCATTGTGTAAAATTGCATTAATGCTATGAAGTAAAATAGTGTTCTCTATATCATAGGGCCCCTGACTCCGCTTCCCAAATTGAAGAGGAAAAATCTTGGCAGAGGGAGGACCTCCATCCTGTCCTGTGTTGGTAAGGAACAACTTTTCCAAGTTCCCCAAAAAACTCTGTTTAAGCAGTTGCTTGCTTTGTGGTTTCAGTATATAAAAATGTATATATGGAGGCCCAAATGCTCCTGCACAGGGCTGGACAAATTCTGCCTTAGAGCAGAAGA
Organism: Chroicocephalus ridibundus; assembly: GCF_963924245.1. Taxonomy (NCBI): domain Eukaryota; kingdom Metazoa; phylum Chordata; class Aves; order Charadriiformes; family Laridae; genus Chroicocephalus; species Chroicocephalus ridibundus. The sequence continues at coordinate 17,608,644 of NC_086291.1, read as the reverse complement.
ATTCTTGATTTTCTTTTTTTTGTTTGTTTGTTTGTTTTCTTTCCCTTTTTTTTGCCTCTGGAAGAATGGAATCAGTTATCAGTGCTGTGAAAACTTCACATTTCTACAGCATATGATGCAACACTGTGAACTTGGCTTGCAAAGCAGTTGATTTAAAACAGTAGAAAGTAGAAAGCATCCTAAGATTTGTTCCTCTAAATTTTGTTTATTACAGACATATGGATATGAAAGGGCATAATTTTGGTAGCTAGATCTAATCAGTACTTTGTTTATAAAGTGCATCAAACCCACACATCAATAGCAGTCCATCTTAGTGCGTCTGCATTCCAGATCGTTGTGTAGTGTAAGTTAAGTGTTCCTTTCAGTTCTGCTGGAGCCCAGCTGGTCTTGCTTAATTTCACACTATTTTATATTCTGTTTATTACTGAGGCCAACAAATATTTTATTTTAGCTGTTTGTACATGTTAAACAAACACGGGATCCTGGTGGAATGTCTCTGGCAGAAACATGCTAATTCCTTATACCCTCAGAGTCCCTTCCACGCTTGAAGGAGTGGGCTCAGCCAGTTAAATTAGGCACCCAAACAGGAAAACCACAGACACACGATTACAGTTTCAGCCAAAGCTAAATGGTGCACCATGAAAGTCGTGTTGTTGTTTGGCTTTTTCACAGTGAGGCCTGCATGAGCAGAGACAGCTGGCAATGTCTCTGTCAGAGCCTGCCCGTGGGAAGCAGGAGAAACGGGATTCCAGCTTCATGGAATTGGTTTAGCTCTCCTCCATGAAAAGATCATCATAGGTCCCCAGCAACTAAACAGCACATTTCAGTTTCCAGACAGTGTCTTACATGCCCGGAGACTGGAAAAGTCTAAGGATCTTGGGCTTCATTTTTCTGCAGTTTTCTGCCCTGGTTGAGGTCACCAGGCCCTAAGCACTGCTCACGGTGTTCATGAGTCTCACAGAGCTGCTGATGAGGTTGGACTGTCAGGAGAGGTGTTGAGTGCCTCCCGTGCTGCCTGCTTGATGGCTTGGTGGTTAAGAAACATTCACAGGAGATACTAATTTGGGCATTTGCAGGAATATTTCAAACCCAGTCTTCCACTTACTTGCCAGTGCTCAAACCACTGGGATGGTAGATTTAAAAAGAAAGGGCACTACCATAAAACACCATTTAAAGAAATAGTAGGCCTGCTGTTTTCATTGAAAGACAGTGGTGCAGACAGTTCTGTAGTGTAACTCCAGAATAGCTTCAGACAACTTTTTCTTTGTCTGTTCAGATACCTGAGCATCTTGCATTCAGAGAGGTGAAAATTTATATCCAACTTGTGTTTGTGGCTCTTCTTGGCTGGTTCTGGTGGCTCCTTCTAAGACCTGTGCCCCGCTGTTAGTGCCAACACTACCTAAAGTTCTTATTCTTTTGTTAGGAAACTTAGGCATTAACACAAGTTTTGTTGTGCGCCTCTTCAATGGCTGCAAGTCCAAAAGTTAGGGGTACCAATGTACAACTTGTAGTAATTCATTTACCTAGCCCTTAGCTACTAGGATGGTATGTACCTTAGAAACCCTTAAGGGAGGTAGAAATCTGAATATAGGCTGCTAGACCAGTCCTGTAGAGAGCGACAGTGAATGATCATTGTGACTGTGGTCTGTCATGATGAAGCACAACTGTGCTACTTTATTTACTGTTAATAGAGACTGAGCTGTATATTGTGTTCTTACGCTGCCATTGCCAGACTGTAGCTGGAGAGTGCTTGGGACTATGAACTAGCGCTCAGTAAAGCTGTCTGGTTTCACACTGTGTCCTTCGTGGAGTATATTAGACTGTGAGCTGTCCTGACTTCTATTTTACTTCTGAGGAAAGCTCGAGTGGTGTTTTTTAACTCTGAAACCGTAAGCAGTTTGGTCCTTGGCTACCTTAAAGACACAGCTTCACTACATGGCGTGCTGCAGCAATTTAGATTGGCTGCAGTAACCAAGCTAGCAGTACCCTCATTTAACTGGGAAAGAGCTTGTTACTGTCTTCTTTTAAAATTCTTCAGATCTGAAAATTATTTTCCAGCCCTTTGGTCCAGACAAGGCCAGGCTTCTTGTTTTATCCCATGCATCTAATAGTAGCTATTTTGTTTTTAAAAAGACTGAGCCAAGTTGCATGCAAACATTTTTTTGGATGACGGATCTTTTTTGTGGTGGTTTGATGGTATTGTAGATATTGATTACAGTTTAGTAGTGTTCCCTCAATAAAAATTGCTCAGGTGTGGTATTTGTAGAGGAAAATAACTTAAGAGTGATCAAAGATGTAGGACTCCTTGTTTCTATGTGAACTGAAATTTTGTTAGTCTGGTGGATGGAAAAGGCCAAGGGACGGTTGTTTGCCTAATGAGGGCAGGATACAGCTGGGAGGAATCTTGAAACTCTGTTGCAGGGTCTGCAAACAATCTAGTCACATCAAATAGATGCCCACTGTTTGCCAAAAATCAGTGAAATAGGGAGATAATGAGGGAGATAATGAGGATAATGAAATAAAGAAACAGAGAGCACTGTTGTTTAAAACAGTGACCTTTTTTGAGATGTGCCATTTACACGAGCGTTCATATGAGTGTTGGCCCACTTTGATTTTACAATACTTAGTTGTGTGATGGCTTCTTGCGATAGCTGAGGAAGCACCCTGTGGCTGGCCTCACTCTAGGCTCGATAAGCTATTACAGTAATGCTGTAGTTAATGGTTTCTGGAAAGTTGATATCTGTCTGCATTTGAACGCACACATTTTGGGCTAAATATTGAGAAATCACAGGTATGTAATCCTGGGTGTGCCAGCCAAGCCTGTAGAAAAAAGCTCATTAGGATTAATCTCTAGCAGGGTGACTAATGCAAAGAGAATGAGGTACTTTCCTCCCTGAGACAGCAGAGATTTGACATAGCTTTCAAAGGGGCTTCACTGGAATGCAGTCGGTTGCTTTGTGCAGTAGGTATGCTAGTTTATTTAATTTAGGACCGCTTGCTTTAGACCAGAGAATACTATAATAAATTAAAAGAGATATATAGCAGCATACTCCACAAATAAGTTTAAAACAAAATATCTTACTCAGTTTGGAAGAAATGAGGTACATAATTATCCAATGTACAGTAAGAATATTAAAGGCAGCAGCATATGAAAGCTGTCTTACCTCCCTCTCTGCTCTTTGAGTTTTGCCAGATTTTTATGTTTGAGCAACCATATTTATAAGTGATGCATTCATTACATCCCATCTCTTTCTAGTTTTCACAGTGACTTCCACATGTAATATCAGGAAAATTAGTTGCAGTCAAGATTACTAATGCCACGCAAAGAAGACACATTTTATTAACAGTTCTCCAAAATCTTTCTTAGGTGGAATATTACTTACTGGTAATACAACAGGATTTTTTCCTTGCAAGTCAACTAATAGCAGTCAAATTCTTTTGAGTGGTATGTAATTGTTAGTCCCATAAAAAGAAAAATAAATTGCTGTTTTTATCAATAAAGCTATACAGAGCCAAATGCCAACACAAAGAAAATTTCAGTATAATTTACAGTGTTTAACCATGTTGCACTGCATTCCGAAGTAACACACTGGTATTTGTAGTTTCAGATTGAGAACTTTATATTTTTCCTCTGCATTTTTTCAAAATTTCATCTGTGTTACATGTTTCATTCTGGATAACTTATCAGGCATGGTGAGGATATTTGGAGATCCTTTCTAAAACTCTTAATCATTTTTCAAAGAAAGTTAACGGAAAGGGTAGATTTTCTTGATAATCCTTTCAAAATTAAAATATAACACAAAAACACTATGTTTAAGTGACATTAAGGGTCTTACTTAAACCAACTAAAGCTGGGAAATTCAAAGTGAATAACTAACTCTCTCTTGTAAACTGCCCTCATGTATTACAGCTGACAGTGGGGAAACAGAGGTTCAGAGAGCAGTTCAGATAGTAATCTTAAGAGTTTGGATATTGCCTGAACCCCAGTAGCTGGGAAAGCAGCATAGATGTCTTTCAATACCATTCTTTCTCATGAGAGAGATGGCATTTCCTTTTACTGGTCCTGCTGAACATGGCTTTGGCCGGTTTATGCTTCTTTCCCTGGTTTAATACTAGGGGCTGAGTATCACACAAGTAGTTTCCAACAAATTAGAGATCTCAAATTTGAAACTGAAGCCTGGAGGATCTGATGCCAGGCTTGCTTTCTCTCCCATCTCTAGTTAAAAGAAACCACAACTAACCAGAACCCCCTTTTGCTCTTTTAAACATCAGAAGGATCCAGATTCTCCCCTGTTTTCATTTGGGGTCCAGGCTGACCTTTTTTCCATCGAAACCAGTTCAGTATTCTGTGTTTACGCACTTTATTAGCTTCATATTGCCAGAATATCAGATAAGTATTAGTTAAGCACAGCAGGACTTGTTAGGGAGAATCTGTTGTAGAGCTCCCATAATTCATGTGATTTATAGATCATTCTAGAAGTTTATTAAAATTCTCCAAATATCCTGACATATCCAAGAAAGGGGAGGTTTTGTATGTCTTAGTGCTATTCCTTTAAGCTGAATGGCAGATTTTTGTGTAGAAGAGGGAATTTAATATCCTTGGTTTTTTTTCAAATAAGCTAAAACCAGTTAATTTGAGGCAGCAGAGAAACTTTGCCTTTCAGCCACTAACACTAAGGTTAGCCCATATTTTACAGAACTCTTGCAAGCAGAGCCTGCAGTCTCTGATTAATGTCAGAATCTCCTTTCAGTTTTTCTCTGAACACATTACTTTAAAATTTGCATAATTGTTTAAAGTTGCACATTTTGCTGATACTGCCCCTATTAAATGATACAAGAAAACACAACACAACATTACATTCCATTACCGACAAGATCAAAACAGAAAGTGACACTTTTATGCAGTTGTGTATTTTGTGAATCAGTGCAGTAATTGGAACATATTAATGATTTCCTTGACTCCCCCTTATCCTGCTCCACCCTTGCTCCCCCTGAAACCGTCCATGTAAACTCTGAGGATATTTAACACATTTTAAGCTGTCCAGTTCTATGTAGCTCCTTGTAAAGTAATTTGGAATGATGATTCCTACTAGGAGAGACGTGCTCAGACATAAACTCACACATACACATAGCAGCACATAAAGCATGAACCTGTTAAGTATTTCACCTTTTAAGAAATGACAGAATAATTACAGGACAACATGTCCTTCATGAGTAAAAACAACTAAGCTAAAGTGGTTTCAAGGCTAGCATGGCCTACTTCTCTTCTAGCAAGCTGCATAAATCATAAACTGCTAAGGGACTGATTCATACACTGAGTGATAACTGGAGTCTATATAATGGTGTATTTAAATGTGTGGGTAACATACACGTACACTGAACTGACTTCAGGTCTTAGTTACAGCTAGGCAACAGAACTGAGTTGATATAGCCCAAACCCTGACTTTGTACACAGATATAGAAAGTGTAGAGGATGAACCGCATGCTTCCTTAATGAAGGGTAAATAAGTTATTCCATTTTCAGACCTCTTCAGGAGGGGATTGTAATAGTTGGTAAGTTGGCCTCAGACTGAACTTAGCGTGTTAGAAGTTCTCAGTCCTGGAATGAATGTTCCTGGCTTTAAAAGAGAAGAAAAAAGGGGTCTATCATCTAATTTTACCTGTTTGGGGGTGAATAAACATAAAAGTGTTGACGTTTGGAGTATTTTAAAGAAAACATGCCTTTGCCAAAAATAAAAACAACCCCAAAACAGAAATGTCATTCGGCTTTTCAAGTTACCTCTTATCTCTTACTGTGTCTTTCTGGTGAATAAATTGTTAAACTTCCTCGTATGTTTTTATGACCTGAAATCTTTCAGATGCTGCGGATAATCTATATTGCTGGGATGATGTTTCTTTCTCTGAACATTTTAACTGGACAGATTGCACATATGCTCTAGCGTTACCAAAGGCCAGGTGAATCCTGAAGAGCTGTAAGCAAGGGTAACTCAACCTCTGAAGGTTATGCAGAGATTTAAGCTACATGAAAATTATACTTGTTGGAAATACCTACTCTTTACAGACAGGGGGGCTTCTTTTTTTTGCACATAATTTTCAGGCCACAGTTTCAAAGGTACACTTAATAGACTTCTCTTTGTGTACAAAAACCTTTGCCCCTTAATACACAGTGGCACATTGGTTGGTCTAGATAGCTAACATTTGCATGCATAGGCAGTAGATTCTGTCATTTATGCATGTAGATAATAGAATTTACATGCATAAAACTCATTTGGACTTGGCCTCAGAACAGATTGGGAAGACAGGTATTTAAGATTTGAGGGACAGACGCACAGTAGGGGACTGCTGGGGTAAATGAATGGTGGTTGAGTCTGGAATATTGAAATAGGGATGCTAAAGAAAGGATGAAGACAGTGCTCATCTGTATTTGAGTTGTGCTGAAAGCAAAAATACAAAGAGCAAGGCAAGAATGATATCAAAGGTCACCTTTCATTGTGAAGAGAACTCTAACTTGAAACATGAAATTTTCTTTTCTGAAATATGTTTTTGCCCTATGGTCTCTGTCCAGTGATGGCCTTTAATCTGTCCTTCATGAAATTTCGGCCATAGCGTAGTACTTCATATCACTGATACCAAGTCATTTAGCAGAGACTGTAGACATTTAAGGGTCAGTCCTTCAGCTCAGGTGAGTTTTGTAGGCCCATTGAAATAAATGCAGTGATGTTGGTTTTGTGCCAGCTGAGAAAACGTGCTCGAATATTTAGATTATTTCAAAATTACTTCTATTTCTAGATTATCCCTCTATTTGATCTTGGTCAGCCAAGAGTAACATTTTGTTTCTGAAGTTCAGGAACAGCTTTTACAGTGTAAGAGGAAATTGGTATCCAGATCTAAATTTTGCCATCTGGGACCCCGACTAAACAAAGCTTGTCACCCACACCAGGGCCACAGCACACGGGAAGGTGTCGTCTGGAATCAGACCATGAAAAGCCTTTTACATTTTAATATCACAGTGGTCACTTGACCTAGCCCAAATCCACTCTTTGCTTAAATAAGATCTCACCGAAATTAATATGAGTCCCATTGGAGTCAATAGGATCTTTTTATGAGTGAGGAGAAAATTCTTGTGGCTCTATTTCAGTGCACTGACTGCGTAATATCAAGGCCTCTGCAGCAATGCAGTTAAACACAAGTGGGTGAAATATGGAGAGAGCAGAAGTCTTAATTTCAAATTTCTCGGGTTTGTCAGATTATGTTATATAGTATCAGATTGTTCTGTGAAAGCTGAGGCCACAGGAGTCCCATTACGCTTCCTGGGCTAGATCCTTGTGTGATGTAAATTGATGTAGTGCTACTAGAGTAAGTGGAATTGTGTCGATTTCACTAGCTCGGGATTTAGCCCACTAGGTCTGAGATAGCTATAAACCTCACTGTGCACTTTGAAAGTTATACCCCATAAATGCTTCCGCAGTGTAGTTTTTTTATAGTGTCTATAGGAAATCCACTTTGTCTCTGTGGCTTAAAAACAGTAACTAACCAAGGTCAACTTCCTCTCATTCTCACACCATAATTGTTAATACTAATAAGTGGGATTTTAAGTGTAGTAAACACACAAACACTTAGTGTGTTTGATCTTTTTTTCACTTTTTAGTTTATCACTCTGAACTATTTGTATCATGGATCATTTTTACAAGTACATAAACATAAAGGCAATATCACTAGCAGGGACTATCTCAGTGCCGTATGTAGTAGGGTATCCCTCTCTGTCAATGCATGTGTGTACCTGCATGTATGTGCTAGATATGTATACACATGCACACGAAATTAGTATACAGTTAAGTGTCCTCAAACACGCACATTCTTTTTCCCTTGGTAACTAATGAAATGACATTTTTGCAAGAAAGCGTTATGGCTCATAGTGTTAGCCGTTCCAGTGTCTAGACTGAACTCCATTGCACTTATTGAATGTGCCAGTGATTTGGCATTAAGAGTTGAGGTTGTTTTCCTGACAGTCATTTGAAAGTGTTTTACAACCATTATCTTATAAGTAGATTTGTTTCTGCAAGGGAAAGAAAATCATACTAAGTGAGGTATAGAAGCAGGCATCCATGTGCTTTTCCATTAGTATACAGCAGCTTATATTTTGGTAAACACAAGGATAATATAGGAAAATCCATTTTCTCAGTTGCACAAACAGTTCAAAAGAGATTTATAATGAAGTGGCTTCTAGCAACCTTTATTTTAATACTTCATGGTCATCTTTGGTGAGAAAAACTCTCAACTTCATTCCCCTGTTAATCTTTTACTTGATGTACGTCAAATAAAATGCAGTAGTGGTTCTGGATGTAAGACAACAGGACTCTAAAAATATTATATAACTTTCAACAATACTTTCAAGATACCTTAAGTCTTTCTGGATAGGGAGCTAAACAACCCTTCTACATCTGTTTGCTTACTGAGTATAGCTAGTTTTTGGACTTGTCCTTAGTAAGAATGAGGGGAAAGAACAGAAATCATTAAAAAATCAAAAGAACTTATTAAGATATGGACTGTATAACCAGAGTGACCACAGTTGTTACCACACTAACTCTTAATGTAAACTAGGATCCTGTAGGTAATTGATTTTGCAGCATGGCAGCCAAACTGACAAAAGACAAGAAAATCTGGATCAGATTGGATTCACTTAAAAAAACACCTCACTTAAATGAAAGTACTGAAACCATTTCATTTGCTCTGTACTGAATTAACAGTTTGATGTCAGGTGCTGGGAAAGGAAAGAAATTGAGTTAAGGAGTAGGTTGATGAACAAATAATGGTCCTGTGTTTAGAGTTCCCAGCTGAGATGTGAAGGAGCTGAGTGTAGGCCACTTGTCTGTCTGTGTCCTGCTGCAGAACTCCTATGTCTCTGAGGCCACGCGTCCTGCAGTGGTGAAACACTGGCTGCAGTCTGTGTGTGTGCCCCTGCCAGTACTGCTCACTGGGAGATGGCACTGCCATGATCCTCTAGGCACTGAAATGATCTGAGTTACAGGAGACTGCTTTTACTGGGGTTGGAGTGAGGTGGCTTCTCTTTTTAATGCAAATAATTCCTGTAACCTGGTTGACACTGCAAACCTGCAAAATGGAGAAGAGGTACATGGAACTGTATCATTAATTAGTCCTCTTTTTGTGGACAATCTGCAAGAACAGGGATTCAAAGCACCTTCTCCTGGGAGCAGGTTGTTATCAGGCGCTTGTGACATTCCCTTGAGAGGCTGCAGGCTCTGGTTCAGATTTCAGCTACGAATTAGGCTGTGAGTAGATTTGAACTTGAGTGTCTTGAGAGAAACCAAGGAGAACAATAGCAGATTCACACTGTGTCATGCCTCAGCTCCAGTGAGTAATGCTAAATTGCTTGCATTGTCACAACCACGCGCTTCCCCTGGTGATCTTAATGGGTCCCTGTAGATCCGGTGGGAATCGCAACACTGGCTGCAAAAGTTTTTTAAGATTGTTTCAAGACATCATGGAACACATCCAGAACCCGGAGTGATGTTTTCTTATGGGCCTCAGACCATAGAATGTTTAATTACTGATGCCATTACTAAAAATAGCCATAGGAAAAGGCACAGTTTAATCTTTTAGAGAAATGTTTGGGGAATGGGGGTTAGAGCGACTTTTTTTAGAGCATAATTTCCCTATAGGCTAGAATCTATATAATTATAGTAAAATTATAAAAACGGATTGCCTGCCCTTTTGTATTCAGACAGTGGGCACATTGTACCCATGTTAAACCAGCGTTGCTGTTCCTAACTTCTTGTATATTTTTCTTAGCCCTTTCATTTCATACACTAATCTTCACCTAACTTGTAAAGTTTTGATGGGGTGTTTGATGCCAGTTTCAGAGGTGATGTGTAATTTGGATTTCCTTGCATTTGCTCAGACATAATGAACCCAAATTATAGCTAGTGAGATTTGAAAGCATATTGCAAACTGGGTAAGAATCTAAGCCAATAAATATAAGGGACTCCAGAAGGTATCAGATCTTGAATACAGTATATATTAAGGGCATCACCTGCATTACCTTTGACGACTCCTAGACTCTGATGAACTTTTGAGTTAATTAGAGTCACAATGACCACTAGATTTTCTTTCCTGTTGAAGCTCAAGTATTAGTCTTGGGATGCCTTTTCAAATTGACTTGCCTATTTGTACTTTAAATTACACAGCTAGTAACAATAATTAGATTTTTACATTCCTGAATATGGATGTGTGTGTCAGAAGACTCAAGAATGTCAGACAGATGAATTTTCAAAATGAGCCAACAACTGAAGAAATGGAAGTAGCCCTAGTGACCCTGTAACATGTATCCTTATCTCTAAAAGTTTTTTGAGAACTTGGAAAATTCAAACTGCAACTAAAAAGCACTGTTTATCCCCAGGCAGCCTTGATTTGCATGATCAGCACTTACTCAGCAGAGTACCATAGGTATTGGAGACCTTCGTATATTAAATGGGTCACATTTAACTGTCCTTGAACAATTTATCCTATGTATTAAACATAAACAAGCTTTTTGTCATATTCAGCACCACTGTTTCTCTTTTCTCTACATTTTCTTTGATACAGGGTAGTTTTTCTATAGGAAATTTTAGAGGGCCACAGTGAATATGTTATGCTACTTTCCTTCCATAGTCTTGTTTAAGAATTCTGCTTCTCTCATTTCATTTTCCTTGTTGGTTTTTTTCCCAAGTGTTGGGTAATTCTATCTAAGCAAAAATTAAAATTAAAAAAAGTTGGGTTTTATAGATGAGGATAGTAAAACAGATTACACACTCTTTTTTAGTTTTCTAAATAGCTTTTGGAGAGTGATTGTTCATCTCTTGTCATGTAAATACACTGTCATGTAAATCCACTGCCCATGGATCAAGCTCTCTGTTGGTAACCAGAAAGAAGATGCAAGAGACCACTGGTTTTCAGAAGCTACAGAAGGAAACTGGTAGCAGAGTTCAAATGTAAATAAAGATGGCAGGAAAATATTCTTTTCTCTTTCATAATAAAATCCAAACAAGTCCTTCTTTAACATCCTTTGGTGTTTTCCTGTGATATGTTAAATAAAAGGGTTTTCCTTTATGTTACAGGAGATACCTTTCTGCCCATTAAAATTCTCTTCTTTTTTAATAGCACCCAGGAAACCTTTCTCAAAAGCTAGTGAGTGGTTTTACACCCTGAATAGTTTTGAACAGAATTCCATGAAGTCACTGTATCCTATGCCAAAATGTAAGACATGCATTCAGTGCAGAGAAAGAAGAGGAAGAGAGTGGAGAAAAAAAACTTTTAACAGTTACTTTACATGAAGAAAGCTTTAAAAAGTGTTGGTTTTAAGCATGCTACTAGCTTTGATGTAATTAGCTTGCTCTTAAAATTATTGTACACTAAAGTCTGAAGGAAAGGGACTGTATTTAAATTATAAATTCTACTTGCTGTGCATCTCTGTTTCCCAGATTTGTAAGTCTACAGTCTCGCATATGCAAAAATTCTCTATTTAGATCATCCATTTCCAAAATCCCATATATTGTGAAAGCTTGGAAGTCAAAATCAAACACTACTTTCTGTGAAATATGGGGTGATATGTCAGCAAATGAACCAGATTTGTTCAGGATTGTTTGAAATTTGGCCCATTCAGTGTGAAAATCTAAACACATTAAAAGATTCAATCCTAGGGGAACTGAACACTCCTAATATATACAGGATGTAAAGAACTCTTAAGATAAAACCTTGAATTTCAGTGTCTGAGTTTGAAATAGCTTTTTTAAAAAAAAAAATCATTCTTACTATTAACATTCCTTTTTTTCTCTTTCTCTCTCTCTTTTTTTTTTGTTGTTTAAAGAAAAGCCTTAGCAATATTCATTAGAGGGTTCATAGGACTCTCTTACTGACAGATTGCCTTTAAGGATTCTTTTGAATACATTACCTCTACAGTGTTCTTAAATTTGACTGTCTTAAAACAGTCAAATAAGTTGGATAACTCCCTTCAATGTGTTTTCAATTGCAGATTGTGCCACTTTCATCCAACAATTTTGAGGAGATAACTTTTAATTACAATAATAAGAACCACATGGGCAATGATTGATGCAAACCTGATGTGTTCTCTTACTTTATTAATCTTTTTAATTAGAGGCAAAAGAATGCTTTATTTGTTGAAGAGAAGAGATGAGTTGTGATGTTCTGCTGTGCTTTTGTGACTTAAAAAAATTGGATTGCTCACTAGAAGTGTGTGTTTACCTGGATACAAGAGGTGAGAGCAACTTGCACAGTTTTCTCCTCCAGCTTTGCTTACCTTTAGCTCTGTGTGGTGCTCTGTATGGCACCATACTGTTGAGGTTATGATGCTCTTCTATTAGTTTTACTTTAGTTCTACAAGCTTCTTATAAGCATAGTTTACAAACTCAATTAGAGGGCAAGGAAAGGAGAGACAGTATAACACCATCAAATGTCAGAGCAGTTGCTTGCCAAAGGGTAGGTTGTATGAGATGTTGAGAAAGACCTATGAGATGGCTTGTTCTTTAACTCTTCTTAGCTCTAGGAGCAGAAAGTGCTTAGTGTGTCTTGGGTCAGCTGTGGCTATGGTTTGAAGCAGTTGTAGTTTAGGATGGTGCGAAAGATGCAAAAACAGGATGATACTCATTTAGATGCTGATGCAGGTCTTTGAAACGGATACTGGGAATATTTTGTCTGAACTGGATTAATAGATTTTCTTGTCTTGAGCATACAGAAGATTAGACTCAGTTCCCTCGGTGGCTGAGATGCTTTGCAAACTTACAGGTAAGACTTAAGTTTCACATATTTGCCTGGAGTTTTTTGTCTTGCGTGCTCTCTGAGTAGGATTAATGGCCATGGTGGAAAAACAGCACAGAGGCTTTTCTCACTTACTATTGTTGTGATTTATTCTTTCATATTATATAATGCCAATAGTCTACCAAGTGAGCTACTAACAAGTAAAAGCAAGGTCTCTGCTATCGAAGGTTCGTATTCTAACTAAAAATATGATATCTCAGGGCTTTATAGAGAGGCATGAAGGCAATGAAATTTCTGGGCAAGAAGGGAACATAGGAAACTTATGCACATAAGATGTCAAAGGCAAAGACAGTTTAGTAATACCTGGATTTTGTGGCTCAGATGAGAAACCTGTAAATTAACCTATATCAGCACAGGAATTAGTGGAATTTCACAAAATGTTCTGCGAACTAACAAGGGAAGAACAGCACATGCTTTCAGAGGCCTGAAGTTGTGTAAGTTTCCTGCACTGCTTTAGCAATAGCATATGAATGACATGGATTCCAGCCAGTGTTGTGGCTTGGTAATCTGTGCTAGCATGTTAGAATGCTGACTTTGGGCCTGATCCAAATGTCTTTGAAGTCAGTGGAAGACTTTCAACTTCAGTGAGTGAGTTGCGGAGGTGTTTCAATGTGCTTTCTTGTGCCAGCCAATTTGGAAATATCAGTGGGAACAGAGAAGGGGAGAAGTTCAGTTTCCTGTATCAACTGAGAGAATGAAAAGTGAATTTTATTTTTTATTAATATTTTTTAAAACATTTGCCAAAAGATCTTTATGCCTGTCACCATAGGAGAAAATGGACTGGGTATAAGAAAATGGACTGGATTTGGGATAGGGGATGGTAATGGAGAGAGAAGGGCAGTTTGCTGAGTGGGCTCAGTTTGTGACTCTTCATTTGTGTGTTAGAAGTGGGTGTGCAGCTCATCATTGATATAAACATTTAGTCAGATACGGTCTGCTTTCGAGCCATTCCAGACAACCTTTAAGTACACCTAGTAGCACTCCGTGCCATTCAAACTGTGACCTTGTCTGCAAATTAGTTCCCTATGATTGCTTAAGTGGTGATTGCAGCAACAGAACTGGAAAAGTTAGGTGTGGTTAAAAAAAAAAAAAAAAAAAAGGCTCGCATTACACTTGTTGACAAAATGGTTGTTTTAGCCAAGCCCACTCATCCTTCCCTAGGTCTGGACACACTAACTCTCTGGAACTGCTCTCTAATGTAATAAGAATGGCAGGAGAGAGTTGAAGTGCTCAGAAAGCCTACATTTGTTTCAATCTGTCACACTCGGCATGAGAATGTATGGTGAAAGCATGGAGGGGATATTGCATTTTGGGATTGGGATAGAAGGGTGCCCTGGCATATATTCCTACACACATGTTTGTCATATCTAAATTATTGAGCAATTGAATTTAGTAATAATGACCATGAATTAACCATCTGTCAAAGATAAGGAATGTCTACTTTAACCTTCAGGCTGCCACACATGCCTTTATATGGTGCCCACAGCATTTGTTTGGTTGCCAAAGTGGAAGCGTGGCAGCAGACCAAAAGTTAACATGGGGGAGGGGGATACATTCCCTTCCACTTTCTGAGAAATTATTATTCTTTTGCTCATTTGTTTCAGCCAAACTCTAGCAGTATCAGAGTTGTTTCTGCAGATTGTTTTGATTTTGAAAAAGAATGACTGCTTTAAGCTGCAAATGCATTTCAGCTTTACAGGATCAGAATCTTTTTTAATTATGTTTAATGTTACCTAAGAAGAGATGTATGTTGCATGGAAGGCTTAGAACTGAAAACTATTGGATTTTCTATTTAAATTGTCCTTCGTCCTCCACTTCAATCTATCATCTAAATGAGACAGTGTATGTCTTTAAAAATATAGTACAACTGTATCTTCAAAGAGACCAGAGTAGTTCAGAGATCATTTGCCAAACTTACTTCCTTGTTGGGTACTTCACCCATAAAAACGAGATTGAATCCTCAACATCCAGAGCAAAGCTTATAAAGGAAAAAAATGTAACAACTCATTTAGGAAGTTAGCAGGCTAACTGGTGGACATCTATGTGGTGGGATTTTTTTGTTTTGTTTTTTCTTTCTTGGTCTGAACTTGCCTCCTCACAGCTATTTTTTTAAGATCTGTTCTTCCACAGATTACTAGTGTCTATTAGATTTTTCTGTAAAGACTAGTTAAAAATTGCAATGATATTCCCATTAATTCCATTTTGAGCACTGACTGGATCATATTGCGTGGATGTAACTACTAGACCTGTTTTAAAAAATACAGGTGTTTTGGGGGAAAAAATTTCAACAAAACTTATTCGTCCATTTCCTGAGACTTTGTTGTGGCAATCTTCATAAAGGCATTGATTTCAGTAGCCTGGGAAGTGAGTGTCTGTAGGAAGTTGAGAACTGCAACTTGTCCCAGGATAGTTTGGTTTGGGGGTGTTGCTTTTTTTGTTTTAAAAGTGAGCTGCTTTCACTGCACCCCTTCTTTTCAGTCCTTTCTGATGGTCTTAAGTTCTCCTAACTGGTCCACTTTGACCTTATAACTTGTAGAAACGTCCATATGGAAAAGATCAAGATGCTAAATGACTTCCACGATTTCTTTGGGAGGGGAAGAGGGAGCAGGGGTAACAAAGTTCATTCTTCATACAGTAAGCTCATTGGTATACCTGAAGTGATCAGCCTCCTCGCCTGTCTCCCACAGTAGCTGAATGTAATCACAAGGGCTGCCTTCTGGCTGCTAGGGAGTTAAAAGCTGATGGTACTGAGAAAGGTTTTTCATCCCTTACTATGCGCTGTGAAAAGCTGAGCAGGTAAATGGCTGCTAGTAGTTTTACCAGCTTGAGGAGTTCCTGTAAATCTACTCGGTGCATCGTCTTTGGAAGAATCATCCACTGTCTGTTTGAAGCAGCTTCAGGTCCCTTTTGTACAACCTGGGCTACAGGACTGAGGATCTGGCCCAAGCAGCTAGCAATGACTCGCAGTACTTTCTTGTCCCTTAATTAGAGATTTTGAATGTGCTGTCATGTGCATCTTGCAGAGTCTTCTCAGTGGCTATTTAGAACTTCCCTGAGTTTGGGTCAGACTTTCTCCATTTCTACTTGGTAAGGCTGCTTTGCTGCTAATCCCTGAAAAAAAATCCTGAAATGGAAAGAAATACAGGCAACACAAAATGAAATACAACTTTTCAATATCAGCTGAAGTGATCACAGAGTATGGGGTATGTTTTTAAAAGACTTCTCTCATTTATTTCCTGAAGAGTCACATTCCAAGAGTGGTTAATTTATGCCGGACTCTGTCTTACATTTCAACAATAGCTCATGTGAATATACAAGTATGTAGCTTTGTTCTGCAAAATATGGTATGAGGCAGGCCCTTAAACAGTTTCTATCTTGCAGTTTTAGCTTTCCCCTTATACCCCCCTTGAAATGTAGGTGGTCACCCAACGTAAACAGAATTCCTTCTACTCCCTCCACATCTGCTATGTGTTATCTGGCACTCACCTCTGACCCTGATATTCATCATAAGAATAAGAATTGCATCCTATTCAGCTGGTTGCATGCACTTTAACTCCAGTGATCACTGGCTGTTGAAATAGCATGTGATGGGAGCAGAAATTGCTGAGACAGCATCAGGGTGTTCAAACTGGACTGTTCCACTTTCTTGTACACTTTTGTATAATTAAACAGAACTCTAGAAGTAAGCAGGTCAGCACAGTATACTTGGGGACAGACTTTGGTGTAGTTTAGGATTATACTTCCTGGTGAATGCAATGAAACAAGTTTGATATTGACTCCCTAATGAGAAGGATTTTTGAAAACAGACTAGTTTTCTTCCCTAGCAGCTGTATCAAATGATATTATGCATCTGTATAGAGAAACAGTATCCTTCTGTATGGAAGCAGTAAGTTTGAAAGTATGTTTGTGTTGCAAACAGCAGTTAGTGATCCTCTTACTTTGGTTTAATAACACCATCCTCTATGACCTAGTGGTATCATTCAAGGAGATAAGTAATTTTTCTTGTGAGTAAGAGTTTTAAAATCTGACCCTAAATGTGAGGATCCGTATGTTAGGATGAATACAAAGCTGGTCTCTGTGACCCCACTAAATGGAACACATCTGAAATTTTCCTTTTTCACAAGGATGAACAGAATTACTTTTTGGACACTGTGGAGGAAGAAATAAAACTGCCAATTTGCACGCCAAGGGTGGATTGAGCTTTGGGAACTTCCCAGTTGGAACTAGAATCTTCTTTGTTTACTGTAGACTTTCTGCTACTTTTCTCTATTCTTTCATGGCAGAGCTGTGAGGGAGGAACCCTCTGCTAGTCCCCTGATCTTCAAACTCTCATGTTCAATTGAATTATGATCATACTCATGCAGTGCTCTGTTAGATAATGTGGCTTTGTAGGATAATGTGGCCTGTAGGATAAACTGCAAAAATCTTCTGGGCCGTTAGCTGCCAAGTTTATCTCCCTCTTCCCTCCTTCCCCACCCCACCTCCCCATTCCCAATCCTTTTCATTTTCAGAAAAAAGACTTTGGAACCAACAGTGTTGTGAGGTCAGTGTGGTTTACCAGCTGCCACTGCTGCCCTTTGGTGCTACAAGCTGCATGAGTGATTACTGACAAACCAAACCAAGGCCTCCTTGTATCAATGCTTTTGGGCAGTCTCTGTCATCCCAGCAAAAGCTGTTCTGGCACAGGCACTTCTAGTCGGAAGGCCATCACATGGATTACAAATGTCTAGTAATGCTCAGTGATACATACTGATTATCAGTGTGTAAATAGATTTTTTTTTTCCTTTAAATTGGTTATGCTTCTTCACTTGCCAAGTTTGTTTCCTTGAGCATGTCTGTATTTATATTTAGCAAAATTAACAAGGGATGAAATAGGTGCTGAGGATGTTAATTATGTAATTATATGAGGAAAGACGAACTATGTAATGGGCAGAGAAGGAAAAATGACAAAGAGCTCACATGAAGAAATTAAATCCCATGTTAGGTTTTTTATTAAGGTCCTCATTTTAACTGTGTTGCCAGTGGTCACTGGTGACCTCAAATGCAAAGGTGGAGGGTTTTATTTCTTGTTTGCATTTATTTAAGTATACGCATGTGCGTCTGATACATGTTCACATTAGTTATTCTTTTTTACTGGCAGATTAAAATATGGGAGGCAGGATTCTCATCCAGGAAATCATCTGTTTGAAAAAGACTGTAAAGTGAAATGAAAAGGATCGTATGAACTTTAGCGGTATCTAAGTGGTTTCAGTTTGCGCATTGTTAAAAATCATGCAGCATCCTTTGGTGCCCTGCATGTTTATTGTTTATTTTAATAAAGAAGACCAGTTAGTTTGAAAGGTAGTTCTCAGTACCAGAATTGACTTCTGATCACCATATCACTTCACAATTCTTTATACATCAGGAACACTTGAAAGTATATGCACATGTTTGTGGGGATTTTTCTTTTCCTCCGGAAAGTTTCAATTATTTATGCTAGAATTCTTCTTATTGTGAGTTATTTTTATAATTGAATCAAAACTGTGTAGGCTGATACAGCCCCAAGTTACCTTTGTGATCTGAAAAATCCTCAAAATGGCCAAATATAATAACTTTGTCACTTGTTTGTCATACCAGTTTTGACAATGGGTCATTCCGTAGACGTCTAAAATGATCCTTAGCCACATTTTATGAAGCCAGAACTGTAATCCAATAACAATTTTCTGGCTAAGTGCTTCTCAGTTGCCACTGGGGACTAACTGCATCACTGTTGCTGCTCTTAAAATGAGCTTAAGCTAAAAGGACACAAATTTCATATTTCTTTCCTTATTTTCTTGAGAGTAATCTAAGAAAATAATATTTTAAATAATTGCATTCTGGTTCCTGAGGGACATCAGCATAATTGCATTGAGGATACCTTTATTTTTTTATGCATTTATTTATTAACAAAGAAGTACATTCAATCTGTAAACCAAACGATTGGTCCAGTGGCACAAAACAATAAAGCAATGAAGCCTCTAGTTCATTAAATTGGAATATAGGGATTGAATTACTAATTTATATTGGTTTAAATTTCATATTATGAATCATAGGATTCTAAGATGTAAGGGAAAAATGTTCCCCATGATGCAGACTACCTACAGTTCCAGCCAGGAAGATTTAAATAAGACTCATTGGAGATGAAGGAAGGAGAGGTACTGAAGACTGAGACTGGCATGGTTCATCTGGTACACTGGTGGGCATGTCACAGAAGGCACAACAAAAACCCCAAACCCTTATTTAAACTGGGGATACTCTGGAGAGGTTGCATGTAAATATGGATAGTTTGAAATGCTGGTTTCTGAAACTCCACAACATGAAGGTCAGGTAACAGAAGAAATGAACAATGAGAAAGAGAGAAGGTTCATTTCATTCCTGTGTTATCTCTCCTGTCATCCACCCTAGGGTTTTTTTGGTGTAATCTTGTATTCAGAACCTTCTTGTGAATTTCAATCTGCTATTAAGTTCCCTCTATTCTGATCATTTTAGTTTGATTTCTGTGTTCAACAGTCTCTGGAGTTGCCTGTAGAAGCAAGTATAAAACCCATATAAGACCATATGTTATTTTCAGAGTTGTTATGTTGACTGGATTCCTACTATTGGGACCTAGTCCTCTGATTTCAGAGATGAAATCTTAACTGGCTTCAAGACCACAGGCAAATCACTTTCCGAGAACAGCATGTGACTCGGTGTTACACTTCAAAAGTTGCGTGTGTTTCCTTCTTGAGTAACAGAAAGTGTTTCACAAAGGCTGCCCTCAGATTTTCTGGAGAAATATTAGCTATTCTTTCCCTTTCTTACATAATATTGATAATTAATCTAAGCCACCTGTATGCCAATCTGTCATGAATGTTCAGGAATTGACAATTGATCTAATGAATCTGAGATGATGTAGTTTCCAGCATTTCTGCAATGGAGCCACAAGTACTATGATCTTAAACCACCCGTCCCCTTCATTCGAGCCTTCTTTTCATCCTCTGTGGGCTTTCGTTTGGAAACCAAATAAGCACAGCGGGGTATTTTATTTTTGTCTCTATTCTGTGCCACATCTTAACCTTTTACAGGGTTTTAAGGAAGCCTCTACAGTAAGTAGTTTAATGTTTCTATGAAAAAACTTGTGACATGCTTTTTTCACGGTCTTTCTCAGGTAGAAGATGCAGTTATGATGGGGTATTTACCTGCCAGAAGTGTAGACTTTCTTTGCAGAAAACTTACTCAGTTATTTGATCTACTCATTGACGTACTTGGAGCCACGATTACTTCTGATAAACAAAATGAAAGATCAAGGTTCTCCCAGGTTAAAATTCGCACTTGTTTCATGGGAAGGGAGATTTCAGTCTCTTCTGACCATTAGAAGTGGCCTCCTCCACCCCACCTCAGAGTCAGGCAAAGGCTGAGACCCCTCAAGCAAGTCAGCAAGAATTGAGGCACTTCCATGAGTACCAGCTCGCTACTTGAAAGCAAGGCCAAGATTCCTCGGTCCTGTCAGGTTTTGAATATCCCCACAGAAAGGGATTGCACAATCTCTCTGTTCTACCTGTTAGTGTTTTACTATCCTCATGGTGACTTTTTTTTTTCCTTTTAACGATATTTAATTGCAGTTTCATTCTTGCAACTTGGTGTCCATTATCTCTCATCCTGTCACTTTTGTACCTCTCGGAAGAGTCTGGCACACTTTCCCTCAGTAGTTGAAGACTACTTCAGGCTGTTTTTGAGACTAGCTGCAGTTGTCCTTGTTTTGGTGAACCTTCTCTGACTTGCAGAGATTCAGAATTTTCAAGAAATTGTATTCTGCCTTTAATAGTTCCTTGGACCTTATTTTTAGCATTTTGTTGAGCATCATCTAAAGTTGATTGAGTGGGGGTAAACAAGTTTTTATACTTTTGTGTAAGAATCAAGTTTTCCATTTCAAGGTCTGCAATGTGGGCACATTTGGGATCTGTAAGGTGTATAATTTGGATTCGATAATCATATTCTCAAAAGCTGGTTTATGAAGGACAGTCATGCTTTTGCAGGTCATACTTTTGCTACAAGAACTCATGACACTTTGAATGCGTTATCTCACTGTAGTTGCATGTATTTCCCTTGAGGCAATGGCTAAATACCATAAACCTTGATTGTTTCCAAAGGTTCAGAGTGGCCCAGGGGTCTTGAGCTTTAGTTTACGCTGATTCTCCGTAATGTATTTGATGCTTATCTTTCTATATCTCATTGACTCAGAGTATCTAAGTGTTTGCATAATATGAAAACCGTAAATGGAAGAAAGGTGACAATTTTCAAATACGAACCAGATTTCGGGGTGATAAGACATTCACTTTTCATTACAGATCTGGCCTTGCTATTCCTTAATCCTGACAGGAGGATGACATTAGGAGGTTTTATCTATACTTGGCTGCACAAGATAATCTTTAAATAAGTTTAATTAATAACTGTCTGTTTTGTTTATGTGGGTTTTTTCTAGTGTTCTCAGTGGGTCATAATCTTACATGCAAAGTATTTACAGCACAGGTAAGTCACACGATCATATTCAAAAATTTTGACAAAAGTATTGAATTTATTGATGTGAAATTGACAGTCTGCAGATCAGGAAAGCAAGGTCTAGGTAGTACTCAAGAAGTACTAGCAAAATGGCAGATATGAGTTGGATAATACAGCACATAGCTGTAAGTCATTCTACAGACCACTTCCAAGGCATAAAGTCATATTAGAGAATTAAGTCATTTTTCCATATCAGCTCTTTCTTGAATCTTTTCATTGAAACACAAGCCTCCAGGTCCATAAGTCATCTTCACATGCCAGACAGAGTTCAACCTGTTGTTTCCTCAGCTACAGTTTGGTGTGTGAATTCCCTTCTCTCTTCTGTGGACATGTACACCCCTTCCTTCTCCAGTCAAATCTCTCCTGCCATAGAGAAGCATAAAAGATGTTCTCTTCCTCTGCCTTCAGAACAAATAAGGGGGTGGATTTACTCTGTTATTTTAAAGGGGATGTTCCGCTATTTTGGGAGTAATGAAATTAATTACTTAAAAAGCAAAGGAAAGAGCTTGCATTTCTCTTTATTGTGTAATAGATGCTATTTTCTGAAGTGAATTACTGAATATTATAGTTCAGAGGTGTGTCTGTGAGGAAATAAGTAGCTGATCATATTAGAAGTTTGAATTTATATGAAACAACATAAATGAGTTGATAGACAAATATGACTTGAGATTTTTCTCTAACTCTCACTGATACTTGCTAGCATATATTATCATATTAGGAATATTTGACCATCAGAATAAACTACTGAAAATTTGTGCTGGACCCTGTGCTTCAAGGAGCTTTTACTAACGTCAGTCAGATGCAGCCCACCTGGGAGGACACTGTTGCTAGCTGCTTATAATTATGCATATTAATCCTGTCATGAGTGTCACATGCAAACTACAGCTCCCATTATCTTTTCCCTTTCCTCACATCATCCTTCTTGTCCGACCAATTTCTGACTATCTCCCTTGCTCCTTTGAAGTGGGTTTGCTCTTTTCAGCTCCAACACAGGCATTTCTGCATATGCAGCTCCCAGCTGCCTTCCACAGGCCTATATTCCAGATGCCTGTGAAGACCAAACAAAGCATTACTGTCTATAGTACAAAGTATACGGGAATGCATCTGGAAGAGGGACATATCAGTTGCCTGATAACAAGAAGGCCACTGTGGATGAAGAGCTATTGTAAGGAATTGTGTCAAGAGGAGAAATAAACTGTCCGTTTTAAGTTACTTTTCTCTTTGCCCTGAAAAACTAGGAGCTTTAAGCCTATTGCTGAGGCATTAGTTATTTTTTGTCTGAGTTACTGTATTTAGTATTGTACTATAGTTTTGTGGACAGGTTGTGAAGGAGCTCAACACTGGATTCAGTTTTGTAACTGCGTAAGTGGACTCTGCCCTCCCACATATTTTGCTTAGGGATCATTTGTTCTTTAACAGTGATCTGTTGGTGACAGGACGGAGTTCAGTTTTCGCAGATGGGGTTCAGGATAGGAGATTGTTTCTCAAGTAGATGAGATCTGTGTGCCTTTGCTGTCTCTCAGCCTGCATGTGTGCAGCTGTCTGCTCTTCCTCTGGGCCATATACACAGCGTGAGCCCCCCAGATGTGTGGGGACTCTGGGGGAGATGGGATGCTTGTCTCAAACACTGTCACAAATTACGTGCTAGCTATATCTGATCTGTTAGGCTTCAGACTTCATTAATCCAGACAGGATCCCCTTTTGATCCTCACATCACTTTGGATGGCAGGTTTCAAGGCATCAGAATTGTTATTCATCTGATTGGACTTGGCATCAAAATATGGATGAAGAACATAAAGTAAGAATAGTAGCAGCTAAGAACAAAAAAAGAAAGTATGGAGAGGATATTGCAAGCATTACTTTAGAATGAGGGTAAAATTGCTTTCCAGACTGAGTGGCCAACATTAAGTTAAGAAGGAGATTTTAAAAGTTTGACTTGATATGCACAGAAGAACAGTTCTTGATAACTTAAACTAAGTAATTTGTGCCCTAGCACACCTAAACCAGATTGTTTCAGCACACCTAAAACAGGTTGCTACCTCTTTCATGTTGAGAGTAACATCATAATATTCAGGTTTGTTTTTTTTTTTCCATGAGAATCTTAAATGTAAAACACTGTTCTGTACACTTGGTTTTTATAAAGTCTGGATTTAGAAGGGATGTGGAGCACTGGGTGTCCTTTTTTCTGTGTTGGTATTAGGGGAGCTGCAGTTCTAGTTTTAGCTGCAGCCCCTTATAAACCATACCAGTATAATGTTGTTTGGCCAAAAAGCAGCCATTACATTTGTAGTGGACAAGTGGAACAAAAGCAGCCAATAGCGTTTTTCTCTCACTCATATTTTTAAAAACATACTTGGTAGCCTCAATATTATAGTCAGGAAAGGCAGCCCACTGGTTCTATCATTTCTATCAAATGCTACTACTTTAAACTAACTGGCAGTACGCTTTTTTTCTACTCACCAAGCAGTTTACTAATTCAGATAACTCCTCAGTCATCAAAGACTCCTTCTTTGGTCACACCACAATCATTGTGACAGTTCCAGGTAAGAGTATTTGGCAGGGATAGCTCAAGGGTTCATTCTTTTCAGAATGTTTACTTTACCTGACATATCTTTCCTGGGTGCCATAGTGATTAGTCATCTGTATATTATTTAAGGGAAGCTAAGGAATACTATTCTCTCCCTATAAGAAACAGCTAGGGGGTGTATAATATAAATAAATAATAAAAATCCCTCAGCACTGAGGAAGACGTGCTAGGAGAGAATTAAAGTAAGTAAGTTGCACAGCAGGCAAACCACTGTGTAGAACAGTGTGCACATGTGTATTCTAGGTAGGACGGAGAATATTGACTACCATCAAGATTGCCTGAAAACTCTCACTTATAAACTACTGTAAACAAGATTTTTTAAAATTTATTTTTAATCTTCACAGACTTTAACTGTTTGCGTTGATATTTTCCATGTTGGGCTTCCTCCTGGAGCAAAACATTTGGAATGGCTATGATCAACATTATGATTTGGCTGTTTCTGGAAAGGAAGGGAATATTGTTCTGTATAAAAATTTGAGCAATTCCCGCCCCTGCCCCCCCCCCCAAATTAAACTCTGCTGTCAAATTGTGATCTTCTGCCCTTGAAGTACAGGTTCCTTTTGAGAAAGATGCTATTGTTGCTTTATTCCATGAGTGTGGAATGAGCCATGGGCTCATCAGTAGGATTCCATGCTATGGCATTTGTGGAGAGCTGGATAGCTCTGAATTTTTAGAAACCTGGTAATTTACAAATAAAAACTGAGATTGCAAGTTGAGAGTCTAAAATCAGGGTGAAATCTGCTGGATAAAGCATTGACAGCACTCGCTTAATGAGCAGTTCAAATTTTTTGTTCAAATATTTCAAATCCAGTATTTTAGGTTTTTTCCTCTTCTGTTAAGTGTGTACCTTCAGGCCCTTTTTATTGCATGCTTTTCAAAACTTGCTCCAGAGACAGAATTGTTAATTTCCTCTTAGGTTTCTATATAGCACTCACTTCACAAACCATTAATGAAGTTATTTTCACAACACCCTGGTGAAATGAGGAGGAATTATCATCCTCATTTGACAGATGGAGATTGGGATACGGTAATTCAAGGTTGAAAGTACCTACTAATTTGGGAACCCAGTCTGAGACATCCTGCTCTAATCATTTTCAGAACGTTTAACATTGGGTAGTAAGCTGAAAGCACAGCTCCCTTAAACTTCAGTTGCATTTGTGTGTGATCAGCACTTTGAGCAAGGTAGACCCCAGGTTTCAAGTCGGGCATGGAGCACAGGAGGAACATACAATTGATAGGTGACCTTGTGTGAAAAGCTTGGTTTTAAGAAACTTGTCCTGTATCTCATAGACTGTCTTGTGGCAAAAGCAGGTATAGTCTCCAAACTCTTCAGGGCAACTTTTAAGCTACCTTAAGTAGGAGACTGTCTTTCTGTCTTTTATTTTTTTCTTTCTTCCTGCATTCCTCGCTCATTGCATAACTCTGAACCTCAGCAATGCACGGGACAGCTCTCCTCATCCTCAGGCAGCAGCCTTCTGCACTGCATTCATTCCTCCCACAGACAAGTCCATGCCATGCACTGTATGAAACAGTGGCCTTGTGGAAAACTCAGTTGGTGATTGTATAACTAAGTTGTATGATGTGTCTACCAAATGCCAAACTCCTGTCTTGTCTTTGATCACAGACAACTAAAGACTGAGGAGTATCAATGGAGAGAACTACAGAGTACTAATGAGATTGCGAGTATACTGGCATAAAATGGGTCTGCATATGTTTGTGTAGGCAGATATAGTTTGAACAGAGATGATTACTGCTTAACTGTACTGATTTCCTCCCATTCCCCATCTCTTGTCCCTTGTTTTATACCTAGAACACAAACATTGTAGGGTAGGGACTTACTATGTTTTGCTTGTATAGAACTTAGTATAGTGCGGTCTTGATCAAGGAACCTCAGCTGCTCTGATAAGAATCCCTCCTTGTTCACGTTAGTCATGCTGTCATCTGAAAAAAATTGGTCTCTCAACTATTTAATTGAAATATTTGCTGTATAGACTGTCCTCTGTGGACCTCAGAGGTGGTGATCGCTAACGGTTTGCTGTGTGTATTGCCCACCTAGAATGTTGTATGGACAACTGCAATTTGTTCACTAACTTTTGTTTCTCTTAAGTGAATTTAATGTGTTTTATACTTTTCAATTTACTAAAGTGCTAGTAGTTTATTAAAACAGAACATTAAATTGACCTGTATACCTGTATCACAGGACTGTTGTGAAGATTAATAATTAGATAATGTTTGTAAAGCACTTTTTATAAGTGAAAAGTGCTATAAAGTGCTAAGTATTATTATTGCAGCATGATAGAGATCACAAAACACAAGTGAATTAGCTCTAAGTTTAATCCTTATAAGGCAAAGCATACCAGGGGCAAAATAACATTACAGTTATTTTTCTTACATCCAGCACTTCATTAACTACCACATAGGGTTATATAACTCTGTGAGAGTCTAACTTAGTAAAGTTTATAATCATAGCAGGAAAAGTTCTCACGGGTTTTGCAGGGAAAACTGGTATGTACAGCCTTTAAGGTCACACAGAGTTCCTCCAGCTATGCAGTGTTGCATGTAGGGACATCACTGCCCACTTTGGCTCTCTGCAAGTTAACCCTTATCGCAGGAATTCCTCTGTCTAGGTTAGATAGTACTTGCCACTAAATACAAGTCTTCACTGCATGCAAAGTGGCATAATGTCATTGAATAAATACAGACATCTGTATCTTCTCAGGATTTTACTATGCTTTCTCTTACCAGCTCTTTTCCAAAGTCTCAGTCACTCCTTAATCTCTGTTTTTCCTCTAAATTTTTACTGAAGATGTGAGAAAGAGACACCCCAGCAAATCCATCACTTGTTTTCTGGCTCCAGTCAAGTCTTTAACAGCTTTGAGAAAGTCAGTCAGCACTTTCTTTCTGCTTTAATTTTCACTTATTGCTTATGTTGCTGCAGGTGGCCTATTGCTACTGCTGCAGTCATTGCTTTTCCTGAGGATGCCATAAACACAGAATATTTTATCTCAAGTCCAGTTCTGGTGCTGCCTGCTTTCTGCCCCATCTTCTGTAGGACAGTCTTGAGCCAAAACCTTGAGAAGTAGCATTGGCTATGTGGTATAGCTACCTGCAGTTTTCTGACAAGAGGAATGTGAAGTAGCCTCCTTAAAGAAGTGGTGTGACAAAACTTTGGAAGATGGTCCATTAAGAAAAATTATATTCCTTTTTCAATTGCATTTAACTTCCCCTGGGCGGATTGATTTTTTTAAATTTTATTATTATTTTATTAAGGGGAGGGTGAGGGGTGGTGTGTTTCTTGTTTGTTTTTTTCCCCCTTCCTTCCCTTCTTCCTACAGGAACAGTCAGTAGACAGCCTCTTAAGTCCTGGCTGCTGGTATGTGGACTGACTGTACAATTCCTTCTTAATTTTACACTAGCTGTCCTAGTCTGACTGAAGCATTCCTCTATTTTATCATTTAAAAGCAAACAAACAAACAAAAATAAAACAACCCAAAAACCCCCACCACCAAGATGTGCACCAAGACACCATGTCCCTCACTACAGTTCATATCCAAGTAGTGTGTTGAGTTTAGTGCATATTTTGCTTCTGAAATGTGCAAAATGTGTGTTAAAATGTCAGGTCTTGCATAGTGAGTGCTGAAGAGAAACTAGTTACCCTGAGCACCAGGTACATGAGCCTCGGGAACAATTTCTGGACACCTCAGATGGGTGTTTGTCAGGATCTAGTTGCAGCTCATAGAGTAAATCTGTATAGCACCCATCTGGGAGAGACCTGCAGTCTACAGAGCTCACAAGATCATGGCTTCTTATCCACATTGTCTTTAAACATCCTCAACATACCCTGCTTCAGGCAGTCACAGGAAGGGGACATTGGGGTCCTCTGTAAGAAGGACTCCATCTGCCTTCAAGGCCAGATACTGACTGCGGCACATACAGTTATCGTGTGGGCTACAGATGGAGGCTAGAGAGAACCACAGCCCTGTCACCTGCCCTGGTCCACAAGCATATTCATATGTGCGAGGCGGGTAGATGAAGTTGCCTTGTGGGATTTGCCCATGAGGTAGCCATCTCAGCCCTTCTGTGGGAAGCAGAGGTGAACTTGGTCATAAGCACAGCCCAGTACCTCTTGTGCATACTGGTAGCTTTGGGAGGTAGATATGAGAGGTGCTAGCATGAAAATGTAGATGAACAGGCAAAAGATTTGATTTAGGGACCTACTGATATATTTCTATTATACTTGTGGGTTTGTGCAGTGGTAGGATCTCTGTGTGGGTAATACAATGAGGAGAGGGAACTGTAACTCTGTAAGGGAAAGGGAAACTCTGCCTTACCCAAATTGGAACCAGCTGACTCTGAAAACCAACAGGGTGGGGAGGGGATTATTTATAGTCAAACCAGCAAGGGGAGGATTATTTATAGCCAAACCTGGAAGCAAGGTGACAGGTGGTGAGGAGCACTTGGGTCAGACAAAGACATCTGCTAGGAATGTCAGCGATACAAAAGTAACCCTGTATCCAGTAGTAAATGATAGGACAGAAATTACAGCTGACCTGGAGGAAGAAAGGTTGCAGAGGCATATTTGGGGGAAGTAACAACGTGTCAGACAAAGGAATTAACTGAAAGTAGGCATGCCGCCAAAAATAAAATCTATATACCAGTGAGAGACTTAAAGTCAAAAGCAGGTGAACTAGGTGCCTGGGGATGGAAGAGGACTGACCTTCACAAAGTAAGTGCAACTCAAACAGTTGATACAAATGCAACATTGTAGTACCTAATTATTACCTGGGCAGAATAGATCAGATGCTGGAGTATTTCACTACATGGCTATAAATGATGTAGAACAGACCAGCTGTGAGGATGGGGTGTAGCTTTCTGTGGTCCAACCAGCTAATATTTCTTAATGAAAAGGCATATAATAACTTGACCGCGAACTGCTGCTGTTCTGATACAGTGTTTTCAAATGTTTTAGGACTATCCTAAGCTTTGTGTAAGTTCTTTGGTGTGGGGTTATTGGAAGAAAATTCATAAAAAATAACAGTAAGTTTATAGTACTTGTTTATTGCTCAATGAAATGATGTTACATACCTTATTCTTGTTCTCACTAATGTTGCTTGCTGTTACTCTGGCATTATATAATGTAGACAGAAATGTATAGAGACCTACTGCTTGAGGGTAAAGAAGGGTTAGTGTAAATGAAAATTGTTCTCCACCTGTGTAGTTGTGAGGAATATCAAAGAGGTAGCATTTACCCATCTATAAAATGGTTGTATGTGACAACAGGGCAAGGTTCAAAGAACCAGTTTCTTGACAACTCAGATGATTACACTGAAGATCAGCTACTTCCTCAGACGGGCACAAATGGAGAGCTCTCAGTCATACATGAATTGCCTCAAGGTATCTGTCTATACCTAGTAATAGTGGCCACAATATAATTAGGTTTCATGTCTTTGGGAGAAAGAGCACGATAACCTCTGTGATTCAACAATGGGAATCCACCACTGGACTGTTTAAACCATTCTGAAATGTGCTTTGGGACGATTGCAGTGTCTAAAGCAAATTTGATGGGCTAGAAAAATCTCTCACGCTATCTGGTCATTTTCTATTTTAAAAAGAAATTAATGAAGAAATGTAAAGTTAGAAACAGAAGAAACCTAGAGATAGTTGAAGAAAGACTTTATTTACTGTAGGAGAGACTTGGATTTTTAATTCAAAGTGGGGAAAGGTACAAAATGAGGAACTCCTAAAAAGGAGAGGAACGTTTGGGAGGGGAAAGGGAATGACTTGATAAGTAAGAAATACAGAAGTGGTCAAATGAACTTTCATGCATCTCATAATTAGCATATAGAACGTATTGCCATAAGATTTCATGGGAGCCGAGCCTTAAGAGGATTGAAAAAGATCCGACACTCGTATGGGTAATGAGAGAATCCAAATTACATTGAGTAGAATAAAAACGTTAATAAAGATGTAAAACTTAATGCTTGTAGGCAGGAGCCAAACGCATGTGGATGGGGTTCCAAGGAAACTCCATGCTTGAGGTGATTATTCCATAATTTTCCCCTTGGAGTTTTTTTTGCTTTCCTTTGTTGCAGTAGGTATTGATGCAATTATGCAGTTGAGGATCTGCTGGGGAGCTCTGTGTTCCATTCCATTTATGCTTGTGTAGAAGGGAAGCAGAAGGTGCCACAAGAATATGTTCCTATTTGGTGTTCTCAGGAGGAAATAACTGTTAGACAATTCTAGAGAACACAAGCAAAGTAACCTTGCTGTAACTGGCATCAGGGCCTGGCTCCTTAGTTGTGTGAAAGAAAGACCTGGTCAAGTTATCCTTAGCTCTCAGTCCCCAACGGCCGAGCTAGGAGTGAATTCTGTGCAATGCAAGGTCCTAGATGACTTTCTGCAAACCCATTGTATTTTTGCTCACATCTTCTCCTTCAGAGTAAATTTATCATTTGAAGTAAATAAATACATTATTCACACTCAAAAGCAATGGTTCCTCATATGTAATCTGCCTCATACTGGCACTCTGCAGGTCCCAGGTTGCGAGTGGTCTGTAAGTGACAGTGCATGTTAGGTCTGTTGCCTGGGGTCTCAATGCAGCCCCCAGCCTGGCAGGTGAGCCAGCACAGCAGACGTGCTTTCCACCCCTGCCCTCCATCAAATGGGGACTGCATCTAGGTACATGGTAGTCTGCTCCCCTGATCTCTGTTCTGCATGCTGAGATAGAAAACTTTGGAATTCGCTTTCCCAAGCCAAAGTGAGAGAATCTTGCCAATTAAAAATGGCAGTGGATTGCTGCTAATGTTATTTCCAAAGGTAACACAGTTAATCCTATCTTTCACTGTTGCTTGACCCTATGGCTGCTGTAGCCGCTTCCAGGCACTGACTTAATCTGAATGGAAATATGGGCAAAAAAGCACAGTAGCCACACTGCATTTATTATTAATTTAAGAAGGAAGAAGAAACTGCTTCAGCATTGCCTCCTTTTCATACTTCATATCTCTAAAAGTAGCCAGTTAATTACATTCCATGGTTACTGCTATTGTAATATGTGCTTATTTGAAGTGCAAAGATAATCATCGATTGTACACTCTTGACTACACTATTAATGGTTTCAATACCCACATTGTGTTTACATTTTGCTTTATAACTAACACTTAGCCGTTGTGGCTTTAACATGTAGTAATTCAGGGAATACTGTCTCCATGTAATGCCCTTGCCATTTCATTCTGTAGTATTAAGCGTTGTTTTTCTAGGAAGGTCTTGAAATGTGGGGCATTATGTATGAGTTATGCTAATTTGTTAGGGCAATGAATACATTAATTTCATTAGTAAATGGCCTCAAAGCAATAATTACCAGTGTAGGTGTGTCAGAAATGATCATGTTCAGTTTTGCCAGTTAATTATTAAGATTTTGTTCTAAGGGACCCAGATTTGACATCCAGCTTCAATTTAGCCATAAATAAAAGTCTGAAGTATATGGGGCTGAAGAAATCTAGCCAAGAACTTGTTTTGCTCTTAGAAATTTCTACATTTTGTCTAATTGTGACTGCCAATAAGATGCCAAAATAATTAGTGTCAGTGATATGAGGTTTATACTATACCTCCCAAAAAGGCACATCATAATGAAAATAGCAATCGCATTTTCTCATTCCTCTCGTCTTGCCTTATGTTACAGAATGCTGAATTATTCAATGGTAGTATTACTTGCTAGTGCAGTATTAAATTCGAAATGGCTGCAGTTTATCGTTAAAGCTGAAGGGTGTTTTTAATGGAGTTTACTTCTAATGGCCTAATTAGGTTTCTAAGTTATATCCATGCACTTCTTGAACTTTACATGGCTACCACTGTAAAGGAAATAAATGGAGTCACCTGTGCACCTGGATTACTTTCCATAGAAGTGATCATATTTTTAATTACAGTGGACCTGTTGAGAGCAGCTAATAAACCTCTGTTTGGTAATAATATGCTTTTAGGCACCTTAACAACTGTATTTTTTCCAAAGGAAACTTGGAAAGTTGTGTACTTGAGCTGAGATACATTTCTCAATTATTAGAATGGCAGCAAATAAGAATTCTCCAATGTTTAATTTTTGTGGTCTGCTTTGGAAAACAGAGACATAGAAAGAGGGACAGAGACCCTCTGTTCTCATGACAGAAGTTATGACATGACATCCTGGTCTCTAAATTGGAAAAGCATGGATTTGATGGATGGACCACTTGGTAAATAAGGAACTGGCTAGATGGCCACACTCAAAGGGTTGCAGTCAATGGCTCAATGTCCACATGGAAACCGGTGATGAGTGGCGTTCCTCAGGGGTCAGTACTGGGACCAGTGCTGTTTAGCATCTTTGTCGGTGACATGGACAGTGAGATTGAGTGCACCCTCAGCAAGTTTGCTGATGACACCAAGCTGTGTGGCACGGTCAACACACTGGAGGGAAGGGATGCCATCCAGAGAGACATTGACAGCCTTGAGAGGTGGGCCTCCGTGAACCTCATGAAGTTCAACAGGGCCAAATGCAAGGTCCTGCACATGGGTCACGTCAATCCCAGGCACAAATACAGGTTGGGCGGAGAATGGCTTGAGAGCAGCCCCGAGGAGAAGGACTTGGGGGTGCTGGTAGACGAGAAGCTCAACATGAGCAGGCAATGCGCCCTTGCAGCCCAAAAAGCCAACTGCATCCTGGGCCGCATCAAAAGAAGCGTGGCCAGCAGGTCGAGGGAGGTGATTCTGCCCCTCTACTCTGGTGAGACCCCACCTGGAGTACTGCATCCAGCTCTGGAGTCCTCAACACAAGAAAGACATGGACCTGTTGTAAGGGGTCCAGCGGAGGGCCACGAAGATGATCAGAGGGCTGGAGCACCTCTCCTGTGAGGACAGGCTGAGAGAGTTGTGGTTGTTCAGCCTAGAGACGAGAAGGCTCCAACGAGACCTTATAGCAGCCTTCCAGTACCTAAAGCGGGGCTTACGGGAAGGATGGGGAGGGACTCTTTATCAGGGAGCGTAATGATAGGGCATGGAGTAACAGCCTCAAACTGAAAGAGGGTAGATTTAGATTGGATGTTAGGAAGAAATTGTTTACTGTGAGGGTGGTGAGGCACTGGAACAGGTTGCCCAGGGAAGTTGTCAATGCCCCATCCCTGGAAGTGTTCCAGGCCAGGCTGGATGGGGCTTTGAGCAGCCTGGTCTAGTGGTTGGTGTCCCTGCCCAGGGCAGGGGGTTGGAACTAGGTGATCTTTAAATTCCCTTCCAATCTGAACCATTCTGTGAAGTTACTTATAGCTTCTTTGAAAATGTGTTTTATGTTTTAAATTGCAAGGCGTAACTTCCAGAATAATGCTGGAAAAAATAGGACTGATAGCTGTTTACTGTCTCTTTTTAGCTACATCATCAAACAGGCTGCACTACTCAGTTATATTATAGGAAAGTATATATGGAAGCAAAGGGCATATAGGGATCCCTGTGTTTCCCATCAGTGGACATGGATAACAGCCAGCTACAGCAGCTATTTCAGCTCTGAAATATGTTTTATGTTGAGCGCAGGACTCCAGCCAAGCTCTTCCGATTTAGAGCAGAGGCCATCATTAGTCCAGTCCAGTAAGTATATACTCTGCAGAGTTTGCTCTCTGACCTTATTTCATAATATCAAGCAGAGTCAGTGAATAATGACAATACATCCAGATTCTTAGATCTACAGATCCAAAGAGTGGGTGTCTAATTGTGGCTTTCTTCTTGTGCATGATTGATAACATTATTTTAGCTGATATTCAGTTTGCTTTGGGACGGATATAAGCAAATTCAATGGATCTTACGATTAATTTTGGCATGTATCTGGGCAGCCTGGTTACTTTACCTTTTTTCTGGTCAAGTTCCTGAGAAACTTAACCACGCAAGGAAAATCAAGCATTGTGCTGTTACTATAGGAATTGCAGGCCAGCATACCCATTTCTCTTGCTGGATGGCTTTTATCCTGAATTGCTTCTTTGCAGTATTTGTTTAGGGACTCAGAAGACAAGGGAATGAGATCCTTTCTGTCTCAGATTGTGTACTTCTGCTAAAATGTTGGGAGGAAAAATGAGTCTTCCTTTATTAAGCAATTAAGTGAAATCTATGGACAGTTAACTCTAGATATTCAAACAAATCTAGAGTGGCACAAATCTATAGCAGTAATTCAGGAGTACTGTTCACCATAGAGATTTTGGAATATGTAGCAAAATGTAGGCAAAATCCCTTCTTCTTTTTTTTCCCCCCAAAAGATAAAACCCCTGGGAAATCAAGTTTTGCAAAAAGTTGTCAGTAGCAAAGATTTTATTTTTTTTCTCCCAAATATCAAACATCCTAGTCTTTCAGGGAATAGGTTAAGGTTACCAACAAGTCTGTTACTTACCTGCATATTCTTATTTTTTGCCGTTAGTATTAAGTTTAAACATTTAAGGATTGATTTAATATTTATGGCATAGTTTAATAAAAGTTTAGTGATGTAAGGGAGCTGGTTGCAAAGATGTGCTTTGCACGTAAACCCCACTAGAAACTCATTTACTTACAGAATCAAATGCTAAGTAAAATAAACAGCTTTGCTTTCTACTGACATTTTATAGCCACCTTAAGGGAAAGGTGGGGAGGGGGTTGTGTTGCCATGTGGGTTTAATTCATGAACTTCCACTCAGAGAGCTCAAAGGCAATACGGTAGTTGAGCCAACTTTCTCTGTTAAATCACAAAAAGAGAGATTTTTTTTTTTTTTTTTTTTACCAAATACAGGGGATCAACTGCAGCTGCAAAGAGGAAATTTAGAATTATCATCATACCAGTATCAGAAGGTCCTTTATATTTATAGCTTCATAAAAGTTCACAGCTAGAGTATTTGCTGCCAACTCATAAAAGAACTAATGAAAATTTCTGCAGATTTTTTTTTTTGTGGACAGTGATTTCTTAATCCCCTAAACCCTGATGAATTCTTATATTCAAAACATTTGTAAAAGAGGAGGGAAAAGGACTTTTTGTTGCTTTAATAGGGTAGGTCATACTTCAACTCACTGTGGGACAAACTCTGCTACAGTTTTACTTGGGTAATATTGCCCTACTCCAAGTGCACCCGTCAACACCAAGAAGACCGTTTAGGACATTGTGACCGTATTATTCAATGTAAAAGAAAAAAAAGTTATAACATTTTGTTGCCTTTGTGAAGGTAAATTGCTGTATTGTTTGGATAAACTTCAAAAATTTTATTTATAATCATAACAATGACTATTGCTTCAACATTAAAAAAACCTGTAATTAAGCAATAAGTTTCTTTCAGATAAGTAGTGTTCAGCAGTAATGAAAACCTTGTGTTTTAATGTACCTCAAAGGGTGTTGTAACTCAATAATTCACAGGTTCTCTGAGCTTTTGTGACTAAAAGCAGAAAGCTTCTTTTATTTACATTCCTAAAACTATGAAAATTATATCAATGTTTTTTTTCACTCCAGCTGCTGTGGAAAACCATTCCCAAAAGAAAAGTTAGTGATAGTAATGAGTTAGGCGAATATTTATCGAATCTGTGAGTTTTGGTGATTTTTTTTTTGCTTTTTTTTTTATAGTTACTGATCATCTTGCCCCTCCCCCACCCTTCCAGTTGTTATTGTGTTTATAACGTCAATGCTGCTCTAAGTTTTTCATTTCTATGTTATTCCTATGTCCCTTCTTCCATGCAACCTCATCCGGTTGGAGAGAGCCTCTCCCAAGAATAGCATATATTTTTGAATTTTCATTCTTAAAAGTTAAACTTGGAAGTATCTTTGAGATTATGTAGTGAGAAATGTTCTGGAACGTAATAGAAGGGTGTCACCTGGTGCCACCAGAATAGAGAGGGCATGTTTCAGAACACTTTTTTTTTTCTTTTTTTTTTTTTTTCCTGCCAAAGAGTAATAGTGCGGTGAAATATGACCTCTTTTGTAGATCAGCACCTAACAGAGCTGAGCCATTCAGGCTGTCCTCCCAGCCCAAGACGTTTTATCATTTTGCATGCAGTGTGCCTCAAGCTGTGAAGCTATTTGTTGAACTAGGCCATGTTACTGTTTGACTAAGAGGAAGACAAATGTTCCATATTATCCTTAATTTCCATATAATTGTTTTAATCTTTGTTTTATAATAAATGTATAAAAGTGCCCTGAGGCACTTTTGTTTGGTATTGTAGGTGTCTCATTTAGAGTCCAAGCAAGATGGAAACGTTCAGGTCTGCTTTTCTTCCTTTCACCTGAATGATTCACAAGACGTGCTCCAAAAATAAAATATTCAGCTGTTTTCACTGCAGAACGCTACCTCCACATGCAAAAGCATGTGAGGCTGCATTTCCTATCTATCTCATTCTAGATATGGTTAGAAAATCAGATTAGGACAAGTGACAGCTTTGGCTGGAGAGATGTGCTCCTGCCAACTCCACAAAACATTTAGCTGGGGGAATATATGTTCCAAGTTAAAAAGAACTGGAGAGTGAGGGAAGAAGGGATGTCTTACCTGTGACTCACCACTGCTTCCTGTCTCGCATCTTGATGGCACGTTTATTCAAAGAGGCTGAACAAGTAGTCTTACATAAAGAAAATTACAATCTCCAAAACTTCTGAAGGGTCAAGACGTGAGAAAACACACAGGAGTCTTGTATGGAGTCCTTTCAGGTTGGCACTCTACCTACGTGTTTTATGCCCAGTTAATGACAGCTTGTCTCATTTAGTTCCCAATGGCCAGCTGCCTGCATCCTTCACTCTTGGACTCTAATTCATAGTGTCGTTTCAGCTGTATCTTTGTTTAGGGGTGGCTACTTCTGGATGCCATCCCATCCATACACCTGAACTTTACTCTCACAGATCTGCTAAAGTGAGGACTCCCTTAGAGTACCCAACAAAAGAGCACACTTTGACACAATTCCTCCACACCAGTCTAATGCAACAGAGTTAGAGAATTAACACAGCATAAACTGATATGGGGGTGAAAGAAGGTCCTGGAGACTCTTTCTGTTTGATTCTGTAGAAGTTAGAATAATGACAACCTATCTGTGGATTTTATGAAACATTATAAACCCACTGTAAAACATCTGTGGGATGCCATAGAAAGTCTGTAGAAATTGGAGCATTTTATAATATATATCCATCTTGTTTGGTTTTGATGGGAGGTGGTACAGTTGCTGAAATTAGTGGGGTGGGAGGGTTGTCTGTGCATGCCTGACAGAACAGAGAAATATGGAAACTTCAGATAGTTCTTTCACAAGTTGTTTTCAAGCCTGAAATAGAGCTAGTCTTCAGGGGGAAAACAAGCATCCTGATTTCAACAGATGTTAATGTTTAGTTCCATGGTCCCTTTAATAACAAGCCCAGTGAAAAGGGGAAAGTCATATGAATACATTTTTTGACATTTTGTTTATTAGCATTTTATCTAGGCTAGTAGTAAATGAATAGACTTGTCAGCAGAAATCTCTTGGTGAAGCAAATAAAGAATCTTAATAGGCAGGGAGAACAGAACTAATGGCAAATTGCTCACAAAGAGCTCTAATTTATTGGTTTCTTTTTCATGAAGATTCTGT
Organism: Chroicocephalus ridibundus; assembly: GCF_963924245.1. Lineage (NCBI taxonomy): Eukaryota > Metazoa > Chordata > Aves > Charadriiformes > Laridae > Chroicocephalus > Chroicocephalus ridibundus. The sequence continues at coordinate 17,571,113 of NC_086291.1, read as the reverse complement.
TCTGGATTCTGGCTTTGCCAGAAGAAACAGCTGAATGATGACATGGATTCTCAGAAAGAAACTGTGCTGTCTGGTAGGAAAGGGGAAGACTTGAGGAAAGAGTCTGTTTCTTTTAACACTTTGTTCAAAATACTTCATACAACACAGTGAAAAGTTTTTTCATAGTTGGATTTGTTGGTTTCAGTGAACTGGACAAGTCTGCATTTATAGAAGTGCTGTGATGCCTGATTTCTTTTGTAAGTGACTGACTGCGGTAAAAGAACAAATGAGGGCTTCTCTGGGTCTCTGTTGAGCAAATGATGCAGCGCTCTGGATTCAGGATGTGCAGCTTCATGGGACTACTGCTTCTGGCTTGCTGTACACGCCTGTACCCTGGTACACTGCTCTTGGGGCCAGTAGAGTTACTGGGAGGTATGGTACTGCCTCATTTCCTCCCCCAACCCTAGTTGGGTCAACCTGTTCTCCCAAACAAAGGAAGAAGCTGCAAATTACAGGGTTAAAAATATGAAATGTGTTTGGAGTATGCTTAGTAGTTACAAGCTGAAAATTCTCGTTACCCACTGTGCATTCAACAGCAGTCATAAATGTAGAGCATACCACTGAATAAAGTTATGTAATTAGTAGAATTAAATGTTGTCTACACTGCATTCCTTCCAAATCCATTGGTGCGATAGGACTGCGTCTGTAGGACTTTCAGCCAGGTGGGCATGAGGAGCTGTTGTGTCACAGTGCATTAGAAGTAGCTGTGGAGTCTTTCTCAACACAAGTCGTTATTTGCCAAGATTACTAAAACTTCCCTGACCCAACCCATTCAGCCTTCAGTTTTATGTTGGTGGTATCAGAAAGTGCTGTGTCTTCAAAAAAGTAATTGCTGAATGACCCTATAGGGCAAGTTCATCCTCTTATTCCTTGCCTTGCCTTGGACAAGCAGAAAGGTGCAGAATGTAATGATGTATCCTTAGAAGTGCTTGAAGTCAAGATGTAAAAAGGTGGAGAGGTAGGGAGTGAAGTAGAATAGGACAGGTCAAATAATTTTAGGGAAATAATTTGTTTCTTTGATTAATTAAATTTCATTTTCCAGTGTTAAAATCATTCTCTGAGCCTCTATCATAATCACCTGACCTTGTCAGAACATCATTCTGAAGTATTTAAAAAAAAAAAAAACAAACCCAAACAACAAAACAATAATCCAAGAAGAGAAAAATGCTGCAATGTGGCAATCTAGAAGTTGTAATATTTTTAATTTGGTGCTTTATTGGTGTTTTAATTTATTGCTCTATTGAAAGCACTCCTGGTGGAAGGAAGAATGAAAAAACAGATTAAGCCATGTAAGGGCAGTAAGACAGTGGAACTGGTTTGATTATGTAGACTAATTGCATGTTGTTTGTTTTTCTTTCTCCTCTGTGTTCCTAAAATGAATTCCTTCCATAGATCCAGTACAATAACTTCTGTTCCAATAAAAGCTTGTCAGGCTTTCTCTCCTGCTGGAGAAACAACCTTAGAAAACAAAACAACTGTTGTAGCAACTCAGGAAATGTACTTGCAGTTTCTCCTGTGTTTCACATTTTCTTTGTCCCAGACCCTGACAGAAGAAAGACAGGACTCCAAGAAAGTGGTTTAACAAGGCTGTAACTTTACATAATGTTTCAAGGAACTATCTGACAATAATTCATCCAGCACAGGTCATTCATCCTATTGTAATCCACTTTGCAAAGGGCCCTTGTCAGCTCTCTACCCCATTAACCGGGCACAGCACCATTGCTGAGAATTCACTGCTCTTCCCTCATGCAAGGCAGGGGGAAATGACTCCTCACTGTTGGGGAGATTCAGAGCTTCAAGCCGTTCTTCACTAACTCCTTTTATTAGTAAGTGTATTTCCCCTATACAGCTGCAATTCTAGCTTTCTAAAGGGACGAGAAGCCCTTTTGAAAAATTCTCTACAAACAAGAATTTGCTGAATTGCAACTCTCCCTTTCTCATCCCCTGAAAAGGAAAGAAAAAGGATGAAATAAAACATTTGTCACGTTTGGTCACTATGAAGATGCTTCTCTTCTCAAGTCCACAGAGACTGTGATGTGCATGGGAAGGTTCTGAAGTGCAGTAATTTTACTATGCTAAAGTTGCTGTAATTTTTTAAGAGACAGTTTTTTGGATGGAAACTAGAGGCAAGAGGAAAAGTTTATAAGGTCTTTTGATTTAGTAAGGGCGGGCAGGAGAATGGGCAATGGAAGAGAAAAAAGACTTAACATCTGCAACACTGTTTAGTCAGAATCTCCTGACACAAGCTTCTCTATTAGGCCATAAGATGAGAACAGAGTAAGTTCTGGTACCTTATAGTACCAGTTTTGAAGGTGCCAAAAACTTTTCCAGCTCAGACAAAACTCCATCTCTCAGGCTGCCAGAAGTGGGTTCTACCTTACTAGAGGCCCTTGCATGCAACTTTAAAGGCTGGATAGCTTGCAAACACTGGGGTTTTTTTCTCTGAATGGGACATCACCTTTATGAAAGTTAATGTTAAATGCAGCCTTATTTATCCACGTTACAGTCAAATTAATTTCATACCACTAAATGAACAGGGTGATGAAACATTTAGTTCCTTTCAATAAACTCGTCTCTAAAGATTTAATTAAAAATACACTTCTTATACCTCCCTACAGAAAAATGTGATCGAAATATTCAAATCTTTTTAAGTTTTTGCCTGGACACTTATGTTTTGGTGTAGAAATATATAAAACTTACATTCAAGAAGTTGCCTTCTCAAACTGCTTTTCATAACATCGTTTCATCAGATCATTTTAATTTTATGCATGACATTATCTTTTCAAGCTGACATAAGACTGGACTGTGATATTTGGATATTCAAGATGGAACTGAATAGCTTAACAGTGTTTCTGCTTGTGTATGTAACTTTTTTTTTAATTTATTATTATTTTTACTTAGGAGAACCTAAGAAACAAGTCCTTCCAAAAGAATTTCCTTGGCTTTTTAGGTGATTTTGCTCTCCTCTTTTTAACCAGGGGAATTTTCATTGGACTGTTCTAGAATCATAGAGTTGTTTTGGTTGGAAGAGACTTTTAAGATCATCAGGTCCAACCGTTAACCTAGCTTTGCCAAATTACCACTAAACCATGTCCCTAAGCACCACGTGTACACATCTTTTAAACACCTCCAGGGATAGTGACTCAACCACTTCCCTGGGGAGCCTGTTCTGATGCTTGACAACCCTTTTGGTGAAGAATATTTTCCTAACATCCCATCTAAACTTCCCCTGGTGCATCTTGAGGCCATTCCCTCTTGTACACGCTTTGTGGTGTCTGCAAATTTACTGAGGGTGCGCTCAGTCCCCTCATCCAGATTGTTGATAAGATATTAAAGAGAATAGGCCCCAATACTGAGCCCTGGGGAACACCACTTGTGACTGGCTGCCAACTGGATTTAACTCCATTCACGAGAATTCTTTGGGCCTGGCCATTCAGACAGTTTTTCACACAGTGAAGTGTACGCCCATCCAAGCCATGAGCAGCCAGTTTCTCCAGGAGAATGCTGTGGAAATGGTGTCAAAAGCTTTACTAAAGTAAAGGTAGACAACATCCACAGCCTTTCCCTCATCCACAAAGTGGGTCACCTTGTCATAGGAGGAGATCAGGTTAGTCAAGCAGGACCTGCCTTTCATAAACCCATGATGACTATGCCCGATTGCCTGGTTGTCCTGCGTGTGCTGCACGATGCCACTCAAGATGACCTGCTCCATAACCTTCCCTGGCACCAAGGTCAGACTAACAGTCCTGTAATTCCACAGATCCTCCTTCTGGACCTTCTTGTGGATGAGCATCACATTTGCTATCTTCCAGTCAACTGAGACCTCCACGGTTAGCCAGGACTGCTGATAGATGATGGAAAGTAGATGTAATGTAGATTTTTTTCAAGGAGAAAGGGATGATTTTAATTTAATTGCATAACAGACAGGACAGGGGCAGATTATCATTAGAAAAGGGTGAGGGCAGGGGGCAAAAAAAGGCTTCTGACTTAGGTAGAGTGCTAGCAATGTACTGCTTTGATTTAAATTGCCCAGCTAAAAGAGGTTGCATTGGAAGAGATGCCATGCTGGATACCTATGGAAGCGCTGTGAGGGTTGATAATTTGGTATTTGAAATTTAGTGAATTAACAGTACTTCCTGCTGGAATGTAAACAGCCTGGTAGGCAGATTTCATGTTTCTGTTCCCTGTTTTTCTCTTCCCTTAATGTCACCATAATTAATTGAATCAAAGCCTAGACAGAAGTGAAGCACTCCCATCTTGTCACTGTACATTGTACAGGTGAAAAAGTTGGAGGTAGTAGATGGTGGGTTCTCCTGTCTTCAGCAGCCTAGAACAATAAGCACAACCCAAAAAACAGAGAAGCATAACCACTTTTTTTTTTTTTGGTACCAGTAAAATTCTGTAATAGAAAATCCTATTGCTTGACTCTTTGTACTCTTTGAGTTTAATTTGTATAATCCCAGGGCACAAAGCCTGGGGGGACTTGATTTTCACAGTATGCCGCAGGCCTGGTGTGTTTCACCAGCCTTTAGACATGGGTGGGGAGTTGTGCTTATGCCTGTTGTAGGTGATGCTGGTGGCTGGGACTGAGGTGACCCTGTAGCTTGGTCTCACTGACTGTTGCATTTCAATTCAGCAATGTTACCACGCTGATCAGGTACTCAGAAATTGTATTTTTTCTGTAAATATTAAACATGTGATTACAGTTACACTACGGACTGTGTGCTATGTGTTGCTTTTTAGAGGACTGTTATTTCCACTTGATCTTCTATATTGTATTGTGTTGTACAATAAAAGCCAGACTGCATTTTTTTCCTACCTAAGCCAAAGTGAAGTTTGCCACCCATTGCCCATTCGGTGGTTTGTGTGGGCAGTGTACTTGTGCAGGACTGTGGTCAGCGGAGCAGAGCTTTGGCAGCTCTGCGTAATAATGCCTCACAACAAGGGAAAACCTGCTGAATCTACTGCTTTGTCGTGCCCTCAGGAGTCAGACTCTGTGAACAGGCACTTAAATAGTGAATGGGAAGTGGAAAGATGCCCTAATTTCTTAATTCTTCTATGTGAATGATGTAGGTCACAAGTAAAATGTTCTTTATGATCTGCAATATTGGGATTGTATCTATTTCAGAGCTCATTAAGTTTTGATAACTGAGGTGGTTTAATGACACACTGTACTGTGGATTTTTTCTTCAATATGTATATATGTTTAATGTGATGATGTTTTACGTGTGTAATTCAAATGGTAAATACTGGAAAGAAAAATGAACTATTTTCTTTTCAAGCAAAGAGTTGGGGACTATCGTTGTTTCAAAGGTAGCTTTAAAATACTTCTTAATTGGACCTCTGTTTTGTCTATAATACTGTCTCTCTAAAATTGTACCTTAAAAGTGCAACACTATTTTGGTTTCTTCCCCTAGCTTTATACTACGTAGTTTTCAATTAAGTCTCAATTAGTCATGTCAGTGTAGTTTTCTGACCCCAACATCCAAGATCATATAGTTTGTAATATGGCTGGGAATTTGGACAGGAATTGCTCTGCAGCACAAAGGTGGGTTTTTCAAACCCCTTCTACTGAAGCCTGTAATGAAATGTTTTATGCCAGTACTGTCTGCAGTAAGGAGATGTGGAATTAAGGAAAGCTGTAAAACATAAAATCTCTAGATGTGTGTTATGATTATTTATATTAAATTGAAGTAAATTATATTGCTCAATGAGAGAGTTTTCCAGGTCTAAAGCAAGATTCGTTGTGTTTCTCTACCTCCTTTATTTTTATACGTGAGGTACTGGCTGTGGAGGGAAGCATGGAATAGTGCTCTGGCCTTTTGTCTCTGGAGAGAGAGGGATTTGTAAATTGGATAAAGGTCAGTAGGGAATATTAGTTTAGTTGGTGATGTCAGACGAGTTCTTCTCTAGACCACACAACCACTGTGCAATTGGCAAAAGTATGGTAATAGGCTGTGGTCTGTCAATTTAATGAGATATCGAGGGGGATCAGAAGGATCGAGAGAGGTTTTTAGTATCCACTGCAATGCTGTGCAAAAACATCTCACAGAAAAAGGCAGATGCTTTAATTATAGCCCTGAAAGGGAAACATGTCATATTCTGTGGAGCTCTGATCTGAACTGAGGTCCACACTGGGTGCTGTTTTGAGGTATCCAAATGCGAGAGTTCATTTGGATCCTTACAGAGAGGTCAGAACGCACCTTTCTCATCACACCAACTTTCATTTGAGTGCTCCTTCACCTTGCAGGGAAAAACTAACAAAAGGCATGCAGATGCCAAGCTACCTGGTTGAGTTCAGAAGCCACTCTGCTGTGTTCAGTGTGTTTGCACTACAGGTGAAGACTGCCATCCTGGGACTACAATGTTACCAACAGACTTTCCCCAGACAGCAGAAGAAAATGGGAAAATTGTGGAGCTGTGTTGGTTTACAGGTGCTTTGTGTTCCCCTACTAATAAGCAAGTGGACATAGCCTTTATGTGATAATATATTACATCATGCACAGGGCTGTAAATTTATTCACATAAGTAACTAACGCATTTTATATCTTCTCAGATTGTCCAACAGCTCTGCAACATCTGTGAAAGTACTTATTGTTTGGAAATTGCACTGAGAGTAATTCCAAGAAAATATCCTTGGTTTTAGACAGGTCCTTTGAAAGTATTGATTTTTCAGAGTCTGAGAAGCATTTACATGTTTTTGTTAGTCACTTAAATCATGTGGTATTTTTCCTGTCCCTGGCTATGCAAGGTTGATTCTTAAAGTGACTATTTTATTTCAGGTGGAAAGCGCCCCTTCTATCTGTTTTTCCTAATCAGTAATTTGGTGAACATTCATCACTGAATGCATTCCTTGTGTAGATCTTATGGACAACTAAAATAACAATTGCAAACGCAGCCACAAAAAGTTAGATATATTTTTTTCTGAGCAGAAATTTATTTTAAAGGTTTTGAAATCTTAATTAAGCTCATGTTAGGCTATTAAATAAGTATACAGTGTATTGTGTGATAGCCTGGCTGCTGGTAATGTGCTCTAGATACATCTCTGTGTGTGCTGTTTGTGGTCTCCTCTGTGTGCAGGTCACTGGATGTGTTCACAAGCTGACTGCACGCACAAAACATCACCATGTTGCATCTTTCTGTTACTGACATCAGGTGGGGATTTGCACATGGAATTGCCTTTCAAAGTGGACAACGTTGTCATACCCTTACATACAAGGACCTAGGAACTGTGAATTTTCATCTCATTTCTCCTAAGGCTCTTTGGTGGGAGTTGTTCTTTCTTTTCTTGCAAAATGACTGCAAGTACAGAGAGATTTGAGTGCTTTATCAGCAGCATAACTATTCCTTGAGGAGGCTCCCCACATCTTGAAGTCTATAGCTATGGAAAATAAATCCATATTTTGAATATCAATTTTTCTTTTAACCTATTTGTGAATGATTTATTGTAGTGGAAAGTCAGATGATGATAAGATAACACTGTTTAGAGGTCATTAAAGAGTTTTCAGGAAGTTTCTACAAAGGTACTATTCTTATATTGTCAGTACGATAAGAAAACTAACAATTTATGTCAAAGTTTGCAAAATGTGTTTGTCTGATAAACAGTCTGCTCAAGGGACATCAATCATACTTCCTTCCCAGAGTATATTGTATTTTTCATGAAGTGAACTTCAGTGACTCTGCACATTCGTGTGTTTGATATTACAGTATCTTAAGCAGCATCTTTTTTGTTGTAGTGGCTGTAATGCAGTGTGCAGCTTGGTGCCACATATTGTACCAGGCACTAATAACCAGAAGCCTTTGCTTCTGCCAAAACCAGTGATCGTATATTCTTTAGCCAGGTAAGAATGTGACTGATATGATCTCTATTCCTGGACCTCAGAGTATGTTTCTTCTCTTGAAGGAAAGATGTTTCTGTAACATAAAAAATTTGTTGTGGAAGATGGTCAGAAGAGAGTTACAACATGAGTCTGCTTTGTAGAATACTGTTCTGAAGAGATGTTCTGCATCAATATAATTGAGAAGCATATTTGGTTAAAAACAACTAAATTATAGACTGTATAATCTACATTCTCACTGTTTTTCTTAACATGCATTTCAGCTTATTACAGTATAAATCACTTCTCAATTGCCTTGAGCTGAAACAATGCATCTGAGCTTGGGTTAAAAGCCTGTAAGTGCTTCTTTACTTGAACAAAGTGAAATCAGGTTACATTAATAGAAGTATTAATTAATTTGCCCTCATTTTTTCAGTAGAATTAGCATTATTGAAAAGCCTTTACCATCTTGAAGTACGGTTAAAGTGTGTACAGCTTTAGCGACAGAGTTTCATCTGTAACACCTAGTGATGTGTCAGATAGTGTAGAAAATTATTGTCCAATTTGGAAACCTGAGACATTACTGAGAAATGCTGTGGGGTGCGTTATAATGAAAATACCAATCCACATTAGCCATGGTTGCCATAAGCAAAAATCTTAATATCTTGGCCAAACCTACTTAAGGTTCATGTAATAAACTCACATTCCTAATTTTATTAGGGATGTGCCAAGTTAAGCACTTTGCTGGCCTTTGGACAGATTTATAGCTTGACTTCTGCTGAATTAGTGTTGACTGACAAGAAGGCATTGTTTTATAGGATGCTATTTAAATAAAAACCTGCAGGGTATTTCTGCAATGTTGTCACTTCAAGTCCGAACTGGAAAAAAGAAATGTGTATTAAGAAGGAATCTTCATTATCTTTCATGAGTTTAATCTAAGGCTGTCAAAAGCTTCCTTATAAGGTAAGACATTGTAATGCACAGGGACAAGCCTCATCTTTGTTCCAGGTTTTAGTATGAAAGCAGTCTGTTGAACTTACTGGAAACTGGGGAGGAAAAATATTCCTATTCACTTTTACTTGGCAGAGTTGTGTCTAAAGAACAGAGTGTGATTCTCTTTCCCTGTGAATATCAGAATGGCAACTGATGATAGCTGTTTTACTTTGTAACTTTATTATGCGTATAATGTGTCATCTTGTATTTATTCATTGGCTATCCTGGGCCAACAAACATGCTGACATTTTCATATGTAAAACAGTCTTGTTGTAGATTAAAAAATTGTCCTTCCTTTAAAAAAACATTGGTTGGTGGAACAGTTCTTCCCTTTTATGAAATAAATAAATAAGGGAAAAAGTGCATCTTCTAGACTTAAAATTACAGTGTGTGTAACTGTTGTGTTTCTGAGCAAAATATTGACCCAAATACCAAAAAAATTAATCTGACCCTTCAGTCCTCCCTTGCCATATACTTTTAAGTTTATGGGAAGGACCATGCAGCCAGGACACCTGTATTATATGAAGACATTGCTCAGTGTCTTATCCGTGGTCACAAATTTGTATAGCGGAGTTGACCATTTGTAAAAGGAGGAGAGTTATTCCTGCCTCTCTGAGGGACTGGAAGTTGCAAGGAATGGATATGACTGAAGTATTTCGGAGAGCTTCAGAACTATCATCTGAGCCTTACTTCTTACAATTAAATTATGAAATGTGTGAAGGGAGTATAATTAGCACCAAAATGTCCTTATTTTGTGCATATTAAAAAATATGATATAAGGAAACAGCTTCACTGGAGACAATGACAAAAGGCAGGGATCGGTGTTATAACTTATCTAGAATACATCGAGTTACATATGATAGATTACACAATAGATTTGCTTTAGGGAAAGAGATATTGTACATACTGATTAAAGTCTACGTAAATCAAATATTGGAAATATGCCAGTCATATCTACCAGTGCCACTCATGCAATGGATCTCTGCTACGTCTCACTGATTTTCTTAAGCTTTTTGTTAGCTATTACATACTCTCACCCCATCAGCTGCTTGATCCAGCAAGAGTAAGGTGGGAGACTGAAATAATAAGAATTCAGCAACAAAATCGGCATGTGAGTTCTGACTAGTAGAAGAGCAGTTGAGGAATAACTGATGTCAATGTAGTTTAAATTCATGCAGAGAATTTATTGGACGGTTTCTCACCTGTTTAAATATAAGCTTAATATGACAAAGAGTTTCCCTCACACATTATTTGATCATCATTATGTATTACTTATAAAGCTCCATCATTGTTCATGGTACTTTACCAAGGTAGTTTAATTAAAAGATTCTACTTGGAGTTGACGAGTGCAATAATGCAAGCTTTACAGAGCCTTATTCCACAAGACGTTGGCATATGCGCTACGGCATTCGTGTGACTGCTGATCATTGATGGAGCCATTACAGTGGTATTACAAGGTTGACATAGGAATGTACCTAAACACCTCTTCATTAATGTAGTATTCACAGTAGGTGATAATATAACTGGATTAAGAATCTGCTTAAAATTGTTCTTATTGATAATTGAACTTCTCCATAAAGGGATATCACATATGTTTTTATCAGCATTTAGAAATAGAAAAAGTGGTTGAGAAAGAGCGTCTTAGATTATTTATTTTATTTTTATGTGGGTAAGTATAATTTAAATATCAAACAAACCAATTGTTGAGGGCAGCAATTAATAAACAAGGTGCTACCTGTTTGATCTGTGGGTCCCTATCCTTCTCCTAGTTCAATCAATGGTAAAGTTTAATTGGGAGCAGCATTGCATGCTAATGTAGATATTTTCTTATTTTCCAATAGTGTGTCAGGCTTGTCTGGATATGTGGTCAAGAGTAAGTCTGAGCTTTGTGAGACCGCACAGAGTGTGTTCGTTGGTTTTGATGTTGGAAGGATCACAGACTTATGCATAGCACAGTTGCGTGTTGATGGGGAAGCCACCTCTTCCTTCTGTACATCAGAGGATAGGGCATACTTCCTTTGTTTACGTGCCAGTTAATGTATTCCGTTGGCAGAGGTACTTCACTCCTCAGGTCTGTAGCTGCCAATTCTGCTTTAATTAATAAGCATTAAACTAAATTCCCAACCTCACAAATCCTTCCCTGACAACTTCACACCCTATTAAATCCTAACTTTCTTGCACCTTAAAAATACTTCTTTCCACAATACAGTACTTTTCTTTATGGATATATGCACCACTATTAGTAGAGTTTACCATAAACCTGCTTAGTCTAAGAAATCTGGGTTTTCCCTTAAAACAAATTCAGAAGTAGAGGCTTAAATTAGGACAATAAAAGAATTATTATCCTTTAAATGTATGCACATGTGCCTGTATAACTGAAACCTATGCGCAAAGTTGGGTACTCGTCACATAATTATTTGGGTATGCAACTTAAATGTGTATTTGTACACCCTTCACTGCTTCTAAAATGTTAACCTCTCTATATTTGGGTTCCATGCTGCTACGCATTACTTTCTTTTAACATGAGGAACGCTGTTATCTATTTTGTCAAATGTGAAATAGCCACGTATGTGATACTACATTGAAATCTGGACTTTAAAGGACAATTAGAAGCTCTGTGACAAGCAGATCCAAGCTCTGTTTAGATCTCATGTCATTCTTCCCATCAATTTCAGGAGAAGCTAGATCAGGCTTAGTGAGAGAGGGGAGGAGACAGGGATCAAGGATGAAAAGGAGAGCTCTTCTTCAAAATGCTGCAGAAGTCTGAGAGCAATTCCAAGTGCTTCCTGTTAAATACCACCAAACTCCAGCAGATTCCAAAAAAAATTGTTACATATCAAATTTTGGAGTATAGATTTCCATATGGGTTCAGAAGCTGCCAGCTCAAGGAAAATGTGTGGGAAGCAGGTCCTGGGAGCAAACTCTCAATTCTTGTTCACTGTGCTGCTTCTGCTTTTAGCTGGAGTCTCTAGATTAAAATGCATCAACACCCTGGGAGTAAAGAACAGAAAATAATTGCCAAAACATCAGGCTAAAATTACACATGCTTTTTCTATTTCTCCTTTTACCCTTTCTCTCTTTTATGCTGATCCTGTTTTGACAGGAGAATTAGAGCACAGCCATGTCCAGAATATCCTCGCACAGCCTGGTGGTTAGTACACTGCCACGAGAGCTAGGAATTTGGGGTGGCCCTAGAAGAAAAAGGCAAATAACTGGGAGCCTCCCATTTTCCATCTGACTGGATTTTGTGAAAGAGGAACTGGCCTCTGTTTCTTCTGCCCTTGGGTAGAAGACTGACCTTGAAAAAGTGATGGCTTTTTTATTCACTCTCAAACCTGGGACATGTGGCAGGTCTGACTGTGTGATTCTGAAGGGCAAAACCAAAATCCCAAATCCAAAATCACCAGTCTTCTCGCAAAAGAATGTGGTGGTGAAGTCTTGCATCGATCCATGCTTTTATTTCTAAGGGACACTTTTGATCTTCTATTTTTGTGGGTTATATTAAATGTGGTTTTGGATTCAAACTTCAGTTCCTTTTGGTAAACATAATGTCAGCTAGTCTTCCTTGCACATTTCCTAGAGCGCTTTTGTTTCCCCAACAGGTATATGGCGTAGCTTTGCATGATCTATTAGCCTCCCACTTCTTTCATCTGTCCCATTAAATTTGCTTTTTTTCCCTGCAGTCTGAAGATGCTCTTGCACAAGTGATGTCACCTCTAATCCTATTTTTCATTTGTATTGTGGATGTTGCTAACCACTCTTTAAATAAAAATACAACATGATTCTAATATGCTAAGCAGCTCCACGGATAACCATATAATTTCAAAATGATACTGATTTTGTTTATATGCAACATAATCTTTTACAGTTCTTAGTCTTTATTTGAAGCATTGCAGAATGGATTTTTATGAAAGGTATTATAAAGGACTCCTTGTTTTTTCATAACAGATTTGAACATTAACTGATCAGAGTTCAGATAAATAGTCTTTACTCTCCATTAAAATATTAAAAAGCCTTTGGTAGGAAACTGGCATAAAGATCCTTCATTCTTGTTTAATGAACACTTGTTGGCAAGTATAACACTTTAATAGCTTTGCAGAATGAATTTTGTGTGAGCATCCTCCATTTCCCTGTCAGACACTTGTCCAGGTGCTGGGAATTTATTGGGGGAAGCATATTTTTACTCATTAGTTCTGTATTTGATTACAGAACAGTAAAATATGAACCACTAAGTCCCCGAGGCATAGCTGTGTACATTGAGATTAGTAATTGCATGTCATCGTGTTTTCCATTGGAATTTATATGGACAGATAGGATAGGTGCTCCTTAAGTAGGTTTAAAAGCAAAGCAAATTTGTATTTAATCTTTTTTGCAGGCATATTTTCCCTAATGGAGTAAAGGTTAGGCTAGATGATACATTTTAAATATGGTTTTAATTTATTTTTCTCTTTTTTTTTTTTTTCCCTTTGTTGAAGTATGAGGTTTTCTTTCTGACAGACTAAAGGAAATATATTGTAGCTGAAAAATTTGACTCTCTATGTGCTAATAAAAACAGAAGGAAAGAATTGTGGTGTTGTCAGAAATGGGTGTTTATGAATATATGTTTATACACAATATGTAGACAATCTTTTTATTTTTAACCACCTTTTAATGTTTTAGGTAAGAATGAAAATCATGTAGCAGCTCTAAGGACAAATTTTATTCAAACGGAATAAAAAAAATATACCATTTTTTAATGTCTTTAGTATGCCTGTTCTTCAAGAACAGCTAAAAATCCATAAAAATTTTTCACATTAAGAAAACCCTTAAAACAAAAATGAAACTGATCAAAAAAATTTAATACATTTGAAACATGAACTTCTTTTGGATAATATTGAAGGGTTAAATAATGCCAAACATGCCGTGCTCTACTGTATAAAAGTGCTCATAAATGCATTTTCCAAAACTGAATCTAATGAGGTACTTAATAGTCACAAAACTGGCACATTTGATAATTAATGTTCCTTACGGAATTTTTGCTGATGCAGTATAGTCTTAAACAGAGAGAAATGTTAACTCAACATGTACTTGAACCATCAGCTATTCGGAAACTTCCCCTTTATTGATGTGAAATACCTGTGTATGAGCACTTAGCAAGAGGCCTTCGTTAGCCCACCTTCACCTTAGTGTGAGAACTTGAACTGTAAGAGTTTCTGGTTTGTGGATACCTATGTGCAAGGCCATGCAGTATTGTGATTGTGTTCAATGGGGAGACAATTATTGTGCCCCACTGGCAAATGCAGAAATGTTTCCACTTCCAGTTGTTGAATGAATCAGCATTCAGCTGAACTCCCACATTGACATCATGAGCAGCAGATGTATGTTGTGTGATCCCCAAACAGGAAACTGCAGAAACAGGGCACAGTTACCATGCCACCGCATTGGGGGCTCTTCAGGCATAGTAGCTGATTGAACTTGCATTGGCCCACGTTGTGCACATCCATTGCTAGTGCTACGTACTTGTTTGATCAAAATGGTTGAAGGATGATGAGAATAAGATGTAATTTGTGCAAAAGCAGAGATTTATAGGGTCTAAGATTTAAAAGTGTCTATTTAAAACTAGAATGAGAAGACCGTATCTTTACGATGTAGGAAAAATGCAATGAAAATAGATAAGATATTTAAGTTTGAGAAATAAATGTTGAGAATGGGTAGTAAATAATTTTTTTCTTTCTTTTTCACAATCGTGTTCTACAGCAGCAGTGGCAGGCTATTTCTTTGCTGGTAAATTCCCACTGATTTCACAGTACACATATTGAATATAGTATATGTTACAAAGCTGAGATTCAGAGGATTTTGAGGGAGAAAAAAATGTTGAAGGGTAATTGGAGCCACACAGGGAGAGTGGAGGAGGGATCAGGGCAGCAAAAGAAGGCTCAGAGAGGATTGTAGAGGCTCTGGGGAAGCTGAAAGTGGATCAAAACAGGACAAATGGAGGTAGAAAGGATCAAAATGCCAGGGAGAAGGAAAAGAGAGGATTGGAGCTATATAGGAGTTCAGGAAAAAAAGGTATGGTCAAACAGGATCAGAGCAATTTTGTACTAGCTGACACAAGATCAGAGGAGCAGGAAATAAGGCGAGCTGGAAGAGGTATTTGGATCCTAAGTATATGGAGGAGGAAGTAAAAGAGAAGCAGAGAAAGAATGGGAGCCAAATGAGAAGTGCAAATATTAGAGCTGCATGAGGGATACAGCAAAAGTCAGAGTATCAGGAAAGCTGAGTGGGGATCAGAGAAGAATTACATGAAGAGCTATCAGGAAAGCCAGGAGTAGGTCAGAGGAGCTTACAGAGATTTGGTCAGAGTGGCCAGAGGGACAGAATGATGTGGCATGTTAGCCTATTGCTCAGCATACTGCAATTAGTTCAAAAGCCCTTACGGAGCATCTCAAAGGGTGGAAGTACCAAGAATATTAGCACGTTGTTATATGGCAGATTTGATTTATTAGTAGAAGCAAGGGTTTTACCTAATTCATCTCCTGTGAGGATTTGGCTTGTTGGATGTTGTCCTGGCTGCTTCTTCAGAATCCAGCAGTGATTTCTCAGGACAGCTGCAGTCATAAGGCACAACCTAAGGATTTTAGGCAGCTTTCCTTCTGAACATCCCAGCATCTGGAGACTTATGTCAGGGCCTCAGTGTTATTTTAACAATTTATCTAAGAAATAAAAACTGACATCTTGAAGCAGGCAGATGTCCTGGGGAAGTCTTTATACAGGTGAATTTTACCTGAATACTCTTTAATAAATGCTTGCTATTGTGGACTGCAGTAGCATGGAGACTATGCCCCTGCCTTGGTATAGTGAATGTGCTTCTGCCTTTTCTGGCCTCTATACAGACTTCATCACTAATCCACAAAGGTGGTTCGTTTCATATTCATTTGCTATGGGATAGCTAAAGAAATACATTGACGTGCTGGAATGTGTTCAAAGAAGGGCAGCGAAGCTGGCAAAGGTTCTAGAGCACAAGTCTTATGAGGAGCAGCTGAGGGAAGTTGGGTGGTTTAGCCTGGAGAAAAGGAGGCTCCAGGGAGACCTTATTGCTCTCTACAACTACCTGATATAGTGAGGTGGGAGTTGGTCTATTCTACCAAGTAATAAGTGATAGGACATGAGGAAACAGCCCCAAGTTGCGCCAGGGGAAGTTTAGATTGGATATTAGGAAAAACTTCTTCACCAAAAGGGTCATCAAGCATTGGAACAGGCCGCCCAGGGAAGTGGTTGTGTCACCATCCCTGGAGGTGTTTAAAAGATATGTAGATGTGGTGCTTAGGGACGTGGTTCAGGGGTGGACTTGGCAGTGCTAGGTTAACGGTTGGACCTGATGATCTTAAAGGTCTTTTCCAATCTAAATGGTTCTATGATTCTATGATAATTCTGGCAGATGCCATCGCTTGCCACTGCTGATGGCGTAGGTTTGTCAGGCTTCCCAGCACACAGCAAAGAACCTTTTTGAGAGGAAAACATTCTGAGAACATGCATTCTCATTTTGTCCTACTCTTCCCCACTGGAAACCAAACTGAATGTCATTATCACTTCAGGTAGTAAATCAGTTTCTCATTTGTGAAAGGAACCCTTCGTTCTGAGTCCCTTTTTGTTTGCATAGCCAGAGGGCCATCACAGATGATACTGAACTCATAAGAATCATTTTAATGTTAATCCAGCACAAAGCATATTATAAGTGGATAACCTTGTTTTCTTAAAAAGCCATTAATAACTGTGGCTTTAAATTCAGTGATTCTCCTCCATCCTCCTCCTTCCAACTCTAAAAACATGTATGCAGAATCCTACTTTAAAGTCAAGGCAATGTGCTGATTGACTGTACTGACATAATTGTGTTAATGACAAGACACTGAGACTACATTGTTAGATATGTCGCTTATCATCAGTATCTGTTTGGCTCTGTTCTGCCAAGCTTGAGTTATACTTCTTATACATTGTGGTTTCAGTCAGTCACTTGAACTGCTTCACTGTTGAAATAACATTTTTCACAAGTCTTTTAGCTGTAGTTCAAGAGGAGTAGTTCTTCCAGAGCATCACATAATGGTGTTCAAAGTTTGTCTTCATCGAAAGGCTCAAAGTTTGAGCACTTAGAAGATGAATTCATTTTCTCAGTAAAATGATAGTGAAACTACTTTCTTTTCTCCTCTCTCTTTTTTTTTTTTTTTTTTTTAAATACATGGATCCATTTTTCTCTCAAGTTAATGCCAATAATGCATTTTAATCTACAGAATATCTCTTCTCTATGGTCACAACTGAGCTCCTGCAGGTGCTGTCTCAAACTTTTGAAATGTCCTGTTGTTTAATGGAAAAGCATGCAAAGGGAAATGCAGACATTTTTATGCTATGTTGCTTCTATGAGGCACCAAGGTTTTGACTTATATTTCCTTTTAGATTATGTTTCACTATGTAGTTGTGATTCTCCTTGCAGTCCTTTAGTGGATGCTTGATGTGAATGTAGTTCAACAAATAGTAATGTTTAAGCAATACTATGATCATGGGAGGTATCAAAAATAATTTAAATTAAATTTGGTATCATTCTTTCCCTAGCTCATTCCATTGTAAGGGAAGCATCGTCATTTAAAGGTGAGCAGCAAATGAAATATAACAGTTAGAAGTCATAAACAAGATGTACTTTTTTTAGGGATGGAAGCCATCTCAGGGTTGCAATTATTCCACATTGTGTGGGGATGTACTTCTTTTTGACTAGTGCGAATTGGGAGGCATAAAGCTCTTTCAGCCATCCTGATAAATTCAACACTGAGGTGATTTATTCAGTATATGCTTATTTTGCTTGTTTGTAAATCAAAATAGTGGATGAAAAAGTTCATATCCTGTAAAAGAAAGTTTGGATTCAGACCTGCAGCTGCCAAAACTTTAAATTATCTCTTCCTTTTACATTTGTCAACATCCAGGCATCTTCATTATAGCACAGTTGTTCTTCCTTGGAGAGGGTTGTACCTCCTGTATTAGGGATTTCAAACTTGAAATAATAAAAAGATTGGGCAGACTTTGTGAAGACTTATTTATATCCTGAAAGGGCAATTTTAAAAGGGACTCTTGATAACGCCAACTTCCATGGTGTTGCTGAAGAATCACATAGGTGGTGATCTGCGCATAATTAAATAATTTGTAAGTTCAATGCACACGTGAGCTTTCTTGGGTGTGACTGCAAAATTCTACCACACAATTCTTTCCAGGAACTGGGAGTTGTGCAGGCTATTTCAGTAGGAATAATTAATAATTGTTCTTGTAACAGCCATAAATATATTGAACGAAGTGCCAAATAATTACAGAAGTATCCTAAAAAAGTTATGGGTCACTGTTATCGTCATTGGGAGAGAAAAATTTACATTTGCGATTGGAATGATAGCAGTCAAAGTTCAGTTTTGCTGTCACTGACTCTGAAGTAGCCAGTTATGATGCAATGTGTATATGCATATGGATTCACAGTCTAACTTGCTAACTCATTGTATTCGACTTGCATGAAATAAAGTATTAGTAATACTGACTCAATAGGTATGACTATCATATGACAATGTCATTTTCATATTTTTATGGAACATTCTGACTTTGTAGGAATCAACAAGCTTGTCAAGTTGTTCTGCAAAATTGCTAGGGTAATGAATCAGTCTGGTTATATTCTCATTCTGTGATAGTATTGAGAAATTATAAAATTATACATGCCTTCTGTCTCTCTCTCACCCCAAGTGTATAGTGTGTGCACATATATATAGATATTTGTTTGTCCATTGTGTGTGGTGGACCGTACGCACATGCACATACTTGTAATGTTTGCTATTTTGCCGAAGAATCTACTCATCGTGACCTATTGCACTGTAGAGTTTTGACAGGCTACTGTAATGCCTCCTTTGCTGTTGTCTTGAGTAGCCATTGGCTTTCTTTACAAAGTTAAAATCCTGGTTTGAACAGACAAAGGCAAGTGTTATCTATACTGTTGGTGCAGCCTGTTATAGAAGTAGAAGTAGGCTGCAAAATTGAAAATAGAATTTTAATTACTCCAGACCATTAGGTGCCTTGACCATGAGCAGTAAGTACAGGTTTACATGTGAGTTACGTGTTAATTTGAAGATGCACTGCAGTCTTCTACCACATGAGATATGAGAGATTTGAAAGATCAGGACTTTGGGTTATCAGATCTTTGGGACAGTGTATGTGCCTCAGTCTCTTGTATGTGATGCAGACCTAACTCTGTACCTTAACTTTCATATGTACATAAGAATGTATATTTTAATACGTAGTCTGTTTTCAGATCACCAGTTGAAATTTCAAGCATTAAAAATCTAGATCTATATTTTGTAGCCTGAAACAGGCTGTTAACAGAGTGTAGGTGGGATGCAATTGCTTCTCTGAAGTGAGCTACATTGGTGGCCCTTCTGGCTTGTTTGTTTTATTTTGTGTAAGTGTGGGCTTTGGTCCTGAAAACACAAGTGCCTACCTCTTTGCGTACGCATAGTTCCACTGAAGTCTGTGGGGCTGCTGATAATCATTAAATTAACTCTCTGGTAAGTGTTTCCAGGCTTAGAGTCTTGGATGGAGAAAAAAGGCAGTAAGAGCAGATTCTCATTTTTGACTTTCCATTAAATCGTCCTGTGTGATTTCTGCTCATCCCCGCAACATAGTTCTGTTTTTTCTCCTCGTTTAGATGTATTGCTTTCGGTTTTGTTTGTTTTAAAGATGGAAGCTCTTTAAACCTTGGTAGTTATTTACTTTGGGTTCAATGTCCCTCATGCAGAAGCCACAGACATATTTTTCTCTTGGAAAAAAAAATGAATTAATTTTTCAATTTTGGACTAAGGGTTCATGTCAAAGATGAAAGAAAAAATAATTATTTGTAAGCCATATTAAACATTGTCCATTAAAAAGGAAATTGGAACATGTCATGTCAAATATCTTGAGAGAGAGAGAGAGAAACGGAGGGAGGGAGTTGAGAGGCACATTCCTTGAAGTAACTAGAAAGAGTCTCCTGGTGAAATGGAGGCATCCTGGGGATCACCGACTTTAATTAAGTAGAAATGATCAAGGCACCAGGGTACTTCCGGGGGATTAATGACTGACTGGGAGACTTGATGGCCTCAGGCAAAGCTGTAGGCCATTAACCCCAGCCAATTCTTCGTTTTTCAGGAAATGCCCTGTGCCAAGGTCATTTTTGCTATTATAGCTAAGGATGAATCTTTTTCATAGTCTCACGAGAGTCATGGAGTCCATGATTTTTGTGTTGTTTTTTTTCTGCTTTTTAATACCTGACTTATGACATATGGGGATATTTTCATTAGATTGCCTGTATTGTAGTGAGAGGTTAGCTTCATACAGTTCTGGTCCAATTTTTATGAAGATTAGTACATGAACAGCCCACATGCATATTAGCCAAATGAGCATCAAGGGATTAATCAGTATCTCAAAAGCATGAGGAAGTTCAAGACTGTTGGATGATTAAATTTGATCCCAAGAATAAAATTGCAGCCCTTAATAAAAGTTTTGTTAGTAAAAACAGTCTTGGATCTGTGTGGATGACTGGTACTTCTAGTATTCTGTGGCAGAGTTTCAGAAGTAGTTGTATGGCTTTTTGCTTCCCTCTCACCATTGTTTTTTCCAAAGTCTGAAGTTTCATGGAATGGATCAAAACTGCCCTCCTCTGGAGCCATTTCTTTCATTTAGGAGAAGGTGCAACCAAGCAGTATGGTTTTACTACCAACATCATCTGCCACTCGTCCCCTTTCCATGGTTCTTGATTTCTTCATGCCCAATAGCTGTCCTGTCAAGGGCTTCCCATCTTAGCTCCCTACACCATGAACAGGGACATAGAAAAGGAAAATGTTGCCATGGATTGAAACCAAGCTTAGAAAAGCAAGGGAGCATTAATGTCCTCCTCACACTGAGTCCCACCATATTGATATTAGATATTATTGAACATGTTGCAATTGGAGGAAAAAAAATTTCTAGAAAGTATGGCCACTGCTGTAAGGTTCCCAGACTTAATTTCATTTTTACATCAGCAGATTCTTACTGAGCTGGGGACTTTAAGGTTGTGCATCCTGGGAGGTGAGCCAGCTAGCTACCAGACCCTCAACCCCCCTTCCCACCCCCACCCCTCCCCCATTTACTGGAAAAGCATCTTAGAAACAACTGCTAAAAATAGAATTGTTGATTAAAATAATTTAAACTAAAAAGCTTTTAAGCAATAGATCAAGCTCTTTAGCTTTATGAGCTAAAGGTAATTAGAAGCTGTCCACTTAATACTCTTGACACAGAATACTGTTGCAGCCATGTATAATTTTATTGCTTATCTACAGAGGTCAGAAGAAAGGAACAGACCCTGTGTCTCGTTTAAACACTTCTGCTTCAGCCACTGTTCCTCTTCCATCTTATCTTGAATAGCTTATGCCGAAATCAATTCATAATACTTTCCTTGTTACACTTAGAGACGTTATCACCTACAAGGCATGCCTTAATAGTAACTTGGAAAACTCTAGCCAGCCTTCAGTACAATATACATTTTTCCTCAGCTCAGAAAGCAGCTTACCTGGACAGAAGCCAGCGGGGCCAGCTCAGAGGAGGCTGCTGCAGTGGCAGACTGACAGATGCCTACTCTTACCTGCCTGGAGCAGCCCAGCATCTGTGTGTCTCCCTGTCCCCTGTATTTGTCTTACCTTAATGGACACGTTCTCTTTCGACACGGCAGATGCCAGCCTGATAGATTCGCTGTAGTCTGTTGTTGGTCTCTTACTCACTGTCTTCAGTCTTTCTACATGTACATCTATTTACGTATAATATCCTGTATGCTTCCATAAAAGCAAATTAGAGCTTTTTTCTAGTGACTACATGAAGGATTCTGATATAATGATGGCAGGCCATAAGGCCTAATAGTTTAGTTATTTTAAAAATTAATGGTGACTTTCGCAGTTGGTTTCTATCCAAATCTTTCTGGTTAATTGGTTAGATACATGCTGGACTTTGAATTAATATATGTAACTACTGGCGGGGAAGGAAGAATGATTAGCACTGTTGCCATGCCTGCCATTTTTCTGGTTTCTAAGACTGGAGTGGGAATCCTAGTGCTTTTGTTTGTTTGTTTCTGAAAGAGGAGAGGCAGCGAGTGCCTGTGCACTTCTAAGATCATATCCAAGACCCCGAGTGAGTTTTCCTGCTATTTGTCTGGAGAGCCTGTGAGGATGCTCTTTGCATTCCGTCACCTGACTTCGTGTCAGATGAGTGGGATGCTTGATTTTCCAGGTCAGGGCTGTGTAAGGCAAAGGTGAGGTTTTCTTAACTAGAGAAGTGATGGGTAAATAGATGCTTCCACTGCCTTGAGGGGTAGAATAAATATGTACATTATGAGGGAAAAAAATAATTGGATAAAGTAACTTGACAGAACAGTTATGTTTTCAAGTTACCTTTAGTCTAAGAAGACCCAGAAGTTCTTCAGCTCATTTGCCTGTAATTGAAATGAAATTTCTTGGACCAAAAGTTACGTTAGCAGCACCACTATATACAATGCTTTTTAAGAGGAAAAGTGAAGAATAACTTCTCCAGTTGGAACTACAGGGGGAATTTTAGGTATGCAGGATGTAATTACCAGAACTGGAATTTGGCCAGGTCACTGTGATTAATTTAACACCCGTATTCTTGTTAAAATTGCCATGGATTTTTTTAATGATCAAAAGTGGTTAGGAGTGGACTGTGGCTTTCTGTTTCACCCACCAGAAATAAATGCAAAATACCAAGAAAGGCAGCTCTGTTATTTGATTTGTATTCCACCAGCCATTGATGTGGAATTGGCATATAAGCAATTCAAATAATAAATAATATGTTTCAACCAGAATTTCAGTTTTTTAAATCAAGAGAAATTTTTGTGCTTTTACATAAATATTTTTTATATACATATATAAAAATATATTTATTTATTTTATGGCAGTAGGGTTTTTGTAAGCATTATGCTATGGAGACACTGCTTTTGTAGAAAGTTTGTGGTTTTGTAGTTACCATTCCCCAATACTGATATGAAATCTAGTTGTAGTAACACGTGTGTGGTTTGTGTTTCTATATAGCAGTATGTTTAACATAAGCTATGTTTCTGAGTCACCTCATTCTGATGCGCTGTAAAATACTCCCCAAACCTCAGCATCAATACTACTTTCTTTTTTATGTATTTCTTATTGATAACATTGATGAAAATGGGCATAATTTAGAGTTTCTCCACAATTGCCATCAGTCAAAATGAGTCCCTTCAGACTAACGCTATAGAAGCAGAGGACTGATGAAAGCTATCGAAATGGAGTTTTCTCCTCCCAGAGCAATTGACTTCCACTTTCCCAGGCAGACTGACCCCTGCCAGCATAACTGACACTTGAAATCCCACAGCTAAGTTTTATGGAACCAAGACTCTGACCCAGCAAGCAACATTTGAGCTTGAACTGGATACTAAGGATCAGTGATTTATTTAAGAATACATCCATTAATCACCTGTACCACCTACTCGTCTTTGCAGTGTCTGTTCAAAAGAGGCATCTGTAGAAATGCTCTGAAGCACGTTTTGCAATTTAGAACAGAAAGCAGAATATAGCTTTTTCTTCTTAATATTCCAATGAGATTTGGTAGCTTAACCAGCGATGTAGTACAAAAGCATTTAAGGTTCATGTTATATTAATACTGTGGCCTGATTATCAAAAACCATTACTCTTGGTTATCTTGCACAGGCTGAACTGAGCTGCTATAAGTCAGACAGACTGCCTGTACACAGTATGTTCCATGTTTATGATAAGAGTATTTTTAACGTAAAAGGGAATTTGTAAAATTATTTTCCCTTAACAATCGGATTTATTATAAATACGTGCATTCAGAACTGCTTTTCTGTGTGCAAGGGAAAAGCATAAAGAAACCAGACACAATGTCACTAACCTTTCCTGACTCTGTTTTCTAATGGACAGTTTTACTCTTGGTCAGACGTAGGGGTCTGAATTTTGAAACAGATGCACTGTTTACTTCACCCTTGGCAGAGGCACAATAAGATGCTTGCTTTTCTTCTCTGTTTTGTTTTGATTTGTTTTCTCTTTTAGTGATGTGCCTCATGGCTCCTTTTTTATTGTAATGATACTGTATTATATACCACAGCATTTCCCTATGGAGTAAAGTCATTGTTTCAAAGTTCTTTGTAGAGATGCATGCATTTAGGATTTTTTCCCAGCAATGGTTGCATTTGTTGTAACCTCTAATGCTAATGCTATTGTGGTTGACTTCTTTAATTTAGTGCTCCCTTACTGTGATACTTTCACAGGGCTTGTTTGTATTTGTAGAAAGAGAGTAAAAGAAAGAGCTTCTAATAAAGTATGGGCTTGGTCCCAATACTAATTTTCCTGTCCTGGTTATCTGTTTTTATTACACATGCTAGTCCGATAGGGATATGACAAATGCCATGTGCTCTTACTATCCAAAGCACATGGGAATAGGTTAATTCATGTCTTCCAATGCAGCTCCGTAATTCTCTTGCAAACATAAATGTAAGAAATACCTATATGGTGCCGTCTCTGTTTTCTTACGCTGTCCTTACTCAAAGATTTTTCCAAACCCTTTGTTTCAGGCATTTAGTCTTTGCAGCATAAAGTCATTAGAAAAGTATTCCTGACAAATTGTTTGAAATATAGTCTCTTAAGCTATGTTTTCCTCTTCTCTTAGAGAAACTGTTTTGTTTATGTAGCCCTTTACGTTTTAATTTGACAGTCCTAAAAGTACAGGCTGCGTTCTCAACACAAAAACGGGTCTGTTAAGGGGGACATTTTTCTGGAATTTTTCTCTCTTTTTTGTTATAATTTGCATGAGAAATACCAGACCCCACATAATTGTTGTGTTGCTATTATGACACTGTACAAGTAGCTGTTTCCAATGTCAAAAATAATAATGTGAAAAGAAGTTTAGTAGCAGTGAGAGGGTGGGGAGGGGAGCCCACTGCCAGCCCATCAAAGTTTTGTAGCAA